>NC_051285.1:22574509-23223080 GCF_015220745.1 Sebastes umbrosus
ACTCCCATGTTGATAAGAGTATTAAATACTTCACAAATCTCCCTTTAAGGTTCATTTTGAACTGATAAAGAAATGTACGATTTAATTTGCGATTAACTATGGACAATCATGCGATTAATCGTAATTAAATATGCAATGCGAATATGCAATGCTTGTTGCCACTGGAACTTTTAAAGGATGCAATGCAGAACGTACTAATGGTGTACTAATGCGCATTATTTCAGGTGCTAAAAGAAATCGGAGACATGGGACACACCACTGCAGACCTGAAGTTGGTCAGGAAACCCATCTTGTCCGAGGAAGAGGAGGAGGAGGAGGATGGCGACGACGATAAGGACAGAACAACAGTCAGCTTCCTCAAGAAGAAGAAACGAATCCTGACGAGTTTTCAGAACAGTTTTTTCTCCGGATGCACTCCGATCAGAGAGGAATCTTAATCAGGACAGAGCAGGGTCAGCCTTTTTACCTTTCCTTATGTGTGTCATTTAAATGTTCTGTCAACGTGTTTTCTATGTGACTAAACTGTCGTGTACTGTAACATGAAAAGTAGCTGTTGATTCTAAGACACTTTGTTTTCTTTAGAGGGTAACTGTGAATAGCATTGAATCTTTTACTGGAATTCACATTGAAATGATCAAGAAGCCTGTACATAGTATTTTAGTTTAACGTGATTATTTCCTATAAAGTAAGACTAAATTTGTTTCGCTAACTTGTAAAATCAGTCGTCCACCAATTCACAGTCGAGCAGTTTTACACGAGTACTATTCAACACATCATTATAACACGTCTTGGGGAGCAACCTTTTAGGTTTTTATTGTGCTTTTACTATCGGAGCTGAATAAAGTCTTACAGTCAAATCTTGTTTTTAAAGAACAAACTGTTCTTTTTTGTCTGAATGTGTACCAGTGTTTATCTCAGTGAAAATAATTTATTTCATTCATTAGTCTTTTACAGTGCTACTTCTTAGCGGCAGTTAATCTTCGTGGAAAGTTTTTTTGACATTGAATTAAAAAAGTTAAATCTTAAACTTAAATACTGCATTAATATTATGCTAATCTAAATTTTTACTTTTGGTAAGGGTTACTTTTACCCCATATTGAGTGGTTTATACTAGCACACACGTTTATTTCCCACAAATGCTCAAAAGAACAAAAATAAACCACAAAATCACATTATGTCTTTGGTTGTTTTGAATATTGCAGTTTTTCATGTTTTGCTGCTTATTTTCTTTTTCTTTCCATCCATTTCTAAAATGACTTAAACACCTGAGGTGTTGTCAAGACCACAGTCAGTGCACTGGATCTTATTGGCTGTTCTTTTATGAAGTTTTACTGTCGCACATGTTTTGTGTCTATAACAAAAGCCACAAAGTTTCTTTCAAGCGCTTTCTGGGAGGTTTCCTTCAGGCAGAATTATTAGCAGAGAACACACAAGTATTTCCTGACACATGATCCACAACATTTTGGTGAGCGCCATTTCTATGTTCCATGTTCTTAGAATGAGATGAATAAAATAGTGCAGTTAATATACAAAATGTACAACTGAGTCGTGTCTGCATCATTGTTGAATGGTTTAGGAGCAGATGTTTTTAAAGTATAACTGAATTTTGGAAACCAATTAATTTTCTTTTTATCAAGCAAAACTGCTAAACATTTAAAGGATCTCTAGAGGATACTCAGAGCATTAATATAGCAGCAAACAACTATTTGCTATGTAAACATACAGTATAGCAGAGAATGAGAGTTAACTGATGAGGTTGGTTTGCAATGACTTCTTTTGGACAGCAGAGGTCCTGTTTGAGCCCTCTTTGATTCTTTTGCAGTGAAAATGGAAGGTCAACTTGTCTCCCCCTGGCTGCTAGGATACTTTAAGGCATTCGCAGTATGAACATTGTTTGACATATCACATTATACTATGAAATCACTCTATATTATGACACATCCACTATACTGTGACATATCACACTATACTATGACATCACATTATACTGTTTCAAAAAAATAACTTGCTGCCGCACACACTTTTCTCTTCTTTATTAGTCATCGTTTCGGTCAACAAGGACCTTCATCAGGACATTAAGAAGAAAAAATGGTGGTGTGTTTTCTTTTAAACACCACCAAATCAATGTGATTGGATGATTAGAAGTGTCTGCCATTCCTATTGGTTGAGGAAGTGACATCATCACATATCCATTGCACCATGAAAAAAGGAAGAGAAGAGAAGAAAAAATACATGTCAAACAAAGAACATCAAACATACTTCACTATTGAAGGAAAATACTAATAATCTTACCATAAATTATCACATGGCACATGATCATAAGTATATATAGTTACACATTAAAAACACTGCTTGGTCAATTTACTAACAGCGACTCAAACAACAAGATCAAAATGCCAAGCCATCATTATCATTACAGTTAAGTAGAAGTTTTATATTTCACAGACATACATTCAAATCTAATTTATCATTGAGCCCAAAGTGGGTCGCAAAAGTTAGACTAGTCTTAGGTCTTTGAAAAAGACATTCAGCGTGTACGCTATACTATAACATCACACTATACTATGACACATACACTATACTATAACATCACACTATACTATGACACATACACTATACTATAACATCACACTATACTATGACATCACACTATACTCTGACATATCCACTATACTGTGACATATCACACTATACTATGACATATCACACAAACATGACACATCAAACATAATTTGCCAACACAAAACAAAATCAAAGAAAGGGGAAGAAACCGACTGAAGCTAGAGATCGTTTTAACGTTAAATTAGCAAATTGAACTCAGAAAACGCAACAGCATGTCCATTAAAGGAACATCATAATAGAGTCAATGATTTCTGAAATGAGAACATCGGGTGATTGAGATTTGAGCAATTCATGTGACCTTGCGCACAAGGTAATTTCATGCTCAGCAGATTGACGTCGTTATCGGATCTAAATTGCGGCAGAAATGATTATGACCTTAGGCACCGTGGATTCAAATGAGCGACAAAGGACTTTATCTGTGTGACGGATTAATGCTGTGCACATATTCTCTCTCTTAGAGACACTGGACTCTGCACTCAGGCATACCAACCCCCTTGAACTTCTGAGATAAGATAGCTCAAGTTTATGAATAAAAGAGGAGGTAGAACATTTAAGAAATGATTTTACTTAGAATAAAAATGTCTATATTTCATCACATATTCTGTTTTCTTAAGGAGTTTGTGATGCAGTTGCATAGCGAGTAACTTAAAACAGTGATTCTCATGAGGAACTAGCCTACATGAGGACCACTTGCTGATTTACATTCTGTTTCATTATGAATCTGTACATATAACTTCTGTTATAGGTCATAAGATTACATCACTTTCATTTTCCAGGCACTCCTCTAACAAATCAGGGACGAAAGATATTCAAATAAAATCCATGGCAGAGAGGAGTCAAATCCATAAATCTAGGGTACATAAAAATATTAAATATAACACTTTGATAGTAAATGTTATTGTGAAACAGTAGTTTGTGTAACATGTCATGAGTCACTTTACAATGCCCTAAAGTTAAAGAATTACACATCTCTCCTCCAAGGTCACTTACCATAACTTCACATGTTCTGTATTAAATGATATAAAAGCTTTTTTTTTGCTCTCTGTGATTATTATTTGTCACATTCTTAATAATTTGTACACATCGAAAAGTGCACTCTGCACCCTCCTCCTTGCTCCCAATCTTCAACACATCGTTCAATCAGCGTTTTATTGTGCTGTTGCTCCGTGACTGCAGTCCACACTCTTTTGCTTCCTCCTGTGCTATTGCTTCATAGCTTTCATATCTGCTTGTTCCAGTAATTGTGCGTAGGTGTGTGTGTGTGTATGTATATGCAACAGTAAATGTAGATTGGGCTCACGTGCTGATACTCCAGTACATCATAGTTTATGTGTCGTGCTGTATTTAAAAGTAAAACACAAAAAAAAGCAGAGGGAGTGCCTTTCAACTGTCTTGATAGGTGGCTCAAGGGAATTTCATTTACATTATAAATCTAAATTAATATGGAAAAAGTCTTATGAATTATAGATCACACTGAGTTCAAGGTTTTTCAAATCACAGGTAAGACTCAGAAAAAGCACATATTGCAGTGGGGTGTTTTCTCTGCAGGCCATGTGAGGTGTTGAATACATATTTTGTGGCAAGGGACAAAGGAGATGTGCTTGGCGCTGGCCCTACCCTCTGTAGTCAGTCAGTGTGGAATCAGGATGTTGGACTGAGGGGCAGGGCGCTGGGCCTGTTAAATATTGACTGCGAGTGTAATAATTAACCTTCCACCAACTCCTGATCTCTCTTAAACTGGCTGCTCTGCCTCGCTGCCATTGCTTCGCCGACATTTGCATCGAAATGCGCCTCCTTTAGCTGCTGCTCACTGTCAGTGTCACCCCTCTGTGTCTTCATCTGTCTCCTTGGTCTTGTCTGTTGCTCTGTTTCTTCCCCCTCTTCTGCTGCTGCTGCTGCTGCTGCTGCTGCTATGGCCCGGCTCCCGGTGTCACAGCACCCTTGCTGCTCTTGAAACCTTTGGCCTGGTCCTGTGAAAGCCACCATGCATCTAAAGGTGAGTACAGCTCTTAACTTCAAAACTGAATCTTATGTGAAATGTACAGGATTAAAACTATGTACAAGTTATTTTTATCAAAGGAATACCTGAAGAAAAGCAGGTGGTACACCAGAAGAATTTGCCATATTTTGTATTTTATCTATTTAAGGATACACTATGCATTGTGGGACAAAGTCTGTCTTACTTTAATATGATGATTAACTAAGTGATTCTGTTTTTTTGCTCTTTTTTTCATATTTGAAAAATATGGGTACAGAAAAGTAAAACACACTAGGCGGTATTTGTAGTAATTTTCTAATTAATGTTAATATTTCTGTCTTCGAAGTGGCAGAAAAGCGATGGATGCGGTCTGATTGGTCTATTCAACGGCATAAAAAGCACCCGAGTACAGGCGGTCCAACAGAGCTGCTAATCATTTAATTGCTTTATTGTTCTGTTTTTCTCCGTGCAGAGTTTTACTGCGAGGCAAAGTCTACAGAGATATTACTCTGGAAGCGGAACAAGGCAGGGTCGAAAAAAGAACAAAAATGTATAACAGGATTTGAATAATACCTCTCGATTAGGTTCCAAACTGATATAGTATATTGACAAAGTATGAAAGGCAATCTTTTAGTAATTATGAGGACAAATGTCAGTGTAAAGCAGGAAACGCAGGGCCTGCAGGTACATAGGTCAGACACACCCATATATTCACATATTGAAAGGCGGCCTCGTGTTGACAGCAGCCATAAAATCTGTGTTATCTATACAGGCCTTGGCCCTTTGGCCCGTGCTGTTGGGGAGAGTGTCAGCAATGATGCCATCTACTTGAGGCAATAAAACTGGGAGGAGGAAATTGCTGGGTCAAAGTCACTTGCAAAGTGGAGGCTCCTCACGTACTAAAGCAACTGCCTCCGAGTCCAAATCCTGAGTTAACCTCGGTGCTCTCTCTTGTGCCTTTTCTCCTCCAGCTACCAACACCGGAAGCATCACAGGTTTGTCCATCTGTAACACGACTGATTTGAAGGACAACTGGAGACGGTTTGCCGTCAGCCTTCTGGTGCTCGCTGTATGTAACAGCAACTCCATGTGGAAGCTGAGTCCGTTCCAGTGGAGGTGCTGTTACCTGCAGAGAGCCGCCGAACACGACGCCGAGCCTGAACACTTCCTGAGAGGCCGCAAAGCTCGCTGTGTTACAAAATGTTTTACTTTGGAGGGAGCTGAAGAGCGACAATGGGACACAAGGTGATGACCTATGAATTGACAGCCAGTAATTGAAACATCTGCCTGTCAGTTCTGTAGGCCACTGCTGTGTTTGTCCCTCTCGATACGTACAGATGTGAGGTTTACTACAGTCGCTGCAACAACGAGCCAACTGTGACTTTTGTGGCTTTTACATGAATTACAACTTTTTTTTTATGCATCATTTACAATGAATAAAGTCTGAATGTGTTGCTTTATGCGTGGATGAGTCTGTCATTTGTCCTCTGTTGGGCTGTGTAAGGTTAATATGTGTTGCCAAAGAAAGTCAAGTCACCTTGACCCAACCCGAAATTCTTTTAAAGGGATTGAGAAACATAATTATGACTTACTAATAGTTACAGGATCATTGAAGTAATAGTAAAGATGAAGTTACCTCGATACAAACACTGTTATGCTGCAGAATTCGGGTTTAAAGTTGCAATGTGTAAGATCTGACCACATGCTCCAAACAAATTGGGGGCAGCATTTTACCTCTACTACTGGGCCATACAGTCTAAATATACAGTCATCAGTTATAAAAAAAAAGAAGCAAACTACTAACTAACAGCAGGGCAAGAATACGCAAAATTCAACCTAACTACTGAATCTCTGAGAGGCCATCAAATGTTATAATCTTCATGTGTGGCCTATATTGTGTTTACCGTGCTACTAGCCGGGGGCTGTACGGTCCGTGTATGTTTTGATACTATTTATTTGATTAAATTCAAAGTGGCAGAAACAAGGAAATGACTTGTATTTCCATCTCCGGGGGGATAGCGTGCGGCAGCCCGCTGGGACTCCCGGCGCCGGGGTTTTGCGCTGGGGAATGCGAGTTGCTTCAGCTAAACGCTACCTAAATGTCCGTCTCCCGGAGCCACTACAGTGGCTCAATATCGCCCCCTAAAGGTTCAAGTGGTATTATGAGACAGGACAGGCCGGAGCTAGCTGGTTAGCATGCTCGTTTTGGTAGATATCTCTGCAACACAACATAGACGTCTTTGACATAACATACACCGTAACCTCTTCACATTTTGGTAGTACATTTTTTGGAATGTTTGAAAAAAAAATTCTGGCCAGATCTTGCACATTGCACCTTTAAATGAAAGTGAGCGGGATCAAGGAGGGTGAAAAGAGGACGTCATCAACGCATCATATCTTTGGGGTACAACACATGCGCAGTAACATGTGATCTTCACTCGCCAAAATTGAGCCAATAGCAACGCACGACCGCAGCTCCAGTTACACTGCGCATGTGTCATACCCCAGGGCTCAAAACCGCATCCCAGCCTCTTTCAACAGGCCTTGACTGGGATCAGAAAGTGCCAACGCCATTCTGCGGTTTCAGCTTCATGGAAACAAGGTGACACCCTCTTCTTGACATTTTGGAGGACCCAAACTCACAATAAATTGTTTTATATACACATGAAACTGACTTAATAACTGTAGTGTGCCCTCAATCGAAATCCAGCCTGCAAACAAAACTATTTACAAAATCATCACTAAACAACAATGATTTGATAACAGCCATCAAAATGTCTTGAAAAATGGCATATGTTCATGCTGACTCTTAAATGTTACTGAGGATTCAAATTAAAAGAAAATATTATTAATTCTCTGCAGCTTGCTTGTGTCCATATGCATCAACATTTCTTGCTGTGTTTTAATCTATCCGACATAAGATACAGCCATTAATATTGGCGGGGTGTTCCTTATAATAGCCTACAATGTGTTATTCTGCTTATCTGATCAATGCTTGAAACATATTGATTAAGACTAGGTGATGTTTTGTTTTTTTACCTCTAATTCAAGTGTCACTATGTGGCAGGTAATTGTTAAAAGAGCAGACTAGTCCAGCTGACCTGACCTGAGTGACCTGTGCAGTCCTCTATGCTCTGAATATCATCTTTATGGGGTGGAAAACAATCAGCTCCATCCAGTCCATGTGCACAGACACCATGAGCAACCTGTCATATGAGTAAGGTGAATATATCGCTACAAAATGACAACAAAAAAATACAAATTACTTCATACACTTACTAACGAAACTACAAATTACTACAAAAATACTGTAGGAAGAGACTGTTGTGGTCCAGAAAACCAACAAGCAGCCATGTGCTGGAACATAACTTGGTTTGCCGTGTTTGGAGTAAATGCATGCACCAGGAGTACACACACAATATGAAACTGTTGCCTTTGCTGCCACCTAGAAGCTTGATGGACACATTGAATCAGTGTTGGGTGTTTTCAGAAAGACACCAGGGCTGCGGTCGAATAGTCTTTTGTTGCTTAGGAAGTTTCCTAACGGAGTGAAATGACCCAGAAGTATCTAAGTAGCAGCCATGATGAGAGCTGTTCAAATTCTCTAAATGCTAAAGAAAGGTGCTTTAGTGCTTCCTTTCTTATTTCCTTTAGCATAGGATACACTGGACCATCCTTTATGAAAGGAAAGGAGATAATCCCATACCACAAGTCCTTGCGACTGCAACATTTAAAGCGACACACCATTCGGCCGTTCATGAAAACAAATGACCCTATCTTGTATAGATTTAACAATTATTTTCATACTGTCACATACTAATTGGGATTCATCTCGATAAATATGAGTAAGACAGTGACCACCATTTTATTTTACCATATTTATTTATTTCAAACATGTAACAAATAAGTAAAAAAAACAGCAAACAGCAAATAGGGTATGTGTGTGAAAAAAAAGAGACCAGTAAACATAAAGGAAACTGTCAATAAACACATAATCAACACAGGCCTAAGTAAATATTAGCCTATAAGGAGTAGGAAGAAGTAGCCTATAGGTACACTTATATAGTTCTATGCCTTCTCCATAACTCAAACAATTCACTCAATATTGATCATATAAACTTTTGTGACTGGTAGCCTATATTCCTTTGTTTTATTTCAATTCCAACCTTGGGTAATGAAGTAATAGACGATTTTTCAATGGGTAGTCCATGTTTAAGATAAAATACTCTTTTATGTTGATTGCAAAGTGTGACATCAGCAGGAAGGAAGGACCTGCGGTATCTCTCCTTCACACTGAAGCAGCTGTTTATATAGCCTGCAGCAGTAACATAGAGTATGCTATCTACACAAGATTATTTCCTACAGGTGGTGAAAGAAATGGCCTGGGTGTCCTAGAATATCACAGGCAGCACAGAGAAGCACAGAAAACCCCCCTCACCCAAGATGTTAGTAATATCAGCATATATGATATCTCTGCTGTTAGCCAACACACTTTGCCAGATGCTGTGCTCAATACTGCCTCTATTGTAGCCTAAATACTGTGTGTAATCTGGCTGTTTACATGATGCATAAAGTAATAATCCTGGTGACAGCTCAGAATTGATTATGTCAGCTTATTCGATTTGAGACAGAAAAAGAAATGGGGAATGCGAGTTGCTACAGCTAAACGCTACCTGAATATCCGTCTCCCGGAGCCGCTACAGTGACTCAATATCGCCCCCTAAAGGTTCAAGTGGTATTAAAAGATAGGACGGACCGGAGCTTGCTGGTTAGCATGCTTGTTTCAGTAGATATCTCTGCAACACAACATAGAAGTCTTTGACATAACATACACTATAATCTCTTCACATTTTGGTAGTTAATTTTTTGGAATGTTTTAAACAAAAATTCTGGCCAGATCTTGTACATTGCACCTTTAAATGAAACTGAGCGGGATCAAGAAGGGTGAAAAGAGGCGATGCCACACGTCATCAACGCATCATATCTGCACTCGCCGATATTGAGCCAATAGCAGCGCACGACCGCAGCTCCAGTTACACTGCGCATGTGTCATACCCCAGAGTTCAAAACCGCGTCTCCGCCTCTTTCAACAGGCCTTGACCGGGATCAGGAAGTGCCAACGCCATTCAACCTCATGGAAACAAGGTGACACCGTCTTCTTGACAATTTGGAGGGCCCAAACTCACAATAAATTGTTTAATATACACATGAAACTGACTTAGTAATTGCTGGAGTGTGCCCTCAATCAAAATCCAGCCTGCAAACAAAACTAGTGTGTTTACAAAATCATCATTAAACAACAATGATTTGATAACAGCCATCAACATTTCTTGAAAAATGGCATATATTCATGCTGACTCTTAAATGTTACTGAGGATTCAAATTAAAAGAAAATATTATTAATTATCTACAGCTTGTTTGTGTCAATATGCATCAACATTTCTTGCTGTGTTTTAATATATCCAGCACAAGATACAGCCATTAATATTGGCGGGGTGTTCCTCACAATAGCCTACAATGTGTTATTCTGCTGATCTGATCAATGCCTAGAAACATATTGATTAAGACTAGGTGATGTTTTGTTTTTTACCTCTAGTTCAAGTGTCACTATGTACAGTAGATAGATAGATAGTAACTTTATTGATCCCGAGGCAGGTAATTGTTAAAAGAGCAGACTAGTCCAGCTGACCTGACCTGAGTGACTTGTGCAGTCCTCTATGCTCTGAATATCATTTTTATGGGGTGGAAGACAATCAGCTCCATCCAGTCCATGTGCACAGACACCATGAGCAACCTGTCATATGAGTAAGGTGAATATATCGCTACAAAATGACAACAAAAAAATACATATTACTTCATACACTTACTAATGAAACCACAAATTACTACAAAAATACTGTAGGAAGAGACTGTTGTGGTCCAGAAAACCAACAAGCAGCCATGTGCTGGAACATAACTTGGTTTGCCGTGTTTGGAGTAAATGCATGCACCAGCAGTACACACACAAGATTAAACTGTTGCCTTTGCTGCCACCTAGAAGCTTGATGGACACATTGAATCAGTGTTGGGTGTTTTCAGAAAGACACCAGGGCTGCGGTCGAATAGTCTTTTGTTGCTTAGGAAGTTTCCTAACGGAGTGAAATGACCCAGAAGTATCTAAGTAGCAGCCATGATGAGAGCTGTTCAAATTCTCTAAATGCTAAAGAAAGGTGCTTTAGTGCTTCCTTTCTTATTTCCTTTAGCATAGGATACACTGGACCATCCTTTATGAAAGGAAAGGAGATAATCCCATATCAAAAAGTCCTTGCAACCGCAACATTTAAAGCGACACACCATTCATGAAAACAAATGACCCTATCTTGCATAGATTTAACAATTATTTTCATACTGTCACATACTAATTGGGATTCATCTTGAAAAATAAGAGTAGACAGTGATTACCATTTTATTTTACCATATTTATTTATTTCAAACATGTAACAAATAAGTAAAAAAACAAAAACAAACAAGAACAGCAAATAGGGTATGTGTGTGAAAAAAAGAGACCAGTAAACATAAAGGAAACTGTCAATAAACACATAATCAACACAAGCCTAAGTAAATATTAGCCTATAAGGAGTAGGAAGAAGTAGCCTGTAGGTACACTTATGGTTCTATGCCTTCTCCATAACTCAAACAATTCACTCAATATTGATCATATAAACTTTTGTGACTGGTAGCCTATATTCCTTTTTTTATTTCAATTCCAATGGGTAATGAAGTAATAGACTATTTTTCAATGGGTAGTCCACGTTTAAGATAAAATACTCTTTTATGTGGATTGCAAAGTGTGACATCAGCAGGAAGGAAGGACCTGCGGTATCTCTCCTTCACACTGAAACAGCTGTTTATATAGCCAGCAGCAGTGACATAGAGTATGCTATCTACACAAGATTATTTCCTACAGGTGGTGAAAGAAATGGCCTGGGTGTCCTGGAATATCACAGGCAGCACAGAGAAGCACATAAACCCCCTCTCACCCAATATATTAGTAATATCAGCATGTATGATATCTCTGCTGTTAGCCAACACACTTTGCCAGATGCTGTGCTCAATACTGCCTCCATTGTAGCCTAAATACTGTGTGTAATCTGGCTGCTTACATGATGCATAAAGTAATAATCCTGTTGACAGCTCAGAATTGATTATGTCAGCTTATTCGATTTGAGACAGAAAAAGAAAAAAAAGAAAAAATGCTCTGACAGAAATAAAATAAAACAAAACGCTCTGACAGAAATAAATAAAAAAAAGAAAAAATAAATAAAACTGGGGGGTCGGTAGTAGCTAGGTCCATAGGGACTTGGCTTGGGTACCGGAGGGTCGCCTGATCAAGTGGTAGCTGGAGAGATGCCAGTTTGTCTCTTTGAGCAAGGCACCAAACCCCTAACTGCTTTGGTGCCTTGGGCTCCCCCTGACAGCCCAAGGCACCAAACCTCCCGAGCAGTTGGGGGTTTTAGTGCCCTTAAGCAAGGCACCAAACCCCCAACTGCTCGGGGGGGTTGGAGCCTTGGGCTGCCCCCCCTCGCCTCTGAACTCCTGAATATCGCCTGGAGTCTACCTGCCAGTGGAGCTGTCGCCCATGCCTGGCATGTAGACTCTGAAACAATGGCTGTGGACGGTCGCCCTCCTGCCAGTGGAGCACTATCTGTCTCCATGCCTGGCAGTTTCACCACGGATCCTCTGTTCAACCTTTCGGGTTGAACAGAGAAACTTGCCCGTGGCGAGGTAGACGTGGTGTGTTTCCAGGTCACAACCTTGTCTCTGGCGTCTGACAGAGATGTTCAGAGCTTAGAGAGAAAATGGGTCCTATAAGTAAACTTTTTGGTAAGCACACATGACATCACACATGACGTCACACATGACATGGAATATAAGCCCCGCCCAATAACTTGTAGTACTGCTACCCGTTCTCTGTGACGTCGTACATGACATCACGGAAGATAAGAATCCCCACAAGAATCGTGACGTCAGTGACAGTCAGCACTAAATTACAGTCAAATCAAATGATCCGATCATGCTCACTGTGATCAGCAGCCTCATGATCAAATACTGCTGCCAGCAGCAGGTGGAGTTAAGGGAAGCTTCAATCACAGCAGCTCCTCTCATCAGCAACACAGTTTAATGAGCCAAGGCTTGAGGAGAAAACTCTTCTCGTCATACTGTGTTATTATTGCCAGCTAGGGGGGAAATGTTGATTTACCAGAAGATAAAGGAAGAAATATATTATATGTTTTCAGTTACACTCAATTTATGTTGATTTACACTGTAGCCTACTCAAGGTGACATGTGATGTGACTGCTCTGCTGTCTCATATGAACCTCTGTGGGATGAACGCGCATCGGTAGATTCTAACTAAATATTACAACTTTTTTCTCCTAAATTTATGACTTTTTTTTCCCGTCGTAGATTTGAGCTGTTAAACAGAAAAAGTCAAATAATAAATAGTCTTTCCGGAAGATTTAAAGCGAAGGCGGAAGTGAAGGGGAGTGAATCATCTTACATTCATATACTCTTTGTGAATCGTCTCTTCAACGGCAGTGCTCTTTAATTTAATAATAATATAGAAACAAATAAAGACACAGAGTTAAATACAACGTCTGTGTGTCGGTTAATCGATTATAGTCAGTCTAACAGATTTATAAGGATAATAAATCATGATAAATATATCTAAATGGATGTACACTTTGATATTCAGAATCAAAGATATAACAAGAACCAGCACCATCTTGCGGTGAGGCGACAGACCAGACGAGCACTTCCCGTGACGCAGAGAAACGCGGTAAAACGATATTCCGGTTTGCAGCAGACGGAGAGAGGAGCAGCAAGCAAGCAGCAGCAAGCATGGCATCCGACAGCAGCACGGCTAACGTTAACGGACGAGAGAAGACCGTCTCTCTGAACGGGGAGCCCGTCGTGAAGCGGCCGCGGGAGAGCTCTGGGTCGTCACAGCAACAGGAGTCTTCTTCTTCTCTCCTCCGCATCCCGAAGGAGCCGCAGAACAAAGTGACCGTGGTGCTCGGAGCGCAATGGGGCGACGAGGGGAAGGGGAAAGTTGTGGACTTGCTCGCTATGGATGCGGATATTGTCTGCAGGTGCCAGGTAACCCAGCGATTTAACTTCACAGTTAGCATTCAAGCTTACTACTTCACACAATGGCGTTGCCGCTTTGTTTGTAACATGAGAGTTTAGGGGTGAAAAGTCGTTAAACCGTTTAGTATAGCGGTTTAATATTAATGAGGTGGTTGTGACGTCAACAACCTTGTCTGACCTCCCGGATGTAGAAGTGCTAAGTTGATGCTAGTGAGAACAGCTAGCCTGGTTGTGTGTTTCTCTTTTTATCTGCAAAATGTGGATCCAGCACATGACCTCCACACACTGATAACCCTGTCCATTGAATGTGACGTTATGTAACGTTGCCCAGCTGTTCCTCTTTCTTCTACAGTGACATTTATTCAAGATTCAAGATGTTTATTATGGTTATAATAATAATAATAATAATAAATTTGACTTCAGAAACCCAAGGACGCTTTACAAAGGGGGCACACAAAAATCATACTAATAAATAACACAGAGGAGAAACTATAGCTAAGTAATCAAAAGAGTGACGTGTAGGAAGAGTCAGCTGAGATCATAGGCTTTGATGAACAGGTGGTGTTTGAGGTGTTTCAATCGTGTGAAATGCTTTTTGCTGGGAAAGCTCCATTAAAAATAATAAGTTATATTACAATTTATAAAAGGAAATACTTTGTACAAGGCATATTAAAAACATATACACATCAGGAAGTATGAATGTACATGTATAAGAAATACTTTGTACAAGGCATATTAAGAACATATACATTAAGAACATATACAGTATAAGATATATGATTGAGGTACTTTTTGTGTGAGAAGAATTTACGAGACATAAGAATTGTATTTGTTTCTGTCTTTCTTTTCTTGTCAACTAACCTTTGCTGCAGGGCCTGAATATGTTGACTCTATCTCAGTGAAACACAGGCTGTGAGGTTGTTAAACAAGATCTGTATCACTGTACCATATTAACTGTCTTCTGTGTTGTTTACTTGCCTCCAGCGTTGTGTCTCATCAGAATAACTGCCCTCTATAGCAAGTTAAATCCTGTTTTTACTGTTTGCAGGGAGGAAACAATGCAGGTCACACGGTGGTTGTGGACAAAGTGGAGTACGACTTTCACCTGCTGCCGAGTGGAGTGCTCAACAAGAAGGCTCTCTCCTTCATTGGTACAGCACAATCCTTGTATTTTATTTTGAAAAACTCAAAGTTGGCGGGAAGATAAAGATCCTCATAAAATAATAAAGTCTGTGACGTTATATGACCAAGATCAGTTGTAATGTGTCATGTAGTAGTGGGGGAAGTGACACTGTTTTTGTAGTACACCTGCTCCTAGCTAAACTAAGATTATGCATATGTATAGAAAAATCAACACAAGGTGCACATACGACTTACAGGGACTATACATAGTTACATAAAGGGTAACTAAAGGTCAGAAAGCCTTCATTTCTCTGGTATAATAATCACCGTTTAAATCTTAAGTGTTTTCTTGATTTCCTCTTTTTTTTGTTTAACATTTTTTCCAGTACTATGAAAACACGGAAAGAGGAAACATTAAAGGAAGTTGTGTTAAAGTGATTGGTAAACAAGATAGCTTGAGTTATATAAATAAATAAAACCTCCGGGAAAACATGAGCAGTTTGTTCCTCATGAGAAATGTCTTTTGCAGTGGAGCCTTTCTCATGAGGTTTGTTAAAGTTTCATTTTGCATTACAGGCAACGGAGTGGTGATCCACCTACCAGGTCTGTTTGAGGAGGCTCAGAAGAACCTGCAGAAAGGCAAAGGTAAAGTTTTCTAAGCAGGAGATATGCAGTGATATCATCAACATATTGTCTTCCCTTAGAAAGCAGTGTCGGTGTCATTAAATAGTCCGTTTTCACAGAAGACATTTTTTTATATCATGCTTTTTAATGTTTCCTTAAGAAAAAAACAACCTAAACCACAAAAAATAAAATATGTACATATAACAGATAGTAACTGTAAATTGAAAAGCAATTTATTCAAAAACAAAGCGGAAAAAAGGTAATAATAATGAAATATAACATTGGGTATTGTATATTCAGAAACATATTGTAGCGGGTTTGACACTTAAATGAAGGGGGGTGCCAGTCAGAGTCACTTCTGACAAATAATAATCATAAAATAGAAAGAAAATAGCTCAGTCAAACCATACAAAATAATAAAGCAAATACCCAGGAGCAATGGAATATATATCACCAGAAACCGGCACTGCAAAAACAAATAGACGACAGCTCAATTCAGCTTTCAATAAGTTTATTCAATCCACTGAGCAGCGATTTATGTGATGTGTCCCTAATGCACAAGAAACCTGCAATGAAATTTGTAGAATGTAGTAATAGGTGAGGTATAGCAAATGTGTAACGTGGGATTTGTTGTATTGTGTGCAGGATTACAGGGCTGGGAGGAGAGATTAAAGATTTCTGATCGGGCCCACCTTGGTGAGTAAGCATTACCTCATTCACATTTTTTGAATTAGAAATGTCCTCTTATTGACGATCCCCTTCTGTCCGCCTCCAGTGTTCAACTTCCATCAAGCCGTTGATGGGATCCAGGAGCAGCAGCGGCAGCAGCAAGAAGGGAAAAAGTAACTCTAATCTTATTAGTTTAAATACTGTGTATCTTTTACTTTGGTAAAAGTTTATATTATAATTTAATTAAATAGTTTATTATGATTATTAATGTTGTGTTTTTATTTGTTCTCCAGTTTGGGAACCACTAAAAAGGGTATCGGACCTGCCTACTCCTCCAAAGCTGCTCGGAACGGTCTGCGAGTCTGTGACCTCGTCTCGGATTTCAAGGTTTTTGAGGACAAGTGAGTTTTCTTGTTTTTCTTCTAATTTCCTTCATTAAAATTTTCACATTATATGTTGCCAAATCATCAGCAAAAAAGAGTGCTGATGGGAACTTCAGACAGTGTCACTATGCCATGTTTAATATTTCAGACTTCATTGTGTGCAGAGCATTTAATATCTGAGGTTCTGTTCAGACCTGGCATTAACGTGCGTCTTGGGTGATCCACATTCGAAAATGGTCTGAGCCACATATGGCCACACTCTTTTAGCAGTGTGTTATTCTCGTAGCAGTGTGTATGCGAATGCGTCCTGGGCCTCATTGAAGGACCAGCTACTCAACAGATGTGTGTGTCACTCACCGAGAGAGGTGATACACAACAACTTGTGTAGCTGAGGGTCACGTTGCACCTATACTTCACGGAGGTAGGCCTAATAAAGTAACAGCAAACACTTTATTATTCCCACATTGTCAACAGCAGCGCATAACAGCTTCACTCATTCCGTTCTGACCTTTCACAATAAAAGCCCTAGACCTATACACTGTATCAAGAGGCAACTCAACAAAATAGTTTAATATTAGGGCTGTCAAAGTTAACGCGATGATAACATGTTAACGCAAATTAGTTTTAACACCACTAATTTCTTTAACGCATAAACACAATCGATCTTTCAGAGGTTGTAGCGGGCTCAGTGTTAAAGCTGGAGTGAAGATCCTGGCATCATATGAAACTAAACCAAAGGACTCCATTGGTACCAACCATGTCATACTAGCTTGTCGCGAAGGAGGTTAAATAACGCTCCAAACTTGCGCTAAATTTTGGCGAGGAAAAACTGACGTCAAGATTTGTGAATGAAAATTGATTCTATGGGTACCCACGACTCTCCCCTTTACAGACATGCCCACTTTATGATAATCACATGCAGTTTGGGGCAAGTCATAGTCAAGTCAGCACACTGACACACTGACAGCTGTTGTTGCCTGTTGGGCTGCAGTTTGCCATGTTATGATTTGAGCATATTTTTATGTTAAATGCAGTACCTGTGAGGGTTTCTGGACAATATTGGTCAATGTTTTGTGTTGTTAATTGATTTTCAGTAATAAATATACACATACATTTGCATAAAGAAGCACATTTGTCCACTCCCATGTTGATAAGAGTATTAAATACTTGACAACTACTTGTTTACTTGCATATAGAGCGGATCCGATCACAAGTGGTCACTGGAGAGGTATTCTAATGCCAGGTGTGAACTGGCACACAAGGTCTGAACAGGGCCTTGGTCTATTCAGTTTTGTTTTTGCAATACTGTGTTGATAAAGAAACTTCTCAAGATGCAAGTTTGAGTTCAGGAATACATTTTGAGAGCATTTGAATCAAATTTGGACAAAGACCTTATAGACATCAGGGTATCGTAAGTGTCCCATGCATTGCTTCAATAGTTGTAGTATCTCTATCTTCTCCTGCCACCAGGTGGCAACACCTGGCCACGGCACACACATTAAAACTGCTGGCACCCTGCTTTCATAGAAGCATTATGATAGCCTTGTCTGTCCTGTCATGTTGTGCAATTATTTTGTGAAGGTGTATTTGCATAAAGAGGGAAGCACATAAACTTGAATGAACATGTCTTAGCAGACTCTTAACTCTGTCCTCCTCTCAGGTTTCGTATGTTGGCAGAACATTTCCTGACGATGTATCCGAAACTCAACGTGGACATTGACAGCGAGCTGGAGCAGCTGAAGGTGAGGATAGGTTATCATGTCAGAGCCAGGAAATACTGACACATCCACATCACAGTTGCTTGGCATTGATATTGTGACAATAGACCTTTTTCATGGAAGACATTTTGACATGTCAGTGGGAAATGAACAGGTATAAATAATAAAATGAATGATGGCTGAATATAGCTGCCTTGGTTCAAGGTCCTAGGGCCAGTTGCGCAAAGCACCTCAATTTAAGAAACCATGAATATTTCTGCATACTGGGGTACCTAATCAGTCTTCAATTGCATAAACTGGGTATGACTGTAAAGCTGAAACTCTTGTGGATCCAATGAGCCCAATTGTATTCATGTGTGATAATGTTAGTCCCCATAGTAGCCATTTCATTGTTGTGAGACCATTTTTTGAAATTTGACCTCACTGTATGAAATGACCTGTGGTAACCTCTAGGGATAATCACAGCCTCATGAAACTTTACAGCCACAAACTAGAGACCTAGGGCATCCGGAGGATGGATGGCTTTCCTAGGTAGATTGACAATAAGGGGGTTTCTGAGCAGTTTCCAGAACAGAAGTGCTCGCCATCCAATCGCCGAAAAATGCAATTCTTGCAGAAATCTCCAAATGTCAAAATTTGATACCAAATCACTGCATGGTTTTTTCTATGGTGTTCAACAAGGTCTTAGTGTCTTAATGTGGTATTTTAGAGGGATTATTGATCATTTTTTATCAATTCTCGAGTGAAAAAAATGGTTAAATTTAGCAACAAATATTTGTAACATATGGTATCAACCCAAAAATGTATGAGACATAAATGAGCATGGGAACGGCCATCATATTCTTCTATCATCATGTTCTACGCTCTTATTAATTATCTAATTGATTAATTAATTTGTATTTTTTATTTATGACTAGAACAACTTGAGCTGTATCTCAAATTAATCTTCAGGTTCCCAGCTTTCAGATGATGTACACCACTTCTATGTGACATCTACTGTTGACTCTTTATCTCCCCTGAACATCCCCTGTCCACCTCCCATACCCCTCTAAAGAAGAGGGCGGGATGGTAAGGGGTTAAGCAATGTTATTATCACAGTACTGCAGCTTTTAGGACAGAAACAAATAGGAAATGACGACGTTGCAGTAATGATGATTATTGTTTATTTACTAGTTTTGTATGATAAGGGTGTCTATCGCATCTCGCCTGAGTTTGGATGGTTGACAGTTAGAGTGTAACTGGTATTTATTGCTGAACAGTATTCAGTGTTTTTATTATATTAGTTAACAATCTTTCTTCAGTTATAAATTGTAGATTTCAGCTTATCTTGAGATGGTCTAAGCAGTCTTGGTCTGTTTTTTTTTTTCTTTTCAGGGCTTTGCAGAGAGACTACGTCCTCTGGTGACTGATGGGGTGTACTTCATGCACAAAGCTCTTAATGGTCCCAGTAAGAAAATCCTGGTGGAGGGAGCCAACGCCGCTCTGCTGGATATCGACTTCGGTGAGCAGCACAGGGCTTGTGGAGTGAATAATGAAAATGAATGGAGGTTTTGCCTCCTCAGGTTAACGGATGTTTTTCTCCGTTCAGGGACGTATCCTTTCGTGACGTCTTCTAACTGCACCGTGGGAGGAGTGTGCACCGGCCTCGGCGTGCCCCCGTCGTACGTCGGCCGAGTATACGGCGTCGTCAAAGCGTACACCACCCGGGTGGGCGTTGGTGCTTTCCCAACAGAGCAGGATAACGTGAGTAAAGACACATTTGAAAAAAGACATTTTTTCCAACATGTTGATGATGCTAATTACAGATAAGTGTTATCAAGCTGAGAAGACGTCGATGTTGTGATTAAAGGATCAAATTCATCACACTGGCTTCTCAGGCAGCTTGTTGTAAAATAGCCAACACACTACCAGGTTGAAGGAGATATGTGATGTTATTGTCAGGTTATACCACAACAGCCAAGCACGTTTTAAGATGGCAGTAATGGAAATGTCTTAGATGTTGAACCAACATTCAGGGAAAAATATGAATAGAATCTGAATGACCATTTCTAGTAATATATGACATCATTTAAATTGATGAGAAGATATTTTTCTATATGGGTGAGTTGAATTTGTTGCTGCCGTTTATGGGTTTCATACAGATTTAGATTTCTCCTAATTCTGAAATAACAATTAGCAAATATTTAAAAGGTAATCACATTAGTATCAAAAAAGAAATCCTGAGATGAATGCAATACCACACAGATGAAGGACACATGGTTTCATAGATGTGAAAGGTGCTGCAGAGAGATGGTGAGTAAGGCTGCATTCACACCAGATCCGGCGGTGGGGTGGTGTTGGGGTGTCACTTAAAGGGCCCGTTTGTGCAATGTCATGTTGTGAAGTTTAGCTCCCCGAGGTAGCACAAGTAGACTTTATATTTCACAATTTTTGTTTTTCATCAGAGCGTTTTTATGATCTCTAATATTACCAACCGCACTTGAAGGCAGCGTTATTCATTTTCACAGCAGCTAGGAAACACACTACCAAATTCCCCCCCCCCCCCGAATTGCTCCAACGAGCATCCATGTAGTCAGCTGTTACACAAACTCCTGAGCAGTTGGTGTAAGTGCTTGTGTTTTGTATTTTACCCTCAGGGATGTTAACAGTTCTCTCACCGACTATCTGGTTACATGATTGGCCACCGCAGCTTGGCGTTGGGGCTGCTTTTCTCCAAAAGTTGATTCCGATTCTACTTTTCGCTGCAGGCCGCTGTTTCCGCAAACCCCTGTGGCAACCGCAGCCCAAATGCACTTTATTACAATAATACAATACAATAAATCTCAGGGTGGAAACTTGTCTTCGGCTCACCAAACACAGGAAACGGCAACATTAAAAAACAGACAAGCAGTTAGTAAAAACAACTACATAGACCGGTTATGTTGCACATTACACATGACTTAGATATGCTCAGTCACTTTGTTGAGTTAAGATTATTGATGGCACTTGGGAGGAAGGACTTTTTAAACACATCCCGGAGCTCAAACTGGCTGAAGTGAGGACGGGAGCTATCTGCCAGGATACTTTCTTCCTCGTCCTTTCTGTAAAAAGTTGAGTCAAGGTTTTTTTTTTTTTGGCATTGACACAATCCTAGACAGTTTATTCTTATATCCACAGTTTAGGTGACCGTACCAGGCAGGAAGGTGAAAGGTTAAAACACTCAGTTTTGTACACTAATTCTAAAATCTGCTGACTGACACCGAGGCCACTAAGTTTCCTCGGACGATTAAGTCAAAATGAATCGATCTGGTGTGAATGCAGCCTAAATCATCTGACCTGTGTCTCTTTGTCCTGTAACAGTTAAATTGAAGCTCTATGTAACAGCATTAGTATTTAAAAAGTACCCAGCTGTAGCCATTATTGTGACTGTGAAACCCCTTGTGAGCCAAACAGACCTCAGTGTCATCATCAGTGTTGTCAGGTGTCGTGGTCAGCTTCAGACTTGAGGTTAGAGAGGCTGACTTATGGTCAGACGTAGGTTCGTTCAAATCTATGAGATTGCTGGGAAAACCTTTTGTGGGAAGGAGATAAGAAGTCTGCCAGCAACGTGCTCTTCAACAACACAATTTACCCCCCAAGCAACTCAGTGGTTGACAGTAGAGGAGTGTGGTTGTACTGGGCAGCTTCCACAGGATGTTACTGGAAAAGGGCATGTGCAGCTGACTGTCCGTACGCAGTCAAAGGTGTCAAAACAGTCAGAATCAACACAATGTCCCTTAAAATAGCAGAATTATCTGGTGGATTTTGAAAGTAAATGTCGTTTTTATTTTTCAAAGCAGTTGACAGTGTGTGCTTCTTGTATTTTAGGAGACCGGGGCACTGTTACAGTCCAGAGGGAGAGAGTTCGGCGTGACGACGGGCAGAAAGAGGCGTTGTGGATGGCTGGACCTGATCTTGGTCAGATACGCCCACATGGTCAACGGCTTCTCCGCGTAAGGAACCATCTCACCATCTCACCATTTCAGCATATTATCCCCCTCTGCTGATGGAATTACTCAAATTCCAGTTAAGTTATTGTCATCAGAGTTGAACAGAGTGACTTGTTTCCTTGCAGAATTGCCCTGACGAAGCTGGACATTTTGGACACGCTGTCAGAGATTAAAGTGGGCGTGGCCTATAAGGTTGATGGCGAACCTCTACCAAGTTTCCCCGGTAGGTCATTCCCATTTAGATGTTTTTATAGATCTGCTCTTTGTCTGCCCTTTACAGAACAATATTATTGGATTTAACAGTCAACAACAAACATTAGTTTACTTCAAATTAGGTTTTAGTGTTGCCTTAAAGTAGAGGGCAAAGTTTGATGACTGTAGGGCTGCAACTAACGATTACTTTCATTATCTGACAATTATTTTGAGCGAATCTTTGTGGAGAAACTCAGTTTTACAGATCTGTCGAATAAATCACCTACAGCCGTACCCAAAACCCAAAGATATACAATTTTGAGTGATATAAAACAATAATGGTAAAGCAGCAAATCTTCACACATTTGAGAAGCTGGAACCAGTGACTTTTGGTCATTTTTGGTTAAATACATAAAAAGAAAGAAAGACATATATGATCGTGTAATTATCAACATTTTTGGATTAATTTTCTGTCTGCACTAGATGACTACAATACAAGATGTAAATGTTTGGTCACAATTTATCCATCTATCCACAAAATATTTTTATGCCAGAAACATAATTACTGTAAACACAGGAGTATGCTCAAAGGGATTATTATTTTGAGGCGTACTACTTAGTCTTTGTTTACAGGCAAATGAACGTGGCTTTTATGCTCCCTAATGTCTTATTTTACACAGGTCAGCTTTTACCAGCAGGAAATGCAACATCTTGGGTTTTTAAAAAATCTATTTTGCAGCAGATTTGAGGGTGCATTTATCATCCTTCTTGTGTCCCTCTTCTTGCTCCGCCAAATGGAGCAAATTGAATTGTTAAGCTAATGAACCAGAGGATGATAAAACTACTTTCCTCTTTTTCTGCTCCACCTGACACTGCAGCTGCTCTCTGCCAGTGTGTTTCACTGATTTCCCCTCATATATTTATCATCTTTATGGTGCTGGATGTTAGAAGTGGCGCTTGTACTGATCCAGATTTGCTCTCTGGTTTTTTACCGCAGTCTTTCAACAATCTTAGGAGCATCACACCGTATCAGATAATAAAACATATTTTTGCGTACGGACCTTAAATCCCATTAAAAGACATTTGTCCAGGGTGTTGTTTTGACCACCGTCTTGTGGTGAATCAGTACACATTTCATCTTTCACTCACACGTTGTCTTCTGTTGCAGCAAACATGGACGTTTTGACGCGGGTGTCGGTGGATTACGAGACGTTGCCCGGCTGGTGCTGCAGCACCGAAGCAGCTCGGAGCTTCGAGGAGCTGCCGTCGAATGCCCAGAATTACGTTCGGTTCATCGAGGACTTCCTACAAGTGCCAGGTTTGTAAAGAGGCACTTTACATTAATGGATAGACTGCAGCCAAATGTGTTATTCGCTTTGCCAAACCTGCCAGTCACATCTCGTCTTTTTCCTTTTTCTCATTTCAGTGAAGTGGGTCGGAGTCGGCAAGTCCAGAGAGAGCATGGTCAAACTGTTTTGATCCGTCTGTGCTGACCCCGTAGTCCTCCTCACATAATGATTTCAGGTTTTGATAGGATTACCAGAGGAGTTTAAAATGCAAACTCTCCTAAAGGAAATACTTCACCAGCAAGGCTATTTGCGAAACTCTTAGTTGCTGCTTGTGCATCACATTTACAATAATTCTTCTTGGATATAATTTATGCATTCCACATAATGTTTTTTCTATATTTATTCGGGTGTTAATTTTTAAAACTTGGTGCAAATGGATCATTCTTTCCCATTCTACAATAAAACGCAGTTTATTTTGCTTTTTAGCATTTGAGGCTAATTAACCTTAATTGATATCTGTTCTCCATGTTGTTATTATTTTTTTTTGTTACATATATTTGAAGAGCCATTGATGAACAGATGTAGAAGCTGTCGCATTAAAGGGGCACAACACAATAAAGCGAGAGATTCTTTTCAGGCTCCGTAACGGGACGGATAAATGATTGAAAGCCATTGCGCAATCAGTCCGATAGTGAACTTTTCTATTGAGCAATTTTAAAACACTTTAAAAAAACCATGAACTCATCTCAGTTGTCTAAGTTTGTAACAATATTTCCATGATGATTGTTGGAATGAGTAGTGCTTTTTAAATCATCCTCAAAATGAATAAATCAAGCAACTTGAGTTTGAATAGATGTTTTTCTTCATAATAGTTGAGGAAAAGTAAGTAGAAATTCCACGTCCACAACAGAGACATTGGTCTTTGAGGAGTTTGTGTAAATGTAATGAAAATGGCCAATGGGCAGTGTTGTACCAGAATATATCTCAATATGTTTCATACGCCATTTCATTCATCGTCAATGATATAAAAGACTCTTACCCAGCTTGTTCTTATCAATAAAAGGAAACTAACATTTATTGTTTCTTTTATTTTGTCATTTTCACTCAGCTTTTAGTAAAAGGTTTAGCTTTGGAAAACATGTTTCTGAAAAGGTAAATAAATTGTTCTCAGGTGTTAATGTGAAATGTAAAGGTGTAAACATTGTGTTGTGTTATCAAAGCATTCTTACATTGCTCCTGATGCACAGCTACAGTTTATTTTCTTCTTATTGATATTCCCTGTAGGGGTTTAGAAGTAAAATAAGGAAACCAAAATGATTCCAACATATCTGGTCATTGCTGTCTTATTCATAATGCACACATATTGTCCTTTAGTGGCTGTGTAGGGTGGCCCATAAGAAACCTGCACCTGGGAAGATGTGTGATGCCGTTATCATACGTTTTTGAATGTCTCCACAACTAAATGTAAGCATGTTTTAAACTGCTCTAATCAATATATTTTATATTATCGATGGATCAAATTAATATGTATAATATGAGAGGTGTTTCAGAGCTTTGGTTCATTCTTGCCAGCGTTCCCAGATGCAGCTGTTTTTAGTGAGAAAGCTCTGATAAACTGACTACACTACTTTGCTCAGTGCCAGACAGATATTTTTCCATCACTCTTTCTTACTTTACACCCTCCTTAGTTGACTTCCTCTCACGATGTAAAAGCTTTTTCAGGACCGGGGGGTATTAGATTAAAGTGTAAAGTGGATTCCTTGGCAAATCGATTAGAGGTGTAACAGAAGAGTCCTGGAGCTTCTCAGATATTGCAGTCTAATGCGTTAAAGGCCCTCACAGGTGTTTTCAGCTATTCCGGCTGATTAGGCCTCCGCTCAGGTTGATGTTGGGCAGGGATGTGCTCGGAAATTATGTCATGTTTTTAAAGTCTGCATAAGCAACTCAAATCATTTTTTTTCACTTGTGGTCCTAATGCTCTTCCGTACATTTCCATAATGACTTGATGACAGCAGCGTTGTCACCAAAATCTGCTCCCAAATACCAAAATGTAGCCAGCATGCACATGTTAGCTAGAGCAACGACGATGCCAAAGTAATTCTGGATCAATCATTAGCTGCTACTGTAAATACACACAGACTCAGTAATCTTTGCTTTAATTTTGGTAATGTACACATTACCAGCCAACTAGCTATGCTAAATAGCAAGCTAACTAGCTACGTTGGCTTTTAAAGGTGCGCCATACGATATTCAGAGCATTAATATAGCAGCAAACAACTAGTTGCTATGTAAAGATATAGAGGAGTAATGTCTACCTGAGCAGAGAATGAAGTCTCTCTCCCTCCATGTGTGTTGTAATCCGAGTTTCTCTGTGCTTTGTTGACATAGCCAAACCAGCCGTACGTGCATTTGCATGTTAGTGCATGTGAGCATGCCCCACTGGCTAGCTCACGGCCTAGGTATAGATTGCTCCAGGTATGACATAATTTTGTAGGCCAACCAGGAAGTTAGCATCGCCCTGGGTTCCCTCGACAAAAAGTCAATGGGATTTTTCCATTGGGTTTTGGATTATTGCAGAAAATAAGCTAAATAAATACAATAGAAATTAAAGCTGCAAGCAGCGATGAACGGGCCCTCGCCCCTACTTGCGCGTCGGGGATGCTGGCGGGACGCCGACCGACGCGGCCGGGCACCGTGAAACCGAAACTCTGATGAGCGCCATGACGCCTGCCGCAAGGCTCTACGACAAGCGGTTCACGAGTTATGAAGGGGGGCGTGGCTAATGTGTAGGGGGCGGGCATAACCTTCACCAATGAAACAGGCACTCTCTGCTGAGTGATATGACACCTCCCACAAGACTCAACGACAAACGGATCATGAGTTATGAAAGGGGCGGGGCTAATGTGTAGGGGGCGGGACTAACCATCCCCAATGAAACAGGAACTCTCTGCTGAGTGATATGACACTTCCCACAAGACTCTACGACAAACGGATCATGAGTTATGAAAGGGGGCGGGGCTAATGTGTAGGGGGCGGGCATAACCTTCACCAATGAAACAGGCACTCTCTGCTGAGTGATATGACACCTCCCACAAGACTCTACGACAAACGGTTCATGAGTTGTGTAGGGGGCGTGGCTATGACTATATTTTTGCATTTACATATAATCAGGACTGGACCCTTATCATACCTGAGAAATTTGGGGCAGATCGAACTATGTACAGTTGAGTTAGGGTTAACCCACTCTCTGCTGAGTGATATGACACATCCCACAAGACTCTACTATAAACGGTTCATGAGATATGAAAGGGGGCGGGGCTAACGTCTTGGGGCGGGGCTATGAGTATATTTTTTCATATACATGTCATCAGTACTGGAGCACCATCATACCTGAGAGATTTGGTGCAGATCGGACTATGTACAGTTGAGTTACAATAACTGCCTGTTTCATGGCGAATGGCTCAAAATGGCCGCCACGCTACGGTCCGGTCATTAAGTGAACACTCATCATTTTAATAACTTTTCATCTTCAAGGTCTTAAGATGGTCCTGACCAAATTTCAAGTCGATCAGATCAAATCTGTAGGAGGAGTTCGTTAAAGTACGCGGCCTATAAAACGCTAAAAATGACATGAAATCCAATATGGCCGACTTCTGGGTGGGCGGAGCTAATGAAATCCAATGAGGAATATGTTTCAAATGATGAGTGGGATATGCATACCAAATTTCATGAATATCGGATCAACTTTAGATTTCGACGCGTTAGGGGGCGCTATAGAGCCCGCTGGCGACGCCCGTTCCCAATCACTACAGAACATTGCAATTTTCGCCACTCCCGACGCATGTTCTAATTTTGGTGAGTTTTGGGGATGGCTAAGGTCGTCAAAAACACGTTCTTGCAGCAGAAAAATAATAATACCGACAAAAACAATAGGTTCCTTGCACTTCGTGCCAGGACACCGTTGGGTCCTGGCACTTTCGTGCTCGGGCCCTAATAAGCAAAAAACAAAAACTAATAAAAAAAACCCATTGAATTCTAGACGAGGGAACCGGAAGTGCTAAAATGCTAACTCATTTCTGGGTTTTATGATTCATTCCTCTAGCACTCTATTGCTGGGAGGGTGGGGGGCATGTGATTACCAAGCTGACGGGGCGGGCACTGGTGATAACTCCGTTGTTATGAAAAGCGACATCATGAAAAAAAACGCACTTGATAAACGGCGACTTGAAATAGAACAAATTCTATAATGTGATGAAAATGTACTCCAATTAATATGAAAGTATAACTTAGTTTGGGACATTTTGTGGCTCCATACATCAAAGCGTCCTGCATTCTGCTTAAAAAACCTAATGGATAATATGTGCTTTTACCAATATACTACAAATTCTAATAGAGTTACAGAGGTTAAAGATATGAATACCCACTGCATCACATTGTGTAAATCAAAATATCTTCCTTTTAAATACAGAAAAACCTGCAGATCATTTATCTACTTTTAAAAAATCACATTTATTTTAATTCCTAAGAAGACTTGTTATTGAGCTGCTGTTCTATAGAATAAAAAATATGTATTTTTTTCTGATGATTTTTCTTCTACCGTGCGTCGAAAGTGCATCTTCCGTTAAATGAGAAAAGTTGCAGACGTTTGCTAACCAATCAATTTCCAGTCCAAGAAGTCCCTGCATCATCAAAAATGGCAGAAAGTGAGCTTATGCAAGAAGGCTTAATTGAAAATAAAGTGCTCATAATAGCAGTGTAGTCCACCTCCCCCATCACGTTTCTGTCTGCCCCATCACCCCTTCCTCACTCCCTCTCTTTTGTTTACTACCACCCTCCTTTACTTGTAATACATTTATCAACGGGTCAATCAATTTGAGCGTTTTATTCAAGTGTAGCTACTTCTCAGATGGTCATCCCTCATCAGATCTCTTTCCAAAATCGGTTCTCGTTTTATTTCCCACTGGCTGGACGTTATTCATTCGTAATTCATTTATCTTCATACCGCCAGATAAACCATACATAAAATTAAAAGGACACCTGGAATTGAAGCCATCGACCTACGAGAAGTAAGGGTTTTTAAGATTTCATCGTTTGTTTGCATGTGTGACCAGGAGTTTGATGGATTCCAAGGCAGATTTTCTTTTATATGGTGTGATAGGAAGCAGCTGTAGAGATTCAATTATATACATTTTTGATATGAGCATGACCTTTCAGTGGAAACCATGTAGTAATGTTTGTATTTATGAGTGTATTTTTTCAATATCTGAATAACTTATGATGATGAAGAGTCAGAAGAATTTTCCTGACTGTGATTTATGCAGTAGGAGGGAAACAATGCAAAAACTACCAAGGTTTTGCTTTGCCTGCCGTATTTTCTCCTGCTTTTATAAATAATCAATCCTTTATTAATATCCGTAAACTTTCCTCATACTGCACTGTGTCATGATTTATGCGGCCACGGCAATAAGACACGTGTTTCATTGGGGTTGGACTGTGTTCAGTTTTTCGTCAGAACAGAGAGACAGCAGCTCTCACACAGATTGAATTGAAGGAGCTAAATGTGTTTAACAGTTTATTTGGTGAGTGCATGGAATAAATCCAATTCTGCTACTCAGCAAGTAGAAGCCAAAGTATTCGCAGGGAAATATGAAGAATGACGTGTCAAGTTCTATCTCATTATGAATTACAAACATGCATTTCACAGATGCATCTAAATACATTATACCATAATGTACTTGTCTAATGTTTTACGTGTATATATCATAGTATACGATGATATATAACCGTGTCTGCTTATGACAAAACAATAATCTGCTTGCTCAATTACTAATTTGTGGTAAGAGATTATCTGTTTATTGCATTGTTAATATGCTTGACTTTTTTCAACATGGCTGGCCAGGTCCCAAACTTTCTCATTTTACAGCTAAACAGTATGCTAAAATATGTTTCTGAAAATATTTTATGCGAGAAATAGGCATTAAAGTACAGAATATTGATTCGTATTTGATAAGCGCTGCTCAGTTTGACCGTTTGATCGGAGTTCGTGAGTTTCGAGAGCGGTGACTGACGACTGCCCCACAGACTGCTTGAATCTGATTGGTTGTTTTCGTTCGGGTGCGGCGAAATCTTGCAAATGCCATTAGGAGCACTAGGAGGACACAGAGGAACATGATTTTTTTTCACAGGTTATCTGTCTCATGCACTACTGTCAGGATAAAGCGACAAAATAACTTAAAATAAATTATTATATCTGCTTAAAGTTACCGACTGCAGCTTTAAAGTCTAACTGAAATTTAATTGTTTTTTAATGTATATCACAGCATTATTCCTGACTGCAAAAAGGGATGACTAAAGTAAAGTAAAGCTGTCACATGTGTGGCTCTGCAGCAAAGCAAATGCAGATATTTACAGGCTTACGTGCTAATGAGTATCAAAGTCTGAATGAGTCTTTTCCTGTTGTCGCCTCGAGCCATTACACCCTCATCACTCAGTAACGTCTAACCTCACCATCGACCACCACAGCAGCAAGATAATGGGACAGTCAGTCTCTGCTCGATCCCAGTAAGCTGCTCTTCTGTCAGGGCATGTCACAGTTTCTCATCCACAAACACCACCTCTCACTTCACGGGTACGAAATGTTCAAACAGCACGGAGTTCATTCAAACCACTTTGTTTGAATATTTGTTATTGATCAGGCATATACAGAAGTTTGGTGAGACTTTTTCTGATCTCTCAGCTTCCCTCAGCTCTCCCTAAAACCGTAAATAAGAATATATTTCTGTTCAGTCACTCCCGGCGGTGGCTGCCAGCGACTTCAGCACAGCTTCCAGGATGTAAAGGGCGAAGGGTTGCCAGGGCGATATATCAGGCTGAGTGGGAGGAACAGAGTTATTGTTCAGAGAAGTACTTGGAAGTAGTACAAGTAACAGCACAAGGTCATCCAAGGCATCCAAGACAGTAAACATCTAGCCTAGATATATGTCCAACCAGTCAGTCCATGAGTCTGTGAGTAATAATTAGTTACTCTCCGCTCCTGAGTAGGATGAATTCTATTGAATGGAGATGTCTAGGTTTGCTTGACAGATTATTGATTGATCACCGTCATCCCAACTCCCCACCCAGCAGCTATAGAAAAAGACTCCTCACATCCTTTGTGGTCAGGAAAGAAGCAACAACATTGATCCTGTCAGGAGGCGACGCACACACACATCCACAAAATAAGCCATTTAACATCAAACGAGTTATATTTCTGATTGATTAAACCGACATGGCCAAGTTCCTGTTTGTGTTTTCCTTTTAAAATGTTTAGCTGAGTAATAGATTTGATTTTCCATACACATTAATGGTCGGTCCTGACTGAGCAACAGTGAAGCATCTTGGGGATTTGCCCACTTGGCTTTACAATCCTAATTTTCTGTCTGTGCCGCCCATTTATCTCTCTTTCCAAAAACAAGGAAACTCATTTACACTACCTTTCTCCTTATAAATGTGATATAGCCTCACTTTAGTAGTTTCTTTATGCCAGTTCAGTGAATCTGTTACTTATATTGTTTATACAATAACTGTAAGATAACTAAATAAATAATATAAATATTCAGATTGATAATAATGCAACATTAACACAGATATATTTAGACATATAGTTGTTGCAAACTGTTTCTTTCCTTGTCATTGGAGATATCTATTCCCATGTTTTGTGGCCAGCAGTTTAGTACGGCCAATATTTTTTTTACTATGTCACAAGTGGGCTGAACAGATTGTAGTTCAGAAATCTACTTGCCCTGAGTCAATTCTCACTTGCCCCAATACAAATTGTTTCATTTCTTAGCGGTTATCACATTACAACAAAATCCAAAGTTAATTGTCATGTTTAATGTTTAATTTAAGCAAATTTTTCTGGAGTTTCGCCCACATCTTCTAACGCCACCCAAATGAACTCCTGTTTCCAAATTAATAAAATCACTCGCTTGCGCTACAGCTCATAATCTTTGTCTTTACCCGCCACCCTTTTCTCGCGAATGTCCGTTCGGTACTCGGCTACTGTGCATGTGCAACTGTTTAATTATTTTTTACCACTCACCTGATTGGGCAAGAGAGTTGCTAGATTTACTAGCCCAATGTGGCATTTTACTTGCCCCGGGCAAGCAGGCAATCCTTATTGTTGAGCTCTGTATTGCATTAATAGTAACCTGAGGATTTAATTTAATTAAAACAATTTTTTTTCTTTTATTTGAAAAGGGACAATGTACATTAATCAACATTCAAACAAATGTAAATGTACCAGAGTTAGCTAGTTTTCATCGGCAGTCCCTTTGCCTGATGTTGCTAGGTATCCCAGAATAATCACCTAACTGATTCGGAGTGATGTGATTAATCTAATACCACTATTAAACCAGGAATATCCTGACCTGACTGGTATGATGTATAAGAGGAACATCTGCCTGAGAAACCTTATCCCCGCCCCTGTACACACACACACACACACACACACACACACACACACATGCACACAAAGAGTGAGAGCAGCAGCAGATCTGTCAAGCAGACTGTGTGGAAGAAGATGGGATATTGAGAGCTGGGTAATGAGTGGCTGAGCTGGCTTGCCTCTGTCTGCAGAGTCGGCAGTGTGACACCAATCAAATCTCAATGAACATTGATCCCATAGATATGACTTACAGCCACTACTGCAGTGGACATTCAGTTTAGCACTGATTCACACAAGAATATGAAAAATTCTACTCACTGACTGAAGCACATGAAGCTGCATTATGTCTCTATGCCATTATAGGATTACATCTTTACCTATACTGTATAAAAAACAAACTGATCTAACTGAAGAAACTGAAATGATCCTAAACTTCATCATCATCTCCACCTTCTCTCTCACTTTGATTCACTCTCTCACTCTCGATATAAAGTCTGTTTGATTGAGCATCTTTTTCTCTCTTGTGTGCTCAGCAACAGCCTCCCTCCCTACTCACACACACTCACACACTCACACACTCACACACACTCACACAGTCACACACACCTCCCTGTATGCGGCTGCCTGAACTCATGAAACACTATGCATGAGGCGACTGGTACTCTGGATTCTTATGATCCTTCATTCTGAGGTAAGCACACATGGACTGGACTGTGTGGCGCGTTGGTCAGTACCATACTGTACATTTTACGCACCCGGAGTGGTGCTAAAACGGGATCACTACGGCTATGGCTCGGTTGCTGCAGCAGCAGAAGCAGCAGCACTGTTGCCACTTAATGCAAGCCATATTACAATTTCCTTTTGTCTAGTGGTGTATAATCTGTCTGGCTTTCTGTGTGCAGTCTGAGGTAAGTATGCAGCTGTTGGTATAGATAGTTGGGTGAGCAGTTTGCACATTCAAATGTTCTTTTCAACTGTGTAGTTGGGCCAGCATATGCTTCAATAAGGTATTTGTTGTTAAAATGGATCATTGTGTTCTTTAAATAATTCATGAACTACTATATTGCATGGACAATCACACATGTATTGTTGGATTGGTCTCCTTGTATAAGCCTATATATACCCTGTATGTATATAAGACAAGGCATTTAAATGATCAATATAGGTGAGTTTTACTACACTGCTAACTTCTGGCTCTGATGTGTTCAATTTGTTAAGTGGAAAGTCTTTGTGTGTATTCCCAGCAGCTGTAAAACTGTGGACAGAAGTGTATATTTGGCTGTCACTGTGTGACAGTTTATTGCTTTAATTTCAAAGGATCTGCTGACTAAAGAGCTGCAGTCACTGGACTTACTGTAAGAAGACGGGAGCTTGGTTTTTTTTTTGACTCAGAAATCTTGCCCTCTTAAATCATTTCTGAAATTTTCCGGCACAAAGGGAGTGTCGGATACATCTATCAGTTTCTCAACTCCATCGCTTTAACAAGGTAAAGATGCATCAGTGTGCAGAGCCTTGGCTCCAGTTTCAGTTTTGAATGCCTTCTTGGTTTGAGCTGACAATGACCCAACATCATCAGACCAAATCGGGTTTCACGGCTGGACATGTAAAGCCGTATCTGCTGTATTTCGAGGTACCTGCACTTGATATTTCTTCTGCAACTGCTGATCAGCATCACCTAAAGGAAATACATCTTCATCTACAATGAGGCATCTTTTCCTCCACCCAAAGTTTACATAGGTAGGGGTGGTCTCTCATCACATCCACCAGTATAGAATTTGATTTTAGTCATTTACAGATCTGGATAAGTATAGAGAGAGTCTGGAAAAACATTTCTGTTTCCAAACCGTTGTCCCTATTCTGTTTTTCTAAAATATAAAATTCAGAATTTCTAAAAGTAAATTGATCATTCAAGCAGTCTTTTTCATGGCGTTCGGAGCAGCCAGTGCAGCCAAAATGTTTGTATGAGAGAGCGTGGGCCAGAGCGAGCTCGATGTCGTCGAAACGCAAGGCAAGAAGTAGGCGATGGCGTGCGACTGAACGTACACTCCTACGTAGAACCGCCTCTATGTCACAGCCAGGGCCAGCGCATCGATCTTGACAAACGAGGCAATTGCCTAGGGTGGCGAAATATGGGCCAACTATTCATTATGAGCAATAATGTGTTAAAATTACTGCCCAAAATTTTTTCAGCTCGCACCCTATGGACACTCCATGAAAGGCCTCCCCATCCCAAAGTCCAGGGATAGATTTCTGTCCCAGTCTGTGCCTGTTGCTAATAGAGGGGCAGCATAATTGTTTTTCGCCTAGAGTGGCAGAAGTACTGGGCACAGCCTGCAAAACAGCTCTCCCCCAAGATATTTGACAGTGAAGCGTTGTCCAACTTTCTGCTTGACGATCCAAAATACAAAGCCCGGTTGGTTAACAATTCCAATTGGGAAAAGAAAGCTGTATGCAAACTCTGTAAAATCCTAACACAGCATCCTCCTCGTGTCACAAAGTCAATATGGTCTGAAAAATCTACCAAGAAGACTAGAAATTTGAGTCTGGAAAAGGCGTAATGTATAGGAATCCAGAACTAAATGCTTACATGGTGCATATGATTGGAAGATGGCTATGTACAACAGATGGCTTTGGTTCCACAACACAAGCAACTCAGTATGTGACGCTGCCACGTCTGAAAGTTTCACTTCTTGTTGTCGCCCGTCATTGAGGTTCAGCCTCAATACTGACAGCTTTTGTTGTTCTCTTATTTTAAATCACTGTTGTAAAATGCTGAATTGCATGTGAACATATGTGCCACTGTTCTGCTAGTGTCCCCTCCTTCAGAGTGTGAGGTGGACGGGCTCCCCAGTGGCTACGGATCCAGGGACTCCATCCTCAGGCCTGGTGCGCAGAGGGACTGGAAAAGACAAAGGCGTGGACAACTACCGCGGCTTGACAGGTAAGCTCAACTATTATCTGTCCGCATATTGATGACATGGACCATTTACGTTTTTGTACTCGTGCAGTCACATTTGTTCAGAGTGTCAGTGCATGTCAGATGACTGGCGTTTCACCGGGGATGTTGCATTTACTGTGTGTCAGCAGTGTGGTGAGGCTTGAGTCCATTTAATGCCTCATGTGCAGCTAATAGCGTGCTGCTGCAGGCCCCGTCTACAGCTGGGGTTGCTTGTAAGGCGCCGTGGTCAGTGTGAAACCCTCGTGTTCGTGTGGTTGCTGATGTTTCAGCTGCAGCAGCTGGGATCCAGGCCACAGCAGCCCCGACGCTGGCAAAGGGAAACAGCAGTCTGCGTTTGGACTGGGTCGAGGTACAGGCATGCGCTGCTCCACCTTGCTCGGCATCCTCACGGGGGTGCTTCTCTACTTGGTGCTGGGAGCCGTGGTGTTCCGCTCTTTGGAGGCTCCACGGGAGGAGGGCAAGCACATGCAGTTGCAGGACACGCGCCGGGAATTCCTGTTGAACTTCACCTGCATGGGCCCGGACGACCTACAGACCCTTATAGAGGTAGGGCAGATGTTCTCATGGCTCATTATGTAGTATTTATTTTGGAATATTTTCCAAGTGTTTAACAGATAAACAAACACCCATAGCTACTCTTCCCCTTTGTTCTTACAATTTCCAGTGGGCGGGGCATCATCATCATCAGTCTATAAATGGGCTTGAGCATATTAGTGACACCACAACCACTTTTGTCTCAATCTTGCGCTTCCTAAAGCAGTGATTCACAACTTTTTGGGCTTGTGAACCCTTCAAATGAAGCAATATCGGTTATGGCCTTGGCATGAGATCGTGCCATTTGAAGGATTTTTACAGTCCTAAAGACGTAAATGAATTTAGTATTTCACCTTAAAGCTAACATTTTGTGTTTTTACGCTCCGTCTTGAAGGATAACTTCGGTATTTTTCCATCGTATTTTCTCATGTTCTGTGTCTAACTGACTAATAGGGACAGCACTTTCTAAAATTGGTCCAGTATTGAGTGAGAGCGCTGCATACGGCAGCTGCTCACGTACTGCATACGGCAGCTGCTCACGGGCTGCAATGTAATCTTATTGGGGCAAGCTGGTACCGTCATTTACATCCACTAAAAGTGCTTGTTTTTTCCATGGCAGGCTCTGATTGTTATTATAAGTGTCTGACAACATTATGGTGTTGGAGTACAGAAGTGTTATCTAATAGATTTTCAGTGTTATGGCTGAATATTTAGATGATTTCAACAATGTGGATGTGGTCTTTGAAATCGATGGCCGCCCGTATTTATTTGAGCCAGAGAATATGGATATTCAGATTTCACAACGAAACTTCTCCTTGAGCGGGACTTGGACACTATAACAAACAGACCGGATCAAGTGAAAGGTAAAAAAAAAAACATTTTATTTATCTGTAGGGTTCTTTCCACAATGTTGTCAGACACTTCTAATAACAATCTGAGCCTGTCAGTGGCAAAAACAAGCACTTTTAGTGGATGTAACGTTACATTGATGCTGCTCACTCACCATCCAGCCATTAGACACTTGGATACAAAAACATGGGAAAGTCCAGGTTGAAAAATACCGAAGTTACCCTTTAAATCATCTTGTGACCCCATAGATTTAATTTGGGAGCCCTTTGGGGGTCTTGACCCCCAGGTTGGCAGCCACTGAAAAGTAAATAAAGTAGTTGTATTTACTGTTTGATTTATAGATGACTTTGCAGATACCACTACTTTTTACTTACTTTTGTACTCAAAACAGCTGAAATGCCATGAAATTAATATTACAAAATTAAATTGAATATGGAATATTTTATTTAATATATTAGTGCAGTGAAATTTTGTGTGTACTTATTTCCCCTCACTATTATCTACCTCCGTCTGAGACACAACAGGGTCTGAAGCTTCGAGACTGACCACCTCTTGTAGCTAAAAATATATTTTGACCTTTACTGCTTCCCATTTTATATTAATTGGGAACTTGTTTGACCCTGACAGTGCAACTTATCATATAGAATCGGGTTTGTGGGTCCTCAGGGTGACCCTTAAGATTTATAAGCTGGTTTAGGAGCTGGTCAGTTAAACTGTCTGTGACCCCGTGGAGCAGTGCAGCGCGACTGTGGGCCAGATAACAGGTGTGGTCCGAGCAGCTATGTAAGGATGGGTCAGCTCTAGTGTGTGTGTGTGTGTGTGTGTGTGTGTGTGTGTGTAAGTGCATGAAAGCTGAGCGCTACCAGCCGATTTGGCAACTGTGCTGTGATTCTGAGATGTTTGTCCTCGCTCCAGAATGAAAGTTGTAAATTACGGTTTTAGCCACTGACATTTGCAAAAAGGTTAAAGGGACTGAAGGACATGACAGAAGTAAACGGGGTGGTCACATTTTGTTTTTGAATATTTAAGGGAAGATGAAAACAGATCTGGCGAGCTCCTTTACTGCATCCTGTTTACTGATTAAATGAAAAGACTGAAAGGATAATGAGGACATTACCTATCGTGTTCATAATATTAGTATTGAATGAATGATTGAATGAGCCTAGCCAGCTAACTAGCTATAGGCTGGTTTATGAGTTTAGATTATTACTCAGCATCAAAGTGAAGATGTTAGTGTTAGCCAGCTCCTGTTGGCCAGAGCGACCACTTAGAAAGACTCTGTCTTTTTGCTCTTTAGAGATGTTTTGTCTAAATAAATAAAAGGAAAAGGGGCATTTTAAAATAAAATTGCTTAATATAAAAATAAAAGATAAACTCCTATAAAACTCTGTCATTACAAAAATAAAAATGGTTAAATAAAATGTTATAATAAGTTAAGTTTTAATAATTTCTTAGCCTAAATTATTTCACAAAAACTAAATATTGTTTCATAAAGGCCTGTGTTACACAATTCTATATGTTACACAATTTATTCATATATTATAATCACTTATTTATTCATGTATTTAATAAAAATTGTACAGATACAAGCAACACGATTGATTAAATTCAGTCTTATAAGGACATTGTATACCAACTCATTCATCTGGTGGCCTTTCTAAAACAAAAAGTTCCAGTTGGCCTACATTTTTCCACATTATCATAGTTATAGAAATACTCTCATATAATAAGCATTTGGTTGTATCTATTGTTAGATGCTGTCAGGAAAAAACAACAACCTGGAGTCATCTTATTCATGATTGAACCAGGCAGCTGTTACAAAGTACCTCTTCAGATGTTGTTCTGCACAACAAGCGGCATTGTGGGTCAGGTTTCACTGAACCAGTGTCAGCTGATGTTTCAACAGGTCCTCAATAGACAAATTCCTTCCTACTACAATCTGTTCTCAGCTTGAGTAACATCAAGTTTTGGGAAGTACAGCTAATTTCACAACTCAAAATGTGCTGTGTTAGTTTGGCAAACTGTCAGCGGTGCTTACACTAATTAATCCCTCCAACAAACAGGATCAACCAGACACAGACCATGTCTGTTATTATAAACTTCTAATTTATTACTTTGGCTAATAATGTCTGCAGACACCACGTTCAATCACAACTTCATCATACTAAGCTTTAACTTGAGAGTTAACAAATGTCTTCAAGTACCAACAGACACAAAATGGATAATTAGATGCGGAATTAAATTATCTGCTGTGCTGGCAGTGGTTCGATACACTCGGGACAAAACGGAGCCGTCACAGTTGTACTTCTTTGTCACTGACTGCCTGCTGCTGGTGCCATGACAATGCACTTTTCTACAGTATACGACGTGATACCAACGTCGTTTTACTATTGACTCACAAGCCTTGTTAGAAGTGGGAACCAAACGTCAGATATATTCCACAAAGATAAACAAAACATTCATTTTGGACCCGCCAACATTTTTTTTAGGATTAATTCACAATCATAATTTTTTTCAGGAAAAGCCATACTTTTAATCGGCACCTATCAATAAGACCTTTAAAAATCAATTGCTGAAGCTGTTTCATGAACTAACCACTTCTCTTCTTCACCGTTCCCATCCCAGGAAGTAGTGGACGCCGTCGGTGCAGGTGTGGATCCCATCAGCAACCTCTCCTTCGTCAGCCAATGGGATCTGGCCAGTGCCTTTTTTTTCTCAGGGACTATCATCACAACCATCGGTGGGTGTCCAATAGGAGCAATATGACCGCCAACATACATTCTGATCAAATACTTTTGACTGTTTACTTTCTGACCTTTATATTTTGTGTCTTCAAATCGACGGCTCTTCCACCCCTGACCCTACATGTTCAGGTTTTGGAAACATCTCCCCCAAGACAGAAGGAGGGCAGCTGTTCTGCATTTTCTACGCCTTGGTTGGAATTCCGATGTTTGGTATCCTGCTCGCTGGTGTCGGAGACCATCTGGGTACTGGGCTGAGGAAAACTGTTGCCAAAATAGAGACTCTCTTCCGGGTCAGACCCTCAATAGAGCTTTCAATGTCGTCTTTTCTTGCACCGTACATGTACTTCTTTTTATTTGTCTCATCCCGCTATTTTGTTTCATCCTGCTGACAGAAATGGCGAGTTAGTCCGATCATTGTGCGAGTGATCTCAGCCGTCCTGTCCATCCTGCTGGGTCTCGTGCTCTTTGTTGCCGTGCCTATCCTGGTGTTCCAAGAGGTGGAGGGGTGGACTCTTCTGGAGTCGGCCTACTTTGTTGTTATCACCCTGACAACAGTGGGGTTTGGAGACTATGTTGCAGGTATACGACAGTTAATCAACCACCCACGTGTTTCATACACTCTGAGGGAAAGGGTGAAAATGACAAAGGGGCATCCTTTCTCAGTGGCAGACTTTACCATTAGGCATAGAAACAGGTAGGCACACAAAATATTAAAGTTCCCATTCTAACATAATGTATATTTATACACTCTCCAATAACTTATATTTTATCACCGTCATTGTAGACGTGCAAGAAATGAAATCTGCATTCAAGAAAAGAGAACGAAAGACGGAGTGAAAAGATGCAGGTCCCAGAAATGCAACATTACAAGATACTATAAAACAAATACTCTATTAGAAGTAAACTCAGAAAAAAATTTACTCAAAAGCAACCTACTCATTATGCAAAATAGATTCTTTCACAGCTTTACAGGACAATTATTATACTACCTGATTGTTATTGTTGACAAATTGACATTTAACACACCCTTGACAGGTCGCCAGACTATCACAGGGCTGACACATAGAGACAGACAACCATTCACGCTGACATTCACACCTACGAGCAATGTAGAAGAAACCGGAGAACTTGGAGAAAGCTAACACGGGGAGAGCATGCAAACTCCACACAGAAAAGCCCCAAGCCGGGTTCGAACCTGCAAGCCTCTTGCTAATCACTGCACCACCGTGCTGTCCCTTATACACACATAAAACTTCATAAAATCCAGATCAAATTGTGATTTGTGAGAAGAAATATGACAGGAGAGGTCAAGCCTGTATAAGCGAGAAAATTAAGCTAACATAATAAAAAATAATACAAAAAAGCACACAAATTAAGCAGAAAAAACTAACCAACTATTATATACTGTTGTCTTGTTTATTCAAGAACAGTGCATCATGTAAACTAGCCATATGTTTTGGAAGTAAAAATAAAATCAATCTGTCAAATGTAGGGGGATTGAAAGTATGGAATTGTGGAGTGGAACCCCCAAATCACTAAATCTGCCCTTTTGTCCTTCCTGCATGTAGAGACAAGAGTAGGGTTTATTTTCACCCTGAGGTCACGTCAGAGTGGAACTGGAGCTAATCAGAGGGGCACCTCAGAGGCCAGGGTGCATACAAATATCAGTGCACCGATACATCCCCATTAAAAGCCTTTAAAAAGAGGCCGTTTCAACTCTCAGAGCACCCTGTGCGCTGATCATCATACTTTAATACACATCAATAAAAATCTACTCAGGACATGAGCAAAGCAGCTGAAATGAAAACACAGTTTTCCGTTGCAGTCTAATTTGTTTATATCTGACTTACATTTGCACATTTTTGCTTTTTCGGGGAATTCATTGATCTGTAGATGAGTACGAGTACGACTTAATTAGCCATCCATAAATATAACTGTCAGTCGTAACGCATTAAGTTCACTTAGCGCAGACAATTTTCATCTACCTTATGAATTATTCAGGATTCTTTTCTTGTGAGAGATGACTCATTGATTATCTAATCTACCGTATAGTATGTTAAATGTTTATTTACTCCATAGAAAAAGATGGATGGATGGATGGATGTGTTGCGTTTTAACCACTACTGCTGTGTCTTTGTATCTTCTCAAAGGGGATTCAGGACTTGCGGGGAGTGACACCTGGTATAAGCCTTTGGTGTGGTTCTGGATCTTGCTGGGTCTTGCCTACTTTGCATCTATCCTGACAATGATTGGTAACTGGCTTCGGGTTCTATCTAAGAAGACCAGAGCTGAGGTGCTTCTCCTCCTCCTCCTCTCACATCTGTTTTTATCACGTCACTTCCTTTTCATTACCTCTGGTTTCTTCCTCTTCTCTTAGATGGAGGAGCTTCGGGCCCACGCCACTGACTGGACTCAAAACATCCAGAATATGTCGGTGGATTTTCGCATTCCAGGAAAAATCGATGACCCCTTCAAAAAGCGTCGGCGAAAACGCCGCCACGGCCCTCGCAGCCATAGTAACGGTGTGCCAGCTAATGGGGCCCCTGAGGGGCAAGAAGAGCAGCGTGAGAGTCAGACAGAGTCTGGATCTTACTCCTCTTCCTCTTCCTCTAATGAATCAGCGCCTGGATCAGAAACAAACTCTCAGGTCACTCAGACGGAGCGAGTGCCTGAAGAAAAACCTCCAGAGCCTGAAGAGGAGGAGGCTCTTCCAGATCCCAACCTGTCTCAGCCTCTGGACTACTTTGGGGAGAACCTCGCCTTTATTGATGAGTCTTCCGATGCCCAGAGCGGCAAACTACATTTGGATCCTCTGCTAGATGCGTCGCCACCCAACTGTGAACGCTCTCGTACGCCTAAGAGGAGACGCCAAAGAAGACCTGTTCCACAGAGGAACAACAAAATCAACGGCTCCAACCGTGAAAAGAAGGAGCCCAATGGAAACCCCAAACCAGTTCAAGGTCTACCGGTGAAGGCTTAAGATTGAAGCTGATCACAGAAACTCCGCTGCTAGCACAAGTATCGACTTGAGAAATATGAGATGTGTTCATAATCAGACAGAGGAGTTCTCAATGTAGCCATTAATTTGTGTATATGTACTGCTGCTTACTTACAGACACTTGAGATGAAAACATGTTGCAGAAGCCTTAGCCACTTGCGGTTTGCATTTAATGCTCTTAGCATGCGAGTGTGTATGCCTCAATCAGAGATGATGATTTTTATGCCAATGTTCCCATTACTTTCTGAGGAGTTACTGCTCTCTACTGGGCCAAGACAGAAATGCACTCTCTCAACACGAGGGTTCCCCCCTTTTACTCAACCAAATAGTGCAGCAGACAAGGAAACCAAAAACCATATGTGGTCAGGAAGTTGCCACAGCAGTGTGGTGTGCTCATGTTAAAGAGAGGTTGCGCTGGTCTGAGACAGTTACTCTTGAATCCTGCCAACAATCAAACGGGTGCGAAACGGGCTCTTGTACATTTTTGGTATGTAACAAAACTTTTTTTAAATACTGTGTTCAACGATAATATTTGCATTTTGATGGCCAAATGCATTAATCTTACTGTACTGCATATATGTAATAAAGACTTTTTTTAATGAAAGCAGCACTGTGTCTTATAAGTCAATAAGTACAATCACATCAAACGTGAAAAAGTAGGTCAACATGTCTAACAAAGCTTGGGTGGAGCATGATAAGGTGCATTAGGGAGAGCTGAATCACAATCGGTGATTTCCAGAGAGCAAACACAAATCACACCGCCACTGAAAACCAGGATCTGGCTACAATATGTGTCCCAAACTTAAAGAGGACCTATTCTTCTCATTTTCAGGTGCATACTTTTATTTTGGGGTTCTACTAGAACATGTTTAACATGCTTCAATGTTCAAAAAAAGCTTTATATTTCTCATACCAGCTGTACTGCACCACCTCTTTTCACCCTCTGTCTGAAACGCTTTGAGCTCCTGAAAAGCCCAGTCTGCTCTGATTGGTCAGCTGGCCCACTCTGTTGTGATTGGTCAACCGAACCAAACTCTTCAGACTCCGTTCCAGCTCCACGCTAACTAGCTTTGTTTGAGGGCGTGCCAATTAGACACTAGGCAGCTATGAGCAAATGTGTTACTTGGTGACATCACCACGTTATGGAAGAAAAAGGCGGGACTTCAAGCAAGGTGTTTCAGGCAGTTCAGGAGCAGTGTTTCTGTGGGGGCAGAGTAACTCCCTTTGGCATGGACTTTGGGCTTTGTAACTTTTCAGACCTTTTACATTCACAAAAAACTATATAACACACTAAAGGAAATGGAAAAAGCACAAAGGCATAATAGGTCCTCTTTAATGTAGAGGTTCTCACAGCGCCCAGCATACAGTGCCTCTTCATGAGGACCAGACTGGAGTATGGTATTAGGTTTCATACCAGATTTAATTACTCAAATATCTTTGTTTTTTCTGGAGGTTTTAGGGTCTGTCCTGTAGAAAATGTGCTGCTCACAGAATCAGTCAGTCACAGAAAATTGTCCTACACCTCTTGGTGGCAACATGAGCCTCTTCTAGGATCAAAACAGGGACCCTGACTTTGTCATCATATAAAATGTCCTAGTCACTACTTTTTATATATGTCTATTAAAGGAACAGTGTGTAACATCTGGCGGCATCTAGTGGTGTTGTAAAGTTGTTGTAAGAGTAGCATAGGTCATTTGGAGTATAGCAAAGTCAGGGCGTAGAGTGTGTATGTACGTGGAAAGTGAGTGCCAATAGATCCCCCTAAATGTTACACACTGCTCCTTTAATTTAGTGTCTAAACACCTACAAGATTTCCACCTACAAACCACCTCGATTGGTGAAAGGTGAAGAGGAATCACTTTCTGATTTGGGGAGCTGTTGTGAAAATAAAGTGTAACAAGATGAAGCAGATGGCTCAAGATGAAGCTCTAGCCCTTTTGGTGCCGGAGGCGAAATTCGGATCTGGAGCCCTCCCCCGCCGCCGCCGCAGACATCACAATGGTTTGAAGACAAAAATTCAGATTTTTAACAACCAGCGCCCTCCAGAGGGTGGCGCCCTAGGCGATCGCCCATATGGCCTATGCCTTAAACCGGCCTTGAGATGAAGAGTCTACAGCCATGCTTGACCTGATGATAGTGCTAGAGGGAAAGTCACAGGATCATCAAAAATCATCAGGATTCATCCTCTAGGTACCACGAAAATCTGTAAGAAACCTCCGGGCAATCCCTTGAATGTTTGTTGAAATATTTCAGTCTGGACCAAAGTGGTGGACCGATTGACATTGGCATCCCTAAAGCAGCTAAAAATGACACTAAGAGAAACAAGGTTTTAAACTGATTCCAGGCAACATTAGTTGTTCAACACAGGCCCTATTGTGTGCACAGAGAAGGAGGCAAGGATGTAACTGGTTTAAGTTGGTGGAGACAGGCCACACATGTGCTGCAGGATTTGAATAGCATACATACTGTAATGTGGATGTACTTTATAAACTGCCCTTCAAGTTGTCAATACGGCCCTCTTCGCATGTGCTGTCTCTCCTCAGTTGATCCATGTAAGTGATACTCAGCTGGAAACTCTACCTTGGTGTTTCAATCTGAAAATGGCACCAAGGACAAACATGGTGCAGCTGCAACACTGTGTCTGCAGCTCTTTTGTTGTCCATGTTTTATCTTTTAAAGAAAAGCTGATGTCACAAAATATCTGATACATAAAAGTTGAAGTTTTATAATTACCCCCCTCTCACTCTAAGGAAATGAATGCAGATTTTTTTTTTGTCTTTGAACACAACCAGCAGATGGCATACACTGACACATTTCCCTCCCTATGACAGTCCAAGACTAACTTATACAGTATACTTTCATACACCAAAGGCTTTGACTGAAGCTGACTTGCATTTGTTTGTTGGGAATGATTTCAATTTAGACAAATTGCACTTTGCCTTCTGTTGGCAAGTAAGCAGAATGTTATGGTGAGTAAGCAAAATGCTTTAAAGGAGCAGAAACCAAGTGACCGTTCATCTGCCCTTTAGAAATCTGACACTTTACCGCAGGATATGTAAAAAGTAAAGGCAGCGTTCTGGCATTGCCATTAGGAAGTCAGCAGGCAGTGATGATGTGCTGTGGCAGAGGGGTGACCTTTTACTGGAGGACACACACACACACACTCAGCTGCTGTAACGTCATCAGTGCTGCTGCTGCAGTTCCACTGTGCTGCCACCAGAGGGCAAATAATGGCCAGTGCTAATGTATAGGCTACACACTCCTGACCTGGAGTTAAAGGAAAAATCCACCCTAAATTTGAATCCAATACAGTTTTGCACACTCCAAATATTTCCTTCAGCTTGATGACAGCAACACAGACGGCAGTGATCACGTCATTTAAAGACAAATCCTGGAGCTGCTCCATAATGTGGACAATTTCTGATGACTTGTGATTGGCCAAAAGTCTCCCGTCACGGGCTAGATTTCCGAAAAACCTGAAAACAGAGCCATGAGGAGGTGCAGAAGTATAGTTTTCTCTCAGAACACTTGAATTACAATATGCTGAAAGGTTATTATGGCATTTTTGCCCAATGATGCCAAAAACACTTTTAAGGTTTAAGTGGATGCCATTATCAAGCCATGATACTCTGATCTTCAAATTTAGTGGAACAATTGTCCATATTTGTAGATAATAGTCTATTGATAATCCTTATACCACAATGTTATAACCTGATTTAGGGAAAGTGTTTTGCCTTTAAACTTAATATAAATGCAGTGGGTAATAACCACAAAGACATTAAGCCTTCTGATTGTTCAGATAAGGACCAACTGAAGCAAGCTGTTTCTCATAGTAAAATCCTACTCTGTATTTTCAGAACTGGGCTACTACTAAGCTGATCAATGTGTTTATAGTATAGGTGGAGACCATGCTCTATCAGTTATATTATCCATGACTCACTGATGCAGTGCCCAATGCTATTTGTGTATCAGGGCACACACAATGGCGTCTTGGTATTTATGTAGCCTATCAGCTGACACCTGTCTGAGGTCAGGACCTGCTGTAAGGAGCACCCTAGGGACCCCAGCTGGCATTCACACTGGAGGTATACTCCACCAGCCTGAACACATATCCTCGATGACTGAGTAGGATAGCCAATAATATAATAACAGTGAAACTCAAAAAACATAAACTGTGTCTAACAAATCCAATGTTCCAGCTTTTGGAGTGAATCTAATGAATATAGCATGTCCTCTTTCAGCTCTAAGAGGATGATAAATGCGGACTCTGCACCAGTAGGCTATGATGCAGCCCCGCAGAATTGCAGTGTCTGCAGCAGAGACTGTGTGACCTTGCTTCAAGGTCGCAATGACACTGCCGTCAGTTTTTCCTCTCATGCGCGCACCGCGGAGTCCCACAGCCTTAATGTGACCACATAGAAAACACACAGCCTATATTATACCCTACACATACACACTGCTGTCCTGCACCTCTGACACACAGAGAGAGGGAAATATACAATTGGTTTAAAGTGACTAGAATATTTATTGGTCTATAATTAGAGAGATAATGCTGCGGCTCTTTGGTGGGAAAATACGCACGTGTCCGAAGTAGCCTATACACCTTTTTCTTCCCATCCAACCTCCATATTCTTGTTCCTTTTCTTTTTAATTAGTGGACAAGGTTGTCAACTCTTCCGTGACAACTTCCCTCCTCTCTGTGCCAGCTGTTACCAGGCATGTTGGAGAGCGCATGCAGGGGGGGCAAAGCCTATTTCTAGAAGCAGCAGGCACCATTAGACAGAAAAAATCATTTAATTGTTGTTATACATTAAACATTCATACACACAAGAGAGATCTCTGAGACCTGTTTGATGATACCATTTTATAATACATCTGGCAAAGCCTATTGGAGTCTACTCCCTTTTTTTTTTTTTCCCCCAAACTACTATCCCTTAATCATTTCCCCCTTCTCATCCCATTGCAGTGATCTCCTGATCTCCTTCTTCCTTGGCTCCTGTCCAAATAGTGTAGTGGTGGTGGTGGAGAGAGAGTCGGGTCAGTGTCACAAGACCGACAGCATGACTACATTTTCCATAGAGGTGTTTCTGCAAGGCACATGCATCCCATTCTTTTTGATTTTCCTATGCAACAGAAAAGCTTGTGACATAATTTCAAGAAAAATATCTTTATAATAGCCATTCTAATATTAAATTGTATAGTATTTTATGTTTAAAAAATGTTAAAAAAGAGGAGAAAGTGTTGCTACAATAAGGCCAGAAGCAAAATAGGCTTCATTTAAATTTAAATTGTATTTAAGTCCCTGTAGGAATGTAATGTTTTTTTTATTCTCAGTGGGGGGAAGTGTGCTGCTGCAAAGAACAGATGGTCAAGTGGCAATAAGACACAGCTGATTTTGTAGACAGCTGATCTGAAATCAACGCTCTTTAATGAATATACCTGGACTACGTTATTAGGATTAGCCTAAAGTAGACCATAGGGTCATATCTTTTTTTCACGAGTTGCAGCAGGCCCTTATTCTAATGCCGATGACGCTAGTGGAAGGTGCGTACGGACGTAACGGAGACACAGCGGACGCAAGTTGGAACAGAGGGAGGAGAGAAGACAGCTACGTCACTGAGCTGCATCAAGCTACAGAGCGGAAGCAGGGAAGAAACCGGAAGTTGCTTAGTTTGAACTTGTGCAAGTAAAATTTGTGATTTGTGTTAATTTCAGTACCCGTTATTCTGGGGGAGCATTTTGCACATTCAAATAGTAGAGAACGCCTCTCTCATATTATACATCACTTTTGGTTTAGGACGTTGTCTGTCTCGATGGAAATTGAAATCGACAAAGTTTTATTTTGAAACTTTTTTTTTTCAACCGGATATTCGGTGTAAGTCTTTGGTGTCGACTACAACCTCAGCTGTGTGGCAGGCGAAGAATTTATAACACCAGTGGTACGGGAACCCAGAGAAGAACAGGCGGAGAAGAAGACTGTCTGTCTGTCTGTCGCCGGTTGTTGTTATCACCTAATTATCCGGTAACGTCGTGATGCGATGTGAGAAACCGTGCGAGGCTTGGACAGCGCCGTTAAACCGGTTCAACCGACTGTGGACTTGTCGCCAGCCGCAAAGACTTCACTGACTTCAGATATAAAAAACAACAACCCTGTGATGTTTTGACATCTCCCAGTAAGTAGTAGCTTTACTACCCCTACACAGAGCACACACAGTGGGTTATTATTATTACTGTGTGTTCAGCTAGATGTCAGCTAGCTGTCTCCATGGTAGCCTGATGTGCATGCACGGTTCGCCTGGCAGAACTAAGTTCGCCTGATCATGTTATTGGGGGGTAGGGGGCACACAAGCTGCTGAATACACATTAAGCAAGCTACATTGTGTAATAACGTGCAGTAGGCTACAAGCTATACTCATAAACTACCCCCTGGCTAATTTACACGCATGCTATAACACTCTATGCAATGGCTAAACCCCCCCACACACAAAATGCCTCAATAAATGAGATGCATGCTCATTTATTGAGTAAATGATGAACCATGGTTGAATAAGATGCAGTGGATAATTGTCTCCAATTATCCTGCATGGGCAAATACCACCCTGCACTTCTTCAACTGTGCACACTTTTTTTATTTTTGTTTATGTATTTTAACCCCCACACACACACCTGAGTTATTCTTCTTTCTGTCTCTAACTAACACACTGAACTATGCAAGACACCGAGCCTGCTGCTGGACCAGGATTGAGGTCACTGATCTTAAAGCATAATCCACTATGGCAATTAACCTTTCACCGGTCCGAGATCAGTAGACAAGGTCACCCCTGGGTGCTGTTCTCTCCGTCTCCACACAGCGCGCCGCATTTAAACTAGGAGTTTTATAGGCTATATACAGTCAGTCAGTGGGATGCATTATCAGTGACAAAAGACAGCCTAACTAGAGTGTGATAAGGAAAGCTTTGAATCCATTTAAGACAGAAGGACTTGTTTATGTCTTGTGGCATTTGACTTTTCATATATGTGGACAAAAGTGTATTCAGAGATGACATTTAAAGGAATTATTTGAGTTTGTGCCTATTAGAAAAATCAAAATCTACATTTTTAACTCAAATTAATCATCTTATTGGAAAAAATAAAGTTGTCAGTTCCAAAGAATAAGAATAAAGCCTCACAGCTTGTTTCCACATATTAGTCTTGTTGCTCAAGTATAAAGTTGCAGTAAAAAAAAAAAACCTGAGGTCCCTCTTTGCTGCAATTTGGCCTTTAATGTTCTTTAAAATGTCCAAAACCATAGCCATGTTTACACTTTGAAGAGTAATTTTTTTTAAACTCTTTAATTATTTACAGAGAGTTATCACCAAACTTCAGCTTGTGACTTTGTATGAGCGAGAGACAAGGTGTTGGCTTTACTCTGTCTGTCCTTCAAGCATTCCTGTGACTGTGACCTTTGGAGTGTGTCACGCAGCACAAGGGGGAGGGTACTCGTGCAGCTTGCAGAAATCTGGATAGATACAGTGGAATATGTATTTTAGGGAAGGAAAAGTCAGCGTTAATGATCATACACATGACTTACTACAGAAGAAACAAAACTATTGCCAATATAGAGGTTTTTCTCTGCTTTAATAATCTGTGTGTACAACCAGTTCTCAGACATCATGGTTATTATGAGGCTGTACAATATGTATTGTTGTGACCATTAAAATGACAAATGGCAGGTGGGATCATGAAAAGTGAAATTCTGTGACTGCACTAAAAATACCTTTTCTTACTTTGCAGGTGTCTCGATAACTGCAGACTTCAACCCAAAGCAACGGCACTTCATTGAGCTACCACTGGGAGGCATAAATATATAGGCTTCAAACTCCAGCTCAGCAAACAGGTAATGTTTTCACTTCACCTTTTATGAAATACCGTATGCTACGCTTCAACTATATAGGATTATGTCTGTTATTTGCAAAGTTCATTCTTGCAATGCTGTGATGGACTTTTAGCTGGCGATGTTAACGTCTTCTTTAGAAAAACACTCGTAGCCAAGAGAGGGACGTGGAGGGAATAATAATGCAGCAAATACAATAGAAAAACGGTGTTGGCTTCTCATTCCACATCCAAAATATTACGAGTGGCCAGTGATTGCACAGTGTGTATCATTCTGTTGCAATCAAGCAACTCACTGGGCATGTTGAAAGGGTTTGTCCTACAAACCCCAAAAGGATAAACAAGGGGAAAATAGTGTATAGAGGGGAGAGAAGATTGCTCTATAAAATCAATGTGAGAACATTAAAAATCCTGTGTGAGGAGACAGGAGCAGTCAAAGTATCAGTCTGAGGGGCCCAATCAATTCAATTAATTCATCTTTAATGACAGATTCGAGGTCCATTAGAAAACATACAACACAAACAACAATACATACATTCAAATAAAAACTGCCAATTTTTTATAAAAGACAGTTATACCAATGTTTCCACAGGGGTGACTGGTATCGTATAACACTAAAACAAGGATTCGACAGTAGCATGATAATGGCGTTCTGAGAATCATTTAGCCGACATATGAATTTATACATCAGGTTTGTCAACAGAGCCTGGAAAGTGGTGACACCTGCTTTACAGAACAGCTCGCTTGCACTACACCACCTGGGCTTCTTAAGTAATATCCGCATGGAGTCATTGTAGGCGACCTGAAGGTTATGCATGCTCGATGCAATGATTCCATAACTTAAAGTTTATTGTTTTAGGGGGAAAATAAAAAGCTTTTTGCAGCAATTTCTGTTGAATCAAAATGTGTGCCTAACACAATGTAAAGCCAGATGTTGGGAATTAATTTGCATAACAAATGAACACCAATATTGACGATGATACCAGTCATTCATCATTAGGAATATCATCTGTCAGGTAAAGTGAGTTTGGATTAATGGTTAATACACTTGTAGTAAATTAATTTCTGACCTTTGCCAGTCAGTTTATTATAGGCTTATATCAAGTTTACAATTAGGACTGAACATATCCTATTAACCTCTCTTTCTTTTATGGCATTAAAGCCTATATGTAAAAAACAAATGTCTACTAACATGTAGTTCATCTGGCAGTTAAACTATGATGAAAACTGCTTTTGTAGGATCACAGTGTCAAACTGTTCCCAGAGTGCTCCTTGACCCAGTATGTGTTTTAGCTTCAACCCATCTAGAGAGCCGACTGTAGCCCGGCCCATCTCTACACACACACACACACACACACACACACACACACAGCCACTAACACAAGCAACACAAGCTAGCAGGCGCTGGCAGTCTGGAAACCAATGTTCCTGACAAACCTGTGCCATCATGGTCTCACACCGTGAAGAGCTGTACTAGTCACCTCTACCAGGTAAGATGCAGCATATAGTCCGGGTTAGAGTGACACAAATAAACCCCCAGCAGGAGAGAGAGAGAGAGAGAGAGAGAGAGACAGAGAGAGAGCACCGGTCAGTCAGTCAGGATTAACGCTAGCTGCTACTAGCTTAGTTAGCTAAAGGGTAAGCTAACCTGCAGTATGTGTTCGCTGTTGTGAAGCTAATGCTAAAGCTACTCAAAAACATGCTGGTACACTTGTTTACAGTACACACGACACGGTCCTGTGGTTAGTGTAACTGAAATAGACAACGAAAGCACTGTTTAATCTGCTTTATTATTAATGAGTAATAACCATATAGTTAGCTGTTATGGATATTTCCTGTACTGAAGCCGATGTTCCTCTTTAGCCAGAGGAGATGTCGAAGTGCACATGGTGGAGTTGTACTTGTTGGTCAAAAACCTGAATCACATTGATCTGAGCTCACTGTACTAGTCCTGGTGTTATTGGCTCATCGATTCCCTGAGCTTGTAAACTCAGCCCCAAGTAAACTAAACTTTAAACAGACCTGGTTTGGCTGTGTGACCCCCTCCTTGCCTGCTTGTCAAACAGTGCTGTAATCAGGACCAGAGGGGGGCAAACTCCAAAAGAAAGTGTGTGTGGACTAGCCAGCTACTACAGGATTGGATTATCAACTGGGAGCAATACATGTATGATAAAGGGCATACTTGGGTTTGCAATGAGTGAGGTCTTGAAGCCAGGATGTATAAAAAGAAAGTCTTTATCTATAGCTGCCACGCGTCCTTGTATTACATATCGTATTGTGCATATAAAGCACATACTCTCTGTGAGGATTTTGTTTGCATGTTGACTTCCAGGAACTGGATGATAGCATCAATGCAATGAGATCCTCCTTCCTGTTCTTTTTTTTTCTCTCTCTCAGTGGATTAACCCAGTTTATACAACTGATATTGAAAAGCTTTGATCGCCCTTCAAATTACATTTTCATGTACATGCACTGACTGAAGGATAGAGGTAAACGTATTTTAACAGATACGTTAAAAGACAGCATCTTATTAGTCATATGTTTATCTAACGAAGTACAGAAAATCATGTCTTCCTACGAGTCATGTCCAATAAATGCATACTGGGATGAAGTGTATCTGGATCTTAAGTTGTCAGCAGAGGCCTGTTTATTATATAGGTCTATAAATTAGTAATATATAACATATTTTCATAGTCCTGCAGTCAGGACTGAGCTGTTATTGATTATATGCCATAAACACACAGATTGTTGAGTGATATTATTGTAGTCAAGACGATAGTTAATATGTTTAGAGACCGCATAAATAATACAACTCTTATATATAGTCTATACGGTATGTACGATAAACAGGGCCGGCTCTAGACCTTTTGGTGCCCTAGGCAAGATTTGGAGCATATATATATATATATTTTTTTTAGAGATCGACCGGTGCCCCCCCAGATGGTGGCGCCCTAGGCGACCGCCTATCTGGCCTATGCCTTAAGCCGGCCCTGACCATAAAGTAAATACCAAAAGCCTTTTATGAATATTTATTTTAATTAGGTCAGTAACCCATACCAGTTTGTACAGAACATACAACTGCATGTAATGTTGTCGTTGCGGGCAGGGTGAGTGATTGGAGCATTGAACAGATAAGCAATGCATTTTACACATTGCAATACTTTGTACATATACACGCTGTAACAGGATTATCAGCCCGACTGATAAACGAGGAAAAATGGGTTGGTAATAGCAGTGCATTGCCAGTATGCACACATGAGAAAATCACAAGTCACTCTCAGGTCTTTTAACCGGATTGGGGCTACTTAGGCTGCAGAGATCGTCCTCGCACAGTGATGTATTAAGTTGGGACAGGAGCACAATCGTTGGAGTGAGGCTCTGCATTAATTTATCCACTGATGAGTTGAAGCCCAGAGACACACACGTTACAATTCATGCCCCTTGTTGATCCCTTTTTCCCTTTTCACCCATTTCTGATCCCTTAAGTGCTGTTCATGAAGTCAATTTAACAGCAGCAGAATCTACATTTTTATCATCATTTGCTAATTTCTGACAGTGTAATGAAACATGAACAATTAGTCTTTGTCTGGCTAATACAGTATACTGCCTGGGTCCCCTCACAGGGGGGTGATTACAGGAGTGACACACCTACGTTCCAAATTAATTATCATCATTTGGGGCAGGAGAGTGTAGGTCACATTGCTCACACAAATATTCAAATATTTAGGTTGCTTAAAGGAGCGGTGTGTAACATTTGGGGGGATCTGTTAGCAGAAATGTAATATCATATTCATAACTATGTCTTCATCAGTGTATAATCACCTGAAACTAAGAATTGTTGTGTTTTTGTTAGCTTAGAATGAGCCCTTCATATCTTCCTTCACGGACTCCGCCATGTTGCCCTGCCATATTTCTACAGTAGCCCAGAACGGACAAACCAAACAATGGCTCTAGCAAGAGCCTTTTGACTTTTTACGTTACCTGAAGGCCACCGTAGTTCTCCGACACGCTTGTGAAACTGCGTTAACGTGAGCAGCAGAGTGCGAAACCGTGGTACCACCAGCCGCTGTTTGACTACAGTTGCTCCTAAAATAGTGTTATTATGGTTATGACGGCCTTGGACGGCGTTACCACGGTTTTGGAAAGGGAGAAGTGAGCGGAGGGGTACTCAGTTGGTTGCAATCTCCAACCACACCACTAGATGCAACCAAATCCTACACACTGTACCTTTTAAATGCAAGACACCACCTGACACAGATGCCCATTTGATGCTACTACATTATACTGTATGTATGTCAAAGAGATCAGACTGTTTTTAGGCTTATTATCTAATTTATAATGGATGCAATGTATGATTGACATTAAGAGCCCTGACATTTGGCGTTTAGAAGTAAGTTACAGGAAGTTAAATTGCAGCTTAAAAGCATGAAACAAAATTACTGTTGGCAGTGTATCTAACCATTCATATTGGCCATTCAGGCATTGCATTTGGTTGTGGAAGGTCATAACCGGACACTCACTTAAGAAATTAAATCTCTTCTTTTAATTGTCATAATGTTCTTACTCCTCCCAAAGTATACAGCTATTTTTTAATCAATTCAATTTAATCATAAAGCTTGCAGTTTGATTTTTGCATTTTTGGCAATCTTGACCGTAGATAAACAACTGAAACTGAGCAATCTAGTGTGTGTCTGTGAGCGGATGTGTGTAAAAGTAGTTGTTTGTTGTTGTCTCTCTTGAGATTATGAAAATTGCAATGGATTTAATGATAAACGTCAGTGAAGGGTAAGTGGTTGTTTGGAAACGTCTTCTGTCCTCTGCAGTGCTGAAATTGTGCCACAGATTTTCCTTTTTTCTCATTTAAGAAGTTCTGTGTGCTTGCATTTGGATTTGTAAACAAATGCATGAAGTATCTACCATGCCTGTTTCTGTATTTAAATTGAGAACAATAGACAGCCTTCAGCAGGCAAGCAGGTTGCCGCAGTACTCTTGCCGCCTTATAAGTTATGTGTCTGAATAGGGAAGAGCGGTCACTGTTTATGAGCATAGCGACCTTCATCCTGTCACCTTGGCTATTTTAATGTCTAGAAATGTCACAGACAAAGGCTTCACACTGCGGGGATGATTTGAAGACTGCGTGGTTTTATTTTAGACGTGAAAGGTTGGTGGTTTGGAGAATCTATGGTGTTTTTGATGGCTTAAAAAGCCTAACTGAGGAAAGAATAGCACAGACAACAGAGGAACTAAGTGCTGCTAAAGAACAAGAGAGGGAACAAGCAGGCTTTTTGTCATGTTAGAATGCTGATAATGCAAAATGACCACAGGTTACTTGGTTGGTTGTCACTGGGGACAGTTTAGCGTATGTTGGGTCGGGCTGCAGCTATCGATTTATTTTAGTAATTGAGTATTCTACCGATTATTCCATCGATTAATCTAGTAAACGTATAAAAAATACTTTTGCTATATTAAGGAGCAATAGTAAATATACACATATTTCTCTTAACATGAACAATCAGTTGGTGATCGGTGATGGTTGGTGAAAAGGCTTGAAGACTGCATCTTAGGCAGAAGTAGGGTCCTGTAAGCCATGATGGCACTTCTTCCACCCTCTCTTTTAGTTGGAAGATGCCACAAAGGGGAAAAATCTGACATTTACAACTGAATTGCAGTGATCGTAATTCTGAAAATGCTGAAAATATCTCTGTGCTTAGATATAGGAGTCAATCTGAAATTCCATGTTCATAATCTGACCTGTGCTAGCTGCGTGTTAGCAAAAGTCAGATTTTTCCCTTTTTTTACCAGGTGACATGAAGGTAGTTTAAAATAGAAACATGTGAGGTAAAAGGTTGTATGCCTTTATTTACTTTGTTGTTTATTTTTTCCCCTCTAGACATCATGTCTTCCAGGGATCGTCGGTCAGACGTCTACATAAAGGCAGAACCGAGCAGTCCAGAGGGAGGCGGGGGAGGTCGGATCAGCCCTGGCGGGGCCTCCTCAGACTCGTCTCATAGCGGAGGCGGAGGGGTCAGAGGAGACGGCGTCAAACGTTACTCGCCGCCACTCTACACGCCGGCCCTGCGCTGCCACTTCAAAGACGAGGCTGGGGACGGGCCAGAGGAGGGCTCCGCTGGAAACGGAGCGGGGCGATGCAAGTACGCCCTGAGCACGCTACCGAAGAGGCTGTGCTTAGTATGTGGGGACGTGGCCTCGGGTTACCACTACGGCGTGGCGTCATGCGAGGCCTGCAAAGCATTCTTCAAGAGAACCATCCAAGGTGTGTGCTTAAGTGTCGGCATGGCAGAACAAGCAGTTAATGTTCTCCTCTGATCCCTTCTGTAATGTAACAAGTTGACAGGTTTTACATTCGGAGTACTTCACTCATGTTAAATGTGGAGTCTCTTGTGTGTCACTGACTGCTATTAACCTCCACCCAGGGGTGTAGCACTAAATTCTGGACCCTATACATAGGCATTCTCTATGGGCACCTTCCTGCATCCATAGCTATTCATTCTAGTATCATTGTGGGTCCTCCTCACATGAGGGCCCTGTATGTCCTCCTTTTCCACCCAGTTCTACACCCTTAACTCCACCCTCTGGGAAAACCCCCCCCCAAAGCGGTGGATTTAAGGGTCATTTCCCAGAAAAATTTGAGTTTCAGAGACTTTGTTTCCTGTATTCTGGTGACTTTTAAAGAATGAAAATAACAAAATAATAAGTAACGAACACTGCGACAGCATTTTTATGTTAAATAGGCCAACTTTTAGTTTCACTTTTAATTCTCAGGAAAGAAATCTGAATAATTCGCAGCTCTCTTCCGCTGGGAAACCACATTTGGTGTAGCTGTATTGTCCTCTGGGTGGAAACAGTAGGGATCATGTACGCTGTACAGTGCCAGAAACAGGGTGAGATAACAAAAAGGAAAAGAAGGTGTGAAAATTTGCAAATTTCCACACTGTGGGACTAAAAAAGGAATATCTTATCTTATCTAAAAACTTGCAATAAATCGGGAGAAATACGGGACAAGGAAACTGGGAGAGGGCAATGAAAATCAGAAGGGTTGGCAAGTATGCATTAAAAATGACTTTCATTTAACCTTCAACCATGAGAGCACAGTTAGGTAAATTAGTTAAAACTATTAAGATACAGTAAATAGTACAAATATTGAATTTTAATTATATTTTATCACAGTCAATAGGAAGTTTCTCGCATATTTTGAAAATATCTTGTAGAGTTACTTGTCTCTGTGACAAAATACATACATTCTATGTATTCTATTGGAGAGAAACATGATGTTTACTGCACACATAGTGGGGAAAAAGTCTGAGGAATGCAGAATAAGGACCCACATCACATCCTAATAGTGTTATTGTTTAACACGCCTCAGTATATTGCCGCTACAGCCTCCCCATCCGCTTTATGCTGGTCTGTTAAACAAAAAACCATGAACACATTAGCTTGTGCGTAGATGTTTAAACGATCAGAAAGATTTAAGAAATTCAAGAAGGTGGTTTTCGTACACATCAAATGCTCATTCATATTTGTATTTCTTAATAATCTTAACTGTAAATTGATAATTTTCCGTTCTTCCTTAAAGGCAACATTGAATACAGCTGTCCGGCATCGAACGAGTGTGAGATCACCAAGAGGCGCAGAAAGGCTTGTCAAGCATGCCGCTTCACCAAGTGCCTCAAAGTAGGCATGCTGAAAGAGGGTGAGTGTCCAGCTCCATAGCCGCCCTATAATATTATACCTGAAGGGTCTTCGTGCTGATCTTTTAAATATGGTATATGTTTATTCCGTGTTTTCCCAATGTAGGAGTTCGTCTTGACAGGGTCAGAGGTGGACGGCAGAAGTACAAAAGACGCCCCGAAGTGGAGAATGCAACATACCAGAGTGCCCCTCTACCGCTGACAAAGGAGAGTGAAAAAGGTGGGATTTATATTCCTGTCGTGTCATTAGTGTTTTCATTCTACAAAAGACAACATAGTGTAATACTACTACAATAATCAAGTTGTGCAAATGAAAAGTGGCACAGCATTTCTTTCGGTTTAACTATCAAATGGCAACTATCAGCCAGAGCTACTAACTGCTGTTATCAACTGTTGATCGATGTATGTAACTACCAACAGCAGCACTGTCCAGACAAATAAAAACACATTAATCACAGAACACAAATATAAGCTTTGGGTAGTCGGCTGCAGTTCAGTTTGGGAGGTCCCTTCTGTGCTCTTCTGATTCAGAAGTAGAGATAGAGAGTTCATCTGCTCAGAGTTAAGCCTTTTGTATGCCTCCGTGCCGGCAACAGCTGTGGCCTGAGGTTGTTCTGTTCTTCCGTCCCAGTCTCGTGAACGCAGTATCTCAGGAACGCCTTGAGGGAATTTCTCAGAATTTGGCACAAACATCCATTTGGACTCAAGGATGAACTGATTAGATTTTGGAGGTCAAAAGGTCAAAGGCACCGTGACCTCACGTCCGCCCAGTTCTCGCGAACGCGATATCTCAGGAACGCCTGGAGGGAATTCTTCCAATTTGGCACAAACGTCCACTTGGACTCAAGGATGAACTGATTAGACTTTGGTGGTCAAAGGTCACTGTGACCTCACAAAACACATTTTTATAACTCAAAAATTCACATGCTTATTTTATACAAATGTTTAAGAGGATAAAATAATGACGTGATGACATTTTGGACTGACAGAAATGTAAACTGCAACTTGACTGCTTGGCGGAGACATACAACCACGAGGTGGTAATTCTAGTTTTCCTTTAAACTTGAGGAGCTCAGAATGCTCCTCCCAAAAATGTGAGACATGCCGGCTGGGTGAAACACAAGGTGCCAAGAGTGTACAAGCAACACAGGAAACATTTCAAGCCATTGGAATTGATTAGAAAACGGCGCCCTCTACTGACAGAAAAATGGATCAGCACAAGTCCTTTGTTTTTTTTGTGCTAATTTGCACAAATTTAGATGAACTATGAACATAATCTGACTGAGGAGTTAATGGCAAAAACTCAGAACAAATAAGAACATGTGTCTGGTAATAAGAATAGGTCTAAAGCCTATATTTGAAATAGGGATATGGGAACTTGCAGCATGAATACAGTGCTGTGTATAGTATAGTTAACACTAGTACAGAGCAGTATGTTGTGTAAAGCAAAATTGAATGTATTAGTTTATGACAGTGTTGATATATATCAGTGTGTCTACGACTGTACATTCCGATTGTTTACCTGTGCATCATATTAATCCATTGTTTTGTGTCTACTTTGTGACACAGGTTCCTCCAACATCATTGTGTCCCACCTTCTAGTGGCAGAGCCAGAAAAGTTATTCGCCATGCCTGACCCCCTGCAGCCCGACACAGCCCAGCGCACGCTCACAACTCTCTGTGACCTTGCTGACCGGGAGCTGGTCGTCATCATCGGCTGGGCCAAACACATTCCTGGTAAGAGGTGCAGAGAGGATGAAATAGGGGAGGAGAGGCAGTGATGACATGGCAGCAGTGGAAGAGATGTAAGTCTCACCAGGAGGAAACGTGTTGTGTCATGTTTCCCTCAAGCCTGTGGTGTAGCCACAGGTGTGCCAGGGCGTACCTGTGCCACCTCAAAGACGCAGTCGGCACACCTAAAAAATCAGATGCGGAATGAATTTTTCGTTATAGCCTTACGAAAACAAGTTACAATTACTAAACAAAACAACCCGCCACTTTCCATCTGCAGCCTTTCTGTATTTCTACTGGTGGAAGTTGGCAACCCTACACGCAAATTTAGCAGGAAAGTCAGGCCATGATTTCTGGATTTACTTTTACAGAGCTAGAATTACTGACTTTTAGAAATGGTCTGTGTGAACCTGATTCTGATGGCAGAAAAGCCTAATTGATTTGTTCAACAAAATGTTGTGCTGACATTTCAGCTGAACTGATGCAGTGCTTAACTGCATTACAAGCTAGAGTTGGGTCACCTGCTTCCATTATTTGGCTACTATAAAAGACATGGGACCTGTGCAGCAATGTGAACCTATTGCCAGTTTGCCTCCTCTTCATTTAAACCCCTCCTCTCTCTCTCTCTCTGTCTTTCCATCTGTCTGTTCTTCCGCAGGCTTCCTGTCGCTGTCCCTAGCGGACCAGATGTCCGTGCTGCAGTCGGTGTGGCTGGAGGTGCTGGTGCTGGGCGTAGCGTACCGCTCGCTCGGCTGCGAGGACGAGGTGGTGTTCGCGGAGGATTTTGTCCTTGACGAGGAGATGTCACGTGTTGCTGGACTGACAGAGCTAAATGCAGCAATTAGTCAACTCGCTCGCCGTTTCCGGGCGCTAAACGTGGACCGGGAGGAATTTGTCATGCTAAAAGCCATCGCACTCACTAACTCAGGTACTTACACTTGTGTAGTTGAGCAGAAGCAGACATACTGATTGTTTGACAAAGCACTATTTACTTGCATCTCATAGAACTGGTATCAAACTAGGGTTCACCAGTGGTATTATTGATCATATGAGGGTTTCCTGCATTAAGGGGCAGTGCTCACCAACCTCTGCTAACAAATTTCATGGGAAACATTACACCAAACTAAGTGGATTATTCATAGTGTAAATGAAAAACAACTCTGTTTCCGGTTTATTAGGGACATTATTAGCTAGTTTATAGCTAAAACTAATGGCTTCTAATACAGCAGCCCTGCAATGAAATTTGACACCATGAAGGTTCTAATGTTCAGTTTTTGTGTCCATTAAACTTTATGATCATTTTGGAGGCAGCAGTTTGTGCTGCTGCTAAATTGTATTATATTATACTCAGAAGTAATATTTAATATACCCTCAGTTATATAATCGCAACATAATGGAATGCAGTTCAACAGCACCACAAACCACAGCCACCAAAATGACCCTTTGATGCGTATGATCATACCAGCGTGATTATTCCAGCAAACTAATCTGAACACTCTGAGGTGGTGGTGTACTGTCATATCGAAGTCAGATTGATCTTTGGAAATCTCTTCTTATTAAGTTTGAATAATTATACACACAACTAAAATTCAAATGTTCTCCGAAATACAGTTTGCAGGTATTTTTTAAAATTTTGTTTTATTTCTTTATTTATTACTGACTGACTGTCAAATTCACCGGAAGATCACTTTTATTTTGAAGTCAGTTCTTGGTCACTTTTATTTTGAAATCAGTTCTTGGTCACTTTTATTTTGAAGCCAGTTCTTCTGGCTTCTTCCGTCACCTTTTCCATCCTCAACATGTATAAACTCGCTTTGGCGCTTCACTTCTTCCGCTCTCCAGGCTCTTTCCCTGTTGCCTGCTTCCCTCCAGATACAAAAACACACACGCCCCATACGATCATCCATGCTCATACGCCACACATACTCCGAAGCGAAACGACAAAGCGGGTCTCATGCTACGCCATTGTACTCTATATAACAATATACTACATCTCACATAGTTTAATAGTTGTTGCAAGGTCACCAGTCGTAACCTTCTATGTAGTCTTCCCTTAGAGGTTCACTCAAGATTACTGTCAACAGCAGATCATACATGTCCTGCTTCCACTACAGATCCACTGTTTGTTTTGTAAATAAAGGCTGCCATTAGTTTGTATTTGTGGTAAGTTACTGAGCAACACACACTTTCTTTGTGCGACAAAAGCTGAGAAAATGTAAACCCCCTACACAGTGCCTTACCTTGTGCTCCCTGCTGTTCTGTCAGACTCCGTTTACATCGAGGACATGGAGGCCGTGCAGAAGCTGCGGGACCTCCTCCACCAGGCCCTGCTGGAGTTGGAATGTCAGCGGCGCCCCGACGACCCCCAGCGGGCGGGACGCCTCCTTTTAACATTGCCTCTCCTCCGACAGACTGCTGGCCGTGCTCTTACCACCTTCTACAGCATCAAGACCCGCGGCGGTGTACCCATGCACAAACTATTCCTGGAGATGCTGGAAGCCATGATGGACTCCCCCTAGAGCAGAAAAGCAGCAGTAAATAGGATGCAGAGAAAGACCCAACAGAGATCTAGTCTTCGACAGTGGATGAGTTGTGAGAAATGAAAGATTTTATTAAGAGAATTAATAACGAGGAAAATGGTCTTTTTTCCCTTTTTCCATAGGCTGTACATGAAGAAAGGAAAAGAATATGAGAAAACAAAAAGCTGATGTAATCATGTCCCTAAGTGGGAATTTACAGTAAGAGGTAACTGCCACACTTCAGTAAAAGGCTCCCAGATGTGAAAAACACGAATTAACATGAATGCCAGAATAGTCTCATGGTGTGTTCCATCACAGCATCGATGTGCAGTTGCATAACCACTGAAGAACAACATTTAGGTACCCAAGAAACAGACTGCAAACGTGGCTTTTGAACTTTTAAAAAAAATAATGCAACATCTACTCATGAAAGCCATAATAACATATCCGGCAAAAAGACTTGAGGGTCCAGCATAGGGTCAGATTAACATGCACACGGAGTGCTTGTATTTACTATAGTTTAGTGTGCCGTTGTAGGCAAATTCATAGGAATTACTTGCAATATGTTAAAAAGCAATATAACGACTCGATTATTGTCTGTCACATTTAAAATGTGGATTAAATGGTTAAGACATCTAGCTGTGCGTGTATATCGGTAGTTCTCCACTCTCAGGACCCCCTGAGTGCTGACAGTAGAGACTGGTTTGCCAGGGGAGTTCATTTAAAAACCTGGTAATGGAGAAAACCAGCACTTTTGGGGTTAAATACTGGAGTAGGGAACCGCTGATGTACATAGTAGGTGCAGGATTCTTTATAAAAGGTTGTGCAATTGATTTGTAGTCCAGGAGAAGTGCATATGTGTGCTCATAGAAAGCGCTACTTGGAAGGTAATATATACAGTGTTGTATGTGGATCCTATTGGCACACAAAAAAACTAGCTTCCATACAAGCAAGCGTGTGCGTTCGTGTGCAGTCTAAACCAGTGAGCCACACTGAGATCAGGGAAGAACGTCATTGACGTTAAAGCGCGGCAACAACGGTGGTCCGAGAAGAAATGCCTCATCTGCTTTTTTATACTGTCCTCCTCCTGTAGATCGAACCACTATTTTTAACTTCAGCAGCTGTGCTGATTAAAAAATAACGGTGTGACCTATTTGATTTGTGGGCTATAACACTAATCCATGTAACTGATAGGCGATGGTGAGATTTTGCTGCATTTTCCGCAGTCGTTGCATAAAAGAGCTCCATTGTTCCGATGAGAGATCCCTCCTTTGCGTTTCGTACATCTGTTGAACTTTAACTTGCAAGTGCCCGTAACGGGCTCAGGATGCAACATATGCAACATCTGCCTTTAGGATGTTGAAACCTTGTCTGGCAACATCCTGAAAGTCCCACTTCATTGTTCAGCAAGTTACAGTAGAAACCATCATGATAGTAAGCTTCACATGCAATGCAAAGGCTACAGTATCTGATGTCAAAATCAGATATAATATTTAGTGGCCAAAGGGCCATGAATCTTTCAGCCATGTACAGTTCCATTTAAATAAACAGAAACATGCAATTTATAGATAATAAAGCCAGCAAAATGTGATACAAATTCCCCATTACAATTATATTTGTGCAGCTTACAGTGTTCTGAAATTTGTAAAGACTTGAAACTTGCTTTTTTTCATACATTTTCCTTTTTAAGGGTATTTTATTTACATTGTGACACTGTTGTGGGTTTGGTATTGAAAAGAAGCTTTCCATTCAGGATATTATGTTTTTTTTTTTTTTTTATGTAAGCAGTTGTGTGTTTTCTGAAGCTGATTGCCATTTTAGGGATCAATTTTACATGGCTCTATAGATTTAGCATCATGATGAGGCTACAGAGGGCTACCTCAGGAGGCAGAGTGAAGCCAGACGGCCAAATAACTGTGGAGACAAAATGTAATTCTTGATCTTTTTGATTTGTCAACTTAAATTTGAACATTTGGGTTTGCGGAAACACCTGAGATCATTTATTTTTTTGTTTTTCATAACGTACGTGGCTCATTAATCAAGATGCCCCATGGTACTGTACAAAGTGTCTCACAGTGGGGGGGCAAGCCTGCAGTTGGTATGGTTTCACACAAAACACTGGAGGTCATTTACAGCTGTTCATAAGTTACAACTTACATATTTCTGTCATCTAGCAAACAATAAATCTAGATACCTGGGTCGAGTTCTTCATATTAACTTGGTTATTTACACAACGGTAGCTTTTTCATTAGCATACAACTATGTTTTAGGTACGTTGGGTTAGGACGAAGGCAGGGTCATTTGCAGTGTCACTGTTAAAAATTATACAGTCATTTGTAGGTTTATTAAATATGTGCGCATTAATATAAAATGAGCAATACAATAAAATTACCAAACCTCACACATTTCCTTGTATAGCCACAGTGTACATTTAACATTGCCAGTTATAATGAAGAAATAGCTACTAAACGTTATATTATTTAGAAGTTCAAATCAATGTTTGTATTTTGAAAGACTATTTAAATGATTAAATTCTATTTTTTACTCAATTTACTGTTGTTTGTTGACACTGCTTTATTTTTTTGCGTGTGATATTGGCTGTGAATTTCTGTGTGTAGTTTTTTTTTTCTTTTTTTTTCATTTAGATAAAACAGTTTGATGTCCTTGTCTAAACATGTCCACATTAAAAAAAATCACTGTGAAAAAAGTGAGATCTTCCACTGTCTGACGCAAACGGGGAGTGGATTATTGTAGGTGCTTTGTGTTGTGTAATAAATGGACACACCACCACCACATATCATTGGTCTCATCTCTCCCTGTGTGTATATTTATGTATGTGTCTGTATTAGATGGGGCCCCATCATAGGGGCAGTGTGATGAAGACTACTGTTGAAACTGTCAACTTCATTATTATTATTCATGATATCTTGACCATGCAGTGCACATATCACATTAGGACACACTCTTAACTGATGATGAGGGACACTTGTGCAAAACCTAAATGCTGGACAGACTACACATGCAGTTCCTGAGCATGAGAAATGAATACTCAAGAATGAAACAATCCATGGATGGTAGTAACGGATTGCATACCTGACCATATCCTAAACAATGCCTCTGTGTTTTTGTGTATTCATTTCTTTAACCTTTGTGGCTACATTTTTCTGTCATGTCTGTCTGTGTAGGGTTGCCAAAGAGTCTGCATGAGCTAAAGTATTACAGGCTCAGAATTTGCCAACAAGGGTTTGCAATTTTGACCAATTTTACAATCATTAATATTGTGATAGTATTTTTCATCACATTGCCACCACTTCAATGTAATTTCCCTTGCTTCATATTTAAAGGAACAGTGTGTAACATTTTGGGGCATCTATTAGCAGAAATGGAATATAGTATTAATTTCTTTTCATTAGTGTATAATCACCTGAAACTAAGAATCGTTATGTTTTCATTAGCTTAGAATGAGCCCTTCATATCTACATAGGGAGCGGGTCTTCTTCACGAAGTCCGCCATGTTACTACAGTAGCCCAGAACGGTCAAAACAAACACTGACTCTAGAGAGAGCCTTTCACATTTTTAAAGTTACCTGAAGGCCACGAACAAGGCCAAGTTCTCCGACACGCTTGTGAAACTACAGTAACGTGAGATGCAGAGTGCAAAGCTGGTACCGCCAGCCAGTAGTTGAGTTATAATGGTAAGGATGACCTCTGCGCGAGGCAAACAGCGTTACCACGGTTTCAGAGTCGGCGGCTCACGTCAACCGCAGTCTTGAAAAGGAGGTGAGCAGAGGGGTACTCGGTTGCAATCTGCAACCACACCACTAGATGCCACCAAATCCTACGCACTGTACCTTTAAGTACAATTTTGACATGCATTTTTATGTTACCTTATATTTCTACTCCACTACAATTAAGAAGGAAATATTGTAAAATAAAAATATTGTTTTTACTCCACCACATTTATTTGACAATTAGTTACTTTTTACATTAAAAAACACATGATAGGACTATATGATATGATCTATGCTCATCTACTTAGTATAAAAAGGTATCTACAATTGGCTCCACAATAACAACAATATTAAAATGTTCTGTGTGTTAATGATAAAACAGAATAATATAATATTCTATCATAATATAACACTGAATCGAGCCATTCTGCATAATGAGTACTTTTACTTTTGACACTTTGAAGTACATTTTACTGATAATACTTATACAATTTTACTTAAAGGTCCCATATTATGCACATTTTCAGGTTCATACTTGTATTTTGTGTTTCTACTAGAACATGTTTACATGCTGTAATGTTCAAAAAACCCTTTATTTTCCTCGTACTGTCAGCCTGAATATGCCTGTATTTACTCTCCGTCTGAAACGCTACGTTTTAGCGCATTTTGACGGAATTGCAACAGAATTACGTTGCTAGGCAACAGCTTGGGTCCATGTGTACTTCCTGTCAGCTGATGACATTCACACACACTGCAAACAGGAATAAACTGGGACACATTTAGAATGTTTATGTTAAAAATTTGTGTCAAGGGTCTAAATATTGTATATTCGTGACATCACGAATGGGCAGAAATCCTGACAGCTTGTTTCAAATGCAGAGTTTCTGAATATGGGCTGTGTATTTCCCTGTGGATTGAGTGTTTCGATACTTTCACAGTATTTATATAGGACTTAAGCCTGCTTTATAATAAAGAAACATGAAAATCTCACTTTTTTTTATAATATGGGACCTTTAAGCAACATTTTTAATTCAAAATGTTGCTTAAAGGTCCCATATTATAAAAAAAAGTGAGATTTTCATGTTGTATGTATATATACATGAGTATTTTTAGACTGTGGTATTTCTTTTACTTTTGTAAAGTATCTGAGGACTTCTTCCACCTCTGCACATGTACCAGTCTAAGAAATATTACATCAGACATTTAGCTTCTTTCTAGCAGATGGCGCACTAAATAAAGATTTAGCAGGCCCAGATCTGGAAGCTAGGTTAAGTCCCAGCAGCCAAACTCAACGTAAAGCACTAGTGACTGTGGGGAAGATAAGTTTAGAGGGACAGCTTGAGGTGTGTTTGAGAGCAGACACTCAGCACGGGACACCACAACCTGCAGACCTGCCGCAGGACATCCGTGCTATAGCGAGCCATAATGCTGTCTATCACTAGCTCTGTCATCAAAAGCACCCGTGTCATCCAGCGAGTAAGACTGCTGCACACTTCTCCCGTTGTCAACATGCCGATTAAGGTGAGACTCGCATGCATTCATCTAGCTAACGGTAGCTGTGTGTGCTCCATATGGCTGATGGAAAGGAGTAAGGGTTTTATTTCACTGAGAATTCACTAAACTACACCACTACATGCGTCGCCTTCATCTTTGTAGCTCACTGTGCTCTGAAACCCCGTCGCCATGACAGTCATTAGCTAATGCAATGTGCTTGTATGTTTTTTACATTGTTACAATCTCCTCAGAACGTTACCTGCCGTTTCCGAGCACCTGTTGGTGATTTGAACGTAGCATAATGCAAACTGTCAATGATTAACAGCTGTCATGTGGCTGCTCCACATTATGCCTTTTTATACACAAAGTTACCGACTCAGAAACTGATAACGTTACTTTTTAAAGACCTGTGTAGTTATAACATTAAATTTACGTTGTTCTGTCTTAGTTTCTTTGTTTAATAAAGCGTCAGTAAATGTATATATTGGCATGTACTTATTCTCCAAGTTACAAGTACATTTAAAGCTAGGTTGTCTGAGCGTGCCTGAACTACACAGCTGCAAATATTGCACAAATGTGTATTAGTTTTATTTAAATATCTTCCAGGGCAATGTTAAAGTGTAATGTATATTTATGAGAGCTTATTGAAAAGGGCTCTCAGTGTGATAAAGTGTTGCGTATTAGTCCGTCAATATTAGTATTAAATTTAGGTAAGGCATTCGGCCATTTTAACAGAACACATGCATCTGTATGTGGTGATTTGTCTCCCTCCAGGGGCCACCGTGCAAGTGTGCGCCTATTACAATTCAAAGTTCTATTCTGTTCAGATCAGAAAATCATCATCTTATTGGATAATTCATACAAAAGTGTGTTTGAAAAACAATTTTAAAAGATTTTTTTTCTACTTAGTATAGACCATATTCTGTTTAAACCTGGTATTTCTGCTCAAATGCAGAAAAAAGATCAGGCTACACTAATATTATTAGTATTATACTATTTGTAGAATTAGATTCTAGTGGTGTCTGCATCGGATTGTTTCTAACTGGTGTGATCCAAACATTTCCAATAACTCCAGAGCGTTGTAAAGTCCAAAAGTCAAAATTTATTGAAAAAAAAAGATAGATGTAATCATTTCAAAAATTCACAACATGTTTTTTTATCTAACGACATAAATGCTTCACCATATTTGTTGGCGTTTAGTCTTTCAAAAACAACAACAATATTTTCACTGTTTGCTTTCCCGCTTGACGCACACAAAGAGAGACACGCACTGATGGGTTATATTCATTAAAGAAGGTTGACTTGTTAAAAAATAACTAACTCATATAATACACTGAATCACTCAAATTGGAGAGGACTTTGTTTTTTAAGGTGATGATGTCAGAAAATATGGGGGGGTGTTCAGCTTTTCTTAGATACAAGTAGGGAAAAATACGTAGGTAGGGAACCATTGTGCTAAACCACCAGGTTCTAATTTAAGCATTACTGAGTAGTCTAATTGGAGACTGGTTTATTTTAATAACCTCTGTAGGAATAAAAGTTTATCTTATAATTCATATATTTTAAATGTATATATCTTTTCATATATGTTTTGTGCATATTTTTTCTAATATTGGTATCATTCGCAATCGTAATCTGAGAATGTGGGTCTACTTTCTTGTATAATTGTCTCCTCAATCCCCAACAGGTTGGTGAACGTCTCCCTGCAGTGGAAGTCCAGGAGGGGGAGCCAGGAAATAAGGTGTCCATGGACCAGCTCTTCAAGGGGAAGAAGGGAGTCCTCTTCGCTGTACCTGGAGCTTTTACCCCTGGTTGTTCCAAGGTTGAATCCACACTTTCAATCTCTTGTTTTTGCTGTGTCTTGTTCACGATCATCAGTGCATCAGCTGACGCTGTATAAATATCTTGTTGCTTTCAGACTCACCTCCCAGGTTTTGTGGAGCAGGCTGCGGATTTGAAGAGCAAAGGTGTGCAGGAGGTCGCTTGCATTGCTGTCAATGACGCATTTGTGATGGCTGCCTGGGGAAAGGAGCACGGAACAGATGGCAAGGTATGGACGATAATTTATGTGCGATGAGCAATTTCTTTGACAGCCTGCACCAGTAGGCAACCCCAGCAATCTGCTCAACATTATTATGGTGCACGATGGAGGCGTTTCAGAAATCCGAACTAACTGCACACAACCTTTTGGTCCCTCTGAGAATAAGATGCTTACAGTAGATGATGCATGATGAGCTGTCACACTCTTAATGTACTGTAAACTCACTGACATTCTCCTTGTGTTTTGTAAAGTCAGTTTACTTAATGTACTGTACTTAGTGGCCTTGGTTAAGAATAGAGAGGTTAATGACACAGCAGATATCATTTATTATACATTTTGATAAGGATGCTGAGCTTACTGCTACTTTCTCCTGCAGATTCGAATGCTGGCGGATGCTACTGGAGCTTTTACAAAGGTAAAACTAAATGTCTGGTAGATTTCAGTTCTATTTAATGTGACTGTGTGTGTACTCATCATCTGTCTTTTTCTTGCTGCCTCTTAGGCAGTCGACCTGCTACTTGACAGTGATGGGATTGTGCAGGCACTCGGGAACAAGCGATCCAAGAGGTAATGATCCTTTTGCCTGTTTCAGTTTTACAATAACAGATTGATCGCTTTTTTAAAAAAGAATTGTAATCGATTAGAGTCAATGTTTTTTGTTTTTTTAATGGGTTTTCAGTTAGATGCCTTAAATAAGGTCTGTGGCTAACACAAGCTGAAGAGATTTTAATGTTTTGTTCTACGATATAAAATAAGGTCAATAAATATCCCACTCGTGAATTTTGAAGCCTTTTATGTGTCTTAAAAAAGGCGGTTGCTAACAAGTGGCTGAACGAGACTACGAAACGTCATCACGTCGACTCGTCCGCCTTTACAGCCTTGTTGTGTATACTCATGCTCATGCAATCGTGGTGTAGTTCGTTTATAGCCTAACGTTAGCTTTTTACTTCTGCCGACTGCATTCACACTTCGAAAATCATAAGAGTGGTGTTCATTTGTGGAGATTATCTTGCTGAACAAAACGTGCAAGTATCATAAACGTTTGTTGCTACAGAGTTTATTTTATGCAATAATCCAAAACCCAATGGAAAAAATCCCATTGGCTTTTTGCAGAGGGAACCAGGGCGATGCTAACTTCCTGGTTAGCCTACAAAAATACACCATCCCTGCACCACTCTATTAACTATCCACCATTTATTTGAGAGTCTGAATTTGGAAATGTAGGGCCCCTCAAAAATTTCCGAAATGGAACAAACAAAGTAATGTTCATGGTATGTACACTAGTTTTTGCTAACAATACCACTATGCAATACGTTGCATTTAATAGATGCAAAAAATTGCAGTTATTCCTAAGCATGCTTCATAAATCTCAAAATACTGCTTACTATCGAGTTAACTATTGAATGTCTGTTTATATAGGGATGAGTGAATGAGTGATTTTGAATACAGCTGCAGACATGGAAGCTCTTGTTGGTTTTTTTATTGATTTTAAGAGGCAGACACACATGTAAGCATGTGAGAGTTTTTGAACCTCTGCCATTGGACTCTCTTCAAGGTGCATTATAACAGTATTTCTAGACTAACACCCATAAAATAAACCATCTTTTATTCAATCATTTTTTAAAGTAGTTGCATCATAGTCATTGTCTGGCATTTACTGGTACATTTGAAGTCCATAGCTATAAATCAGTGTGTGCTTCATCCTGTGTTTCAGATATGCTATGTTGGTGGAAGATGGAGTTGTGAAGAAGATCAATGTGGAGCCGGACGGCACTGGGCTGACCTGCAGCCTGGCTTCCAATGTTCTGTCTGAGCTGTAGGCTTATTTAGAGCATATTAAACCCAACTGCAAACACTGAGTTACTATAAAAGCTGCACGAACAAAGCCCAGTAGCACCCTGTTCAACCTTCCTCCTTTTCCCAAAGACGGATGCAAAAGTCACATGTCGAAAACCGAGCTTAAACGTAAATAATGCGCACAACTTTGACATGACCGGCAATCCAAAGGAACTAACATAATCCTCTGTATACTGATACTTGTTAGTAAATAAAATTCACCCTGAAAGCAATAATCATCGTTTTCCTGTATTACTCATAGTGCAAGTTATTTAGTGTGTGTTAATAAAATGTCCAACAGCTGTGATCTTATGATGAATGATGCAAATTTCCCTACTGTGGGACTAATAAAGGAATGGCTGTGGCTCAGGGGGTAGAGCAGGTTGTCCACCAATCGGAAGGGCGGTGGTTCGATCCCCGGCTGCTCCAGGTCACATGTCGATGTGTCCTTGAGCAAGACACTTAACCCCAAATTGCTCCCGAAGGCATAGCCATCGGTGTGTGAATGAGTGAATGAGTATTTAGATTAGATCCTGATGGGCAAAGTTGGCACCTTAGCAGCCTCTGTCATCAGTGTGTGAATGGGTGAATGCTGACATGTAGTGTAAAGCGCTTTGAGTGGTAGGAAGACTAGAAAAGCGCTATATAAGTCCAAGTCCATTTACCATATCTTAAGAGGACAAAATGCCCAGTGTCATAATGTGGCCATCTGAATTTTGAGTGACATGGGGCAGATAACCACATTGTATGAACATACTATATGAACAATATTTGTTATATGAGTTTAATATGAGTTTAATCCACCCTACACACCCATGTAGAATCAGATTGATCGAAGCACATTGCTGTAATTATTGATATAAACTTATGTATCACTGTCACCACATAAAGGCTTTTGAGGTTTGACACCACATACACTGAAATGCATGTTGACTCGTTTGCAAATTCGCAGTATTTAACTTAAGAAGCAAATGAACCAATCTTTGACATTATTTTTGTTGTGTTTTTAAACAGAATTTATACTATTGTATTTATCTGGATGTCACTGAGTTTACATGTACAGTATACTTAATAGATCTGTGGCTAGGAAAGGTAGCCTATATTAAGAGTATGCCCCAAAGAAGTGTTAAAGGTCCCATATTATAAAAAAGTGCGATTTTCATGTTTTTTTTATTATAAAGCAGGCTTAAGTCCAATATAAATACTGTGTTAGTATCAAAACACTCAATCCACAGGGAAATACACACAGCCCGTATTCAGAAACTCTGCATTTGAAACAAGCTGTCAGGATTTCTGCCCATTTGTGATGTCACAAATGTACAATATTTAGACCCTTGATACAATTTTAAACATAAACATTCTAAATGTGTCCCAGTTTATTCCTGGTTGCAGTGTATGTGAATGTCATCAGCTGACAGGAAATACACATGGACCCAAGCTGTTGCCTAGCAACGCAATTCTGTTGCAATTCCGTCAAAATGTGCTAAAACGGAGCGTTTAAGACAGGCGGTAAATACAGGCATATTCAGGCTGACAGTATGAGGCGAATAAAGTTTTTTTTGAACATTAAAGCATGTAAACATGTTCTAGTAGAAACACAAAATATAAGTAGGAACCTGAAAATGAGCATAATATGGACCTTTAAGTTTCACACATTTATGCAAAATTGGGGTATGTCATGATACCAGATATGGATATTGAACATTCATGATATGGTAGTCTACTTGGCTGATCATAAGAAATCAGAAGTTGCTGGCTTGTTGAGAAGTTGGTGCAAATGACTGCTCAAAGGTAAAGGGGCTGGTCTGTTTATCCTGTAAGTCAACAATTAGGGCGACAAAACCAACGAGCACATCACCCCGTGACGTAAGGACGCAAGAAGCGGGCGCATTGCATTGTGGTCGCCGGTGGCTGACAGAAACAGAAAGCACACACTGCTCTACAGCTCTCCAGCGAACCACGCTAACATCAGCCAGGACAGGACAATACAAGGTAAGTTAATAACACTCAGACATAATACAGAGTGGCTCTCATTAACTAAAATATGCCGCAAACAAAAACAGTAGCGCAGTGAAGTTAAGAGTAATTATCTGAGGCTACTGTTGAAGCAACTTTGAAGGCGCCTAAATTGTGAGCTAGCGTTGCTAAGCTACTACTCTGTCGCTTCAGCCACTACGCTACGGCGAGGATAGTTTAAGGATCACGTCATGTTTTAAAAGAAGGCTAACACACCCTGGTAACAAGCAGTGGTGACTTGTAAGGGAATAAACGATGGTCTCCATCTGTTGGACGTTAGCTCGTCATGCTAAAGCTGTTAGCACTGACATGTATTGGGCGCGCAATTCAACACTGGGGGTGTACCTGGACCCTGCACCATGTACCCTGCACCCTGTATTCTGTACCCTGTACCCTGTACCCTGTACCCTGTACCCTGTACCCTGTACCCTGTACCCTGCACCCCGCACCCTAGACCCTGTACACCTCCACCCTAGACCCTGCACCCTGTATCCTAGACCCTGCACCCTGTATCCTGTACCCTAGACCCTGTATCCTGCACCCTAGACCCTGTACCCTGCACCCTAGACCCTGTACCCTGCACCCTAGACCCTGTACCCTGCACCCTAGACCCTGTACCCTGCACCGTATTGTTGCTATTATCAATGAATGTAAACGCATGCCTGTTTCTCCAGTGTGCTGTGTCTAGGCGCGGATCTGTTTGAATACTAGTCAAACATTAACATTCAGTGCAGTCAAGTAATAGGATAGTAAATGTAGTCTTCCTTGTGTGTGATTGGTACACTGGGTTTCACTTTCAAATGAAAGTAAACGGAAACTTGACACAATGTTTTAACTTGAACACCCCATCCCTCCACTTAGAAATGCATTGCATGCAAGTAATAGGATCAAATTAATAATATAATATTGATTTTCTTTGGTAAAGGGTAAGAAAAGAAGCCAAACAATACATTTGTTGCTATTAGCAATGAGTGTAAACGCGTGCCTGTTTATCCAGTGTGGTGTGTCTGACTGTTTGAATACTAAGCAAACATTTGCATTCAGTGCAGTCAAGTAGTAGGATAGTGATGTAGTTTTCATTGTGTGTGATTGGCACACTGGGTTTGACTTTCAAATGAAACTGATGAAATTGCAGTAAATGGAAATTACATTACACAGAACAAATACAAAAACAGATAATGCCCACGGGATCAGAGCATTGACAGAAACATAAATCAATTCATAAAATATTTTATACAGGGTACTTATATTTATGGTTTTGATAGGCTTTCTATTTTTAGAATTTAAGATTGAAGCCATGTATTGTTTGAGTTCATTTTCAAAGATGAATAAAGATGGTTGATGATCTGAAAATTAAGACTTATGAATATGAGATTTTGCAAGTAATAGGATCAATTTAATAATATTTGCTTTGGTAGAAGGGTAAGAAAATAAGCCAAACAATACATTTTCATAGGAGAGGGAAAATTCTTTATCAGTATATTGGGAGGGATAAAAGCGATGAATCATTTTAAAAGTCACTTCCTTAACCTTATTTAAAATCAGATATTTATAAGGTAGGCACCATATTGTCTTCCATTCCAGGTCTGATGTAAGGTTAATCCAGGAGGAAACAGCATTTGGAACAGAGACTATTTCTTTTTGGGGAAAAAAGCACACATATCACAGTTATTATTCTTTTTAGAGAAGAAACAGATCCGGCCACCGGTCGTAACAATATGTTCCAGTGGTAGTAAAGTCAGTTCAGATACTGAGTCTCTAAAAAGCACAACACCAGAAGGGATTGCATCAAAAACTAAAGCATATTCCCTTTGTCATTGCCCAGTTTTATCGTGACACAAGACATCCGTGGTAAAGGTGAAGCTTGCTTCAGAACAGCAATCACAGGGGAAGACATCAAGTGTCAACTGATTCTGTGGGTTGTAGACTTATTTAAACCAAATATCAAACGCGGTTACTGCATACAAAATGACTACGATTACTATACTGTTCATTTAATGTCAATGAAAATACTTTAAACCGAAAGCAGAGAGTCAGAAGTTTAACCCCGTAGTCAATTCCCCATTCATTCAGAAAAAAATGCACAAAAATGGTGAACGGGGAAAAAAAATGATTAGATAAGTTATGGGGAAGCATTCTCTCTGTAGCATGAATTTAACATTCTATACATTTCAATTTATATTGTTGTCTTTGTGTTACAGCCCAGTTGTTGGTGATCTTTGACCGCCTACAAAGCAGCTATGTCGTCGACATCCCAAAAACATAAAGATTTTGTGGCCGAGCCTATGGGCGAGAAGGCCGTGAATGCTCTTGCAGGCATCGGAGAGGTTCTCGGCAAAAGACTGGAGGACAAAGGTTTTGACAAGGTAATGGAGATTTGATTTTTTTGCCTTTTTATGCAATGTAAACCTATTTGGTACATACCACACATCTAAAATGAACTGCCTATTGAGGGTACTTTGGTGGTATTCTCATTTGCATTTGTGTCTTGAAATCAATTTAACAAAACAATGGATAAAAATGAAGAATACAGAAGATTATTATCTTAACAAAGTAATTATTTTCCCATCTGCCATAGTAGCCCTTCTCTATCAAAGTAACATACAATTTCCAGGTCATGTTGTAAATTTCAAATGACGTAAAATTCATTGTGTAAAAGCAGTATAAACCAGTATACGGTAATTGCTGCAACTGTTGTGTTAACACCTTCGCCAGGTTCAAATCAAGTAGAACTTGGTCAACAGGCTATTCATCATTGTGTTCTAGTGTAAAGTAAAATGGCTTCATTTTACAGCTAACACAGCAAATGATAAAGCTTGCACTAAATTCTGTAATGTGGGGTAAAAATAAGTGCCCTCCTAATTTTTTGTTATATTCTTTTTCCTGTTATCCAGTAGGCTGCCACAGATCTGTCTGGGTATCATTTAGGCGTTAACTTTTTCTGTATGTGAAAAGTCTTGCTTAAGATCTGTTCTCTTTGTACTGTAAGGTGTGTCAAGCTGTCCCTTTGCTACTACATACCAATCACATATTCATCCAATCATCACTATAGGACTGGAAAGATATACTTTGGCTACTTGGCAACAGGGCTATTAATGTGGTAAATCATTCAACATTTCCTGTCTTGATTCGATTTTCTGTTGTGTGCTCGTCTCTCCCTCCGCAGGCGTATGTCGTCCTCGGGCAGTTTCTAGTGCTGAAGAAGGACGAGGAGCTCTTCCGGGACTGGCTGAAGGACACTTGCGGGGCAAATGTCAAACAACAAGGTGACTGCTACGGCTGCCTTAAAGAATGGTGCGATGCCTTCTTATAAAGCATTCGGTCGTCGTTTTCTACTTCTGAAGTCCAAACATTACATTACCTCTTCTGTGATCTTGATTCAATGCAGCTGCACCATATATATGGACTGACACTTTTCACACTAATGAGGTTATTGAAGTCAATTTACTTTTAAATTATACTTAAAGCTGTTTTAAAGTGTATTTCTGAAATCCTTTGACCCCTTCCCAAAACAGAATTCACACATGTCCTTCCTCATGGTCAAGATCTAGACTAATACTCGCCAACTCTTTCTTTTAAAAATTGGACAATTCTATCTGCCTGTAACGTCTGCTCACTGTCAGTAGCCCTTTTTATCGCAGAAATTTTAACTTGTAGTAGTAAAAGCACTGGTGTAACTAATAACAATAATGATGATTTCTGTCCATTTAGGTCTAAGTCATTTCACTGAGCTAGCATGCATATTAGCAGGGCTGTGACACAAGGACACCCAAATATAATGCAGTCTATAGAGGTCGCCTTAGGCTGAAGCTGTCTAGTTTCCTTTTTTGGGAAAAGTCTGCTCATGTTCATACTATTAAATTTGTCCAAGGTCTTTGAAATATTGCATGTTTCTTTCTGTTAAAGGTTGAATTTTAAATGTGTGGTTCTTTCATTGTTGGTCATATACTGGGAATTTACATTTTTAAGCCAAACATGGCTGGTTTGTTCTGTGTTTAAACCCTTTACCTTCACACAAATTTGAAACGTGTTTCAGTTCAGCACACATTTTTCTTTCTGTGATGATTTACCAGTTCACTACAATCCAGACTAATAGTTGTACTCACCTTCAACTCTTGGCCCGTTTGCCTGTTTTTTTCCAAACCATTGGAAAGTTGATGTAAGCTGTATTTTTTTTTAATCAGTTTAGTATCATGTACTGTTGGTCCACCAACAATGTTTTAAAGGGTTTCTAGAAGAGGTGGAATGTCTGTTTGACGTGTTTTGACTGATTTATGTGACCCACAAAAACTAAGCCTCAAAACTAAAGGGACACTGGTCTTATCAGAGAAGTAACATGTTTTAATATAGATACTTTTAACATTTGATCTTGCAAATAAGAGGCAACATGGCCAGACCCCCCACATCTGGTCTGCTCAAAGCTCATTTGAACCTGAAAATTATAAAAAATAAAGATGCAACAAATTCAAACACTGTCAAAAAACTTGTCGGTCTATTGCTGATGAGTGGGCTGCAGCCTTTACATTAATGAATTAACCTGCAAGTATGTATTTACTAGATAAGTTTGGCGATACTGCTAAGTTTGTCAGCAGTGAACAAAGCATTTTGTACCTGCCTGAAGTGCTGGGGTTCAAGGAGTTGCAACAAGTATAACACATTCAGATTGATGCAACTTGTGTGGAGTTGTGCTTAGACGGCTACCAGGATGTACGGTTTTGATTAAACACTGTTACAGTCATATGACAACCATTTAAATCAAAACCAATTACCATGATACAGTAAATCAATCTACAACCTGTTTGTCCGTTAACAGTTAAGAGGCTAAAGTAGTTGATATGCTGTACTCGTATGATAGAATGTATTTAAAGCTTCAGTAGAAGTTGACCTCATTTCTCTTTTTTCATATCAAAACCCCCAACAAGAGTGAGGCAAAAACCTGTCCCGTCTATCGCTCGTCTCAAATCACTGGGTCTCAGTTCCCAGTGGCTTTTAATGAAGTATATGTAGTATGTATTTTGTAACACCAACAAGCCTGATGTAGGCCAGGCCTTCATAACTGAGCTTGATATTATCTTTGACTGTGTTTCTAAACATGAAATGCCTTAATGCATGCTAGTGTAAACATTATCCACAACACCTGCGGTAGTGCATGTCCAGGCTGTGTCACTTAATCTTCCACACGCACACACACCACCACCAGCTGTTTGGAGATGTAACCGTTGTGTAGCAGCTTTTTTGTTAAACACTGGCAGATTGTGTTTTGTATTTGACTGTGAAAACTCTTCGGTTTTTATACTGCCCTTATTATTAAAAATATAAATAAAAAAGGCAAAGTATCACATTTGGACACACATGTACATGTTCATAAAAGATTCAATTTTTATCAAATAAAATCACAAATGAGAGAAAACTTTGATAACAGGAGGTTTTTATTTCAATACTTGATGGTTACACTTTTTCGCCAAAGCTCCAAATGTTTTTGCAAGATATTGAAAATACATTGGTTTGTTTTTTTTAAATGGTCCAGAGCAGGGGTTCCCAAAAGCTCATGAGATGGCACCATGTCTGAGGGAGGAGCAGTTTGTGGATATGATTCAACAGAACTAAAACATTGCCTGTACTGTAGATGGAGAAATAACCACAGAGAAAGTGACACCTTTAATTAAAATAGGAATTCTCAAGTCATTCACATGAATGAGTAGCGACGTTTTTGGCTAAAGGACCCCTCTGCTCTGGAGAACCTCTCAGATCTGATTGGTTAAAATGACAATGTACACCTTTCTTTAAAAGTACAATATAACTGCTGTATTTATTTATTATTTTTGCCTCAAAGAAATATAAAATTGTTCATGTGACAGACTCATAATTTGCTTTAATGGCTTAGATTATAGTATATTAAATGTCCATAACCCCTGGAATGTTTTTTTTTTGGGTCTATGTGCTATTGAACTATAAAATCTTGATTTGACAGTGATCAGATGCTTAGAATTGTTTCACAGTAGCACCTATGCAAACACACACACACACACACTTCCACATCCACACCACAGCAACAGTATAGAAATGAGCAAACGTCTTAATAAAACCTTGAAACTAAATGATTACTCTCCACTCATAAACAGCTGTTGTCCTCGGGAAGTACAAGTAACTGCCAAAACAGAGGAAAGTCAACGAGTAAATACAAAATATATTGACAATAGATGGCATGTAGCTCTACTAAAAGGACAATCTAAATGTTGATGGGAGACGGAATGAAGAGCTCTACCTGCAAGTAAAGCATGTCTAATCTGAAGAAGGCTGTTATTATTACCTCCATCTACAAGCAGTCACCATATGGGAAATGTCATACTTAATAACCTAACATAGGCTTATCTTTTTTCTCAGATGCCAGATCTCAAATGTACGGATAATTTCTATGGAGAGAACTGACCTATCAGAGCAGCATCTGAGACATGTAGCACCACCACAATCCAAAGATTTAATGTGGGAATTTAGCCTCCCAGTTAAATGTGTCATGCTGCAGAATCCATATAGGGCTGGGCGATATGGCCAAAAATCTTCTTATCATGATACAGGTAATTTTATATCTCGATAACTATATCACGATATAGCATGTTTTCTCGTAGTTCAATAAATAAATAGTCTAAAATTACACTTTAAAGTATATTTTTGTATACTCCTGTGTGAATTAAGTACTTGACAAATGAAAAGTACAGAGTGTTTTCTCATTTGATTAAGATCTTTAGTGCAAAATGAACATAACGGTTAAATATTTCCATATATACACATTTGTTAATCACATTGAAATGTAATGTAAAGTGTGATGTAAAAACAAAACCGCAGTCTTTAAATGCCCTCAAAATAGTTCACATCCGATTTTCTGAGAAATTTGAGTTTGTATGTGCTCGTAATTATCAATTTAGACGACATAATTGTGTATCACGATATCTTGATATATGATTTCATCACAATACAATTGCATTGAAAGATGATAAATGATCATATTAAATTATCGCCCAGCCCTAAATCCATATGAGTGTGTTCCTGTGACTGGTGGAGCCTATTAAGACACTTGATGCACTGATGCTGTTTCCTTTTTGGCAGTTACCTGTAATATAAATGAGCATGAAATGTGTTTTCAACCAGATGAAAGCTGTTTCTTATATTTCTTTTCTTAGTTTTGTTTTTCATAATGACTCTGTATTGATTGCACGTTTGGGTATTGTTATTTTTTTGTTCTCCCCCTCTCGACATTGCGACTGAATTTAGTTCAAGATATTTTGTAGTTGATTGTGTACTGTACATCGGCAGCTTTTTATGCAAGGTTACTATAGTACATTGATGTCTTATTCGGATCAGAAGTACATGTACACACTGTACATACATGTACATACTGTACAGTTGTACCGTCAATCACAACAATCCCTGATTGGCCTCAAAGCAGAGCGCAGAAGAATTTCTTCTCCCTGTACGGGTTCTCTGAGGTGGGCACGGGGGTGATCAGCGGGTCGTCGCAGGAGTGTGCGTCGCAGTACGCCATCAGGTCGGCGGCTGCCTTTGATACCTGGAGACGAGGGTAATCACATTTAGGGAGGCTCATGAACATGATTACATCAGATTATACAGTTTTCAATCGTTAGTTCATTACACAAATAAAGTCAAAGTTCATCCTGTGATTTCATGTATCTATCCGTTTCTGGATTTAGAGGCCAGATAACACTTCATTTTACAGGTCCGCGAATTTCATGGTAATTAGGTGATAATTAGCAAGTAACCTATTTGAAATTTCTTTGGAATTGGAATTACTTAAGAAGAAACAAATGTTCTCTATTTTTACGATATTTTTACATGTTGTTAACCCTCATCTTGGTTGTCTTCGTAGAATCTCTTTAGCTGTCTTGTCATTTTTTGTTAAAACTGCAGTGGGTAATTGAAGCAAATATGATTAAAAAAATAAGTTATTTTTATAAAACAGTCACTATATCCTTAGATTAGTGCATGAGACAGGTAATCCGAAAAAAAATCATGTGCCTCTGTGTCCTCCGGTGCTCCTATAATGGCATCTGCAAGATTTCACAGACCGGAGGAAAACAACCAATCAGAGCCGAGCTGGAGCCTTGCCGTCTCTGAGCAGCTGTCAATCACTCGCTAACTCTGATCAAATGGTCAAACTAGGCAGCGCTGATCAAATATGAATCAATATTCTGTTACTGTAATGCCTATTTCTCTCCTCAAATGTTTTCAGAAACATCTTGTAGCGTACTGTTTAGCTGTACGATGAGAAAGTTTGTGACCCGGCTGCCATGTTGACATCAGTTGAGGAAATACCAAGCACCGCTCACCAGCCGGAGCACATTTTCTCATTTTACAGCTAAACATTTGAGGTGAGAAATAGGCATTACAGTAACGGAATATTGATTCATATTTGATCAGCGCTGCCTAGTTTGACCGTTTGATCTGAGTTTGAGAGTAATTGCCTGCCTCTGTTAAATGAACAGCCAATAGGAACACTCTCTGAAATGACCTGTGATTGGTCAAAGAGATTTTTTAAAGCCTGAAAACGGAGGTGCAGAAATCTAGTTTTGTCTCAGAACACTTGAATTACAATATGCTGAAAGGTTATTATGGAATTTTTGCCCAATGATGCCAAAAAATATTCTGCCTACTGCAGGTTTAATACAGTATGTATGTACAATATGTTTTTTTTGTCCTTCTGTTTTGTCCTCTTTTTCGTTGTAGGATGGGATGCAGGTAAAGCTGTTTATTTAACTGCAGAATGTAAACGCTAAGGGTCATGCAGATTTAGCTTCAGTTTATCAGTTTATAAATATGTCTGTCTGTATGACCCTCATGAAGATCATTTGTGTATTGTCTAGCAGCTCTAGTAATGATGGGTATAATCTCACGGTTTTCATTTGAAACTTCAGAATATATATATATTTCCCTGCTGTTGTTTCTGTCTCGGGTCCATGCTAGAGCTGCACAATTAATTGAAATTTTATTGAAATCGCGATATAGCCTACAGCAATTTTCAAATCGCAGGATGAGGAGGAAATTGCAATATGTGTTAAAGGTGAAATGTGTGTCAAAAATATTGTGCATTGTACATCTTTTGTTAGGTACAGATCCCTGCAAAAATCACACCATAATCATTTTAATGTTTTTCAATGAAAATGAGAATAATTATGTAAAAAATGATCATACCCTCAAATATCGCAAATCATATCGCAATTGCAATATCAGTCAAAATAATTGCAATTAGATATTTTGTCAAAATCATGCAGCCGTAGTCCATCGTTGTCATTGTATAAAGTGTGTAGTCGTAACAATATTTCATATACTTTCATTTTACTTTGGTTACATTTTAGTCTTTCAGCGACATGGCTCAAATTTGGCGAATGAAGACTCAACGATACACATGAGTCAAAACCTAAATTGAATTGTATCAAATGTTTCTCTACCAAGAAATTTGAATGTGTCTGGACACAGAAAATGCAAATGTGTATGCTACTATAAATAATACTAACAGGATGCAGTTACAAAAGGTATCACAGTACAGCGGTGAACACAGGAGTAATAGAGCATGGGCACACAAATAGACTATGAAATAATACAGAATCAATAACAGTAGAGTCTGAGTGTAAAGCATGGGAATCAGGACATAAATATTTGTGTTTTCTTAACATTTTTTAAAGTTTTTGAAAATAGAAATGTGTGAATACCTCCTATTTTGCTTTATGGATTTCTATCTAATATGATTTACAGGTTCACATTAGATTGCTATAATGTATTGGTTCTTGCAAACTCTTGGAGTAAATGGAGGGACGCACCTCTACCTCACTGCAAAAAGAAACTTCATCGTTCTGAACACTGCTGGTTCAAACTTTTTCTCCTGTCTTTTTCCCTCAGCCCAATCTCGCCATAAAGTTATACTCTGCCAGAGGTGACAGCAGCTGACAACGGTCTCTAAAACACGACATTATTAGTGTAAAGTTTGTCCCCTACTTCATTTCTACACTGCAAGGTGCCTCTACAAGGTGTTTTTCGATGCCATTAGGAGCACGACTGAAGCCAATACCATTTGGAAACTCTCCGAATGGAAAGCATCGACTCAAAGTGCATTTGAGAGGGTCACCGGTGATTTAACCAAACTGCAAACCAATGTGGATGTCAAAACTCTTCAGTGCTGTCCTTTCAACTTTGATGTGAGGCTTTATGTGTACAGAAGAGCAAAATCAAACTTTTTTTAAAATCTGAGGGCAGGTGTAGTTTATGCAGCACTATTAATCATGGTAGTATTATTATAACTTATGATTTGTGTAGACATAAACTTGACTTACTGCAACATAAGAACACATAAGATAACAGTGTTGGGCAGTATATTATCTGGACTTTTTTTTTAGCTTTTCAGAAACTCAAGTTATTTATTAATCCACTGTATTGTTTATACTCATCAATTGCTTCTATTTCCCCCTTTGTATCATGAGTTTTAGCACATTACACTGTTACGAATCCTGTCTGAATTTGAGGCGTCCAGCTTGTCTTACCTTTATCCTGCAGAAACTAGCTTCTATCTTCAGTTGCTCCACCAACTTCCTGGCTTGGCCGACGCTCATGCTGCTGTTCACCGGGGTGTCAACTTTCATTCTGGCGACAAACACAGCAACATTTATGGATTTGAATTGGATGAGAATGCATTCTGTAAATATAATTGGATATTTTTTTAATTTAATTTATTGAAATATTTTCCATATAACCCTGCTTCTCCAAAAGTGATTGACTCATAAGTCCTAGAAATACAATTCTTCACTTTAAAATAAAAATGCATAAATAATGTTTATAGGTAGCAATACGTTATGATTTATTTCCTATTTACACACCTTTGATTGCAAAGTTAGCTTTTCAATACATGACTCTAGGTGGTTGAACAATTGAACTACCATATACAGTATGTGTGAACTAATAGTTTTAAGACAAATACTATATTATGCAGCACTATTATGTCATATATGATAAAAGCTATGCTCAACAATCATAGTATGTATTGCTTATTATATATTTTGGCAGCAAAACAAGCATGAAACCAGTCAAATAATGAAATATCAGTCAACATTGTGTCATGAAATTGACACAGCTGATACATTATGTAGTCTTATATGGGAACAAAACAGTATATTCTATCAAATGCAAAAGAAACATGTAAACTGGGCCACATTTATACACCATGGCCCACAGATTCTCCCACTATACGAGCAAGAATAACCACAGAGCTATCAAATGTAGAATGAAATAAGCACTGCAGCCTTACAGACATTTATGAAATGATGAATCAAAATGCATATAACTGAAAGAAATGTGTCACAGATGGAAAAGAAATCAAGCAGGATGGATTGTCAACAAGGGGGGAGAAAAAGCAAAGCAGCAAAAGGAGCCGAATCCATTTGAACCATTCTGGACCTTTCTCCATTGTCTATCTCCATCCTCCCCCCTTTCTCCTTACCCGTATTAAAGTCCTCCTCAGGTGCAATCTTCCCCCCTCTTCTCTCTTTTTTCTGCCTTTCTGTGACCCTCTGTAAAGCTTAGATTTGGTGGTATCAGTGTAGCCGGACCCCACCCCTCACAGACAACAGCCTGGATGCTACCCTGCTCTGTACAGTCCAGTGCACTGCAAATTCTGCCACAATGAGCACTAGATTTGTGGTGGATGGAGAGGATCCCCCCCTCTGCATGGGAGTGGTAGCTGCCAGACGGAGGGAGGGGGTTGCCACTGGTAAAATGTTTTCTTATGAGGGTGGATTGTACCATATCAGTGCCTGTAGGAAATTGTGGCCAAGTGAAATCTCTCAGGTTTCAATCTCTGTGAGAGAACAGGATGGTCTATGTGGTTTTGGGGTTTTAAGTGCTAAAAGATATTCTACAGCTTGGGATGTGAACTCAAGAGGCCTGACTCATCACATGTCTAGTGCCTTTAGTGATGCCCTCCCTCTCCTCCTCTGTTGCTATGGGGACTGCTGCAGTCTGGTTTAGTGGTTTTGCATCACAGTTTTAAAAAAAATTAGAAATTTCTGCTGGTATTTACTGTAAAATGTGGTTGTATTTGATACAGATGACAGGAGTGTCTGATGTATACTATAATAATAGAGATATAATTGAAAATGTCTTTGAAAGAAAAGGATGTATATTTTTGTCAGTAGCTCTTATGACGCTCTCTGACCAAAGACCCTGTGGAGGAAAGAGCTTCATTAAGCACGACGCAACACAACAGCTCTTTATAGGTCGTAACGCTATTTGAATGAATAACAATCCTCTGTATGTGTGTAAATAAAGATGTTGCACAAAAAAACTACATCGCAGTAAACGTCATACATCTTCTATCGTGGAGATTCAGACAGGCTGCTCTCGATAACTGCCCGACGCCATCTTTGCTAGGCTAGTGTTTCCTCGGCCTTAATGGCGATACGGTTATGTCACCCCGCTTGTCTTTTTCGGCGGTGACCTCTCTTGTCGTTGTATTATCTCTGGTAGCGAGGAGGCAGTTTCGCGTTCTTGGTTATTTGTCCTTCCTACTTGCCGTCGCAAATACCACTTTGTACAGTTGTGGCTTTTTGTGTGGTTATTGAGAACATTTGACACACTATAAGCAACATTTCTTTTTTATTTTTGGGAAATTTAACATTTTGTAGTCGAATAACAAGAATAGTTTAATAAAATCATGACGAGGTGTTTGGTAAACAAATGTAAACTAGATATAGCTATATCTAGTTTACATTTGAAAGAAAGAATAATAAAAGGACTAGTCCTTTTATTATTCTTTCTTTCTTTCTTTCATTCTTTCTTTTCATTTCTCTTTTTTAGCTGGATATAGTTGATCTCAACATAGTTTAGGCCTATCAGTTCTTACAAATTCTTCTTTTGTTTTTTACTTCTGTTATTATGAGTGTGTTATACAGTATTGTTATACTACATGGTACAAGAGTTTGTCCACTACTTTAAAGTCAAAACTGCTCCACCAAATGAAAATCTGCTCAAAGATTGTAGGTCAACCCCTTGTGAAATTCTATGAATCAGCCTATCATAATAACATATTAAGGCTGGCTAACACCATCGTCTCTGACCCCAACCATGTTTTGAACAGTGAATATGAATTGTTACCATCAAATCGGAGATACAGGGTTCCACGATTTAATAAGGTTAGACTGAAGAACTCTTTTGTACACCAGTTAATCCTAAAACTAAATATGGAGCCTAATCCCAGATCAAATTTACGTTGAAGGGCCAGGAATATCTTCTTCTGTGATTGTAATGTTTAAATGTATGTATCCTTGTTTCTTGTCTTTGTCCTTTTTGTGATGTTGCAAATGGAGCTGCTGTGATGCAAAAACAAATTTCAGACCTGTCTGACAATAAAGTATTATTGTATTATCGTTATCTTATTAGTAGCCTACTATCCAGTAATTGCTTTTTAAAGTTTGATCCTGTGAATTTCACTAAAACATAAAAAACTAATTTATTTGTGCATGTTGGGAGTGGAAATGAAATTGTTATGAATGCATGACAATGTAAGATGGTGATGATTTTCCAGCATGGTGCAAAACATCAGAGAGCAAAGAGCTGCACACACACACACACACACACACACACACACACACACACACACACACGCACACACACACACGCACGCACACACGCACACACACACACACACACACACACACACACACACACACACACACACACACTGTGTCCATACTCTTTGTTTGATTTCAACATTTTGCTTTTTTATTGTGTTGAAGTGACTGATTTGAATCTTGATTACCCTTCCAGGGACTGCAGAGGAACTTCATGATGGCAGAGTGAGCAGCAGTATATTTGGATTTATAAACTGCGGCTGCAGTTTAAGGACTCCATCTGCTGGATGATGCTGGCAGGTTTGACTGCATCACTGATCTGCGAAGACCACAGTGACAACAAGTCTGCTGATGGATGAACCAGCCAGGAGATATGTGAACCCCCAGCTTCTTTAAAGGTGAGTGTCCAAATTATAATAAAACAGACAGTAGACTAATAAATGACAGAAAGTTTTAGGAAGGTAATCAAGTATAAAACTTACATGAATCAAGTGAACCTCAACTCACCTTTCTGGAGGAAATCTCAATTAATTTTCAGAGATAAAATGTGTAATTCATTTTAATAATGGTGAAATGTCAGTGTGTCAGTAAACAAGCTGCAACAAAGTGCCAAATGAAGTTTGGCAGCTTTTATCTTAATGACTATGTCTTGGTGTTTTGACCAGATCAACCGATTACCAGGTCGCAAAAAGGGATGCTTTGAAAAAGTGACCTTTTACAAAACAGTTGCAGGTTGATGTTGAGGCAGAAAATCATGGATTTCAAATCAAGTTCCAACGACTGTAAGTTGCACATACAACATTTTTTGAGCTCTTTTAGTTATGAACCATGTGTTCATAACCAAAGAGCTCAAAATGTATCTCCAGCTGTAAGAGATTTACTTCTATAGTAATATATATTGACATCCCACGTTAGTTAAACAGAAATGACATTAATTTCAAATTGTACTTAAAACATACTCAAAAAATATATAAATCCTGTTTATAATATCTGTAACGTAAACTGTAGAAGGTGTCCTACATCATTAGGTCTTTTTCACACAATTATTTTCTTGTCATAGGAGGAAACACAGCAGTGTAAGTAATAACATAAAAGATGGCTCTGTTGTGTCCTAAATGTGTCCCAGTAAGTAAGCATACACAAAACCAAGGCCTGAAACTGCACTGCTGTAATTAATAACATTATTAATGGCTGTGTTCCATTCAGTTGTGCAGCCAATAATAATGTTATTAATTACACCTGTTTTTTTCCTGTTATGATATGTCAAATGTCTGCTGATAAAACATGTGAACAGGAGGCAGAACGACGGAACGAACACAGGAAACAGAAATACCGTGGCTCGAAGTACCCTGGGTTTGACACAGCTTTTTCACATGGAGCAGTCTTGGCTTTAACATGTGTGCACTCGGTACAACAAAGCAGTAGACTAAGACTGTATTGTTAAAATGAGCAAATCCCATATTTTTGATTCAGTAACATAGTCAATAACATAGTCAAAAATTATCAATTTATCAGGTTACACTTCATTTATAGTCAGTATATAAACAGTTACTAAATGCTTTTAATACACTATAATGTAGCTAAGCAGATATAAAGTATTCTATTTGAAGTGTTTATGAATGTATTTCTCAACAACTATAACTCCTCTGATGTAAAAAAACAGTGTGTAAAAATATTTAACGAATGCTTAATAACACAATACAACGTATCTGTAATCATATATAATGCCAGTAAGTGTAAACGCATATAAACAGTTTGACAGAAAGGAAATCTAAACTCAAGGTCCACTTATAGTAGCGTTTTCTGGTGCTCTTAAAATGGGTTATTGATACATTAATTAAACTACTTCAGACACGTCATTACAGATGGTTATGAATATGTTTTATTAAGGACAGATTTCCTGTTAATACATCAGTTGTGGATGCTTCATAGAAGGTGTTATTGTGTTGTTCACAAATACATTAATAACCAAGTAAAAATATCTTCTGCATACAACTATTTTATACTGTGTTATAAACCATGTTGCAATGGTTTATATACTATATAAATAGTATATAATATACTATATCATATACAATATATACCCCTGTATCTCAGTTTCTGAATTAAATGAGAGCACATAGAATAATAATGATCTCTCCTGTGGCTGCTGTTTGAATAGCATCTATGGTCCCTGGTTTTTAGGTTTGTTTTAAAGCCAGTTTGTTTTTCATGTATTGTCTGCTGAGCAGGTTGGTTTCAGGCAACACATATACAGTTTAAAACCCACATTTTAATTCAGCAGGGACTTGGCAACGTTGCTTTTAATTTGAGGACCAGCTTTAATCCTTGTGAAACATTTTTTTCTAGTCCTGGCACAAACTCTGAAAAACAGTGACAGCAGGTACAAATCAGTACATGGCTGCAAGGGCCGTGTCTAAAACGCTCCCCAGATGGTCCACGAGACTTCCTGTTTCATCTCTGCAGGTTGTGCTCTGGTGTAATTAGTGTGGGTGCGCGCCAGCCAGCAAATAAGTCATTTAATAATATGCTGTCATAATGACAATAATGTCCCAGTTAAAAGTTTAAATGGTAAATCAAGTAGGTACAAGTAAATGTCTTTCCAAAATAAGAGTGCAAAATGCTTAATATATAAACCCAGCAATGTTTTGAGCAAAAAAACATAGTTTGAATTTCAATTATTAACTCACTTTTATGTTTAATTATCTATTATGCTATAAATGTTACAGTTAATTAACTCTTTATACACTTCCTTTTTCACTTAATTAATGTCCCTTAATTAAGTTGAACTTAATTACTGTTGTGGCACACTGGAGCTTTCAAGTCTGGAGACCTCAGAGCTGAGAAACAGCCTGAGTTTTCACACTTCATTTCTCACTCACTTGATTAAAGAAAACAAGCTTTAGTCTGCAACACAAATACACATTCATGCAGTTCAGGAAATTTGACAGATTTTAGTGAAGTTTGATTTGTCTCATAAAATAAACGGAAGTCAAAATGAGCTCTGCTGTTATCCCCGCATGTAACGCCGTCAGATTATCATCCCCCCTCTCAGACAAACTGCTCTTTCACGTAAAACTCGTGTGACCCAGTCAGTCCTTTGTTGACATTTTGATTTGAATCCATGCAGCAGATAGAGCAGCTCTCTGCCTCGAGGTTGATGTCAATAAATAATTGAAACAATGTTGATTTTCATTTCAACCCATTTGGGCCATTGATTCCATGATTGGACCCCGATAGTTAACGGACACTGAAATGCTGGATGTGTTTCAAGCTCAGCGGTAACTGTGGTGTTGATATTAAAGAACAGAATGCTCGATGCGTTATCTGTGTGACTCTGAGCGGTAATGTCAGGCTTTTAACAGCTGCTGCATCTCAGTATTCTCCAGAATCGACCCACAGTAAAACGCCCACGATAACAACCAATCATGCGGCAGTGGCTGATGAGCCATTGTGTACAATTCCTGCACTTTGATTGTCCAGTGGATGGATGATTACAGACGTATTTCTCTTTCTTTCTTTCTTTCTCTCTATAAATGCAATGTAGTGAAGAAATAATCTACTCCATATACTGTATTGGAGGTGACAACAGATTTGCTAGCAATTGGGATGCAGGTGTTTGCCAAACAGCTCGAAACCTCCGGGTCTGAAATTTGAAGCCAATGTGGAAGTCCCTTAAATCTGGCTGGTTGTCTAATTGTATAAAGGTCTAAAAGAAAATGATGCTACTTCTCACTTGATTTATTACCTCAGTAAACATTGTAAACATGAGTTTATGGTCTCCATCGCTTGTTTTAATACAGCATGATGTTCATTTAGTAAATTCTGGTCCCATTTAGAGTCAGATAGACCATAAAGCAGGGTATTCTTTAGGGCGTGGCTACCTTGTGATTGACAGGTTGCTACAGCGGTATTGTCCGGTCTGGGAGTTGTCCGTGTTTTTGTCTTACAACTTTAACCCTTTCACAGCATGTTTTCAGCTCATGAAGTTAATTATAACCTTTTTGGTCGCCTAAAAATGTCTTATTCTGCGTTCGGTTATACTTAGCTCCACCCTCTCGTATTACTTCTGGTTGCAAAAAAACAAGATGGCGATGGCCGAAGTGCTGAATTTGAGGCTTCAAAACTGCAGTCCACAAACCAATGGGTGACGTCACGGTGACTACGTCCACTTTTTATATACAGTCTATGGTGCCAACAAAAAATTACTATGGAAACATTCAGGATGATCTCCACTTAGTAATATATCAGAAATTGTACATTTAATTAGGTAGATAAAAGGTTATTATATGTTAAGCCTTGGTGCATGCATGCACTGGCAAAAATATAATTTGTTTCATAATTAGATTGTTTTTTAAATTAGATTAATTAGATAGATTTTTCGTGCAAACCTGTTTCCTACTGCTAAAGGGTTTTGTCCAATATGTTCTGGAGGAAATGTCATCACAGCACAAGTCTCACCTGACTCACTGTTGCAAATAAGATATACCTATGCTGTTTTCTAGGCTAACATAGCATATCTGACAAAAAAAAGATGGCACCAGTGTGATGTACAGCCGAGGCTGATGGGAATGTCATTAGTTTAGCAAGTATTCGGTCTTTAACCAATATTGGTATGATTGTAGGAGCAAATTAAAATGTTGACCTGATGATGGCGCTAGATGAAAACTGAAGGGGTTGCCAAAGTTATTATAGTTCATCCTGAGGGGGACATGAAATATCTGTACCAAAATGTAATGGCAATCCATCCAATGGTTGTTGAGACACTCAAAACCACAAATGTCAACCTCATGGCTGCGCTACAGTGTAGAGGTAAAGTCAAGGGTATCACAAAAAGTATGTATGGTTCATCATCTGAGGACCACGAATGTCTGTACAAAATTCCATGGCAATCCATCCAATATTTGTTGAGATATTTCAGTCTGGGCCAAAGTGGTGGATGGCTAAAAATTAAAATAACGTTTAAACAGGAAAAGTTGAAATTACCACCGGCACTAGAGATTGAGGAGTCATTATGAATCACAAGCCTGGTCCTCACAGTTAAATACAGTACTGCCCCACGCTGCTCATGCGTTTTATTTGCAGTAGTTATTGCCAGGCAGTGAGTTTGCTTTAACCTCTCTCACTGATCGATCCGCCCCGGGTGTTCAATCACACAGCTGTGAATCACAAACCAGCTCTTATGTCATGATGGGCAAAGCAGAACTGGGTGGGGTGATCGTCTGAATCATCAATTGCAACTGGCCGTCTGTATTGACGGTAATGCAACTGCTCAATACTTTCCAAATAGACACTCCCGACTTCATTCAGAGAGCGCTGGTGATCTGTGGGCAGAGCGAGCTTCAGCCTATCACAGCGCATGCTTTTTTTTGGATGTTTGAGTTCACTAAAAGCTTTTAGCGCACTCGCAGAAAAAAAAAAATCATAACAAAATTAAAACACACTCCCAAGAATGATTATTTTCTTCTTTTTTTTTAATGAAAAGAGCCAGTTCCAGTGTGTTTACTAGAAATTAACATGGAGAACAACTTCACAATCCAGCCATCAGGTTTTGTACTGCACACTTTAGGATGCTATTATGGTAACAGTTTATCATATTTAGCTATAACCAACAGAAGAGAAGACAAGACAGCAATTAAGTCACATGATGGGAAAGCATCAGTCATGTCACCAACACAGGAACCAGATGAATCAGAGCTGCTGCTAATCAAACATGTAAGAAATTGGAAGAGGAAGAAGTACATGTGTTTGTCCAGAGAGCACCTCCTCAAACCTCTTTATGCAGCTAGTGTGACTATGTATTGCACATCTGTTCTGCCTGGCTGGGAGTTTGACGTCATCATGCCAACAAAGTATAGTCACGTGATCTACTCTGATGATCAATTTCCACACACATCACTTTTCTTGTCATCTACATCCTTGTACTGTAACTCCACGGGGGAAAGATGCTGCCGCTGTCTAAACCTCGAGCATCTAAACTTCATTCTTCTCTGGGGAGCCATCATGGAGGCATGGAAGGCCTGTGTATATTTGAAATGATAATCTTGACACTGGCTGACTTGCTACGGATTCTCTGAAGCGTATTTCAGTATAACTCCACTTGACGTTTTGCATATTATTTTGTGCTACAAGATGATTTAGAGATGCTTTTTTCAAGCTTTTATTTCTGAGATCGACTCTCATAGTTTATACGGCCCAAAGCCCATGTACGCTAAGAATACATTTTGTTATATAAGGAGGCCAATTAAACTAGGTCCATACATATTTGATAAAAAAGACCCCTAATTCATCTTTCTCTATGAATGTGGGTTTATAACTTTGTTGTCTGTATTACTGACATTGTAATAGGCATTATTGTTGTTCAGTATTCATTTGTCTTGTACTTGACATCACATCATAACATGAGATCAACAGATTAAATACATATACTTTATATATATGCTACTGAATTTAAACTAGGGCTGCACAATTAATTGAAATTGTATCAAAATCGCAATAAAGCCAACTGCAAAGTCAATATATTTGGCAAAATACCATTTCAAATTAAATATTGTCGTGCTGCAGAGATGTCCTGACCTACACATCATATCAAACATCTTTGTTTGATAGAGATCCCTGCAAAAATCGCATCATCATAATCATTTTAATATGTTTAAATAAATAAAAATGATCATTCCCTCAAAACATATCGCAGTTGTAACATCAGTCAACATAATTGCAATTAGATATTTTTTTTCAAAATCGTGCAGCCCTAATTTAAACCGAATTTTGCCATTCACACCAAAGAATTGCTGTCAAAAACAAAACAATCATGACAAGCAGTTTTATCATATTGAGCTAAAATCAACTGAAATCTTGCGACTGAAACACATTCAGGTTGTGAATGCATGTTAAAATGTTCAGATTTGTATCACAATATTGTTAATATGCACGGTAAAATTCACTTGACAGATACATATCACTTTTTTGGGGATGTGTGTGTATGTCTAAAAACAAGAAAAAGTGTGTACAGCCATGCTAGTGGTCTCAAGCACAGCGTTGCTTTGAGCTAAATGCTTATATCAGCAACAGACATCTTGACCTGCAGATGGCACTATATAAAAGGTCAGGGGAGTAATATTTGTAACAAATAATCCTCTGGGGACCATGAACGTCTGTACCAAATTTAAGTCCATCCAATAGTTGTTGAGATATTTCATTCAGGACTGAAGTGGTGGACCGACCTACCGACCAACATTTCCATCCCTTTTTTAGCCATGTTGCTAACATGGCTAAAAAAAAATTTGAATTATTATTTAAATTTGTGTTTAATCCTGTGAATTAAAATTGTGAATTAAAATTTAAAACAATCTTAATATGCTGCACTTGTCAACACTAGAGGTGTAAGAAAATATTGATAGACTTGAGTTTATGTTTTGTGATACTGAATCGATTCTTAAAACCACTGTATTGATTTTTAACTAATAGTTTATATGCAAAAAAATATGGCATTTTTTGTTGTTTTGATGTTGAATGTTACAGGGACTGTGCTAAATGCAAATGCAGATCCCACTGTTCTGATTGACTAAAAAAAGTAAAGCTTCTTTTTACTGACATATCGCAATATATCTTGCTTACAGTATCACAATATATTAAATTGTATCCCCTGTATCATGATACGTATCGTATCGCCAGATTCTTGCCAATACACAGGCTGAGTCAACACCGTATTATACATAACAACATGTGATACAAATATGCATCTTTGCAAAATTTCAGTTACAGGAATAATGTTTTAACTCAAGTCGTTTGATCCTCGTATTTTTTTCTGATAAGTGCTGATAGAGGACAGTCTAGATTCGTGTCAAATATTCCTATATATGGACATTTCCTCGTATACTGTAACTGAAGTCAATCATAAAACCATGACCGAACCTTTGCAACATTTCTCACAAAATTAACACAGTTGCAGAAAAAGCAACATCACAGTTTTATTGACCACAGTGAGCGATGAGATGGGCTTTTAAAAAAATGCTTTACTGCTACATTTGACTCTCTCTTTTCTTTCTATCATGCGTGTAAAGGAAGACCAACGGGAACAGCTACAGATCCTTCTGCTGTGCACACAGCCGCTCTGAGGTTAACACACTGCACCGAGGCAGCACAATAATAAAGCCTGGATTGAATTGGAACGATGTAAGCAGGGCCTCCGTATCCGAGGCCCACTTTGTAGCGGTCACCTTTTAGCGATATTCACCGCTTTGCATCGGCTAAAACGTGACGTACAAAATACAAGTCTTTTTGTGATATAGCAGCATTGTATTAGTCACAGTGCACCTCAAAGAATTATGAAGAGTATAGTCGGTACATGAAGGTAAAAACATTGTCTAAATACAAGGACCAGTTACTACAATATGAAAATATTACATTTTGCTTAAGAGAAACAATCCATCATGAAAAGGAAGAGCATCACAGGTTAGATTACATGAGTTTTTGGGTCTCTGGAGGGAGGCAGGGCGGCGGGGGGTGAAACAGCACAGCGTTACTATGAGAGTCATACCTGAAGAGTTCTTACCCCCGTTAGGAAGGAAGGAGGTGATCTGCTTTTTTTTCTTCATCATCATCATCAGTCCAATGAATCCTTGAATTCAATATTTGGTACAGGAAATAACACAATGTTTAAAAATGAGCAATAAAGTACAAACAGGAATAATTAAGTCCCCACAAATAAGCAATGCACGGATATACAATGTTCTCAAAACCTTATCATACACACTGTAACAACTTTCCTCTTTTCAAGTGCAAAACACAAATGGAAGATTTTTTTTTTTTTTTACACACACTGACACTCACAGAGACACTGGCCCTTCGGTTTATATGAATTAAAGAGAAAATGTTTCCTTCGATGTGTCTCTCGAGTACAAACGTCTGAGGTCAGCACTGACTCAACTGCTCAGCAAGTCCATACAGCCTGGAATTAAAGAAATTGCTTCGACAGCCATTTTGCATATAAAGTCCGTATAAAAAAATCAAGGAGGAGATAGCAACAGGCCCTCTTCAAAGGTTAACGCTACACCTACTGCGAGCTAAGCCGGAGAGACCGGAGGAGTGAACAGCTTGTTTGGTTGAAGTCTCTCCAGCTGAAATAAAGGCGAGAGGTAAAAACAGGAATGCGGTATGTTGACCCACGTTTACTGAGGTCTGATAACAGTGAAACCGTAATACTGCAACGCACAGCACGCCTCAAGATCCTCATTGTCACGGCAGAGTTGGAAGATGGCGTTCTGTCCTAACAGGCTTTCATACAAAACAAAGATTCATGTAAAAAAAAACTGTAGATACACAGTTGCAGTAAATGTCCTAACACGATGAAGAAGTTTGACTGTAGAAAAATATATAGCCTATATCAAAGTCACTTCGACAGAAAATAAATCCAACGAGCAAAATTCAGGATAATTTTACAAATTCATATAATGACAACAAGGGAGGACCAGATTACACAAGGCTAAGCTGAAGGCATTTTGGTTGTAGAAACTAGGGACAGGGCGTTTAGTTGAAATCTGGAAAAGGGGCAACTGGAATATCTTTTTAAATACTACAAAAACACTAACAAAGCTTGTGAACTCTTAACTTAGGTGTAAAAGTTTATATTCAGTCACTCGGATTTCGATTTGTTTGGGTTTTTATGGACACACAAGGTGAACCTTCCCTCTTAAATCCAATGTGTTTTCAAGTCAGCTTTAATCAATAATTTATGTGTGCCGAATCCCTGGACTATCAGAGTGCGTCTTTGTCAGACTGCACAACTATTTATTGCCTCTATCTAAGAGAAGAGAACACTAATAAATTAAATAATAAGGAACACAAGTCTCCCCTCTTCCCACACCTCAATCTTTCTTTACAAGTATTTCTTTTGCAAATGCTTAAGTCATAAATTACTGTATATATTAACAGCATGGTATCAAAAAATTCAGTATGGCATCAGTTTAAAAAAATGTGCAAAATAATTCTGATCCTTAGCTACCAGATTAGAAAACACCAGTTCTCCATTAATCACAGATTCTTCCCATAGAGTGAATGAACTGATGTAATATGGAGTTTTAACAGGAAGCTATGACGTTTTGAAAAGCTGGATAAACTGCAGTTTGTGTCACATTGTTCCACGCCGTTTACAGCCCCAAATTGAAGTGTCAATCTGCACTGACTTCATACATTATAGTTGATTTATGAGCCAAAGTTTTGAACTGTTTTATAATAAGAAGATTTTAAAGAGGACCTATTATGCTCATTTTCAGGTGCATACTTTACTTTTAAGGGTTTCTACAAAAACGCTTTATTTTTCTCAAACTGGCTTTTCACCCTCTGTCTGAAACGCTCTGTTTGAGCTCCGCCCCCCCCCAAAAAAGCCCAGTCTGCTCTGATTGGTCAGCTGGCCCACTCGGTAGTGATTGGTCAACCGAACCCAACTCTTCGGACTCCGCTCAAGCTCCGCTCTTATTAGCTTTGTTTGTTGAGGGCGTGCCAAACTTGCCACTAAGCAGGTATTTTGCAAATGTGTTACTTGGTGACATCACCACGTTACGGAAGAGAAGGCGGTAACTCCCTTTGTAACTTGGCAGACCTTTTGCATGCACAAAAAACTATATAACACACTAAAGGAAAGGAAAAAATGTCCAAAAGCATAATAGGTCCTCTTTAAAAAATCTCTTTTTTCATATCCTCCTATGGCTAGTAATGTTTTGCTTTAACCTTAAACCAGAAGATTGACTGTGCAGATTGGCTGTGCGTGTATTGAATAGGACTCAGGCCTCGACCTTAACAATACTGCGGAAGAGTAACCAAAGCCTTCATAATAAAAGCAATGCATAGTCACGAGGGACACAGTTAAGAAGTTCAGTAGGGACAATAAGGCAAAAGAACAATTAGGGAGTATCAGACATCAACTAATCAGCTATCAGACTTCACATATCTAAAAAAACAGTGATGTTTTTCTTTTTTTACTCTTTCACAAAAGTATTAAAATAACTAAATGTAAAGTAGGTTTGGCTTTAAGAGTTTTCATGACTTAGGTAAGGTAGTGTACGCCATGAAACTATACATATTTCAAAGTGGTTCTTGGTTGTCAGTCCCTTTCTGCTACTGTGGGAAATAATGCTTATAATCTGCCGCAGGATGTTAAAACAAATCAAAAATCTGAAATCAAGAGTTACAAAATAAAAGTTTTTTTTCACCATAACACATAATAAGTAGTTTGGCTCCATGTTCCCGAATAGACAGGTTAAGCAGGATGTTAAATGTTGCGTCTTTACTGTTACTGTCTCCTTTAAATCAAACTACCATGTGCTTTTTATATTTATAGAGGTATCTGTCCGTGCACCATGACAGAGCTGTTTCATGCTAAACACCAAACAAGAACGTTTTTTACGTCATAAGAAATTAATTAAAATAATGCATCTCTTTTATGAATTAACTACGAATGAAATACTGCACAGTTGGAGAAGGTCTGTTGTTTTAAAGCACATTATTACCGCAAGACAAAAACCGCCAACCCACACATCCGGTCGGATTTACTGTAAATCATAATGTGCATAAAGATATCTCCGAGTTGTGGTTTCAGCTCGGCAGTAAATGTGTGTATAATGAGCTTATTTCAGTGGAATAACCTGCATATTAAAATGTAGTTTTTATTCCCACACATTAACACAGTGCTGTATTGTCACTCCAGCCCTGTGAGTGCACAGCATTATGTCCGTCTTGCAATGCTTTTTCTTTGCTAATATACAGGCCGCTTCACTGAAATAAAACCATTCTTACACATTTCCATGAGCTGTTTGTCCCTTTTGCGAAAAGTTTCCCAGGTTAATGCTACTCACGTCCCTACTCGGCCCGTGCCGCTCTATTGCACAGTTTCCAAATAGGAACAAAAACCCATATACATGATAATATTAACCAAATACAGTGACTGAGGTCTGTGTGATGAATTCTTCTCGTCTTTGTGACAATTCAGTTGATGATAATGAAGCAAATGCATGGGAAGTAAAGTGCGTTTGTAATAACCTGTGTGTTGCTACATGTGGTGGAAACATCAGAGGGGTTTTGTAGATGAAGTAGGACATCATCAGTGAACCTTTTTCCATGTTTGCGTACCCGTTCTGCATGCATTTATGATTAATGGCCACAAAGTCATTGTATTTCCGTGTGTGGTTGTGATTGTAAACGAAGGGAACAAAAAGGAAGAGGCATCAGAAAAAAAAGAAATGGGATATCTGAGAGCGATGTTAGGTCTATACAAAATATTGGCACATTATCTTATAAACAGTATACTGGACGATGATCATGTTGTCTAAGAGTTACTACTTAAACAAATGAAGCATCCAGTCTTTTGTCTCATGTTTCACAGTATTAAAAGTGCACTAACTGCCAAACACACCACCGTTTTCCAATTGTAATATTTCTCATCGTGTCTCTGTTCCAAAATGTGCTGCACTCTTTCTTTGACGCGTATCAGTGCCGCTTTAATCTCTTCGTTACCTGCAGTAACCTCTACACGCTCCTGACCTTCCTCACACCTGCGTCTCCACGCCGTTAAGTTTAGGCATCAGGATACGAGGAGTCACCCCGGAGTTGAGGTCCCTCTCGAACTCCAAAAGCTGGCCCATGAAGTTTAGATTCGGGGACACCACTGGACGACGGCTCCGCACGTATTTGTAGGCGTCTGTCATTGTCATGAGGGTGTGCTTCATAAGGTAGGCGATGACGATGGTCGCAGAACGGGACACGCCTGCCTGGCAGTGTACCAACACTCCCTGTCCACTCTGATATGCCTCCTCTGTGGATGAGAACAACAAAACAGATGAGCTCAATTTTCTGTATAAAAGAAGCAAAAACTGGCTTAACATTGCATGCTGACCAGCTGTGAGTATCTGTGAATAAAGAAAGTATCATTACTGTCATTAAAAGGGAAAATTCGCAGATTTTCAACCTTAACTCTATCTATTTGAGTTAGGGATGTATAGTGTGAAAAACGCCTTCAGTTCTTAGCAATGTTCTCCGTGTCTCTGGGGCGCAGCTGCAAAATTGTGACAGTGACGTCGTTGGAGGCAAGGAAGAGTGCTACTTCATCTTTCGCGCAATGCCTCTCAAAAAAGTGCTTGCTCTACAGCATAAATGTCATCCCAAAATATGAGTGCAGAGGATGTTATGGACGAGGACTTCTTTACAGTGTACATTTTACAGACTTTGATATAGCCGTATTCAGCTAGAGAGAGGCCGCTTGAGGCTGCAGCGGAGAGGATATGGCCAGCAGGGACCCTCCAGAACCCGAGCTGCCGAAAGCTAACACCGACTGATGGAGACTTTGCTCAAACCGATGCCAACAGAAACAGAATCATTCTGCTGTAATGAATGTCAGCGTGGGCAGTTTTTGTTGGATGCTGTCGCCGACCACACCCCTGAGACCGAGCCGGGTGTGCGTTACTATGTATTCAAGTTTTCCTCCTCACTGGGTCAGAGGTGTGCTGGAGACCTTCTTCAGGATCCCGAAAACAACTGACCAGCAGGGTGATTTGGGGATTTGTTTCATTGTATTTTGCTAATTTAATGCACTGCCTGCGAAGGAGTGAGAGCCGCCAACAACTTGCAATGGGGCAGCTGCCCAGCGGGCCGCCGTATGGCACAGAGATACAGCGGGGGGAAAACAGCGGTTAGAGCCGGCATATTTTCACATCTTACTCTGTGAATTAAGGATTTATTTCGACCAAACCAGAGTTGCTGATTGTCGGAACTGTGGAGCAACTAACCAAGATGGGGTTGAGAAATCAGCTTTCTAAAAATAAATATGGCACGCACTGGGGAATCTACTTCTTCAGTGGACTACATTTACCATCAGCACTGATTGGACATCCACATAAAAGGTGGCAAATTATCCCTTTCCATTTCCCCTTTCAAGAAACATACATCTTGCAAGCCCTACGACAGGTATCATTACATCCTAAATAGCCAGTTTACAACCAAAATGTAGGATGGCAACATGTTCCTATTTGTAAAACATCCCTGACTGTCTTTTGAACTGGCATTCACCAATAGTCCTCAACATTTCATTCCAAATACCACCTTTTTTGACAAACACAACAAGTTACTAAAGAAACTTGTCTGAAGGTGAATCTCTTCTACCACAGTGTGGGTGGCATGAGTTGGGTCAGGAATTCACTTCGGGGACAGTAACACAATAGTCAGTGCCACAGCTTTGAAAGGAAATAAACTAACTGTTGATATTTGATATTTGTATAAAAGTTGATCAGATTGCAGATCAAAGCATTCTTTCTCTTTTTTTTAGTAGAATTTGTCAAAAAAACTCAAAAATACAACCATATATCTCTCACCAATGAACTCAAAAACCTCCTCAAAGTATTGTCGAAGGTTTTGCTTGCTGTTATCGGTGGCTGGCAGCCTTTTGTAGCGCAGTCCAGAGTTGACGTGGTAGAGGGGCAGGTGTGTGGTCACGTTGACCACGTAGCCGATGTTGAGGCGCAGCAGCAGGTCCAGGTCCTGGGCGTCTCTCTCGTTCCCCAGAAACAGGAAGGGCAGGATGGGACTGACCACGGCGTTCTCCGCATCGGGAGTCATCGCGGTCTCATCGGACAGAGAAGCCGGCAAAGAAGACGAGAGCGGCAGAGAAAGGTGCACTGGAGGAAGACGAGACAGAGAGAAACAGTGTAGCGACATTGTCTGCAGTCTGTGCTGCCAGAGAGCAAGAAATGACCAGAATAATACTTCAAAACATGTACAGGGTGACAAACTGACAAACAAAACCAATGAAATCATTGATTTAAAAGTGGGACATATTAGTCTGAACGCTAATTAGCCGTATGTATTGGCTATAAAAGAGGCCCGGTTTGTCACTTTCATTATTTTAAAACTTAAATGGAACAACTTGCTGAGATCCAAAGATGTTCCCAAATGTGCTTGCATCTGTTAACAACACAGCAAATTATTTAACACGTCAAGGGAAACGGGCTCAGAATCATGACAGCATATGCCAAACACTGACAGGTTGCACATCTCTAACTAAAAACTAACCAACAGGGATTTCTTGATGAACATCTGCGGTATATAATGGAAAAATACTGCTAAATGGCCCAATACGACCCAGCTTTATGTCAGTGATTGCAGTGGAAATTGAGTTACTTCATAGATATTATGTAACATTTACCACTTGCACTTAAGGTGTATTGTAAGATATTCTTACTTCTGTTGTTCTCCTCGTCTTGCTCTCTGTTCAGGGAGTTGAGGGCCAGGTGAAGTGACTGAGCCGTTGGCAGGGAATGTCCTCCCTCCCGTTCTCTCTGCCAGGGTTTGGGTTTGATGAGTGTGGTAGGGGCGGACGGTGGAGGCGAGAAGGACACAGGTGACGGTGGAGAGGCAGAGCGGGGAGAAGGGGAACGTGGATATGGTGCATCTCCGTCTTGCTCAGTACCGTCTTCGCCTTTATTCAAGAGCCTCTTCAGCGAGTTCCGGCCTTCGTCGTACCCAGATCCTGACCTACGACCCATAAAATCAAGGGCAGCCATTTTCCCCTGCTGAAGCCGCCGTCGGCCAGCACGGTCTGTATGCTGAGACTGTGCGTACTCCTGGAGGTTTTGACAGTCCAGGAGAAGGCCTGTTCCATTACTGCCATTTTGGGCCTGGGTTGCACAGGTCTTCCCGACTCCTACTCCCATCCCAGCACAGTGATTCTTTTGGGCTTTAGAGTGGGTCATCTTCTTGGCTAGTTCTTCAGGCCAGATAGTACGCACACTGTAGTCATCATCATCAGCTTGGAACATACCCATCGGATGAGCTCCTCCAACGCCTCTTCCTGGCGGTTTGCCTCTGCGGGGGTTAAATGTCACCACTATGGGGTCGCTGCTGCAGTAACTGCAGGTGGAGCTGCCCGTCTGAGAGGCTTTTGGGTTGCAGCCTGTGACGCAGCTCTGTATCGCCCGGAGAGGGGCCGAGGAGGACAGCGGGGTACAGGGCAGGCATCCCCCTACCAGTCTTTTACGAAGGATAGCAGGACTCTCGAAGTTTCCGGCCTCGCCGGAGCAGGAGGCACAGCGGAGAGGTTTGAACAAGCTTGCTCGGCAGTCAGACACAGTGCTGTTAGAAGAGGAGGTGTTGGAGGTGGAGGCGGTGGAGAGACACCCACCCAGATTTCTCAGGCCCATTTCTTTGCCTCCTCTCTTCACTGTTCCGACATTATGAACACAGGAGAACGAGGTAGAAGAGCTTCCTCCACCTCTTTGGCAGCTGGCAGTGTGCCCCTTACACCCTCTGCATCTTACCAACCTCCAGCAGCCACAACTGAACGGGTGGGTGCAGTCAATGGTGCAGGTATGGTCAGGGCTGGGGAACGCTCCGGCGTGGGAGGAGCAGGGGGAGAGGGAAAGACCATGAAGGATGTGAGGGCGGAGATCCCTGGTGCGGGACGGGTGAGGCTGGCTGAGTTGCTGAAATGGGACTGGGACATGGGTGGGTTGGGAGGGAGGGGGTGACGGATAGTTGGAGTTTAGGATGGCGGCATGGGGTACAGGGACGGAGTTTTGGTGGTAGGGCAGACTGTGACTGTTATGGCTTTGATGGACAGTTCCCAGTTTGGAATTCTTCTTGGGACCTAGAGAGGGAAATTCCTGGTTGCTTCTGTTAAGAATACTAGTGTTTTCCTTTTCACTCCTGAACCTCTGCTGTTGCGCCTGAGCTGGGACGAATTGTAGGATGCCTCCGGGGGAAGATGACAGCTGACTATGGCGACTTCGCTGTGACTTGTGTTCGGCACCACCTGGCCTCCCTGCAGTTCCAGTTCTCTTCTCACATTGTCCTTGATCCAACTGTGAAGCCACACATTTCCCTCTGCCACCTTTTAAAGTTCCGCTGCGCCCCAACGAGTTGCTGATTCCTCCTCCCCGACCTCCTTTGTCCACCGTCACCCGGATATCGATAGTATGTGTGTGGGAGGGCAGCCGTGGGCCGAGGGTTACTGTGCCATTGCTGTGGCAGTGGCTAGGGATGTGTCGGACACCTGCTGCTGGGATGACAGGTTGGTCGCTCTTGAATTTCTGCACACGAGAGGGTCTGCGCTTGCATTCCAGAGTCAGAGATTTACAGACGGGTGGATAGAAATGGCACTGCGAAGGATGGAGATGAGGAGGGTGTCCATTGGAAGTGGCTGATATTTGAGAGGAGTGTTGCGGGATGGTTTGCGGGGAAGCCTCACACAGGGCTATGTGTTTAGGGCGCTGAATGACCACTATGCGCTCATCAAGAGGGAGGGGAGGCATCTGGGTTTATGCAAAGCTGTCCAGTGAAGATGGAGAGAGAGACAGAAAGAGACAAGTCAGGAAATTATTGTAATTTCTCAAACACTGGAAATGTTGGGGCGCACTTTACATTCCATCTGTTCAGACACAAAACAGCACATGCTGATGCAAAATGATGAATATCGCTATGAAATATTTATGATACAATTCATAATTTTGATATATAGTATGTTACAATACTGTGTAATTAAATTTAAAAAGAATAAAGGTAAATTATTTGTGAAATGTAAAGTAAAACCCCAAATCCACAGCAGAACATGTTGACATCAAGAATAGATTTTCTTTTGTTTTGCATATTTTTGTAAGCCATCTCTAAGGTGTCTTTTGCAAAACACACCAAGAACAAATACAAAACCAACAACCAACAATCTCAGTTTTCACCATAAACATGTCAAACATATTTCCTTTCACATTTGCTGCAAATGAAAGGAGAACTTGTATAAAAAGAAAACCCACCGAGGTGCATGTTTGATTTGAATGGATAACACTGCAGTGATTGCGTTTACCAAATCCATTTCAACATGCACATCACACTCTGTTACCTGCTTATACCATCGCCACCTGCCAGACATTTAATGCTCATCTATATTTGTAGGACTTTGACATTCAACTTTTTCCCACCAATATCATTACCATTAGGGCATAAAATCCCAAATCCAAAGGTGCAAGAGTGTGTACCTGTTTGCTGTTAGCAGCAAATAATCCTAGCTAATCCTGATGGCGGTGAGGCTTCTTAAAAGCTCAGTCACAAAAGCTGCATCAAATGAGCCGCAACAACCTTCATCCCTCTGATGAGTCCTCATTCTTGACAAGACACATTCAGTCACATGAAATAATAAGCCAAGGCTGATGGTAAAAATAGCTGAATATGCCGTAAAACACAGCTGCACTATACGTGTTCACTGCTCTCAATGTAGAGGTTTTAAAACTACAAGTATGTGAATGCTTCTGTGAAGTGTTCAGTTTATGTTGATGCACTACTTAAAATTGACAAAGATTGTCTTGCACTGCTGTCTTTGCAGTGAAAAACAACATGTCGACTCTCAAAAATAGCTAATGGCTCAGTGGGAATCTTCACTTTAAAGACTGTTTTATGCTTGAGAACCATACGATTACCTGAAATGAAACAATTCCTGCTCCCAGCCATCTGGCCTGTTCATCCTGCCTCTGGATAAACTAAATTAGCTGAATCCTTTGGGCCAATTAGAAATGAGCATTTGTCCAGGCCATGGTATAAACAGAAGGTCACCACGCACACAACAATACGACTTAGCTGGAGAGAAAGCTTTCTCACCATGACACAGCAAAAAGAGATTAACTGAATGTAGCTTATAAATATGCCCTTTGTAGGCTATGGAAGTTTTTTCTTTGTATCCTTAAATCGCCCTTATGATTAATGTTATTAATAACAGGTTGGTACAGTTACTACAGGACTTTAGCCTTTACATTTTTATATTAATTCGGTACATTCATTATAAGGCTGCTCTCAACGTTAAGATGAAAAATTATTGTCGTTAAAAGTAAAAATCCACCCTCTGATACACACAAACTGTTAAATACAATCAATCAGTGCACCCAGGAGTTGCTTGGTTGATGAAGTACTTTAATTTAGTTTTTGCCACAGTGGCTGTAGGGGTGGTAATACTTGTTTGTTGAGAGGATGTTAGCATTGATATGTTTGCATTGAGTTCGAAGCACAGCTGAGGCTGACAAAGTACAGAGTTCTGTTTGAAGGATAGCGTGAGATTTCCCGGTTGAAAAGAAAAGTGATGCATTTTACTGCAGACATGACAAGTGTGCAGTTTGTTTGGCCTTCTAGTCTGTCGAGGCTATTTGTATCTCTGCCTCGTGTTCGATGGATTTCTCCCCGTGTGATTGTAAGACGTTGCTGTAGACTGATGAGTCTAGAAAGAAGCACCTGCTCTTTGATCGCAATGGGCTGACACCAAAAACTTGAGGCTTACCTTTGATGTTTTAGATCACTGAAAATTGTACTAAATTTAAAATTCAAGTGTCAGGTCACATTACAAAAAGGGCATATTTTAGCCATGCTAGTGGCACGGCTCTAGAGAAAGGAAAGTTGTCTGTCTGTCAGTCCACCACTTTGGTTATGACGGAAGTACCCCAATAACTAATCCATGGGTTGCCATGACAATTTGGTCCCCAGAGGATGAATCCTAATGACTTGGTGATTCCCTGACTTTTCCTCTAGCGCCATCATGAGGTTGACATTTTTTTTTTTTTATGTTAAACATCTTGAAAACTATTGGATTGATGTCCCCCTGGGATGAAATGTAATATTTTGATGATCCTTTAACTTTTCATTTAGCGTCATCTTCAGCTCAATAGCAGCTTTGTCGTTATACTTGCAAAACTGACATTCCCATCAGCCTCAGTTGTACTCTGTATTTAGTGTAAATGTTAGCACGCTAACATGCAAAACTTAGATGGTGAACATGGTAAACATATACCAGCTTAACATGAACACTGTCATTGTGAGCACGCTATATGCTGACTTTGACATTCAGCTCAAAGCACAGCTGTGCCTAAATACAGCCGTATAGAGCCACTAGAATGGCTACCAATTGCTCTAAAATTTTATTTACCTTTATTCACGTTACAACACATATTTTGTTATGCACTCCTAGTGATGTCTAGCATTGGGATGGAGGCAGACGTTTCAGAGATAAATATCTCAAAACCTGGTCAAGTAAAACAGAATCCATGTGCATGGCTAAATACCACTAGGGTAAGTGGGAAAATCTTTTTTTTTTTTGTCATTTAGATAAAGCCACCCTTTTAACTCCACAATAGATGAAGTGGAGACTTACCAACCTCACATAATATTGTTCAGATTGGCCACCAAACAACCAACTAGCCTGTAATGCAACATACATTTAAAACAGTGTTCTCTAAGGTGGATTTTCATTTTAACCGTTATCCCTTCAAGCCATATTTATCGAGAATCTCTCAGGCAGTGGAAGACCAAAATGTGAAAAGGGGGACTGAGGAACAGATACTGAGGACAACACTGGCTGACAGGAACAAAGCGGGTAGAGAGAAAATACAGGGGGACAGATTATAACGTGACACTGTAAAACCACAGGACTACAGGGGAGGCAGGAACACGTCAAAATAATCTGGGGATGCCTTCAGTCCCAACACAACACTGATACCGACCCATGGAGAAAGCAAACCACGCTCCAGTGTCCCCATGCTTATATCCACGCACAGAGTCTGGTGATGGTATCCTCATCTTTTTTCCCATTTTTCAGCCTTGCCTGTGGTGGAGGGGGTGGGGGTTACATTGACCCAGTTTTATCATGGTGGAAGTCACTATCACTCTGATCACTTTTCTCTCACACACTGTAAACTGCAGGCTGGCCAGTGGCCTTTTCACTCACTCATAGTCACAGCTTCAGCAGACACAGAGAGAGAGAGATGTAAAATACTAAAACAAAGTGATGCCTCTTGAAATTTCACTGCCATATGTTGACACTTCACAGCAAGAATGAAATATAATGCAATACAGACTATAGTGAAGCATTACTCTAGAAACACCACACCATCTGATGGGCTAATTACTGTGACAATAAAAGTTTCGGTGTTGGCAGCATTACTACAGTCAATTTGCAACAGGATTTAAATGGGAAGACAAGGATTACAACTATCTACTTTGTCATCTGGAACCGTTGACATTGACGTTTCAGTTAAATCTAAGAAATTGTAAAAAAAAAAAAAAGAAAAGTGTTTTTTTATTTGCATATTTTTTCATGTTCATATGCTTCATTGTTAAAGACAGAAATAGTCTGGTGCCTGTGTCGTGTCTGCTCATCTGTGCTTTTTACCCCGCTACATTTATATGACAGCCAGAGTTATGAGTTACTTTTCAGATTAAGATTTTACTGAGAAAATATTAATGAAACACAAAAAACAGTCTGTCTGGTTGGGGTACTTTGTCTCATTTCAGATGTATGTGTGAGTTGTTAGAAGTGCCACCAAAGAGATATTTCCCTTCTAATCTTCTCCATTCAAATTATCCAGTATTTCACAAAAAGCAATTAGAGAAAAGTCCAAAACATTAAAATATATTGTGTATACAACTTTTTTCTCCCCTCTTTCTTGTCTCACTAATTGTCACAGTTTGTTTTATGACCCTTTATAGGGGACCCGACTATTGACTAGCTAAATGCTCTTTCTAGTACACATGGGTGCATTGGTATTAACTATCTAACAATCTAATATAATTTATAATAAAATATCAGTCACAGGGGACAGTTTTCTGTAGAATGAGTAATTTACTTTTAATACTCTATATATCCAGAGCATTAATATAGCACCAAACAACTATTTGTTATGTAAAGTTATAGTGGAGTAATGTCTACCTGAGCAGAGAGAGAAGTCACTCTCCCTCTGTGTGTGTTATAATCCGAGATTCTCTGTGCTCTGTGTGTGCTTTTACTGCATGTTAGTGCATGTGAGCCCACCCCACTGTTACAACTGATAACGTCGTCCCTACCGACGTCGCCATTGTGGAAGCGTAGCACCCACCCTCCTGTTCCCCCTCAGGTTAACACTATTTGCTCTCTCAGCAGACTTGCTGTTGTTTTCACCGTTAGCGCCGTTAGTGCCGTTTGCTGCAAGCCACCGGCTCAACCGTCACCATGTTGACAATCGTGCAGAGGCAATAGAAATGATACCAATCTCGCATTTAGCACTTTAAGTACACTTGCACTTAATACTGTTGTACCTTTACTTAAGTAGGATTTTGAATTAAGGAGTTTTACATTGTTGTATTAGTACTTTTACTTAAAGGGCAAAAACGCCCATTTTCAAGATTCATACATGTTATTCCTATGGTCTAAGACAGTCCAAAAATATAAACATGAACAACTCTCTCCCAGATCCCAAAACTAGGCTGCTATAACTCAAATTTGTGACGTCATAGGGTATAAAGTCTGGAGCTGCTCCATAGACAATGAATTGGGAGAGATGTTATAGATGAAACTGAGAGCACCCAGGGGAATGTTCTGAGTATATGGGAACATTTTCTGTTTCACAACTGAGATCACAACAATAGAATAAAGCTCATACATGGGTATAAAAACATTCTGTGGGTCCATAAAATCAGTCTCCAATTCATTGTCTATGGAGCAGCGCCACACTTTATACCCTATGACATCACAAGTTTGAAACTTCCTTCTCTGGTTTCTGGCTTTGAGAGAGAGTAGCTCATGTTCACAAATATTGATTGAACTTTACTAGGCCGTGGAAATATCATACTGGAATTCTTAATTTGGGTGGTGTAGTTCCCCTTTAAGTAAAGTATTTGAGTACTTCATCTGGTCTTGTCAGTTGATCTGGTTTTGCAGGACTTTTGGTTTAAGACAATTAAAGGTTTGACAGAGCAAGACAAGTACTGTTGTGAATTCAAATATCCTGTCATCTCTGTGCATTTGTTATCTGGGCCTGAGGGCAGCTAGTGACAGGATCCACCTATAAAATGTGTGTCTTTTTGATTAGAGGTTAATTAAAATCGTGTTTAATTAACTGTGTTCATGTGAAATCCCTCCAGTTGGTTGGTCTCTCTAACGCATTAATGGAATCTGATAAAAGGCTGTAAGCTTCTGCCAACATACAGCACATGCTGAGGGCTGTTACGTGTGTTTGCAGTGATTGTCTTTCAAAAATGAGCCGCCTCAATCTGCTTCACTTTACAGTTGCAGCCAAACAGAACAAAGTGTACAAAGTGTGTACACTGCATCGTTTTCATTATTGCCCCCCTTGTTAATAGCTTCAGTTACAAGATCCCAGAACTGAGGTGGCAGCCAATCTAACACACAACAGAGAGAAAAGGGAACTCTGGTCAGTTTGATGGCCAAAATTGAGTCCGGGGCCGTCAGACAATCTGTGATGTATAACTGTAATATTGTTGACAACAGCCAGGCTACAACCCAGCACAATAATAAACTCCTAAACCTATGTGTGTTCATACTTAAAGAGGACATATTGTGCTTTTGAGCTTTTTCCCTTTCCTTTAGCGTGTTTACAGTTGTAAAAGTCTGCACCAATGTCCACGCCAAAGGGAGTTTCTCTCCCCCCATAGAAACACTTCTCCTGAACTGCTTGAAACTCCTTGCTTAAAGTCCTGCCTTTTCTTCCATTACATGGTGATGTCACCAAGTAACACATTTACATAATACCTGCCTAGCGGCTAGTTTAGAACGCCCTCAAACAAAGCTAGTTAGAGCGGACCTGGAGCAGAGTCCGACAAGTTTGTTTTCAGTTGACCAATCACAACGGTGGTCCAGCTGACCAATCAGAGCAGACTTGGCTATTAGGGAGGCGGGGTCAGGAGCTCAAACAGAGCGTTTTCGTTTCAGACAGGTGAAAAGTAGTATTGCGGCACAGCTGGTAAGAGAAAAAAAACGCATTTTTTGAACATTAAAGCATGAAAACATTTTTTAGTAGAAACCCAACATACAAGTATGCACCTGAAAATAAGCATAATAGGTCCTCTTTAAGACATAACTCATTCCTTTGAACAATATTATACACCAGACGACTCATATCCGTATGTGACATTGTATAATATATTTGCTAGGCATATATGACTTCAGAAGTTTACAGTTAAGTGAATAAGTTATGAGCTCCTTTCAAAAGAACTGAGGCATAACAGCCGCTGAGGATGTGAAAGTTTAGACAGAGTTAGCTACTTACATTAGGCTGAAAGAACATATGTTGCAGGGTGGATCAAGGAGCGGAGAGGCAAATGCAAATGTATGCGCATGATTACGTGTGTATTAATATTTAAGGGAAAGGCTAACGCATGCTAAGCTTTTCAATCACGTTAGCTGCTTCAGAATTCGAGCACATGAAAGTGTAAACGCAAACTCCCACTGATAAAAAGAAAATATTTTTTTAAAAAAGAAGAAGAGTGCCACTCAGTTCCTGTTAGCGAGAACTGCATGAGCCTACGGGGGAGATCATGACGCCCTCCCTCGGCTCGCTGCTACCCCACCAGCAGAATACAGATAACAGCTTTACAGTCACAGGCATAAGCCAGAGAGAGGAGAGCGCCGGTACACATGCTAATGTTTTTTCCAGATGATTTAACTCTTTCCCAAACACCTGAGCAAAACCTGCTATATAATAAATTGTTCTAATTTGCTTGCGTAGCGCATCTGAACTGTGTAATGTTTCATAAAACAAAATTCCATCAGAGTTGGAGTCATTTTACGTGTTGAGAAGTCATTAATTTTGTCTTGAAAGGAGGACAGGAACAGAACACAGTGTGTACTGATGAAGTGATGGGGCGTCACATACAAGACAGGACAGTACATGACTTATTGTAAAGAATCTCACTGTGCACTACAGTAATCAGGTACAGTGTAGATTTATTGATGCACACACAGTGCATCTTCAGCTGCAGAGGCGGTGCAGCGAGTGTTTTTGGGGACAAGCTGTTGAGGGGGCTGATGTTTTTAGGGAACAGATGGTTGTCTGGCTGTGCAAGATTGATGGCGATCTTACCGTTCCCTCTCCCCGCCCCGGCTTTATGCGGCTCCTTCATCAAAAGGCACCTGACTGCCAAACACCCACGCAGGCAGCAGAGTGGACCGCACCGGAGCAAAAACCAAAAGGCAGTAATGTGAAGATGTGCAGCTCAATTACTGGATGGTAAAAATGCTTGAGTTAGAGAATCTCTTCCTCTGCTGCATGAACAAGATTTCTTTTCATCACAGTGAAAAAAAAAGGCATCTCGAGATAGTGGATGGCAGGAAAATTAGTCATCAGAGTTACTTGTTTCCAGAGGCTGATGAGCAGGCCGTTTCTGTCAGAGGACAATCTGCATCTGCTTGTGTTTAGCACAAAATGACAGGAGGCGGTCCACCTCTCTCTATATATATGGTTATCCAGTCATCACATAACCTAACTGACAGATGGACACTGGGCACGAAGGAGAAAGGCATTAGGATGTTCACAATAATATACCTGTAACAGCAGTGCGGGTCAAACAGTTGGTGTCACAGACCCTACAGGAGATTCTACACCCACACACAGACTCAGCTGCTGTGGAGCTGCTGATGAGACTGAAAATCAATGAAAAGGTTCAATCAATGAACGGGTTCCTGCGCAGAAGACCGCCGTGTCAACATGTAATGTGTAAAAAACGACTGTTGATGGATTTGTGCTGTCAGCAGGCTGACAAGGGTTACTGACCTGCTCTGTCGCAGAGCTAAGCCAACGTAGGAATGCAACGGCGCTGGACGGCGTTATGTGTGTCTCAGGTGTCTCTGGCCTCTACTGTAACCTTGTCTTCCTTAAGCAGCAACACCTACAGTTGTGGAATCGTAATAAAACCAATAACACTTCAAATGTATGCCAAATTGATATATTAAAGAGGAACTATTAGGCTTATTTTCAGGTGCATATATATATTTTTTAATATGGGGTTTCTATTAGAACATGTTAACATGTTTTAATGTTAAAAAAAACTTGTTATTTTTCTTATATCGGCTGTGTTGCAGCACCTCTTTTCACCCTCTGTCTGAAACGCTCTGTTTGAGCTGCTGCCCCGCCCTTCCCACCTCCGAAAAGCCCAGTCTTCTCTGATTGGTCAGCTGCCCCAGTCTGTTGTGCTTGCTCAATTGAACAAAACTCTTGGGACTCTAACGAGCTTTGTTTTAGGACGTGTCAAACTAGCTGCTAGGCAGGTATTATATAAATGTGTTACTTGGTGACATCACCATGTTACAGAAGAAAAGGCGGGACTTCAAGCAAGGTGTTTTAGGCAGTTCAGGAGCAGTGTTTCTGTGGGGGAGAGTAACTCCCTTTGGCGTGGACTTTGGGTTTTGTAACTTTGCAGCCTTTTTACATGCACAATAAACTATATAACACACTAAAGGAAAGGCAAAAAAGCATAATTGGTCCTCTTTAAGCAGCAAAAACAGTTGTGGAATCGCAATAAAACCAGTAACACTTCAAATGTATGCCAAATTGGTAAATTAATAACAAAATTACTAAATTATGTTGATTATTACATAACTAGATGGGCTAAATAACGCAATTACACGTTGTCAGAACAATGCAGTTAAAACCGCAACTTGCCGTTTTGATACTTCAGCTTTTGTATGGATTAAAAAAACAAGGTAAACAGGTTAATTAATGAGCTTTAGAGGTGCTGGTAGGCAGATGTTTTTTTAACCTTGGACAGAGCCAGGCTGGCTGCTGTTTCCACCTGCTGATTGAAAATAACCTGTGTGAGTGCTCGGGTCTGTTTTCTACTGAATAATTTAACCTGACCACTTGATTGATGAGGAACTAAATTGAAAAATAAATGGAAGTTGTTCCCTTTTTGTTTTCATACGGTGGTAGTTTTTGTAATCTTCAGGAATATGCACCATCAGACTTACAGATGTAATGCTGAGACATAAAGCAGAATTAGACAAATCACTGCACATGTTATGATGGGAATAAAAGCGAATGTTGGTCTCACAAATGAAGAGAAATACTTTCCTTGGCCTGCACGGATGTTGATATCAGATAAAAAGCTAATTTACAAATCAGCAGAGAAGCAGAAAATGATCAAGCTTATCGGGATTTAAACACTCGAGCCTGATTTGGCATGAAAATGTAACAAGCCAAACATCAGAAAAAAACAGACTCTCTGATGTATTGCTAAATCCATTTGCCTGACCACCAAAGCTTTGTGGGTAGCATTCAAATTAGTACCAAATTCACAAATGAGGTTAAAGTCTACTTCTAAGAAATACAAATACCCTGCAGTGTGCATTGACACTGATGTTACAGCAGCGTGTCGAGTCTCCCGTTTAACATCCGCCAGGGTGGAAATGTTAATTGTAACTGCGGCAGACTGGGTTGTACATGGGTAAAGGTGGCAGAGAGTGAAGCGCCTCGTGCCCATCACAAATATGATATGAATGATAATGACTACTAAAGCATCGTGTACAGACGTCTGCTTGCCAAATCACATTTGAATGAGATATTCCACCCCAAACCTCCATAACTTGAGCCATTTACTTACCGACAGCAAGAATGTAATAAGCATGTTAATGTGTTTCATTGTGTGAATGCCAAGTGTTTCTGACAGTGTCAAGTATGATCAACTTTATCTATATACAAATGAATCAGTTATATTCACACTGCAGCTCTCTAATGAATGTGCTCACAAAGCTTTCGGCGACCATTTCAACTCTCAAGTACTTAAAAATAGTACAAATGATGCTCTATTATGAAAGCTGGAGTAGGCAGATTGGAGCAAATATGATTAAAAAAAAAGTTATTTTTATAAAACTGTCACTATCCTGACAGTAGTGCATGAGACAGATAATCTGAAAAACATCATGTGCCTCTGTGTCTTCCAGTGCCCTTAATGGGATCTGCAAGATTTCACAGACCGGAGGAAAACAACTAATCAGAGCCGAGCTGGAGCCTTGCCGTCTCTGAGCAGCTGTCAATCACTCGCGAACTCTGATCAAATGGTCAAACTAGGCAGCGCTGATCAAATTTGATACAATATTCTGTTACTGTAATGCCTATTTCTTGCCTCAAATGTTTCAGAAACATCTTGCAGTGTACTGTTTAGCTATAAAATCAGAAAGTTTGTGACCTGGCCGCCATTTTGAGATCAGTTAAGGAAATACCAAGCACCGCCCACCAGCCGGAGCAAACTCTCTCATATTACAGCTAAACAGCACACTACAAGATGTTTCTGAAAACATTTGAGGCGAGAAATAGGCATTACAGTAATATTGATTCATGATTGATCAGCGCTGCCTAGTTTGACCGTTTGATCAGAGTTAGCGAGTGATTGACAGCTGCCTCCATTGAATGAACAGCCAATAGGAACGCTCTCTCTCTGAAATGACCTGTGATTAGCCAAAGTCTCCCGACACGGGCTAGATTTTTTAAAGCCTGACAACAAAGCCATGAGGAGGTGCAGAATTCTAGTTTTCTCTTAGAACACTTGAATTACAATATGCTGAAAGGTTATTGTGGAATTTTTGCCCAATGATGCTAAAAATATTCTGCCTACTGCTGCTTTAAGATCTGAAGCAGGAACATCTCAAAACAAATCTGAAATGATTTGAAGATAGTGTCAGGTAGAAACACAGTAAAATTAATGTTAAATTGTCCGACCAAGTGGAGTTAAAGAACAAAAGGATACATCTGGGTTGTAACAGAGAATGTGGACTTACAGTAAGTCATTATGACTCACACTCTACGCAGGCTTAAGTCACACATCTAATGATGTAAGATTTACTTAAATGACTCGCAACTTCCTGGTGATGACTTGGTTGTGACTCAGAAGCCCAAATGAAAGTGTTTTGTCAACAATGCCATGATAATGGCACAATAATGACACACAGGGAGTTGATTAGTAAGCATTCTTCAAATTGACTTTGCTTCTTGTCTAAAATGCTGCTCCTATTCTTTCATTGGCTCTAATCATCATCAACATCTTCACAATACTGCATTAATCCCAAATGACTTGAAAAGACAAATACATCTTTACTGCTAATCTGTGTTAGCGCATTGCAAAATGTTTTTTTTCACATTGTAATCTGCTTTGTTTCACTGTCTCATCAGAACTCACACCACTACAGGCTACTGAGGGGAAGTCAGAACAATTACATCACCTAATCTCCACAGTCAGCGGACACAAAGTGATGGGAGCAACTGCGCAAACTGACCAATCGGAGGGCAGCGTGAGTTATCTCGCCTTTCTCTTCACTATTCAGTCAAACTGATTTTACACTGAGACTGACACTTGACTTTTAGCACATTCAGTATCATAATCCCCACACATCCAAGGCTAAGCAACATTTTTATTACGTTATTTTATAGGAGATAAAATGGGATCGGTGGTACTTTGGCTGCAGAGCGATATTTTTTTCAGGGTGGCCCAGATTTCCTGCATATGCCCCAATTTAGACGAAATCAAATTTTTGACTCAAAGAGCAAACCAATGCAAATCAGTTACACACAGCACCTCTAACAGCACAATGGTTTTCAAAAAAACGATGTCAATGGCACATTGTGATGTTAAAAAATAAGACCTCTGCTCAGTTTTAATAAGAAATCCAAAAAATGACTAAATCCTAAAATAGAATTCCAAGAATAGAAAGTGACAAAAGCAGCTTGGAGAAAGGTTTTGTGGTTGGTTGGGATTTGAGCTCTCTGTCACATAAAGATAAGCATACACTTTGAATATATTTAAAAAATCATTGAAGAATTTTAAAAAGCACACTGTCGTTGTTAGTGATTGCTATGTAATCAGCCGACATTGGAAATCCCAGATCTGAACACCGCCAGAATGTAGTCTGCTGCTTGTGCCAAGGCGTTTCTGTCAACCAAATGTCCTCCCAAACGGTAATTTTCTGACAAGCTGGATCTTGCAAACAAACAGTCAAAAAGACAGAAAAAACATATTCATATTAATTGGACGAGACAACAGCTGAACAAACGTGGTCTAATATTACACACTGAAAGCCACTGTGCGCTCTGCATTTGATCGATGTTTGTTTCAGAGTGTATTTTGATCTGAACCAGGGAAGGAGCTACTGCTTTGTAAGAATCCAGGAACATGTTGGATCGACCAAGCACAGGTCCAGCAGCGAGTCCCCAAAACATATGGTCCCCTGCAGGCCTTTCCCCTCCGAAAAATAACACCAAAAACAATCTGACGCTATTCTATTGGACAGAAGCTTGCTCAACGTGAACAACAACAACAAAAAAAATCAACAGCAACATCTGTTAGCTTGCAGTTTGCAGTCTGTTTCTATTCCCCCTCTGGAAAATTATGCAAGACCATATTCATATCCTCGAAGAAAACCTTCAAGAAAGTATGAGTGTGCATGAAAACAACAACAACACAGGACACCCTGAGGCTGTCACAGTCGGCCTGCAGCATCATCATTTAGAAGAAGGGGCGCTTAATGTAATTATCGTTATTAATGGTGGGAGTGATTCTAGGGTTAAATGCTAAATGACTAATTTAAATTTCAGCTTCTAAGCACCGCATAATTTAACTTCTCTTGGGCGGTCCACAAATAATTCATCCACTTTCTACCTGCTCGCTCCTATTCAGAGTCGATCAGAGGCCATGCCAGCATGCACTGGAGCAGGGAAACAGGATAGGCCACCAGTCCATGGGCTACCACATAAACAAACACAGTCACATCTGTAAGCAGTTTAGAGTTTCTAGTCTACCTGACCTGTCTGTAGAGAAAATGTTAGAATATGCAAACTAGAGCTGAAACAATTAGTTGATTGACAGAAAATTAACTGTCAACTATATTGATAAGTGAAGCCGCCTTTCAGTGTCTTGCACCATGGTAAACTAAAACCATAGATGTGGGTCATTAGGTGCCTACTACACCTAATTCCAACACGTAAAACTGAGTGAAAGGTTACGTTTTGAACACAAACATAACAACTTTATGTTTAGGCAACAAAACCATTTAGTTAAGTTTAGGGAAAAACGTTGTGTTTTGGCTTAATATAACTACATTTGAAAAGTGAAACTTAATGCTTGTGAACACAAAGACAACTACACATTGTTGGTTTCACACGGGATGTGAACCCCAGTCTCCTGGGTGAAAGTCCTGTGCCCCCACCCCATAAAGAGTTTCACATAGTCTACACTACCGTCCCTGACTCCCGCTTTTGCTCCTGTCATAATTACTACAATCGCTGTTGTCGTCTTTTATTCCTTCTTTCGGTCATCGCCCATGTGAATCGATGATAAAGCCAACTCGTGGGTGTAGCTGGCCCCTTCTGACCCACATCTATGAGGCTTACAACCACTGATAACGCCCATTTAATGACCTGATAACTGTCTAACCGGCTGAAGTCTTTGGGTTTGGACTTTTTGGTTGGACAAAATAAGCCATTTGAAGATGTCGTCTCGGCTTTGCAAATGTGACCTCGGGGTATTATGATGGACATTTTTCACTATTTTCTAAAGTTCTAATTAATCAAGAAAATAAGCTTTAATTGGAGCCCTATTGTAAACTCCTCACAGAGAAGACCAGGGCTTCGACCTTGTTATTGTTAGGAGGAAATGCTATTCATTGAGCCGCCATGGTGTCACTCCACAAAATCATTTTAGTGAAATCTTTGGCTCTGTGTTTGATCTTGACCTCTCTTGATAGTAATAGCTGTATATTTCATGAATATACAGTATTTCATAAATATCTTTCAGAGTTAATCATTTCATCTCCCTGAGCAATCCCTTTGTTTCATTGTCAATAGACTGATAGACTCATTGAACTGAGTAAATCTGTGTAGTTCTTTTTCTACATTTTCACCAATCATGTAGACTGCAAGATCTGATTATACACTGCGTCTTTCCTGAGAGGTTCAAAGTCAATTAAATTATTGTTCCATTGAAACATTACACCGTCACCGGAAATGGCTGCCTATGGTTTTATATGGGAGAAAGCATTGAATCAATGCTACTGTCTCTATATAGTTCAGGCCAGAAAACCAAAATCTGAACTAAAAGCAGCTTCAAGCTGTGAGCTGCAGGGTTGTGTGATTAGTCTAAACTACACTACAAGTGACCCTGTCACGTTACTGAGCCATATTAAAATCATAAAATATTACTTAATGCAGGTTTAAGCTTTTAAACTGGTTTGTGTGTCCCTCCACTGCTTGGTCTTCCTGCAAATGCACTGCAGTGGTTCTTCTGTGTATGTGTCTTGCTTGTGAAGTTAGTGCCTCTATACTGTACGTGAACAAGCTGCCTACCTCACACTAACCATGGTCTTATTAATGTTTGTAAGCTTCAACCATAAATACACCATATCCAAATGGAGCCTTCCAAAAATCACTCTCATCGGTCAGTTGTGTGTCTTCCCTCCTTCATCACATCATTTTCCTTACACCACCTTTTTAGTTCTGCTTGTGCATAACTGACAATGTTGACAGAGACAATACAGGCTTCACTTTAACATGCATGTCAATAAATCACTTCCTGATGCTTGTTTAAAATAATGTGCTCACATCTCTCTCATCAGCTCTTTGCAGCATCTCATCATCATCAGCAGCAGCAGCAGCAGCATCAGCACCGCAAATAAAAGCAGCTATTAATATTTACATTCTTCATCTGCATTGTTGTTCACAAGGCTGTTCTGCAGGGCCAGTAATGGAAAATCTATCAGTTCCTGTGTAAATACAGTCGCTAGATGGCGCACTGCCTAATTCCCCTGTATTTTTTTTGCACATTCTTTGAACCTTTAATGACAAATAAAGCTGATGTGTGGCCAGCAGGCCTTTATACCTTCACTCACTCTCATCAAGTGTGGATGTGTAGAATTATTTCTTCTTCCATACTTGGCTCTTTGCAGTTATTTATCCCATAAATAATAATACATAATACACGCTTATTATGGCAAACAATCCGAACTGCTGACCTCCTCTTCGAGCAGCGGTGGATGCTGATACATGTTTTTAACATGTGGCATCAGTTTGACTGTGAAAGACATTGAGGAGACGCGCTTTTTTCGGTGCTATGAGCTAAAACCTGACCAACATGTAGTGCTGTGACAGCCTGCTGCTGCTGCTGATGATGATGATGATGGGGGTCTCACAGGCTGCAGGCCGATCGCTAGTAACGGTACCAAAAAGAAACATCACTTACATCAAGCGTGGCAGTCCTTCCCGTAGTGTTTCCATCATTTGTGCGCAGCGGAATGAGAGATCCTCATGTCTGTAGTAGCACGACCCGCTGCGTTGGTATGATCCAGATGTGTAACACCTTCCTTACCCTGCCTGACTCGTTTTGTTCATGTATTTTAAAAAAATAAATAAATAAAAAAAGATAATAAAAAAAAAAAGCTGGCTTGAATAGAAGATGCACAGCTCCGGGTTTTTAAGAGAAGCAGATGAATAAATACATGTCAGTGCTTTGGCTAACTCAGCTGAGCGTCACGTCTGAGCGTGTGTCACTCTGAGCCGCTGTGCGTGTGTGTGTGAGGAGACACTGTGACGGGGGAGGTGGGCTCTATTGTCTCCACTGTGGATGACATCATCCCAGACCAATGGCGAAACACACGAGATGGAGGGCTCAGGGGGGCGAGCACGCAGCACGTGCTGGAGGAAGAGGAGGATGAGGAAGAGGAGGAGGGAGGTGATGTTGAACTGACAACCTGCAAACCCTTCCCTAAAGAAAAGTAGCCTATAGGCCTACTTTTGCAGCAGAGTGGCCCCTTTAACAGCTGTATTATTGTATATTATATTATTAGCCAATAAGCTTTCTTAATTGGTCTGATCCACAAAATAAAAAATAAATAAATCCATTACCAAAATTAGCACATTAAACCTGCATTAGGCACAAGGTTTTTGGCATCATTGGGCAAACAAATTCCATAATAACCTTTCAGCATATTATAATTGAAGTGTTCTGACTGGCCAATCACAGGTCATTTCAGAGAGAGAGCGAGCGTTCCTATTGGCTGTTCATTCAATGGAGGCAGCTGTCAATCACTCGCAAACTCCGATCAAACGGTCAAAGGAGCGCTGATCAAATATGAATCAATATTCTGTTACTGTAATGCCTATTTCTCACCTTAAAATGTTTAGCTGTAAAATGAGAAAAATGTGCTCCGGTTGGTGGGCGCTGCTTGGTATTTCTTCATCTGATCTCAACATGGCAGCCGGGTCACAAACTTTCTCATCGTACAGCTAAACAGTACACTACAAGATGTTTCTGAAAACATTTGAGGCGAGAAATACACATTACAGTAACAGAAGATTGATTCATATTTGATCAGCACTGCCTAGTTTGACCGTTTGATCGGAGTTTGCGAGTTATTGACAGCTGCTCAGAGACGGCAGGCTCCAGCTCGGCTCTGATTGGTTGTTTTCCTCCGGTCTGTGAAATTTTGCAGATGCCATTAGGAGCACCGGAGGACACAGAGGCACATGATTTTTTTCAGTTTACCACTAGATATAGTGACCGTTATATACAAATTTTGCTCTAATTCTACCTACTGCTGCTTTAACTTTCTGTTTTCTATCAGCTATTAGCTAATGAACCAACAAACTAATTACAATAGCACAATACAGTCAGGCTCTGTGTCTGTAAAGTGAAGCCAATGTAAAAGTGCCTTAGACTTGCATTCTTTCTAACAGCCAGCAGGGAACGACTTCTCTTGTTGCAAAAAGAAGTCTGGTTGTATAGAAGTCTATGAGAAAATGACCCTACTTATCACTTGATTTATTATTTCAGTAAACATTGTAAACATGAGTTTATGGTCTCAGTCACTAGTTTCAAGTCTTCTTCAATACAGCATGATGTTCATTTAGTAAATTATGGTCCCATTTAGAGTCAAATAGACCATAAAGCAGGGTATGCTTTAGGGCGTGGCTACCTTGTGATTGACAGGTCGCTACCACGTGTTGTCCAGTCTGGGAGTTGTCCCTGTTTTCGTCTTAGAACTTTAACCCTTTCACAATGTGTTTTCAGTTCATGAAGGTTAATTGTAACATTTTGGGTGCCTAAAAATGACTTATTCAGCGTTCGGTTGTACTTGGCTCCACCCTCTTTTGTCACTTCTGGTTGGAAAAAAAACAAGATTGCGACGGCCAAAATGCCAAACTCAAGGCTTCAAAATGTTAGTCCACAAACCAATGGGGGGGACGATATGGTGACTATGTCCACTTCTTTATATACAGTCTATGATTAGCACTAACTATACATTTTATTTTGATAATAAATTTATTTGTAGGATGAAAAGAAATTTGTATGTTTCTGTTAAATAGTGAATTTTTAAAAAATTGTGCATAAACTTTTTATTTGCGGTGCCTTTTTTTTAATGAATGCTTTTTTTAAGATGATAAAGATGGATATTATTTTCCTGATAAAAGTGTAATACATTCTTTTTCAAAACATGCATGTTGAATCAGATTTGTCACGCTCGCTCTGTCTTTAATTTGATTTCTATTAAAAGAAATCTGAACACACACATACACACACACACACCGACACCATTATCTGTATCAGCGTGTTATTTCTGGCAAAGCTGTCTTAGCTTGAACAGAAAAATCCACATTTCTCTCTTCATACGAGGAGAGGAGATGATTGACACGGATGTCATGACAACCAGGAAATGATCTTCTCATTGTGTAAAGTCATGAAGTAGAATGGAGACTAATTTTAGCAGTTAAAGAAATTTTAGCTGTCACTGATGCAGAGAAATGCAGCAAGCAGAGACATTTAGCCTTGCTAGGAGTGACATGTCCGGATTTAATAGGTTTTTCTATTGGTTTGACAACCCTCCCCCCTGTGGCCTTTTTGCTCTTAGGCAGAGGTGCGTGGTCAGCAAGAGCCCCAGGTAAATGTTCCTCTGTTGTTAGATCATCTTTCCACCCATTCAGGGGCTGGGCCTGGGTTTGTGTCTCATAGGTGCTGTTTTAGTTCGATAAAGACATCACCAACTGTTGCCAAACAGCAATTTGGCACAAACAGTATGCCAACCAGCTGGCACTTTGACGGCCTGTGCCCACTTGCAGCTTTGGAAAAAAGCCCTGGCTGAGGGTCTCTCAAGATGGCCCACCCCATGCAACCTCTGCATCGACATCTCTGATCACTCAAGATTGCTTACGATTAGAGGAATTGTAACTGATGCTTGGCACACACTACACGAGAATCAAGTCGATTTTTGGCCTGATTCCCTCCGTCCCGACGATAGCCAGTAAAGCCCCGTTAAAAGCGTTTTTTACATCCCCCGATCTGCTCGGAAGTCCATCCTGGCCACACCAATTTCAAATCGCAAACATTAAACATGTTCAATATTCACGATCGGATATCCTGTTGTGTGGGGAACCCCGAGGACAGCCGATGACGCAGTCACGTGGGAAAGAACGATAGCCAATTGGTAACCAAGCTGACTGAAGAGAGAAGGACAACAACCGCTGTTATAACGCCCCGTAATGCCTGCGGCTAATGCAAAACGCGAAGCATAAAGTAGTATTAAGATGGACCTCAGAAATGGAGGATCAACTTGTTGATTTGTGGCAACAACACAGGTGTTTATTTAACATGTCTCTATGACTTCATCCATACTCTTTTCTTATTTTAATTGTGAATTTTCAGTACAAAGTAGTGCAAAAACTAACAGCATAATTCTTCCTGCCAATCATCCGCTATGTTGCTCCCCACACACAACAGGAACAAAACTGTTGAATTTAACATAACATGTTGTTATGTGTGGGGTCTCTCACATTTTCAACATATTTTAAGATTAGAAAAATCTTTTAGTGTGGGCCAGCCTTGAGCAGTGGTAAAACGCTCCCCGGTCTCCCCTATTATAGCTGTGCATTTCTACTGTAACTTCTGACGTGTGTCTCACAGCCTCCACACAGACAATCACAGTTCGTCCTTCTTGTATTTATATTGCTACAAATACTACTACTTGACACATTGATCCACTTGTCTCACACTGGAGACACTTCAGTTCGGGCCCATTCGCAGCTGTGACTGTTACGTGTAAATAAAAGTCTTTCAGATTCCCAAATTAACATCATTTCACATCCCAGTGGATGATTAGGGATGTGTTTGCACCTGCTGCCTGCTGGTAATGTAATGATGTGTAAATCTGATAATGTGAATTATCACATTTGACACCTGCATTGTAAATTAGATAATGTGAGGGTGTGTTTTTAAAACATCTGTAACCCTCTTAATGTGTCACAATCAAACACTGCAGTGATGCCAGTAAGCTATAGTAGAAATTACATATGATTGCACAAAGTATCCATAACATCTGTCTTTATAACCCATTCTCTTTTGCTGAATATCTTGTCCTGACGTGTCTTGTACAACAGAGCTTTCATTGTGAGTGGTTCACACTCACATAGTTCTCCTTCATTTCAGAGCAGCAGTAAATGGAAGGACAGTGATGAATATCAATATGCTTCTCTAACCTCTTCATATCTGTTCAGGAAGTTAGCTCACGATCTCCGGCCAAAGTTCTATTAATTTATCCTGTCCCAGGAGGTGTTAGTGACACCTCCTGTAAGCCTGTTAAAGTAGCAAAAGAGACCTTGTATGGAGGATTTTTAAGTATGATCTGTTAAATACTAACTAAATATATGAAAAAGTAAATGAAAAAGGATGAGTGTCACTTGTGCACTTGTTAATTAGTGAACGTTCCGAGGTGCTTGGTAGGCAGATTCTGTTCCCTTTGGACTGAGCCAGGTTAGCTGTTTCCCCCTGTTTCCAGTCTTTATGCTGAGCTAAACTAACTGGCTGCTGGCTGTAGCTTTATATTTACCGTACGGATATGAGAGTGGTATTGATCTTCTTACTGTATCCAACTAAGAAAGCAAATAAGCATATTTTACAAATGTCAAACTGTTCCTTTAACGTTGCAGTTTAGTTGAGTAGGCTACTTTGGGCAGCCTCTGTGTCTGAAAAGTGAAGCCAATGCAAAGGTATTTTAAATTTGTATTCTTTCTAATAACCAGCAGGGGGCGACTCCTCTGGTTGCAAAAATAAGTCTGATCGTATAGAAGTCTATGAGAAAATGAGCCTACTTCTCACTTGATTTATTACCTCAGTAAACATTGTAAACATGAGTTTATGGTCTCAATCACTAGTTTCAAATCTTCTTCAATACAGCATGATGTTCATTTAGTAAATTATGGTCCCATTTAGAGTCAATTAGACCATAAAGGCAAGGCAAGGCAATGCAAGGCAAGGCAATGTAAGGCAAGGCAAGGCAACTTTATTTGTATAGCACATTTCAACAACAGGGCAATTCAAAGTGCTTTACATAAACATTCAAGAACATTGCGACAAAGTGCAAAAGAACATTAAGACATAATTAAAACAGTTATAAAAACATAAAAACATTAAAGATTAGAAAATAAAAACAAGCTAAAAATAAAAGCTAGGATTGAAGTTAAAATAGAATAAAACACAAAAGAGTAAAAGCTCTAGTGCAGTATCAGATCATTATCTGGTTTAATTAAAGGCAGCAGCAAACAGGAACGTTTTAAGCTTTGTTTTAAAAGAACTCAGAGTTGTAGCGGTACTGCAGTTTTCTGGGAGCTTGTTCCAGATATTTGGTGCATAGAAACTGAACGCTGCTTCTGCATTTTTAGTTCTGACTCTGGGGACACTAAGCAGACCTGATCCAGATGACCTGAGAGGTCTGGATGGTTCATAACACAGCAGAAGGTCAGAAATACATTTTGGCCCTAAACCATTTAGTGCTTTGTAAACCAGCAGCAGTATTTTGAAATCAATTCTCTGAGAGACAGGGAGCCAGTGTAGAGACCTCAGAACTGGACTGATATGATCCACTTTCTTGGTCTTAGTGAGGACTCTAGCAGCAGCGTCCGTGATAAAGCAGGGTATGCTTTAGGGCGTGGCTGCCTTGTGATTGACAGGTCGCTACCACGGTGTTGTCCGGTCGGGGAGTTGTCCGTGTTTTCATCTTAGAACTTCAACCCTTCCACAGTGTGTTTTCAGTTCATCAAAGTTAATTGTAACATTTTGGTCGCCAAAAATTTTCTTATTCAGTTGTGCTTAGCTCCGCCCTCTCTTGTCACTTCTGGTTGCAAAAAAACAAGATGGCAACGTCCATCTCAAGGCTCGCGAGCTCAAGGCTTCAAAACGGCAGTCCACAAACCAATGGGTGATGTCATTGTGACTACGTCCACTTCTTGTATACAGTCTATGGTTTGAGTAGCATTACCTGATTTTTTTGGCCACTGGGGGGCAAAGCAGACACAGAGACACATCATTAGCTTAATTTGGAGTCCTGTTTCTGGCCACCTGGTGGAGTCCAATATTTACTCTCCTTTTAGCTGTTTTTATCCTCCACTTACTAACTAAAATATTTATTGGTGCAGCTTTAACAAAACTTTAACCATATGTCAGATCAGAAAACTGTCAAACCTCTTTTGTTATGGTCTCACAGGCTGCTGCTTTGACCCTGAAAAACAGAACAAAACAGAGAAAACAAAGGATTTATGATCAATAAAGTATCACATAACTCTTTGCCCGTTCTTTACCAGACTCTGTCTTTACCAGTTTATTCCTTCTCAGGAGGCTGCAGCATATCCCAGCATGCCCTTGGCAGCAAGTACCAAACCCATCCAGGCTCAGCATGTGTATGCATATTAAGTCCATGGCTCATTTCTTGCTCAATACAGCGAAATGGTAGAGCTGGGAAATATGGATGACAAGTAATAAGCCTTGATGTAAACAGAACAATAATTTAGACCAGCCAGCCTTTAGTAAATTATATTAGATTTCAACAGACCAGTACAAACACATCTTTCATAAATATTTTAATTTAATTTATCTTGCTTTTGGGAAATAATACAATTGTAATGAATTTTTTTATTAAAAATAATCTCGTTCTGGCACTGAAATGTACTGTTATGGACTTTATAATGTTTTTTGTTTTAGTTATTTTGTCAAACTTGCAAATTACTGATGTAAATACACAGAACGAGAAGGTCTGCAGCTTTATCTGCTCCCAACATTTTTATTCCAAACAGTGTTCAGTCCCTCAGACATTCCCCATATACAGTAGGAGTGACCTTTAATATGAACCCCGCTGGAGAGTTTGACAGCGTGCAGAACTCTTTTTTTCAGTTGTCAAGAATCCAGAAAATGAAAAATGACTTTTTTGAGTTATTGAGCGAAGCACAAGGTAATCTCACAGTCCCAAAAAACACCCGTAAAAGTGACAGAGTGCCCACAAGGAATAATGATAATCTTCTGCCACAGCTGGGGTTAATTTCCCAGTTAATGTGTTTGGAATTAGTACATCTTAATGCTTGCAATAAAAAAGGCACAATTATCAAGACACCGTGTAATCTGCAGGGGGGAAAGTGATGAAATAATTTTCATATATCAAACTTTTCTCTCTTTCAAATTATTTTCTGTAATGTGTTGCTGCTGTGGAGCATCAGGATAAACACTCATCAACATGATAAAACCTAATCCTAAAATCACCTAACAGAGCTCAGAGGTCCATATATGCTGTGTATATATTAAAGACACACCTGATCAGCTACAGTTTACCTTGACTGTGGTCTTCAATGATAGTCCTCTCATTATTTCTATTCAGTATTACTATTTTATGCTCTTTTTATACCTAAATTCCACTACATGCACAGTGAAATATTGTCATTTATGTGACAGATAGTTACTTGTCATATTAAGACTTAAAGGTCCAGTGTGCAGGATTTTGGGGGATCTATTGGCAGAAATGGAATATTCATGTTTTCATCAGTGTATAATCACCTGAAGAATGTTTGTGTTTTCGTTAGCTTAGAATGAGCCCTTCATATCTACATAGGGAATGGGTCCTCTTCATGGAGTCCGCCGTGTTGCACCGCCATGTTTCCACTGTAGCCCAGAACGGACAAACCAAACACTGGCTCTAGAGAGAGCTTTTCGCGTTTTACCGTTATAGTCCGACAGGCTTGGAAATGGAGGGGTCAGTGGAGGGGTATTCAGTTGGTTGCAATCTGCAACCACACCGCTAGATGCCACTAAATTCTACACATCATCTTTAGCATATAATAAGCTTATACAATACATTGTTGTATTGTTAAGGATTAAACCAGTGTGTGATTTCCTCTTTAAACTTCTGACGTGGTTTCATTTAAATAATTGCTCAAAGTCCAAAGTGGTAAAATTATCCAAATTTATCACAAAAAAAAGGAGAAAAAAAAGTCCAAAAAGTGAATTCAAATTTGAGAACTTTGTTTTTTCTTCTTTCCTGCCCTCATTAATTGTCACACGACCCCTCAGAGGGGGGTCTGACCCCTAGTTTGCGAACCTGGACTAAACTACCTAACTGTATGTAAAGTATTTAAAACTAGCTCCACCTCGACCATCTACAAGTAGTAAAATTCTGCATGCTTATGACGTGATGCATTAGTATTAACAATCTGATCAAGCAGTAATAGATCACTGACTGGCCATTTTCCTGCAGAATTAAACTGCTTGTATACTCAATCAAAACTGCTTTTCCGATGGTCAAATAGCTTCAGAAACCCCCTCACCTCACATCTATTTAATACTTTCACTTTTGATACTGTGAGTGCCTTTTGCCTGTAGTACGTCTGTACTTTTACCAATGTATGGCTGCAGGATCTTTACTTGTAATAGAGTGTTTTTGCATTGGTGTACTGGTACTTTTACTGCAGTAAAGGATCTGAGTTCTTTTTCCTCCACCACTCTCAGAGTGTTGTTTGGACCATGGTGATTTATAAAGCTGTCATTTGTAGAGCAGTTGCACTGGGTTGCTTTATATTGTCAGAAAATCTTGTTTTGTCTGTTATTAATGTTTAGGTGTTTGTTCCCTTTCCCAGACAACCATCCAGCTGGTTTGGCAATACGTCGCTTTAATGAAAGAGTTAATATTCTGATGAATTCTAAATCTAAATAACCTGTGTGAGCTATGTGCTTTGGTGCTTGTATAGACATAATCTTGGAAGACTGAGAGAGCATTCATTGATTGAAATGTGGAATGAAGACAACAAGGCATTTTACAGCATCATAAATGAGCAACATTTATTTCCACTTTTTGTACATTAAACGTGCATATCAATAAAACTAAAGTTGATCATATAAATACCTTTACTGTAATACAGTTACAATAAATATGGCTCTACAGATTCTAGGTTAAATTTAAAATAAACTTCAATATCAACTGCTGTGCGACACAAGGAGACACTCTCAGGAAATGCTGTACATGTCTTCTCTTTTAGCACAATTTTCATCCCAGATGATGGACCCGTTCGGTGATTGTGCTATGATTAGGAACCAATAACTCTTCCTGCACTCGTCTGAAAAGTGACCCTTTGTTCTCTGCTGTGCTTTTTCTAGAGGTGATGTTGAAAAATGTTCACAGTGTCAGCGTGACAGATACGAAAACTGGTGTCCTTCTCATATCCGTACTCAGACTGCACTTTTTTTTTGAATGTCATGAACACCCGTACCATTTGAGGAGTCAATGACGAAATAGTACCATGCCTTTCGCCAATTTGTGCTCGAGAGCAGAGGTGCACGCACACACACGCGCACACACACACATACACCCACACTACACACGCGCAAAAAATCCTAAATGTGCTCAAAGAATTTATATTTCATAGTAGACTTATGTTGTAAAAAAAAGGCATTTTTAACCCTGGCTATGTCAAACATGATACTGATTGAGAAAGCTTTGTGGGAGAGGGGACCAGGCAGTGAAAAGATTATGATACAGCTGTGATTCACATGTACAGGTACACATCAACACGTCAACAGCCATGTCAAAATATTACATACAGTACTTTAAAATAGATTACTAAGAGAAACTCTTAATCTGATAACGTGCAAAAGTAAACACACCTACTCTTTCACAAAACTCCCACGCACAATGTTCATCTTTTACATGATATACAATGAATAATTAATGTATAGATTGAGTAATAAATATCCACACAAATATGTCACTTCGGCCTCGGTAATGGCTTTCCTTGTACGCAAATGTCAAGTATAATGTCGTCCCATGCGCCACCCTTAATTTTCCCTCAAAATACTGCTTTACTCTTGTGCTTTCTTAACACTTAAGAAGTCAAATAATTGTCCACACAGAGAGAGGACATGTGCCAGAAATGTTACGTTTCAAGTGACAGAAGGTTTGATGCGATTTATGCTGATAGTAATGATTAGATAGTAAATGTCCAGTAGTGTTTAAAAAAAAAAAGGAAGAAAAGTTGAGAAGAGGTTTAATTTCAGTGGCTAAAGCTATACTCCACAGCGTAGCGGGTGGTAGCAAAGTTCCAAAGTCCAAAGATTCAGAGTCAATCAAATATTGCGCGGTATCAATAATAACTAATGATACAAATAGTTATAAACCTTTGTGAAAATAGACAAAAACAGAGAGAAAACACGTTCAGTAGACTGTAAAAACAAGGAGAGGAGCCGTGTCTGTGCGTTTCCCTCTGTCTCAGAAGCCAGGTATGTGGCAGTAAGCCTCCAGGGCGGACAACATGATGTAGACGCCCCAGAGGGAGAGGAACATGAAGAAGGTGAGGAGCTTGGGTGTCCGTGGGCCCCCGAGCTCTCCGCCCGCCACGCTGGGACGCCGGCGGTAGAGCAGCACCACCACACAAAACAGCGCCATGACGGTGTAGACGGTTACGGAAAAGGCCAGGGAGCCCGGGTTCACCTTGAACGGCATGCCTTTGGTGTGCCAGTAAACGGACGCGATGGTCCACGCCACCCCGATGCCCAGGAACACGTTCACCGCGTTGCTGCCCGTCACGTTGCCGATGGAGGCGTCAGCGTATTGGTCCTGGATGGCAGCCACTTTGCTTGCAAATGTATCTGTAAAAGAAGGAGAGAGATGAATTAAGCAAAAAGACAGAAATAAGAAACCGGTGAATTTGTGCAAATCAGCTACTGATGGAGATCAGTGGTGTGCACAGACTCTGATAGGGACCCTCCCTTAAACCCCACCACTACCAGGGATTTTAGAACACAAATTACAGGTATTTAATCGCATGCAAATTAAACAACTTCAAAATGTCACTCTGGGGCACAAAGGGCTTCAGATCATTTCAAATAAGCCAAGAGATATGGAGCATAAATGTTCTTTTGTGGTAAAAAGTGGTAACTTTATAATAAGGCACCCTTTAGATAAATATTTATAAGTAGTAAACAGGCATGGCTTTATTAGATAGCGATAGTGTAGTAGAGAGAGATTCAAACCAGGAACGCCGCGGTTCATAATTGGTGTTTTAACCTCTAACGCCCCACTATTGTTTTATTAATGGTTAATAAATCATTCAAGCAGATGCTAAGATGCTATTAGCACCCAGGTGTCAGTAGCCAACAATACTTTTTTATTGTTGTTGTTATTTTTTAATTTGTACCCGGAGCGGAATATCTAATGTGGCTATTTACACCCGGGTGTATATATCATGGCAGAGACAAGCACCCAGGTGTCTGTAACCAACAATGCTATTTGCACTCAACCCAGGCACACATTAGATACTGTATGAGTATATGCATTTATTTTTCCTAAACCCAACCATGTAGTTTTGGTGCCTAAACCTAACCAAACTACGTCTGAAAACTGAAAATAATAATTTAAAAAATAATAAAACAGCTAAGTGAAAAATAGGCTTCTCATGGGGCTCGAACATCAGTCTCAAGGGTATAAGTCCTGAGTTTGACCCATTCATCAACCACAACCTACTCTTTGCATGTACTTTGTCGCTCTTTATATTGCTACTAATACTATCACCAGGTGTAAATAGCCGAATGGCTGCCATGTGACAATTATCACACGGGTGCAAATGTACACTCCGAATCATTTATTAACGTTTTATAGATCAGTTAGAGACCATAAATAAAAACGTGTTTTAGGTTGCCAAGTTGTGAAAAATCCCTTTGGCTGGTGTCTAATCATTAGTTAATGCTCATCGGTGTCTCACTTTCTAATAAGCTTAATAAGTTTATGTGCCTTCTGGCGGAGAGTTAGACGAGAAGATAACTCTCGTATTTGTCTGTTAAATATGAAGCTACGCCCAGCAGCTGGTCAGTTTAGCTTAGATGGTGTTAGCTGGTGATGTTATAGACAAAAGTGTGTTTTTGTTCCTTGCTAAGGTGAGGTAGCTGAAGAGGATTTCTTGGTTTGTTGTTTGGTGGGTCAACCAGCATGCTGCCAGCAAATAAACAGCAAATTGTTGCTTTTAGACTTACGGATTAAATAAACAAGGTATAACATGTTCATTAATGAGCTTTAGAGGTGCTGGTAGGCAGATTCTGTTACCTTTGGACAGATCCAGGCTAGCTGTTTCCAGTCTTGTTGCTAAATTAAGCTAACGGTCACCTGGCTTTAGCTTCATATTTACCCGAAAGTGGTATCGATCTTCTCATTTGAGTCTCTACCAGAAAGCGAACAAACATGTTTCCTGGGTTAAAAAGAAAGGGTGATGTGAATGAGGACAATAATCCACAGCCAAAAGGATTTTTTGAGACATGGCCACCCAAAAGTTGTACGTACAAATGTCTCTGACTGATCTATAGAGCATTTGTAAACAATTTGATAACCACTAATAAAGCCATTAATTACTACTTACAAACCACACCATGCACACATTTTACACATTTAAACTGGACCAAAGTTTTCTTTAAAGCCCGTCTTGGCATCACACACGGGTCCTTTAGAAAGTAAATCACTACGAATGTAGAAAGAAGATAATGTCTCTGAAAGTCTCTGCCCACTGAAATGAACTTATAACCTAGTACTGCCACTAACTGCTGATATTGTAACTTTCTGATAATTGACTTCTAACTAATTCATGTAGGGAGATTCCCAGGATAACTACTCTGCCAATTTGAAGGAGTGCGTGGAGCTTACAGAGCTTACTGACCTGTCAAAGCTTAATTTTCATATTCTCATTTGTGCCTCTCTGTGGCAGTGTGTAGGACACAGTGGAATGGGAATACAATTAGGCAGCACAGAGAAAATAACAAAGTGAAACAGGCTTTTTCTTTGTTTACAGCTTGTTAATGTTCAAGACAAGAGCTCAGTAGAGAATTACTGTGACAGCACAGGCGGAGGCAGAGGTTACACGAGTCTTCCCAAAGCAGCTGCCTCTACTGCACACACAAACCCCAACGGAAACCCAGGACAGGTCCGCAGTTAGAGCTGATAGACACCACAGACGCCCACCTGGAACAGAGGTGCCTAGGGCCACGAACACCACAGCGGTGACCGAGTCTTTGAGACCGACGGTGCAGCCGAAATGAGAGGCCAAGTCCCCGGTCACAGCTGTCAGAACGCCAATGAGGGAAATGGACACGATGAAACAGGCCCAGCCGTTCCAGTACTCAGTGGGTGGGACAAAAGCAAAGAGGACTTTCCAGAAAACTGTCAGGAAGTGCATTATGTAGTCGAAGCAGGAGGGCAAGCGTTCCTCCCCGCTCTCTTCCTCATCGTCATCACCTGGCAGAGACAGAATAGATGCATGAAGGATGATGCAAAATACGTACATAGATTTGCTGCGTCTGCCTTCCCTATTGATCCTGTTGTATACAAAACTGAATCGGACCAGAGAATTAGATATTAAAGGGGGTTGATAGTGCTGTTCAAATATATTTTTTGTTATATTTGTTGAAACATCCCAACAGCAATCAATAAATCAAATGCTCTGAAAAAAAAAGGAAAAAAATCTGGTATCTGTTACTGTAATAAGCCTGTTCAATTATTTTATTCGGCCCAAATGAAACGATTGAACGACGATGATTGCCGTGAGTACTAACAATAGCCATGTTCGTTGTTTACGTTCATTATGATCATTTTGGAGGAGTGGCTCTGGAGGCGATTTTCTTGCTAGATTTAGGGACTTTTGGAGCTAGCGCTGCTAGATACTTTCATTAGAAAAGAGTTGGCAACACTCGGCTGGGTTTTTTGGTTGGATCATTTTTAAAAATCTAGTGTACTCTTGCTCGTTTCTCAAGATCAGCGAACCTGCCTTTTAATATGTGTGTTTGTGGCTGCAGCTGCTGTGGAGTTTGTCTATAAATCTCTGTGCTGTCTACCTTGGTGTTTTATTCTACTATTGATTCTATAAGAGGTGTCAGGTTATTTATTTTATGTGGCTTAATAATGCTTGTTGCACCCGCCGTAGTGTCCATAGCTTTTTCGCCATAGGTACATACTCTTGCTCGTTTCTCAGCATTACCGACCGGACCTTTAAGTATCACCTGATCCAGCTGTGACATCACATCTCGGTTCAGAAATTGATCTTAAATCATAAAACGGTAAATAGTTCCAGCTTCATGCTTCAATCAAGCTTAGATAACATGTCTGATAGAAAAATCCAGCCAAGACCATCAACCCCTATAATTCATTTGACGAATGTGTGGGAGTGAACCTTACATTAAATCTGTAAATATAGCTATGACTCAGTGATTGAGACATACATATAGGCAGGAAGCATACTTTCTATTTATATATATATATATGTATATATGTACTCTGCAAATCTGAGTGACCTCAACCGGAGAGAGAAACTGAGAGAAGAGAGCGTATTAACAGAATGACACATCTCTGGTGTCTACTGTAAATCAGCTTTTAGCCCAAATGTTTTGTGCACTAGTGCAGATCTAAAAGGTTCACAAAGCCAAGTCACCGGCTTTTGAAAGGCCAAAATAAAAAGGGTTCACCATACCACATTCATCTACATAAACATTTCAGAGCCATTAATTGTCCAGGCAGAGCTGGCCAGTTTAGTTTTTATGGTGAGCCACGCGAGGGATTCACCACATCATGCATTTTTAATAAACTGTCGGGATTAAAAGGGAGCAGCAACAGAATTGCCAAAATATATTAAAACAGGCTTTGTTTTTTTGTAAGCTCTTTCATTCGTTATCTGTTAAATTGTTCCTTTTCTTTAAATTCAGCTTATGTCAAATTGGAGCATTTGGGATTTTATTAAAGAAGTATCTAAAAAAAAAGAACCCCAGCACAACAGTGAGGTCGGTGAGAAGCAGCTGGTGGGCTCGATCCAGCCTGCAGTCTCAATCTTCCACAGGTCTGGTCTCAGAGGGATGAACAGATGAGACATTTTGGGACGCTGCGACTCACCTGCGCTGACAGTGACAGCGCTAACAAACTGCTCTCTCCAGCTGCTGCTCCCCACCACCAGAGCCAGGTTGGTCTTCTTAATCAGCTTGTCCACTGTGCTCTGCAGACGGCCACAAGGACAAACAAAGCAAAAGCAAAAAGACGAGTTGGAGGTGGCCGTCTCTTTACAGTTACGCAATATGCAGTATCAATATAATCTTAACACTGTCATATGAGACTAGGGATACTGCTGGGGTGAATTATGGTGTAATTAACCGTGCCACTCATACCACTGTGGGGCACAGTGAGGCACCAAAACAGATTCAGGGTAGCACAAAACTCCACTGTCCCTCAGGAAAAAGGCAAACTGCCAGCATGATGCTGCTTTACACCAGTGCAGAAAGTAGAGCCGTTAGTATCAGCACATGAAACTGGAGCCCTGAGTATAAGTGCAATATCATGTTACGGCTGAAATTGGTCTTAAAGGGAAACATCACCAATTCTATACATGGAGACCAGTTTACTTTTCAAGAATATACTATACAAAACAGTTGGAAAATGGCTCTGACAGGAGCTTTCTAAGGTCTACGAAAATAACCCTGATGATGTCATAGTGATGTTTTCTCAGCTTGGGTATCGGAGAGTAGACATTTATAACAGAAAGCCTGAAATATGGGGTTACAAACAGGGGCGTGGAATATGACAGACATGGACATTTAACAGGGTTGTGTCTAGAAGCTAACCCACAATTTGGGAAACTCTTGCGAGATGGTTAAGGTTAGGCATTGATCTGAATATTTAAGGTTAGGCATTGACCTGATATATCTAAGGTTAGGCATTGACCTCGAATAGTTAAGGTTAGGCACTGACCTCGATTAGTTAAGGTTAGACATTGACCTGGAATAGTTAAGGTTAGGCATTGACCTTGAATAGTTAAGGTTAGGCATTGACTTTGAATATTTAGATTAGGCATTGACCTCGAATAGTTAAGGTTAGGCATTGACCTTGAATAGTTAAGGTTAGGCATTGACCTCGAATAGTTAAGGTTAGGCATTGACGTCGAATGGTTAAGGTTAGGCATTGACCTTGAATGGTTAAGGTTAGGCATTGATCTTGAATGGTTAAGGTTAGGCATTGACCTTGAATTGTTAAGGTTAGGCATTGATCTTGACTGGTTAAGGTTAGGCATTGACCTTGAATGGTTAAGGTTAGGCATTGATCTTGAATGGTTAAGGTTAGGCATTGACCTTGAATGGTTAAGGTTAGGCATTGACCTTGAATTGTTAAGGTTAGGCATTGATCTTGACTGGTTAAGTTTAGGCATTGACCTCAAATAGTTATTGTTAGGATATGTTGTCGGGCAGCGAGTCTCGCTCGAGTTTTTGCACGTTTCCGTAATTTGCGGGTTACCTTCTAGACACAACGATTTAACGGGCAGGGAGGGTCTAATGTGAACATGAGAGTTGCATTATGGGAAACGTAGGATCCAGAGTTTTTGTGTGTTTGTTTTAAGTCAGGATATCTCGGCGTCTGCTGCATTGATTTTGAGCATTTCTATTTTAATCTGTCTCTCGCAAGACCCCCCAATCCCCCAAATATATGGAAGTGCAATACTGAATTGATGGAGTAGCCCTTTAAATGCTGAATTACGATTAAATGATAAAATGTTCTCAACTTATTTGACTATTCAAGCTGGTTGAAATGATGAGTGACTTACTCTAATGGCAAAGCCATTAGTTCCATGCACATCATTAATAATTTATCACCCATGTCTAATTAGATTAAATATGAATTCCATAAAGTCATACCCAAAATATTGTGACATAAGTGAAGTGAAAAAGTGAAAATATCAGTGTTTCATTTTGCCCCAGCTCTGTGCTGCAGAATGAAACAAACTAACAACTGAATAAGGGCAGGCTGGACTGAGGATAATTAATGGAGAATAATTCTTAAATGTCATGGTTGGTTTGTTTATGAGCTCTCATAGTGTCTATAAAATAGTTTAAGGATTTGAAGGTTATGACAGCCTCTCTGAAGTCCAAAGAACCGCTGTGATTGGTATTCAGTAGGAGGCGAGCAGGTAAATCTTTTATGAACAAACAAAATATGCAAACATCAGTGTGATGGGTGAGTGTGGCTCGGAGGTAAAAAAAAAAGCTGCTTATTTTGCGTTACCTTGAATTCATAGGACTCCTCAATTACCACCTCCAGCTTGGTGTGCTCGCCCAGACAGGGGCAGCCCATCTTTGACACGTCCTCCGGTCCCAGTGCTGTCTTGTTATCGTTGGTGTCTCCTGCGGCAGAGAGACAGGTGTGCAAACTATCAGCACGTATCTCCCCCATGGGAGATTTGCTACAAAATGAGATACCGTATCTACTGATAATGAAACCCAGTCTTCCATGTGTACTGTTGAGAATTAGGCATGTTAAGAGTCACAAGTGACATTAGGATTCGTGTTAAAACATTTGCTGTTAACGGGACACGTCAGTTATATTTCAAAGTACTGCCTGATTCATTTCAGGTAGTTTTACTAAAACTGGCAAACCATCTTTTCTTATTCAATTTTAGTTTTTGATTATTTCTAAAATGCTTTTTGTGTGTATATGCAACCAAAGAAGTGCTGCATGACCTAAGCATTTTGTGACATTGTTGAATTAAATATTGTGGTGTGTATGGGCATGCTTGTTGTAAAATCAATAGGGCTGTCAAAGTTAACGTGATAGTAACGCGTTAATGCAAATTTGTTTTAACGACACTAATTTCTTTAATGCATTAATGCAATCAATCTTTTGGTGGCTGTAGCAGGTTTAAAGCTACAGTGAAGATACTGATCATATGAAATTATAAAAAACCTAAGGAATCCATTGGTACCAATAATGTCATACTAGCTTGTCGCAAAGGAGGTTAAATAACGCTCCAAACTTGCGCTAAATTTCGGCGAGGAAAAGCTGGCATGGCCAATTTCAAAGGGGTTCCTTATCCTCTGACCTCAAGATATGTGAATGAAAATGGGTTCTATGGGTACCCACGAGTCTCCCATTTACAGACATGCCCACTTTATGCTAATCACATGCTGTTTTGGGCAAATCATAGTCAAGTCAGCACACTGACTGTTGTTGCCTGTTGGGCTTGAGTTTGCCATGTTATGATTCGAGCATATTGTTTTATTCTGGACATTATTTGTCATTGTTTTGTGTTGTTAATTTATTTCCAATAATAAATATACACATACATTTGCATAGAGCAAGCATATTTGCCCACTCTCATGTTGATAAGAGTATTAAATACTTGACAAATCTCCCTTTAAGGTACATTTCAAACAGATATAAAATATGATCAACTGTGCAAGGTATGTCGGCAAATGGAGAAATTATGAATAACTTCTTTGTCCCTTTTAGCTCTAACCCTGATCTAACTACTTTAATCCAAGCTATTTTAAAGTACATCACTTAAACCATGAGACCCCCAGCATAAAGCCTGGCCATGAAATGCACCAAAGGGACTAAAGAGATCACATCCTAGACCTTAGAGTTGCCCCAGAGTCAAGAGGAATTTGTATCAATGAATATAAACTGCTCTAGCCCAAGAATTTAAATTAAATATAAATGACAGGGGGATGCAAAGTCAGATTTATTCCAGCCATAAAATAATGAGGAAAATCTCTCTGCTGCTGTTGCTGTTGCATTCTGCTGTGTCCTCAGCTCACCGTGTCTCTGTCCCACCTCCAGCAGGATGGGCTCCTCCAACACAACCGTGAAAGTCTTGTTCTTCTCGTACTCCTCGTCATCGATGACCTTTACATTCAGCATCTTCCTGTAAGCAGAGGGGTCAAAGAACAAGGAAAGGATGGAGCCAAACAGAGATGGGTGGATATTTCATTAGTATTATTTCGGAAATAACAGCAGCTGTCAATATGAATATATCAGTAATATCAGTATGCATTTGTTACCTAAAATAAATCAAAAATAGATCTCAGGCATCCAGTAAGAGCAGGGTCTAACGCTAAGCCCGTGCTTTTATACGAATGCAAACCGTGAAGCCAAGAGGTAGACTGCCTACACAATGAATCATGAAACAGAGATGTTAGATAAGAAGATGGAAGCTTGAGATTTTTTTTACAAATATCTTGTAGTACAGAACACCTTCTACAACATAAAATAATAATATATATATTTTTCTCAGCACCCCACAAGAGAGCGGACTCCTTCTACACCATTAATTCCATTAGAGTACAAGAGAAGCATAGTGAGATAGCCCACACTCCTCCCACACACTCCAAGTTATGGAAAATTGAATTATTATCTTGTTCTCAGTGGAAATTAAGCACTGCCTCTCTAGGAAACCATGCAAGTTTTATGCAAAAACATCTTAAGACATATTTAGAAATACAGCTTTTGTATTGTTAAACCCAAGTGCTACAAAAACACGTGAGGACGTGGTGTCAAACTGTGACCGACACATATTTGCCTCAGCCCGCTTCATTCTCCTACACTGTCACAGTGAGTCTTTCTCTCCCTCTCCCTCCATCTCCCTAATGATATGTGGGTGGCTGTCTATTTCTGTCTACTCATGTACACTCAGGATTCGACAACACGCCGGTAGAGCTCTTTGCTTGCAGAAGAGAAGAAGAAGTTTATTTTAAACATGAACGATACGTCATCGGCTGTCTAATGTCAAGGAGAGTCATGTAAGTGGGAGCAAAGGGAATCGCAGCATACTGTAGCCTAGAGTCCTTACAATGGAAACAAAAGAGTTGATCTTTTAAACAAGGTGTTATTTCAAATGCGATATGTACAAGGACACGGTTACTTTGAAGCATCGCGGATAGGCCTTAAAATAAAACGTGGTGGTTTGGTTGCTATGGACTGTGTTCACGCAGCAGCCATTTTGATATTACATCACACTTTGGGCAGATACAGTTTGTCCTGCTTTAGTGTATGAAGATACGCAGGATATAACAGGCAGGGATCATACAAACATTTACATTTCACAGACCTCTCACTGAAATACAAGCTAGAAATGGAAGGCTGTCTAAAAGCAGCAGGGAAGTAAGTTCGCATGCTGCATTAGGCTGATTAGATGGCAATTTAAATCTCAGCCTCTGCCAGTCTAATTTGCACTCATTTCAGACAAAAGGTGGGTGATAATAACACAACAGGTGAACAAATCAAACCTGACTACAGATTCCAAAATAGATTGGGGAAAAAAAGACTGAGTTGAGATTAGTCAACCTTGTGTTACGCCGAAGCGTGTAATAAGACCTGTCTGTCCACCAGAGGATAGCCTCTCAGTGTCACGTTTTGCATTGCAGTGGCTGGAATATTATATGCATGTATTAAGTAAGGGATAATGTACAGCGAGTCGGTCCTTGTTGTGAAATAAACCCAGACAGGGCAATGCGGCACACCGAGCATCGCCCTATCAGGGTTTATTTCACAATAATGACCCACTAGCTGTACATTATCCCGCTTATTACACGGCTACTTACTTTAGAAGTCAATAATTTGACGCCAAAATGGTCCTCCAGAGTCCGACATCAGAACTGCGTCCATAGCAACGGTCTGTTATACATAGCAACGGTCTGCTATAAAGAAATAACAGATCATAGAACGCTGTGATTTGACCAATCAGAATCCAGTATTCAACAAAGCCGTGTAATAAGGTGGGGCAACAAAACCACTTAAGTTAGGTTTAGGAAAAACGTCATGGTTGGCCTTAAAATAGGTACGTAAACTAAGTACAATACGTATGGAAACAATGTAACATAAGTACGAAAAACGCTTCAGAAATGCCACTAAAAACACGTCACTAACGTTACTTACAAAACACCGGTCTCCTGGTTGAAAGTCCTGTGTTTGTTGGACCCATCCACCTGCCCCCCCACCCACCATGAGCAGTCTTTCTCACTTTTTGTTCTACCTCACTTGCTTTGAGCGTAACATATTTACATATTTCCATTGCAGTCAATACAGACTACATGGCACACAAATGACACGCCTAAAGCAAGAACAGCGTTCTGATTTCACGCTTTTTGCCTTGCGCATTATCGCGTTTTCACACACCTTTTCCTGCGGCCAGTCTGGATCAGTTCTATGAATAAGTCTTACAAGTAAAATATTTTTTTCACCTGGTTCAACCCTAAGTATGAGCAATGAAAACATTCTGGTTCATTGAAATTATTAAAAGTATAAATAAAACTTTAATATGCTAATATGATGAATGTAGAAGTTGAACACTATAGACGCGATAAGTTCTGAATCAGTTCTGAATATGCCAGAACTCTGATCTTGCAGCAAAGTCCAATGAGGCCCAATGAGGCTCATCAAAATACCAAACTAATTGAAAAGGTATTACCAGTTGAAGTAATACAACCCAGTGGAGCTATTGTTAAGTTATGTGGCTGCTGAAGTAGGTTCAAATTAAAAATAAATGTGTCTTCACAGTGTGGAAAAAGAAGTTTGTAACTCTTTGGCTGTGTTCCAAATCACATACTTTTTCTCTTGACTTTTAGTACATACTGCAGCTGTCCATACAAAGTACGTAGTGTTGCATATATGCATACAATTGAGACATACTACTTCATCATAACATTGCGCCTTGAACTTTGACCCTATTGTTCATATGCACTGCGCAGGATTGTGGATCAGAAAAGCATCCTGGCCTGCATACTGCAAAATGTGACCGAATGTAGTAGGACATCCTGGTATTTTTTGGCATACTGCATTTGACATACTATGTATTGGAACGCTATAAATCTTTTTTTCTGGCATACTAAATAGTATGGAAGTATATGGGTATTGGAACGCACAGATTTTCTTGAGGTCTGGCCTTGCAAGACTACCAGAAACCAGCCAATGTAGCTAGCTAGTAGCATGTGGGCTAATAAACTAGTTAAAGGAATAGTTCATCCTGGGAAATTTGCTTTTTTTGCTCAGAGACAATAAGATCCACTCTCATGTCTGTACTCTAAATATAAAGCGAGAGCTGCAGTTTGTTAGCTTAGCTTAGCGTTAGGACCTGAAACAGTGACTTCTATGAAATTGTTCCAGCATGTAACTCCATGTAAAACCACAATTTGGTATCTCAGAATGTTGGCGTATTTCCAAAAATATCTTTCTATCGTGTGAAATTGGTGATAAATTCATGAGGTGCTCATATTTGTCGTCCGACTGTCTCCCTTAGAGGTTGAAATGGTCAGTGTAAGAATCAGGTTAACAGCTGTAATAGCACCATCCAGTTCTGCTTCCTGAGCCCCGAATCTCTGCAGGTCGATGTAAACTCTCATTACAACAGGCACAGTTGGATTCTATCAGGACAGTAAAGCCCTCACTTACTGCATATCACATTTCACAGTTTATCATCTCTGTCCGCCTGTCGGTTCCATAGTTTCTGAGAAGCCATAGCGGGTAATTTATCTGTTATTGTATCTGTCACACACATAGGTGAAGGATGTCAGGACTGTTTTGTCTGAGCTCTGGAGAGTGACCAGTGTTTCACCTGAAACAACCATAATCTCTGCTCTACAGTATGTGTAGAAAGTCTGACTGGCTATTTTTTATAAGATCCATAAAAAAGTAGAAGGTGTCAGTGTTCTTCGATTTTTCTCTGACACTCCATTGACTGTAAAAAAGAAAGTGTATGTTGTGTCCGTACATTAATTTGCTGGATTAACCTGTTAAATTAAGGCTGAGTAGAGGGAAAGTCAGCTGGGACCCTTGGGTGGTATGGCTTTGCGGCTGAGACTGTCAGCTGGGTGACCTTTTTCATTTGGAGTTTCCCTCTCCTCCACATTGTGTGTGGTTTGGTTAGGATGCTCCAGTTTCCTCCCACAGCCCAAAAAAAGTATACAGTACAGTAAGTCATGAGGACTGGAGACTCCGAACAGCCTACAGGTACAAGTGTGAGTGATTTTATGCCTCTATGTTCACCCTGGGAGAGTATCTCGACTTTATGCACTCTGCATGCTGGGATAGGCTCCAGCCTTCCGGAGAGCCTGACAAAAATGAAGCCAGTAGGGAGAATGAGTGAATGCATAAATGCATGACAGTATGTCAAATGCCCAAGACTGAACAGGGGCACTGCCTTTCAGTTGAAGAATCATGTCTCAAACCAATGTGTCAGCATGTGTCTGGCTTGCTGAAGTGTCCTTGAGCAAGATACTGGAGCTCAACCGGCTCCAGAGAGACTGCATTGTTGCTGAACACAAAGCTGCAGCACCATGAAGAAATATGTTTCTCATATCAACAGCAGATGAAATATGAACATTATATTGCCTCCGCTGTAATTTGTTGTTGTTGAGTTATTATGTACAGGATGTTTATATGGAAACAAAAGGTTACTGACATTGATAATTTGTACTTGCAAATACTGTGTGGTAACATAACAGAGAAGGGCTGTTTAATGATATCTGAACTAATGAGCACTGGAGGAGGCAAGTGAGACGTTGATAAATTCAACATATCGACTCTATAATAAGTGGACGTGGACTGCCGTTTTGAAGTCTCAAGTTCGGCATTTTGGCCGTTGCCATTTTGGTATTTAGCCATTGCCATCTTGATTTTTGGCCATCGTCATCTTGGTTTTTGATCGTCCCCATCTTGGTTTTTGGCCATCGTCATCTTGGTTTTTGGTCATTGCCATCTTGGTTTTTGGTCATCGCCATCTTGGTTTTTGTCTGTCGCCATCTTGGTTTTTGGTCGTCGCCATCTTGGCTTTTTGCGTCCAGAAGTGACACGAGAGGGTGTAGCTAAGTACAACCGAGTGCTGAGTAAGACATTTTTAGGCGACCAAAATCTTATAACAAACTTTCCTGAACTGAAAACACACTGTGAAAGGGTTAAAGCTGTAAGACGAAATTGAGGACAACACAAAGACGGGACAACGCCATGGTAGCGACCTGTAAGTAGCCATGACCTAAAGCATACTGTACTTTATGTCTATTTTACTCTAAATGGGACCATAATTTACTAAATGAACATCATGCTGTATTGAAGAAGACTTGAAACTAGTGATTGAGACAGACTTCTGTACAATAACGAAGGAATCCATTGGTACCAACCATGTCATACTAGCTTGTCGCAAAGGAGGTTAAATAACGCTCCAAACCTTTGCTAAATTTTGGCGAGGAAAAACTGTCCATTTTCAAAGGGGATTCTTGACCTCTGGCCTCAAGATATGTGAATGAAAATGGGTTCTATGGGTACCCACGAGTCTCCCCTTTACAGACATGCCCACTTTATGCTAATCAGTTTGGGGCAAGTCATAGTCAAGTCAGCACACTGACACACTGACAGCTGTTGTTGCCTGTTGGGCTTGAGTTTTCCATTTTATGATTTGAGCATATTGTTTATGCTAAATGCAGTACTCCTGAGGGTTTCTGGACAATATTTGTCATTGTTTTGTGTTGTTAATTGATTTCCAATAATAAATATATACATACATTTGCAAAAAGCAAGCATATTTGCCCACTCCTATGTCGATAAAAGTATCTAATACTTGACAAATCTCCCTTTAAGGTACATTTTTATATCGATTGATAGCCCTCACACAACCAAAGTCTTTCAATCAATTCATCTTCAGGGAAACATAAATGTGTGTACCAAATTTCATGGCAATCCATCTAATAGTTGTCTAGACATTTTACTCAAAACCACAAATTTCAACCTCCTGCTGGTGCCAGAGGAAAATTCAGGAGATCCATCAGAAGTCATTTAAATACATTATCTGGGGACCAAGCATGTCTGTACCAAATTTCGTGCCAATCCAATGTAGCAGATATTTCACAGGATAAGTTAAATATTTGACTTGTGTGTGGAAAAGTCAGTCATTAGGATTCATCCTCATTCATCTTAATCTGTACGAAATGGCAATCCATCCAATAGTTGCTGAGATATTCAGCCTGAACCAAAACATTCAATATGAGAACAAACATTTAACAAAAGGAAGCCCATACGTGCCGCTTACATGGAGCAAACTTTTTCGTCTACTTTGATGAGTCTACAGAAAAAGCATGCTATTTAAGAAAGATTTTAACTGTGCCAAATGTGTTAGCATTACCCAACCCCGACTCTGCTACCGCTTCGCTTGTATCCATGTTTGTAAGGAAGTTCAGGATGTTATTGATCCTGACTACATTAAGCGTGAGAAATAAAGAATATCAGGGTATTGATTTTCCTTTTCACAAGTGATCCCTTCACATCTCTTTCATCTTACACTAGCTTATGTAACTGCCCCCGTTATCCACCCCAGCCTCAACTAGTGTGTAGAGCCACACATTTTGAGGCGCTAACAAAAACAGATACAGGAGGAAGCTACACACAACCATCAAAGGGGTCTGTGCCGATTTTGCCTCTAATCCATAGACACAGAATGTAAAACGCTTCTCTATGTCAGCCTGTTTATTTTGGCTCAGGGGTTTGTGTCTGTATCATAATCTATTTACTGCAGTGCAGAATTTAGATGGTAAATTATTATTTTACTGCGCGCCCGGATTTTAAACCTTTTCTCCTGGCTCCACGTCAAAAGCTTAAAAACTTGCCTTCCTCCTCTATTGCTCCTCTGCGTGCTCCAACATCGACCGGGACAGGCAGATGTACAGAGAGACACACAAAGCAAGAGGCGCTGTAACACACACACACACACGCACACAGAGCTGCCTGGAGGCCTGCTGCCGAGTGTCAGCTCTTTGTCCTGGACGCCCAGGGAAACACTCGAGTAAGAAAAGCCAGCTTGGTTTTGAAGGATGAACTTTGGCAGCCTGCTGAGCAGTAAGGATTACAGATATACATTTAACAAAAGTGCAAGCTTGTGTGCACAAAGACACAAGGACACGCATGGATGCAATAAAGCAGAAATGCTTTAAGATGAAAACGCAAAGACACACGGCGATGAAGTTTCACCTGCATCTTTTAACAGGACTGCCGGAGCCCTCCAAATTAAACAACCTCATAAAAAATTCAGTCTGACTCGAGCATTCGAGTAGCATGAAGCAGGAGCGAAAATATCTGATATTGTACAAAGACTTAGGTCCTTGAAAATCTGTTCAACAGGGGAACTTTGGCTTGTTCGGTTTTACACTTTCATGTGGCAAATAGATAGAGATGAATGCTGCCTTTCTATCTCTCACCTTCTGACAACAGGTATCTTAGATAGAGCTGGCGAAAGAGATAAGTAAGCTGGTGTGATTTGACCCAGCTAGACCTGGCAATTCTGACTCGAGATCTGAGTGAAACCTTTATACCCATGATCAGAATACGCCTGTATTCCACTTTCAGTCCTTGTTTGCTATTCAAAGGGAGCACAGGAGCAGCTGAGCAAAGCTTTGGCATTTCCCGTCGCCTTTGGGTTTTCTTTTCATCGCTTTTTCCTCGTACAGCCAACTGTCCTGCTCTGCTGGACACATGCTGTCCACAGCCCTTCCTCTCCTGCTGCACGGCAACTGTCGAGAGAAGCATGACTCCAGATAATGTGGAGTGTGCAGATGCTTGTGTCACTGTCAGCTCACCACAGTCAGATGAACCGAGTCTTGGCTCAGTAGGTGAGGATTTTATCTAACGCTCAGTCTCCGTTTGAATGCAGATACAAGCTGCCAGCCTCTCATTTCACGTTGCTATACACTACTGTCTCATTAACCGCAGCTTCTGCAGCTGCCCGCGCTGTGCAGGGAACTTCTGGGACTCCTTTAACCCCTCTTCGCTCTCTTTAATTGCTTCGGATGCTCGAGAAGCTCTTTCGAGTTCCCCCTTTGGAGCGACGCTTTGTTTGATGTGGTTTTAAAGTGGATTTGGCGCACAGATATGCGCTCTCAGAAATACTCTCAGACAATCGCATAAAAAGCAAGATAAATGTCCACAAGCAAACTGACAACAGATGAATATATTCAAATCTCACCTGCAATGCAATGCAAGGCAAAAAAAGACAAATAGGGAGATCTGCATTCTCTTTGACACCATGTATTCACCTGCCTTTCCTCCCACTCAGCCAACCTACACAATACACCTACGCACGAACCCTGAAATCCTCCTCGCACAGACGGATTCATCTGACACATTTTATTTTTTTGTTTTGTCCTTTGGTGTGCTGTAAATCATTTTGATGTGATGAGCTTGATACGGTTCAGGGCATTTTCTTTTTTAAGTACAAAAATAAAATAAAAAATCACTGCTGTGGATAATTGCCAAGTCCTTTGCTCATCACATCATAAAACAAACACCACAAGTGTACTCATCGTTCAGCCAAACCTTCCACGCAACGTTCGAGAGAAAAGCTGGAAAAACATCATACTTTCACCTCTCTCTGTACCCTTCCCCGCTGCTCTTTTTATACACATCTCGGTTGGTGCATCCATGAACCCTTTTGTTCAAATTGTCATACAGGTTTCATCGTATACGCCTGTTTCAGCGGCTGCTCAACCCTCATCCCCTCCACCTGCCTGATTTTCTTTTCCTCTGTTCAGTCGCTAACATACACATCCTTTGTTTTCTGCAGTGGAGTTTTCATTTCTCTGCATTACAATGAACTCACCTATAAACTCCGCAGAAATCCCAAAGGGCTGCATGTTAATTCATTCATAGAAAGCTGCTTCTATAGCTTCTTCTTCTTCTTCTTCCTCCTCTCCTTTTTCTTCCTCTTTTTTTACATCAGCCGCGTTGTTTCATTATCTGCCTCACAATTATATCCTCTTATCCTCTTATCCTCCCACGTCATCCCTCTGAAAGATCTAAACTTCTCAGAGCCAATGTATCTATGACTCATAAAAATAGTCCTTTTATCCTTTACCAGAAGAGATAACTTACAGTAATCTAGCAGGACCATTTAACATACCAGCGTGTGGGCTGTGATGTTTGATAAAGTGATGTGAAGCGACATCACATCAAAGAAGAAGAACTGTCACTCACATGGTCTCATCGTTCTGAAACTCCAACTTGCCGGACACCTCCTCGTAGTCCTCCCCAGCCTTGGCGGTGCCCTCAACGGTGTGGTAGGGCACTGCCACCTTCCCCCTCGCCCCGGACGTCCGGTGAACCTTCACCTGCATGTTGCCGACGCTCTCGCTGACCCTTGTGGAGGGGCTCTCAAAGGTAAAAATGCCAGCGTGGTCGTCGTCGTAGATGGTAACCGTGGCGGTGTGAGCGGTGCCCAGGGCGGCCTTCGGAGGGACGTGGGAGATACCCACCGTGCTGTTGCTGGAGGTGATGGAGTTTGGCTCCAGGGTGGAGACCTCGGCTCGGTGCACGATACGTGGATTGCTCAGACGCACGTAGAAGTGCTCGTCCTCTTCGAAAATATCGTCATCGATAACGCCAACGGTGAACTCTTTCGTTGTCTCACCAGGCTTGAAGACCAACGTGCCCTCGGCGAACTCGTAGTCTGAGCCGGCATTGGCAGTCGCATCCTCTGTACGGTAGTCCACCTGAGTGGCACAAGCAAAAAAAAAAGAAACTTTATTAAAAGTCTGGGAGTTTTAATGAAATGCTGAATTATTAATATCTTTTATGCCTCAAGCGATTAAATTCGATTTTAAATTGACCCAGAGCATTTACAATATTTGTCACTACTTCTTATTACCTTCACAGTGCAGCCACTTTCTCCTCCATGCCGGCCCACTGACAGCTTCAGTGAGCCACAGTTCTCGAAGCACTGGTAGTGAGAGGGGTCAAACTGCATGTAGATGGTGTTGGGATCTTCTTCTTGCCCGCTGGCCTCATGACAGCTCACCACCTTCCTGGCCTGGTCAGCGGCGTGCTTTTTCAAGATGTTCCCAGCACCGATCATCATGCGCGTGGCTTGAATGCGATAGAAGGCCCGGCTCTTCTGTTGTTGGACCAGCACTTGGTAGTTGGCCATCTCAATCAGCTGCTCCATGTCCTTCTCCGGGTGCCTTTGTTTCAAGTCTTTCAGGTTGCGGGCCATATCCCGTCGGGCCTCTTCCTCTTGATCTTGCTCCGCACTCATCCCTCCACCTTCCTCCACCCCCTCCAGCATCCCATCCAGAGCCTCCTTGGGGTGAGTGTGGGAGTTCACACCCTGGCCGTCCATCTCCAAGTCCATTTTAGTGAACATGGCATCTCCCTCTGACTCGATGATGATGCCGCGGGTCTTGTCGGCGCGGTACCGCTTGTGGACGTACTTGTAGAAGAGCAGGCGCCGGTCTGCGATCCAGGCTTGCAGCACACAGACAGGGAAGAAGAGGAAGGTGACGACGGCCTCCCAAACCTCCACCTCTCCAGGGGAGACCACAGACAGGATGAGATACAGCCAGATGTAGGCGAAAATGCTCCAGGCGGCGGTGACAAAAAACACCCGCAGGTGCTTTACCTTGCGGGTTTCGTTTTCTGGCACCACATAGACACAGATAGCGATGATAATGAACATGTTGAATGCAGCGCTGCCCACGATGGTGCTGGGACCCAGAGATCCAGCCTCGAAGTTATGGCCGACCACTTCGATGACAGACAGAAGGATCTCTGGCGCAGATGAGCCCAGCGCCATCAGAGTCAGGTTGGACACCGTCTCATTCCAGACGCGCACGGTAGTCGTCGTCGTCTCACCGTTGGGCTTCTTGATGGTGATCTCTTTCTCCTGAGAGGTAATGACCTCGATAGAAGACATGAAGCGGTCCGCGATGATGGACATGCCCAGGAACATGTATATGAGGGCCGCAAAGTAAACAATGGCGCGTGCCACCTTGTCGCCCACCGCAGGGTTTTGTGGGTTCCACATTGGCAGCACCACACCGTCGGTGCAGTTATCCTCACTGGAGCAGTTGCCTGGTGCGCCGCCGATACCATCTTCAGGGCTGGCGCTGCCCTGGGAGAAATGAGTGACTCCTGGAAGCAGAACCAGCAGATAGGAGATGACATTCATACATGGCGTGACAGGTGGAGTGAAATCCAGGATACGCTTGTGCAGAAACATGGCGGCGATGATGATGCTTGGAGTCTTCTGAGTTCAGTCACATGTGAAGGTCTATCCGAAAACCTCTGAAAGACAGAAGAACAAGAAATTTGGATGAGATCGTCACATTCACTACACGTCAGATGTTCGTCATTCAGGGTTCTATTCTTGAAATAACCGCAACAAGTATAACATCGCAGAAGCACTCACGGTCTTTTTGTATGCAAATGACGTGGGATCCAATAGTTTCGTCTGTCCGAGTTTGGAAAGCCAGAAATATTGGCACCTACAGCACTAATCACTGAGTCATTGGTATTGAAGTACCCTGTCGAACTCCCACACATACAATGTGATCATTCTGTGCTAAGCAGCAGTAACAATGTTACCTTCTGCACCTGTAGTACTGAGGGAAAAAAGTGACTCAGTCCACCATGTATTGTCAAGTTCCAAAAATAACCTTCACTGACAGTATAACAAGAAAGTAGCAGTTGTTCTCCCAGACCTACAGATAAAGATATTATAAGATGATTCAAAGGAGAAACAATCCTGGTCTCTCATGGAAGTGCAGCATGCCTCTCAACTCTATTGCTTAATGCTAAAAATATAGTAACCACCTTTTTTTTTTTTTGGCATTTTTACATGAGCAATTTAAACTATGTCAGGGGACAACTTAAAATAATTTCACAGTGGTTTTCTTGGCAGCAGCGTGGCCATCAACAGCTGGAGTGAGCAATTCAAGCAGCATCAATGCTGTCCAGAGGATTAACATCTGCATCAATGTGAACAGAGAGACAGAGAAGGAGGGGAGGGGGAAAGCCTAGGAATGTAATCTGGTGCTTCCTAATTAAAATTTCAAAACCACCTCCATCTCAAAAATAGGTTGCCTCGCATACCTACAGCACAGGTGATTTGATAATGCTTTATGTACGGCACACGCTCTCATTGACATGCAGCAGAGAAAAAGCTGCAATCTCCACTCTGACCTGCATAACAGGAGTGCACGTTTTCCATCAAAGGCTACATTTATTTCAGGGCGAAGCAGCGCGGCACAGCACAGATGTCAAAAATTAAGTTGTCATTTTTGTTGTTGTTGCCTTATAAATAAAAGACAAACAGATTGTGTTTGTGCAACAACAGCTTTATGCAACAACTCGACACATGTCTGCTGATCACATTGAGTGAAACATCAGCAGGATCAGCACCGTGGACAGCGACTCCTGCAACAAAGCAGAAGCAACACAGGACACATTTGACCCTCAGCCTGCTTGTCAAAGGCTGTTTTCTTTCATAATTATTTAACATTTCAGATACTCCTAACACTGGGAGTTTGAAGCTTTAAAAGCTTTGCGATGAATCATATGTGCATAACATTACAGCCAAGAGTACAAGATTGCATGTAATTTAAATATTTCACAGTGCTGTCATGTGATATCATTGATTTCCTCCTATAACACAATATGATACTGCTGTCGTCTGGCACACAACCCTGCACAAATTTTGAGTGGGTGACGTTTCTATGGTAAAAGCAAGCTCTCCAACTGGTCGGAATGCAGGAATGAAACATGTCTTTTGACAGCACTACAGAGACACAAAAGGTGTCTGCATCTTTTCATCCGTTCTAGTGGTGACATACGCAGTACATTGACATGCATTCCTCTCAGAAATCACCAGGCAGCAACAAGCTAACAAGGCACTAGAAACGTAGAGACACTCTCACTGTCTCGTTTCCCTGAAGAATGCAGGATTTGTTAAGTCGACGCCACTACCAAGCAGAAAGTTTTTCACCTTACTTTGATCATTTGCAAATCTTGAGTCTCACCAAAGACATTTGATAGATCCTAAAGATGCAAACACCCCTCTACCAAACTACAATTCTCTGCACTGCTGGTATTTAACATTCATTTCTTCATTAACAACCTCAGTTCAACATTTATACCACTGACAAGCTCATTTCTATTTCATTAAGTTTCTCATCTAACCTTTAATAATTCCAAAATTATACAAATCTTAAAAAAAAAATGCCTCCGACCCAAATAAAATTATGATGATTTAATCCTCAAACTTGTTCCTGTTTTGTAAGCAGGGGTCTCAGGTTGGCAAGTAAACACTTGTACATAATGAGTCACACTTTGATGCCAGAGAGATGGTGCTGTTTTTCTTTTCATCAAATGGTGGCAGTCTCAATTTGTAATGAGACTCCTGATAAATGTCATTTCTACTATCTTGGGAATGAAAAGTGATGAAAAGAAACAAACAGAAGGAAGCAGAAACAATGTGTAAACAAAAAAATAAAACTAACTGTTAGCAGACAACATTAATTCCTTGAGACCTGAACTAAAAAATATAATCAAAGAGAAATCTGTAAGCAAAGAAACGACATAAAAACAGAGCCTACTATTGGTTTGCATGCAGCTCTGAGCTTTAGGGCCCAGCATAGTGGAGAAAAAAACCCAAGATGCTTATGCATCATACTTTGTTTTTATATTCCCCTATTTTTTAATAATATTCTAAGAAACTGCATTACTCACCTGGGTGCAGTTGTCAGTGAGTCAGCTCAGTGTGGAAGTTGTGGCCCTCAGGAGGTGAACTTATCTTTCATATCGCTCTGTAGAAAAGACAGGGTTATCTTAAATTAACAAATGTGTAGAGAGAGTTTTTTATAATCACCGTGGAAAACTAGCCGGAAAGGATTCCACATTAGAGAGTTTTTAAGAAGCTTATTAAAAGCCAGATATGTGGGCCAGTAGATTTAGAAACACAAATTATAACAGACAATTCAAAAAATTACAAATGGGTTTCTGACTGAGGCAGCAAGATTATTGGACATTTAGAGATGCAGGGAGAAAAAAAGCCGATTATCCTGTCAGTGCATGAGGGACAAATAGACTGGTCCATTTGGTGCGCACAGCAAGTCCCCACAGATACTCACAGAAAGACCCTGAATCTCAGCTGGACCCTAGTCCCACAGTGTGGATACCCTGCACCAGTTCACCAGAGGAAGACACATCCACACAGCAGGCTGGTGTAATGGTGTTGGCTTGTTGCGCTGGTGTCTTTGGAAATGACGCGTATATCTTTCCACGGTGCTATCTCTCTTTTTCTCTCCCTGACAGGTACCCTATACCTCAGCAAACTTAACACAGTCGGATTAGTTCCTCTTATTAAATAAATCCCCCTCTGCTCCACCACCGGCGACACCTTCCGCAAAGCTAAGTAATTTCTCCAAAAAAAAAACCCACAATGCGTTTTTCAGCTTTTATCCTCTCCAGGCTATACGTGCGATTGTTGATGCGTAAAAAATAATAAATGAAATGACTGACTGTCCTCAGGAATTCTTCCCCAAAGCTGTCAATTTATTTAAAAAAAAAAAAAGGCTTTCAGGGTGTTTTTATCTAGGAAAAATTAAAAAAAATCCCCCTTGCTTTTTCTGTCTGTCTGAGCTGGAAAAAACGCAAACTGCACATGAAGAGTAGGCGTGAATGAATGGTGAAGGATTGAGATTGAGAGGACGCAAACACCAAACACACAGTAAACGGATCAGGACAAAGATGGATATCAAGCATGAGAGGGATGGTGGAAGCAGACAAGAAAGAAAGACAGAAAGAGGAGAGAGTGTGGTGCAAATGGAAGTCTTGGTCTTACTCTTCTTGCGGTGGGCAGCATTGGCACAAGAAAGCGATGAGCGAGAAGGAGAAGAAGCAGTAACACTGCTGCAGAAACAGGGGAGGAGACGTTCACTAACAGGAACAGAGCTACACGCACGGCTGGTCCTCCTGACTGCGCATCAGGAGTCCAGGATGAATGATCATTTCACTCCGAAATCCTCATTACTTGCTCATTACCATAAACCCGCTGTGGGCTAAAAAGCTACAGATCTGATATTATTCCAGTCAAAGATAATCCCAGATGTTGCTGCCTGTAGGTCTGTTATGGGTTGCTGGATATTATTGTACCATATATGTATGGTCATACATAGAGATGTAGTAGAAAAACCCCCACATATTTTTAATTAATAACTATAAAACATGTAAAAGTTGGAACAAGATCTATTATTTGGGGGTAAACAAAACAAACTAAACTTGACTTTAAAGAAAAGAGGGAGAGTAGGAAGTGGCTAAAAGCTTAAGATCTGATATTATTCCAGTCAAAGACTCAGAAATCCCAGATGTTGCTGCATAGGTCTGTTGTGGGTTGCTGGATATTATTGTAGTCTGGATGGTCATACACAGAGATGTAGTAGAGGAAAAAAAAACACATATTTTTCCCTGAATTCATGATACATTACTAGAAAACATCTAGAAGTTGGTACAGGATTTATTATTTGGGGGGAAACAAAACAAACTAAACTTGACTTTAAAGAAAAGAGGGAGAGTAGGAAGTGGCTAAAAGTCTATAGCAGCTATAGTCAAGTCAAGTCAAGTCAAGTCAAATTTATTTCTATTGCACATTTAAAACAACATGAGCTGACCAAAGTGCTCTACAGACATAGACAGAATAAAAACAGGTCAACAGTGCAGACAACAAAATCTCACACATCCACAGACAGAGACCAAGATAAAAATCCATGAGTAAAAGACTGTTAAAATGAGCATTTATAAAAGGCCAATTAGTAATCACAGTTCAAGTACATTCAAAAGCCAAAGAAAAGAGGTGGGTCTTGAGCTGTGCTTTGAAAGACTCTGTAGAGGGAGCAGATCTCTATAGCATCCACATTGTTCATTACACACCAGCAGACAAGATATCTGCACGGGTGAGACAACTTTGCCATTCTGATCTTTACCATTAGTGGGGTTCAATTAGATGTAAAGTTTGGCCTTAGGGTGGTGACATACAAAAAAACCCCACCAATTTTAAACATAAAGGTCAGTCTACTTGTCATGAGGAGTACTACTCAGCCTATGCAAACAGTTGTATCATATCTTCTATAGCCCTAGAGGGGCTTTCTAAAGTCAGAAAAATGAACCCTGGTGATGTCATCATGATATCACTAGGGTCTTCTTGAGTTTCACTTCAAATATTTGACAGAAAAACCAGCGTCATAATTAGGGCTGTCAAAGTTAACACGATAATAAAGCGTTAACGCAAATTTGTTTTAACGCCACTAATTTCTTTAACGCATTAATGTAACTTGCGATTTTTGGGTTGTAGCGGGCTCAGTTTTAAAGCTAGAGTGAAAATACTGGTATCATATGAAACTAGACAACCCAAATCATCAGGTCATACTAGCTTAACACTCAAAACTTGAGCTAAATTTTGGCGAAGACATTTCTTTTTCATAGGGATCCCTTGACTTCTGACCTCAAGATATGTGAATGAAAATGGGTTCTATGGGTACCCACAAGTCTCCCCTTTACAGACATGCTCACTTTATGATAATCACATGCAGTTTGGGGCAAGTCACAGTCAAGTCAGCACACTGACACACTGACAGCTGTTGTTGCCTGATGATTTGAGCATATTTGTTATGCTAAATGCAGTACCTGTGAGGGTTTCTGGACAATATTTGTCATTGTTTTGTGTTGGTAATGGATTTCCAATAATAAATATATACATACATTTGCATAAAGTAAGCATATTTGCCCACTCCCATGTTGATAAGAGTATTAAATACTTGACAAATCTCCCTTTAAGGTTAATTTTGAACAGATAAAGAAATGTGCGATTAATTTGTGATTAATCACGATTAACTATGGACAATCATCATTAATATTAAATATTTAATATTAATCTATTAAATATTTTGATCGATTGACAGCCCTAGTTATAATCTGTAGGCATGTAATTTAAAAGATGAGCGCATTTAATAGGCAGCGAAGGTGTAAAAGATGTGATTGAGTTGCATTATGGGAATTGTAGGATTCAGTGTTTTTGGAGTTAGGAGCTAAAAGTCAGGATTTCTCAGCCCGTGCTGCACAGATGTTGACCATTCTTTTTAAAATCTGTGTCTTATGAGTCCCCTAACTTTATGGAAGTTCAATACTAAATCTCTGGATTGCCCTTTAATAGAGTGCTCCAGGGATTATGTGTTTTTTGTAGGCCAACCAGGACGTTAGCATCGCCCTGGTTCCCTCAACAAAGAGCCAATGGGATTTTTCAATTGGGTTTTGGATTACTGCAGAAAATAAACTCTGTGGCAAACACATGTTTATGATACTTACACGTTTTGTTCAGCAAGATAATCTTCACAAATGAACACCACTTTTATGAGTTTTGAAGTGTGAATGCAATCGCCTGAAGTAAAAAGCTATACGTTAGGCTTGTAATGGAAATTCCGTCAATTTCCCTAGATGAGTCCTAATGAACGTTGAAATAAAGATCTCAAACAGATGAAATGTCTTTGTTGTATTTTATTCTTGAAAGAAGAGGCCCTGGTTATACAGAGTCACACAGAGTCTGCAGAAGAGTGCACTGCAGGAGAATATTACAATGTGATTATATAGAAATCTACAACGGGGAGTGTGGGAAAAGGAGTTGTTTTCACACTGTGTCCCAGTAAGAGTCAACACTCAGTACTTTCCCAATACATGAGACAAAGAGCACACATTAAACAGAGTAGACAGTAACTTTCCACTGTTGCATAAAGAGACATCGCTACATACATAGTCATTTCTCATTACAGGCTATAAACGAACTACACCACGGTCACATCAACGCGAGTACACAACGAGGCTGTAAAGGCGGACGAGTCGGCGTGCTGACGTTTAGTAGTCTCTTTTAGCCACTTGTTAGCAACCGCCTTTTTTAAGACACAAAGACGCTTCAAAATTCTTGAGTGAGATATTCACTGACGTATTTTATGTCGTAGAACAAAACGTTAAAATCTCTTCAGCTTGTGTTAACCACAGACATTATTTCGGGCATCTAACTATAAACCCATTCAAAAAACCCATTGACATCGAGACATGGGAACCCGGAAGTGCTAAAATGCTAACTAATTTACGGGTTTAAGGGCTCATTCCTGCAGCACTCTATTAATCCAAAAAAGTATTGATATTGTCAGAATTGGCTAAACCTTCGTTAATGTATGCTGTACTGGCTACTTAGGTGTAGCTATGCTTTTAGCTGTTGGAATACTAAACATGCCTACAGGTAGTATGTCAACATGCATGTTAACAATTACAGAACCAATGTGTAACATTTAGGAGGATCTATTGGCAGAAATGTAATATAATATTCATAAGTATGTTTTCGTTTAGTGTGAGAAAATACGAATGATTGTGTTTTTGTTAGCTTAGAATGAGCCGTTTATATCTACATCTGGAGCGATTCCTCTTCATGGAGCTGGCTGCCATGTTTCTACAGTAGCCCAGAACGGACAAACCAAACGCTGGCTCTAGATAGGGCCATTCGCGGCCACCGTAGTTCTCCTACATGCTTGGCACACGGTAGAAATTGCAGTTGGTTGCAATCTGATACCTCACCGCTAGAGGCCGCCAACCCATACACACTGGCCCTTTAACATGCTGACATTTGACATGTAGCATATTAGAATCAGCATGCTCACATGCTCTGTTTACAGTCCTATCAAATGTTCAGTCATTAACTGAAATATTAAACATGTGGAGTTTCCATGCTGTCAGGTGATCACTGCCATCATTAGGATTAATCCTCTGGGTATTATATGAATGTCTGTATCCACTAGTTGTTGACTCTGGAAGTGTCGAACCACTGACTGACAGTGCAACATTGTCATCCCCAGAGCTACACTGCTAGGAAAGCTAAAAATATACCTTTCATTTGGATAAAATTAATTTACTTTTTATTGGCGGATGATTGCCTGTAATATTGGTGGAATGGATGCTGTAGATTACCCACCTGAAGCGATGATTATGGCAAGCCTGGGAGAGAAATAAAAGAGATTAGACTGAGATCTGGAGGACAGAAAGCGCCAGGGGGAGGGGAAACACACCCAAACACCATCAGGAGGAGCAGCTTACTGGAATCTTCTGTTCCTGCAGTTTAAAATCATACAATGAAACATATGGAAAGGTTTGAACTGCTTCATTTGAGCGAGTCCCTTACCACACTGTGCTCATTCCAACACATCTCATGCAAGAGATAATACAGTCACTCATGAGTAGTCTCTCCTTTTGACTCTGTGCACATATTTCCTGCAACATTGAAACACACTGTTGTATTGTTATCAAATGATTGACCCTCTCATTTGTGTTGTAAATGTATGGGTCGCAGCCAAAAGCTTTAATGAAATTCCACACACAATAAACACAGAGAGACATACTCAAACTCATTTAATCAGATTATATATGTATATGAAAATGAAAAATGCAATCTTTTTAAATGACAGTTACCTGACCTACTAAATGGGAGCAGATTGTGATGCATAGCTCATGAGAGGAGATGTAACCTGTGATACTGATGGGTCCTTCTCCAGATGCACTCACACAAACTATCACATTCTCCAATGTGTTCAAATTAGCAGATGTGTCTGTCACACGCCAGTCAGCTCCAACAATGTCAGTGTCTGGCTTTCATATTTCAGTCACTGTCATTCAGCACCTTGGACAGCACCTCAGACCTCCTTTAACACTGAGAGAAAATAAGCATCAGGGTAGCAACACAATCATTCAAAACCAGTGCACAGTACGTATAATATACACTCATTGGCCACTTTATTTAGTTTATAATGTTCAGTTTTTGGTGACATTGCCGGAAATGTGTAAATGCAATGTTTATTATTGAGGTTAAAGATGGTGTTGTACTGAATTCTATTATTTTGTGAGGCAGCTCTAATGATTTGTCCTACATAGATGGGCAGAATATTAAAGGAACAGTGTGTAGCATTTAGGGGATCTATTGGCAGAAATGGAATATAATATTGATAAGTATGTTTTCTTTAGTGTATAATCACCTGAAATTAAGAATCGTGTTTTTGTTACCTTAGAATGAGCCATTTTTATTTACATACAGAGCGATTCCTCTTCACGGAGCTGGCCGCCATGTTTCTACAGTAGCCCAGAACGGACAAACCAAACACTGTGTTAACTTTGACAGAGATCGTCCTATTAAGCGTTCTTATTGGCTGTTCATTCAACGGAGGCAGCTGTAAATCACTCGTGAACTCTGATCAAATGGACAAACTATGGAGCGCTGATCAAATATGGCTGGCGGTGCTTGGTATTTCCTCAGCTGATCTCAACATGGCTGCCAGGTCACAAACTTTCTCATTTTACAGCTAAACAGTACACTAAAGGATGTTTCTGAAAACATTCAAGGCAAGAAATAGACATTACAGTAACAGAATATTGATTCATATTTGATCAGCGCTGCCTAGTTTTAACCGTTTGATCGGAGTTTGCGAGTTATTGACAGCCGGCTCAAAGACGGCAAGGCTCCAGCTCGACTCTGGTTGTTTTCCTTTGGTCTGTGAAATCTTGAAGATACCATTAGGAGCACCGGAGGACAGATTCCCTGTCTCATGAACTACTGTCAGGATATAGTGACCGTTTTATAAAAATAACTTTTTGTAATCATATTTGCTCCAGTTCAACCTATTGCAGCTTTAACCCCCGTTATTCCACTCAGCTGCCGTTAAACAAGACACGGGAAACCTCTGTTGGTCTTGAGGAGCAACAGCATTTATTTCTGCACCAACTGCAACTTCCACTGTACATTCACTTGATGTTCTCTGAGCTAAACTAACTCTGTCTTCTGCTCCACTGGCTCTCTTGTTCGCTTGCAAACATTCGCCACCGCTCTCTCTCTCTCTCTCTTGCTTCACCACTCACCTCTCACCTACACACACACACTCTCCGTACTGGTTCTGCTATTCTCCAAATGACCTACGCTAAATGGCTCTTGAAAGGGCCATTTGTGTTTTCACGTCGGCCACCGTAGTTTTCCTACACGCTTGGCACACGGGAGAGGCAATCTGCAACTTTACCACTAGATGGCACCAGATGTTACACACTGTTCCTTTAAAAACACATCTGAATGTAATGCAGTTTAATAACTAACATATAACTAAAACATATAATTTAAATCCTCTACGACAGTGTCAACAAAAACTGTGTGTGTTTCTGTGACTGAAGTAGAAAGTTGGAGGCCATTTACCCTCAGTGATCCAGGTGTTTCTATGGACCAGGCTTTGAGCCTTGACCAGCATGTTAATTGTTTGGTTCGCTCCTGTTTCTACCAGCTGAGGAACATTGCTAAACTCAGGCCCATTGTGTCCCCAGCTGAGTTGGAAATGATTAGTCATGCCTTCATTTCCTCCCATCTTGACTACTGCAATTCTCTTTTCACCTGCCTTAGCAACACTTCCCTAAATCGCCCACACGTGGTCCAAAATGCTGCTGCCAAGCTTTTGTACAAGTCCTCCAAAAGGTGTCATGCTACTCCCATTTTGATTTCTTCACACTGGCTTCCTTTCAAATTTAGAATCCAGTTCAAGATTCTTGTGATCACGTTCAGAGCCTTGCGTGGTCAGGCGCCTGCCTACATTAAAGAGCTACTGCAGCACTACATCAGCAGCAGGTCTCTGAGGTCCTCTGATCGGGGTCTGTTGGTTGTTCCTCGCTCCAGGCTCAACACAAAAGCAGACTGTGCTTTTGAGGTTGTAGCTCCTAATTTGGAACACTCTTCCATTGGACTTAAGATCGGTGGACATGTTTAAAAAGCAGCACAAGACCCATTTGTTTAGTTTGTTTGTGGCTTTTATGTTTTTAGCTCGATGTTCGCATTTCACATCTGTTGTTTTTTTTCTTTTACTTGCTATTTTGTCTTTTGTTTGAAAGCACTTTGTGATGTCTGCTCTTAAAAGGTGCTATATAAATGAACTTATTGTAATTATCATTATTATTATTATTGGTGCTAAGCCCAGACCTGTATGAAAATTGTGACTTGGTAGGAGATTCTTCAACAAAAAAAGTCAACTCAAGGTCCACTTAAGAGCATTCAACTGCATTTCACGGCAAATGGAACTGCCTTAGGTGTCATTAGGGGAACAATAAGCTTGTCACTTATAATGCCATTATAAGTGACTGTCTTATGCATGAGCATCCAATAACTTGGAATATGTGGACCTCAGTTTTCTGATGTAATATAACAGAAATTCATGTTGCTGCAGCCGAACCATTTGTGAGTTATGTTTTGCGAAGAAGCTACTTGCTCTTTTGCGATTTCCCAACCATGTAAAAAATGCAATTCTATTGGTAAAATTCTGTTTTTTTATTCTTATAATCAACCATAGTTTAAGATTACATTTATATTTTGTTTTTAATGATAGTTTATTGTATTTGTACAGGCTTGTAAATGTCATTTTACATATAATGTGGGGTAATATTTTACAGATTTTTTCTGTTCATGATAATGAAGAAATGCATGTAAAATTACAGAAATCAGTTGCAGGTCGGTAAGCATGTGAGGTTAAAAAGTAATTTTATGTTTGCATGGGTAGTATTTGTTCAGACACAAAAGTAAATTACTGTTAAAAGACAATCAAAAAATATAATTTAACAGAACGTACTATATTATTTTACAAATTTCTTTCGGTCTAATCATTAACTAATCATTACCTACTCTTAAAAAAATGATTGGGAGTTACTCATTAAAGGAATGGTTCCCTGGCATTTAGATCCTAATTTGTTTTTTGATTAAGTAATCATTAACTAATCTTTGACTAATCATTACCTACTCCAACACATTTGATAGGGAGTTTCTCATTTAGTTCCTCATTTGTTCCCCAATAACTACTCACATTTTTGTGTACCTTATTGTAAAGTGTCACAATTTTTTTGATTTCGTTTGAATTGCGCCATGAATCACACATATGATGTTTGTCAATTTAAAAGATAATTTTGCAAGTCAAGAAAGTCTCAGTTTGTAAAACTGTTGAAGTATAAAACTGTGAAAATACGTAATTAGAAAGACGGCACACCCAAAATGAATGAATGATACTATTGATTTTTCTCAGTTGTTTTCATTAGATATACTCAGAGACCTGACTGCTATACTGTTTTTCACTTGCAGGATAAGAGCATCAGGCAGTTAGAGGAGGGAACAGAAAAGTGGAAAGTGGCAGATGCAGTCTGGACCAGACGAGAGGAGGAGCTGATGAGTAGGACCTCACAACAGGTGTCCATTGCTATTGGTAATCTTTTACTTTTCCATTGTAAATTAATGTATGTGACTACCATAATCTATTGAATACAGAATAAAAGGTGAAATGACCCGGGCCCAGCAGATGGAACTGGACCTTGAAGAGACAGCTGGTGACCGTGATGATGACTCATCTGATGAAGACAGTACAGCTGCAGTAGCAACACTGGTGAGAATATAAACATCCTGTTTTTTTCCTGCTTCATTTTCAGGAGAAAAACTGTCGAGTGAAGCCTCTGTAAAATGAAAAGGTCTTAAGAGTGCAGCAGTGAGCATTTAACGCTGACTTGTATCTTCTCTCTTTTGCATTTCGTTCCTTTGTATTCTAATGTTTTTGTTGGGGTAGCAGTGGCTCAGGAGGTAGAGCAGTCATCTGGTAATCTGAAGGTTCCCAGTTTGATTCCGGCTTTTATACATTTTTACTTATTGATATTATGTTAACAGACAACTTCAAGTTCAAGCCAATCACAGGTCATTTCAGAGAAAGAGAGAGCGTTCTTATGGCTGTGCTCCGGCTGGTGGGCGGTGCTTGGTATTTCCTCAAGAGATCTTAACATGGCTGCCTGGTCACAAACTTTCTCATTTTACTGCTAAACAGTACACTGTACACAGTAGGCATTACAGTAACAGAATATTGATTCATATTTGATCAGCGCTGCCTAGTTTGACCGTTTGATCGGAGTTCGCAAGTGATTGACTTGTGGCTCTCATAGACGGAAGCTGGACGGCAGACTTCAGATCAGCTCTGATTGGTTGTTTTCCTCCGGTCTGTGAAATCCTGCAGATGCCATTAGGAGCACCGGAGGACACTGGAGGCACATGATTTTTTTTCAGATTACCTGTCTCATGTACTACTGTCAGGATATAGTGACTGTTTTATAAAAATATATTTTTTTTTTAAATCATATTTGCTCCATTTCTATGCACTGCTGCTTTAAAGCACAATTTTCAGAATCGTGATGGCAACAGGTGGTATAGGTGGTATTAGGTGGGATGGAAGGTACAGTAGCTGCATTATCTGTGAAAAGAAGTTGTTCTTTTCTTTGCCAGGTGTAATGAGGTTCACTGTGGTTTAGAGAGGGACAGGTACTGGAATATATTTAGTAAAACACACATAACTCATTGCTATAATATACATGGTATCTGAATTCCTGCTGTCTCGGTACAGTTTGCTGTGTGCTCATGTTTCATGCTTTATTCTCAGTTTTTCATACCTTCTGCCAAAGAGAAGTTATTGCAAAGCAACAGCTAACCTCTATGAAAACATGGAAAGGTCTTGAAGCATGATCTAAACAGTATTTAAAGGGCACAAGATTTCTGGTTAAAGGCTGAAAAGCTACCTCACTGGATTTGTTTTTGTTGCTATGGTAACTGTTCCGCTACTGAGTACCCGTGGATGTTGAGGACGTTTTTACGGTTGTGGGCCTGCTGAGCTTTTTTTTGGCAGACACTTGTATATTTATTTTTAGCTTGGAATAAATTCATTAAAAATGGGATAATGTTCAGTGAACCGCTTGTCGTATTGTTGCTCTACATTATTCTGTGTGTAGTCTCTGCTGCCTTCCAGCATCAAGGTCAATAAAAACGTCTGCAATCTCTTTATTGCCATGAGGTCACGATAAACACGCCATTAACACACTCATACTCGTTTGCATTTTATTTGTCCATCAACAATCCAAAAGGGCCGTCATCTGCAAACCTGTGAGCTGTTTATGTAATTTCTTTAATAGATGTTTGTTTGTATGGCATGAAGGGCAGCTAGAAAAAGCATCACTGTATCACAGTGATTTAGTTGTCAGGAAATACTGTTTCCTGTTGTTGTTCTTGACTGACAGCATCTGGGCACAATTAAATCCTGTATCCAACAGCTTCTTAACCAAAATATAAAGGTGTAATATTGTAAACTTGTCAGTGATGTGCTGTGCGCTGAAATTTATGCATTTTGTTTTAATACCTCTATGCCCAGGGCCGGCTTAAGGCATAAGCCCAATAGGCGGTCGCCTAGGGCGCCACCTTCTGGGGGGGTTGCTAGTCGCCCTCTAAAAAAATAAAATAAATAAATAATAATTAAAAAGAAATTTAAAAAATGCTGACCTTCCTCATTTTCTCCATTGAGGTAACAAATGAATAAATAAATAAAAAAAGAAATACACTTTTCACCCCTGTAACTCTTGTTGTGGTGAAACTGACTTAACACTTTTAAGCCAACAATTTTGGGGACCAATTGTTTCTTTATATTATAATAAATACAAATAATAATAATAAATAAATAATTGATGAAATTCTTAATTTTTGTCTTGAAACCATTGCGAGGTCTGACGTGTGTTGCGGTTTACAAGGCTAGAGTTAGGTTTCTGGGGCTAGAGCCGGCCCTGTCTATGCCACACTGTTCCCTTTGGGTGCTCTGTTAGTTTAATTAGATTATTTTTGTTTTCATTGTTAAAATGATCAATAAAGCTGTTAGAAAAACATTTCATTTAGGCCCAAGGGGCAGCCTGTCAGGAGACATTAAATTGATCTCATCTTGTTTCTTAATGTATTGGTAGCATAGCTGATGACTTCTTTGCAACCTCAGAATGGTCAAGAAAGTGCTGCAATATCCCACCAAACACCGCCATCTGAATTATCAATAAGGATGCTCTCTCCATCAACTGCGCTTGTATGGATGCCTCAAAGCCTGAATATACAGCAAATAAAACCATTGGAGGAATTTAGAATTCTGTTGTGAGAGTGAGTCATTTGTAAATCAATACTGCTGTTAGACACCTAATGTGGCCATCTGTTGCTGCCTCTGCTGCTCGTATGTTGCCATCTTGTGGACAATTTAAAATCTGTCAGTCTTCATTTTGCACTAATCCACCAATTAAAATGTTCTCAGATATACAGATTTGAACCAGGTGCGTTAAATGAATTACAGCGTCAGTCTTCATTGCTGTAGAAGCGGTAGCAGTCAACACAACCGGCATGTCAAGAGTCCAACTGTAAACTGATTTAAAAAATAAGAATGCTTTTATTCTGCAGTAATGCATATGAGCTTTTTGGTGTTAACTATATTAAACCAGCAGTTTTTCAGTGATGCATCAGTGAACACACCAGACCAGTGTTAGACTTGTGATAATAAGATAAATAATCTCACTTTGCCGTGTATATTATGATGATTTTGAGATCTGCATAATTGGCTTAAAGGCTAAAAAGCTGTGATCAGTGGTGGTCTTAACATTTATATTATCATAAAGAGGGATAGTAACATTTCATTTAGTACTTTTACTCACATTTATTTCAAAACACTTTATTCTACTATCTGTCTCATGTAGTTACCAGCTGTTTTGAATAAAATAAAAAAGGAATTCATTTACAGAAATAGTCATTTTAAAAAGGATTCTCATCACTGAAATATGGAAAATGAAATCATCAACAGTGTGTACCTCTACTTTAACATTTGTTTTATTTTTTTAACTATAAATTAACCACAAATATTGCATATGTGTACAGCAAGTTAACCTGGCATCTAGTTAAAGTATTGGGGTTTCACTCAAGAAGTTTCATGTTATGTCTTTGCAGTGCGATAGGAATGTGGAAATACCAGAGCTGCAGTCACTTATTATCACCACTAGTGGGAAGCCTAATGCTGGCAATGGATCAACAGCAAGTCCACATACTGTGAGTTGCATAGTACATGATGCACCGCACTGACAGTGATGATCAATGTTCACTTTTCAGTTATCTTGCTTTTAACTGGGTGTCTGACGTTATTTCCACTCTACTTATTCGCAATCTATTGATCAATCATGTGACCAATAGATAACCCATATATATTTACCGTACCATCTTTCTTTTTTACAAAATAGCATATTCATTCATAGTGGACATAGAAACTTAAAAGAGAATTATAATTGACCATAAACAAAAACCATACAGCCAACTTTTCAGAAGGATATCCAAATCCATCTTCAACCATCTATGGGTTAAAAGGTTGAGTCTCAATTTTTAAACAGAAAGCGGCTAATTCTGTATTCTTTGAACCTCATTTAGAAACAAACCTAAATATAAAACAATACTGTACTGTGCAATGACTTTTTATGTGACATTTTTTATGGCACACTAAACAATGACCATTTGCGAGATTTTTCATGACATACTATATTATGACGTTTTATGACTTTTTATTAAATAGTAAACTATGACATTTTTTATGACATTTACTGTGACTTTGTTTCGCATGTTATACTATGACAATTTTATGACAAACTATCCTATGACTTTTTTTCAACATACGACTTTTTTCTATTTTTTCAACATACTATACTATGACCTTTTTATCACTTCTTTCGACATACTATATTAGGACTTTTTTATCACTTATTTCGACATACTATACTATGACTTTTTAATTTTCTCGACAAACTATACTATGTTTTTTCTTCAACAGAGTATACTACAACTTCTTTATTTTTTCGACATACTATACTATGACTTTTTTCGACATACTATACTATGACTTTTTTATCACTTATTTCGACATACCATACTATGACTTTTTCAACACACTATACTATGACTTTTTTATCACTTATTTCGACATACCATACTATGACTTTTTTATGACTTTTTTCAACATACTATACTATGACTTTTTTATCACTTATTTCGACATACCATACTATGACTTTTTCAACACACTATACTATGACTTTTTTATCACTTTTTTCGACATACTATACTATGACTTTTTTATGACTTTTTTCAACATACTATACTATGACTTTTTTATCACTTATTTTGACATACCATACTATGACTTTTTCAACACACTATACTATGACCTTTTTATCACTTCTTTCAACACACTATACTATGACTTTTTTATCACTTATTTCGACATACTATACTATGACTTTTTTATGACTTTTTTCAACATACTATACTATGACTTTTTTATGACTTTTTTCAACATACTATACTATGACTTTTTTATGACTTTTTTCGACATACTATACTATGACTTTTTTATGACTTTTTTCAACATACTATACTATGACTTTTTTATCACTTATTTTGACATACTATACTATGACTTTTTTATGACTTTTTTCGACATACTATACTATGACTTTTTTATGACTTTTTTCAACATACTATACTATGACTTTTTTATCACTTATTTCGACATACCATACTATGACTTTTTCATTTTTTTCGACACACTATAATATGTTTTTCTTTCAACAGAGTATACTACAACTTCTTTATTTTTTCGACATACTATACTATGACCTTTTTATCACTTTTTTCAACATACTATACTATGACTTTTTATTAAAAAAAAAAAAATAGTATAGTGTGTCGAAAAAATTAAAAAGTCTTAGTATAGTATGTCGAAATAAGTGATAAAAAATCATAGTATAGTATGTCGAAAAAAGTGATAAAAAGTCATAGTATAGTATGTCTAACTATACTATGACTATTTTTAGACAAACTATACTATTTTTTATTTTTTGACCTCTGACGTTTTTTCGACATACTATACTGTGACGTTTTTTCAAGATACTATACAATTACTTTTTTTATTTTTCGACATACTATACTATGACTTTTTTTATACTATACTATGACTTTTCTTCGACATACTATACTATGACTTTTATTTTTTGGACATACTACACTATGACTTTTTTTCGACATACTATACTATGACTTATTATACTTACTTACTATACTTATTTTTTTTAACTTGCTATACTTTGACTTTTTTCGACATACTATGAAATTTTGTATTTTTCAGAGATACTATACTATGACTTTTAAATTTTTTGATATAGTATTCTATGCCTTTTTTATTTTCCGACATACTATTTTATGATTTTTGTTTTTACATACTATACTATGACTTATATTTTTTCAACATACTATACCATGACATTTTTTCTACATACTATTCTATGACTTTTATATAACTTTTTTGACAATTTATAGTATGACTTTATTCGACATACTATATGACTTTTTTATGACTTTGTTCGACATACTATATTATGACTTTATGACATTTTTGTCATATTTTATTCAGACTTTTTTCGACATACTATACTATGACTTTATAATGTACTATACTTTGACATTTTTTGACACACTATATAATGAATTTTTCGATATATTATACCATGACTTTTATCAACTTACTATACTATGACTTTCATAATCACTTTTTTCGACATACTATACTATGACTCTTTTCTGATTTTTCCTACATACTCTCCTATGCCTTTTTTCAAAATACAACTTTTTAATCCTTTTCCATCAATAAAACATGAAAAAACCCAAGCGGGGCAGAGCAGGTTTTCTTTAAGCAGTTTAAATAATGTAGAGTGGAGATGGCCCATCTTTATACACTCCATATAAGCATATTCCATATTGATATTAGAAATAGTGGATTTTCTTTTGGTTTCCCTGTAACAGTCTGCTCAGGCAAACCAATGTCATAGCCCGAGTCAAAATTGACAATAACTTGCTAGACAAAGCAGCATACACTTGCAGAATGCATTTAAGGTGCTTTACTATAGTTAATAATATAACTTGGCTAAACATCAAGTAAGGTAGTTTTAATGAGAGCAAGATCAGTAGTTAAAGTGTTCACTCTGAAGGCCAGAAGACTAACGTTCTTGGACTTATTCCGGTGGTTTTGGTCCAAAATACTGGCTCAAGAGGGAGCCAAAAGCTCTTAGCCCAGGGCTGTCTGGCAGTCTTCAGCACCTTTGGCATTTAACTGCAGCTAATATAACTATATTACTAATCTAAGAAACTCATAAGCACACTACGCTTGGTGTCTCACTTTGACACAGAGAGAGAACTTGCTACTGTAGCAACTGAAGGTGAATATCTACAACCAAATTGTGTGTTTATCATTAACTGTTATCTTATGGTTTAGCCAGTTTAACAACCCAAATTGCTTTCGTAATGATAAGTGAGAAAGTCTTTCTTTTTTTTTTAAATAACATCTCGACACAGTTTGAACAGACTGCAGGGAATCCCCGACCACTGACAACACAGTAAACCAAAATAGACCAACAACCTCTGCTTAACCATTAGATGGCTAACACACTAACCCAGATTGCTGAATACCACCCATTCACTGCTATGTGCTGTAACCCAGATTGCATTTTTCACACCATATTTTAATGACAAGCCATATATACAGCTGTGTCCATATGAACCTGATAACCTGACTAAATTGCCAGCTCTTTTCACTTTAAGATGAGGCCAGCGATTCAGAGGTATGGAACCATGCCCCATGTGTATACAGTCAGATCAGCAATGTATCCACTAGGACACATGCAGCATAACATTCTTTCTTTCAATACTTTTTCTGTTGATCAGTGTCTAAGAATCCTGAATGTCCAAAAACAATTACTGATAAGTCATGCACACTAATAAACTCTTATAGGAGCTATCTAAAAAACCTTATATATACAGTTAAATCAAATCTGACAAGATGAGTCAATGAATTTTTGACAACAGCCAAGGCAAATGTTTATGTAGCAAGCTACCGCAGATTCCTAAACATTTGACACAAGGAAGTTGATATAATCTAATTTCTTTGTTCTTATGAACACCATAAAGATCTGTTTCCCAACTTTGAGGAGCCTGCTGCCATCCTGTCAATCCCCATAGACCCCCCTGCAGAAGACAGTGAAAAAGCTATAACAAACCTGCTCAGCACCAAATGGCAAACAGACAAAGTTAAAGACTAGCTGGTGAACATAGCAAAGCATTTAGCAGCTAAAGATACAGATATATTTTTCAAGAGTTAGTGGAAAAGAAAACAGAGCTAAAAGCAGAGAGAATAATGGACTTACAGTCATTACGTGGACAGAAACATGACTCTAATTGAATGATGTTGCTCTGTATCTGCTGGTTGTGTGCAGAGGCAACTGTTTGCTAACATGTTTAATATAAAATAAGGTTATGATATGTCAGTGTCATGTTTACAGCTTGTTTCCACTGCTCCCAGTGGCCAAAAAATAGTTTTGCAGGTTTAAACGAGAGGTTGTTGCTCTATGGCAGTGGTTCTCAACCTTTTTCATGTCAGTGACCCCAAAATTAAGACACATTAGGTCAGGGACTCCCATTTGATAAGATTGATTGTCAGATATGATCAAGACCAGAATTCTATCCTTGTCAAGAGTGGAGGAGATGGAGGAAGTGAAACCTATAATCAGAATAGTCACTCTTAAGACTCTTACTCAAATTGGGCTCACTTCTATAGTGAAATAAATAGTGAAAATAGACTATTTCCCATTTTTCTGGGGACCCTGGAATTCCCTCAAGGACCCCGAGGGGATCCCTGGACTCCTGGTTGAGAACCACATAGTAGGTCATAAAAATACTATAACAAAAACAACAACTCTTTGTACAGTATGTAAAAAAAAATGTTATAAAAAATGTCATAGTAGGCCTTTGTCATAAAAATATAAAAACATGTCATAATTTAGTATGTCATAAAAAGTCATAATATAGTATGCTATTCAAATGTCATAAAAATGCCATAGCAGTATAGTATAGTATGTCACAAAAATCTCATAGTTCCGTATGTCATGAAAAAAATCATATAAAAGTCATAGTATAGTATGTCGTAAAAAAAAAGTCATAAAAAATGTAGTATATGGGGTCACTATGCTGATCAGGGATTGAATATTTCCTATAATCTATGCAATCTGGGTTATGATTATGTGGATGACACTCCAAGTGTCGGCAGCTGCTGGTTAACACGCTGTTATATTGCAATAGAGAAGGAGGAGAAATGCAGGAGCTGACAGGATCTGGAGATGATCTGTTTCCTGTCGCCCACAAAGCACTGATCAAATGCTTCTCCTCATCTCGATCCAGTACATAAGTGATTCCCAATCAGGGTCCTTCTGCAGTCGCAGGGTGTAGGTGGAAAGCTCAGCTACACTCAACTAAAAATAGAGAAATGGTGATTTGATTAAAGGATTATTCACATATTTGTGTTAAAGGAAGAAAATAAACAGCCAAATAGGATTACAAATTAGAGTGATGCTCTTAAGACAATTTTTGAATAACTAGTAAGCTGTCCATCAGCCTGAATCGTGGTGACGTTAATCATTAATGCCACTTGATGTGTGTTAAAATAGTTAGCACGCCAAAAGAGAAGAGGAAATACTTATAGCTAAAATGGATAAATGTTGAAACACCTTAAGTAATAAATTAAAAGTTAAAATAGATAACTAAAAGTAATGGATAAACAGTTGAAATAGTTAGCGAAAAAAAATGGATTAACGGTTGAAATAGGTAATGAATGGCATCCAACTTCTGCCACTCCAGGTGGTAGTATAGTACAAATTCAAGTTTGACAATTCAAAAAGTATTGTAACAATGTCCACTTTTATATAACTAATAGTTTCAAATAACCAGATTATAATCCATTCATGAGAAGATATTTGGAACATAATGGGTGGTCAAGCAGGTGATTCTTACAGTAACAAAAGATGTGGCAGTTATGTGTATTAGATGGCACAAGTGGTTTCTAAAATCTGTTCAATAATAAGCTGAGATTGGGGAAAAAAGAGAATGAACAAAAAGTGAAATTGAGCAATTTAATAGATGTTGAGTGAATAGCTAATAGAGCAGAGAAATGAAAGAAATGACACCCTCTAAGAAACAGACTCGCAGTACATTTCATGAAATGACGGCTGACTGAAGGCTCTGGTGAAAGGGAATGACAGAGGGAGGGAGAGAAATGGAAAGAAAGAGAGAGAGAGAGAGAGAGAGAGAGATGCAGACAAAAGGAAAACCATTTGCAGCCTGCCCTGCCCCCTCATCACTCCCTGGGGAACAAGGGATTATGGAAATGTATAAATGCAAGAGAGAGGGCGACTGACAGACAGAGAGGAGGAGGAGAGAGGGAGAGAGAGAGGAGAGGAGAGGAGAGAGCAAATAAGAGAGGGAGGGAGACAGAGCGATGCTATTGGTTGACCGTTATAACATCAAGCGTGATAGAAATATTTCTCTCGCAGTCTAAGAAATAGAGGAAGAGACAGACAGAGACGGTAGACTCAGGAAACACATTCAGGTCTCTGGGAGAGATAAAAAGAAAGAGCACTTTAGAAAGAAAGAAAGAAAGAAAGAAAGAAAGGCAAATAAGAAAAGAAAGGTGGACTAATTAACTTGTGACTTCTGAGGGCTGTGGAGATTTTTGCTTAAGAACAGAAGAGATTTCTAAATCAGAATAAATGCGGCTCAACATGTAGATGTTCTCCATCTTACTGGTTAAATTTCCCCCCTTTTTCCTCCCCTCAGAATTTAATACTTTACCCTGCACGTCAGCAAAAGACAAATCTGAATGTTTTTGGAGCAATCTGAGGGATGCGTCTGAGGGAAAGATGCAGAGCAGAGAATTGTGACATGGTGCCGACCCAAATTGACAGAGACGAGGAAAGAGTGGACTGTTCAGTGGCAGACACGTCTCCAACCAGACACAGGTATTCTCTACTCGATATTAAGACCGGTCAAGATGTTGATCCATGCTAACTCAAACTATCATTAATATTGTACTCTGATCTTGTATTTGTAAGTCCTATTGGCTGTGTGATGTTGGCACTGTAATGTTAAATAGTTGTTTCATTTGAATTCCAATATTAGCTGCCTCACTGATTTATACTTATTATTTTATACGTCATTATTTTATTGCAAAGAAATTTGTCAGAATATAACTGTCTAAATGTGCAAAGCAATAGATGGATCAGATTCATGTGAGGGTAAATCATTTCCCCAAAAATGTAATAAGTAATATACCAAGAGACTGTCTCTGCAAATTATCACAGATAATCTGCAAACTATGGTTGTTTACAACTGTGTTTTAGAAATATGCGTCATTAATGGTGTTCTTGATTCAGAGCAACAGATGAACTGAAAAGCCATACAACAAACTGCTGAACTATCACAAGCCATAACCATCTTAAGACGACAAATCCTTTTTTTACAACGCAGTGCTGTGCTTAGTATCGACAAGAATCCTGTGCTTCTGTTGTCAGCGCGTCAGTCAGACACTTACTGTGAGGGGGGAAAAAAAAAATGTGTAGGCTTTTTCTAAAGAGAAACTACATGGAGAAGGAGGAGGAGGAGGAGACAGACATCTTGCCTGTCAGAGACTGAAAAAAAAAAGGAGCATCAGGCCAACGACAGACAACTGTGGCTGCATATGAGTGCTTCCTAAAAATCACGGCGAGACAGGGGTCGCCCTGCTGTCACATACACAAAAAGAGACAAAGACATGAGTGGAAGCAGTGAAGCAGAGCTGATTATTGATTGTTACTAAAACTGAGCGCTCTACCTGCCTGGAGGACACAGACTCCGCTCGCATCGGAGTGGGAAATAACCTCCACTGAAAGGAGGGAGGGCAATAGCCACAGACACAGAGACAGAGAGAACGGGACAAGTTCCCTTTCTCGACCCATCCCGTCGTCAGGATGGCGGGCCCAGCCATGGCATTCACCTTTGCGGCCTTCTGCTACATGCTCACCTTGGTGCTGTGCGCCGCTCTCATCTTCTTTGTCATATGGCAGGTGAGTAGCACTGAGCACACTGGAGCCACTGCACACACAGAACAGAAACTAAAATAAGGCGCATGTACAGTAGGGCCCTGTGAAGGTCCACGCTCCATCCCACGCAGGCAGACAAACACATCCACCTACACACGCTTGTAGAACACTGACAGGAACACGGCATACGCACACCTCGCTCAGGTACTCTGGAGGTAATGGCATGCATAAAGGTGTCAGCTGAATTTGCACCTACTATTTGTGACTGACATCTTGAATTGCCTCTTTAAAAGCCACCAAGTGACACTTTGTTCCCTTTAATGTCAAACACATCGCTGCAAAGGGATAATTGGTTGGAACAGACAACAGAGGAGACGCATAAGCCTGAAAAACACAGAAGTTTATTTGTGTGTTTTTCATCTATTTCCCTACAGTGACCTGCTTACATGCTGGTTTATCACTAATTAACTGAAGCTTGTCTGACCTCTGACACACTCAACAAAAAGACCAACCGGCTCCATCTCTCCACAGTAAAGCAACGTAGGATCCCAGAGTAACTAACAATAAACAGTTCTTCAAACAAGGTGTTCAGGCTTCAGCAAACTGCACGAAATGAGTACAGGGAGGCGACAAAACACAATGATCATAAATCCCACCGCCAGACTGTTGTGAATCTGTCTGCCCGCGGCATTTTGAGTGGAATTTACACAGCTATTGCCGGACACCGGTGAGCTCGGCTTGCTGGTTTACACCAGTGCAGACTGAACAAATACTTTGATCCCTCACCTTTAACATCAGACCCACGGAAGCAGGAATAACGTGAAATACAAAACACATCATTACGAACATAAGACTTGAAATGACTAACGTACCAATTGACTAAGTGGGTGAGACTACATATGAGTCAGTCAGCGTGTCTGTGTGTGAAAGAGACGGGGAGAAGCGTGCGTCTGGCTCAGCATTCAGCCATGTGATTGAAACGCTTATCAAACTATGATCACCCCTTCCCCCCAGTCTGCCTCCACCCACGGGCACGGCACCCCAATTCTATGTGGCTCTCAACCAATCAGTTCACAGCTATAGTAACCATGGTGCCCACTGAGGGGCTCACCATGTCGCCATGGAAACTGCATCTGTTTACAACAGAGCTAAGTGTGAAGGAAGACGAGGGAGAGCCGTACAGACTCGTGTGGGGAAATTACCACCAGGACTGTTTCTATTTCGAACACACAGTGTTTTCACATTGTCAGTCATTGTTGACGCAAATCAGATGCTCACTTATCTGCAAATAATGTCTGCCTTTTTATTGCTTTTCAATGAGCCGTCAAAGATAAGCTCCGCTGTTTAAAAGCCGAACTGATGATAGGCACAGCGGGTGGCCTTTACACCGAGAATTGTTTGTATTTTTATAGAGCTATTAATCAGGAAGCTGGCGAGAAAAATTATCACTTATACTCACCTCACAGGGAGCAGTTAGAGAGCTATCAGCGTAGCCTATCAAAACAATGACATTATTTTCTCCACAGTGACCTCAATTTATTAAATTATGATGTTATACTAAAGAGGGGTAAAATTGGGCAAGATATTATACAGACATCCAGTAGACCATAATCCTCAAAACACAAACTCAACAACGCATACTGTTTAAGTTTTACATTTTAAAGAGGATCTATTGTAGTTTTGTTCTTTTTCACTTTCCTTTAGTGTGTTATATAGATTTTTTTATGCATGTAAAAGGTCTGCAAAGTTACAAAGCCCCAAAGTCCACGCCAAAGGGAGTTACTCTCCCCCACAGAAACACTGCTCCTGAACTGCCTGGAACGCCTTGATTGACAACGCCTTTTTGTCCGTAACGTAGTGATGTCACCAAGTAATACATTTGCATAATACCTGCCTCGAGGCTAGTTTGGCACGCCCTCAAACAAAGCTAGATAGAGCGGAGCTGGAGTTGAGTCCGAAGAGTTTGGTTCGGTCGACCAATCGCAACAGAGTGGGCCAGCTGACCAATCAGAGCAGACTGGGCTTTACGGGGGCTCAAATAGAGCTAGTGTTTCTAGTAGAAACACAAAATACAAGTATGCAAAAAGTGAGCATGATAGAGCCTCTTTAAATATAACACATTTTTGCCAAACATAACTTTGAAAGTGGTGATTGTTTTAATCCTGCCATATTATGAGTAAATAAATGCTGTTATTAGTTAATTTGACAGCAGACTATGTCTCAATAGATATTCTATGTTTCTAATGTGAACTTTATTATCAGGCTTAATTAAAAGAGACTGGTATATTGTGTCAGAGGAGATGAAAAACAGGACAGAGAGGGTCAAATCCAACACACAATACAGGGAGAATTAAAATCAGAATTTTTGCTCCTTAAATAGTAAAAAATGACATAATGACACATGACGCATGTCGGAGCTCACACACAGTGTGAAGGAAAAGAGCGAGGCTGTAGGTAATTATATATGTACTCATTCACCATTTAATTACCACGTGTGCTCGGGCAAAGTGAGCGATGTGGCTGCAGCTGTACAAGATGTAGCGGGTGTGCAGCACAGTAAGCTGCTCTAGCAGAGTTGAAACAGTATTGAACAGGCTGAGACTTGAGATAAGTCACTTTCTTAAAAGTGTAGCGTTGAAAAGATACCAACTATGTCTTTATATGACACCTTACAGTTAAAGTATGTGCATTCGTTAGTGCTCTCCAAAGGTAACTAATTGAAAACAAACTCACGTCTGTTATTTTTTTCAGATCATTGCGTTTGATGAGCTTCGCACAGACTTCAAAAACCCCATTGATCAGAGCAATCCCACCAGAGCGGTAAGAACCCTGCTGTTTCCCTTCTTTCAAGAATGATCAAACCCTCGCGTGCACACAGAAATCCCTTCTTTTCAGCTCCAAGAAGAGCCTTCAGTGATCTACACAGAACAAATTGAGGATTTCGCTCCAAAAATTGCTTTGAATTCCTCAGTCAATATTAGAAATTTCCAAAAACAGAGTACAGAAACAGACTGAATTTATGAAGAATGGAATTTCATGAGGAATCCCATAGCCATTTATGCCTGTAATCATACTGCAAAAACAAGCTATTATTTTATGTAAATGAAAGTTTTTGTGATTTTGGAATGTTTTATTCAGCTACATTTAGTTGACATCAAATATTTGTACTAAACAATTCATCCAAGCATTCATGGCAGCATTTGCCTTGAACACTCATTTGTATGCAGATTAAGCAATCAACCTTCCTTAAAGCCGGAGGCCTGTTGGCCTAATCAATTAAAGAGATTGATGCCAAATGAAGCCGCTGTTTATACAGTGAGATACTGTGCTGTCGCCACAATAAAAGTGCAAATACGAGGTTTCACCTCACAGTAACAAGAACTTATTCACTCGAGTCACATTCGAAAATCTCTCTCTCAATCGTTTTTTTGCAGAAACATAAAACAACATCACCGTGAGTCAGTAACGACGGCCATTATTCATTTAGCAAGTTACCAGCAGCTGTGAATGTCTTTTTCACAAGTTAGCTAATGTTCTAGCAATCATGTGAACCTGCATCTGAACTGCAAAGCGAGAGTGATGAGGAGTGGGAGAGGAAACTGTGAAAGCAGACTGTGGGAGTGTGGAGGCCCGCCAGCTAAGGGGGGGTGGACACAATAACTGCAACACCTGTAAAGTATAATGCAAACGAAGTCAGTAGCTCCGAAATAAATACTGATGCAAATAATCGGTTCGAAGCGATTCAATGTGTTATTTATCAGACATAGATGGAGAGCTAACAAATATTGAAAATTACAAGCTTACCTGCAGCAGGATTTGTATCCTTGGATTGCAGTACATTGAAGAGGTGTTTTTTCAATCTATAACAAACAACCTATACTTGTCAGCAGATGTGTTAAGAAAGAACATGATCTGCTAGAATGTGATGCTGCCAGTCTCTCCCAAAATCAATAAACTGCACAAACAGAAGAAGATATACACATGGCAACAGCCTTGGAAAATAAACAGCAATCATTTCTGATGTTAGCAGAGAGCAACACGTGTTCACGCAACTGCAATTATCTGCAAAGAACACAAAAGCTGTAAATATTTGTCAGTGAGAGAGAAATTATAAAAGAATATAACGGAAGAGACACAAACACGTGTTTCCAAATCAGGTTTATGAGCACAGCCATTAATCACAGTGACAGTCTGTCACTGAACGCAACACTGTGATTGGCTGGTTGACAAAATGTGACTGATATGTAGAATTATTTCCTCTTGAAATGCCTTGAAAAGAGCAGTGCCATATGGCCGCAGTATTACATCTCTATTAATAAAATAGCAAATAAAACAAAAGTCAAGCTCTTGACTTTTCCTTCATTTCAAGCCTTCTTTAATGGCTGTATAGAAAAACACAAGGCAGTTTATCAGTGAAATCAATCCTTTTATTCTTACCTGCTACCTGATAAGACAACTTATTCTACATACTTGACAGCAATCGTCGTCCTGCATTTCTTTTAGATGTCCACTATATTGTGAAAGTAGCCTCACTGCTGCCTTTGATTAATGTCTTCGGTCGTGTTTCCCTTGTTGGAACAATTAAAAATTCATAGTGAAGTGGATGATCTGACACTAATTAGGGCATCGAACAGAGGCTCCAGGCTGTAAAATCTAAGCGGCGTTACTGCAGGACAGCAATTTATAAGTGCAATTAGAAACCATTAATTGTACAGTAGCTTAGCTGGCAGGTCCAGCGCTGTCCTCTTTACTAAGGATGCACCAATTGCAAAATTATGGGCGATACCAATACCAATTTATTCCCTCTTTGGTGCCAGGGATGCAAAGACATCTTCATTAGAAAAAAATAATTGAACAGTCTTCTCTCTTCAGCCCTTCATTCATATCTTGAATGAGCACAAATTGTACAAATTCATGAAACAAGCCATAAAATGACCTTCTTTCACATTAAAAATACCTGCTTCAAAAGCCCCTAAGCTTGCATACAACTACCTACCTCTATTAGAGGAATTTATTATCTGACCCAACAAAAACATTTTGTGAAACATAAATTAAATGTAATTATATCAGCAGCTCACAACATTTAGCTGGCACAAAATGAATGCAACACAACACACAAACATCGGCCACTGCCATCGGTGAATGTCATCTCATTTGCCGATATGCCCTATTGCAGTCAATGAGCCAAAAATTGGCCGATACCGATGTTTGGGCGATAAATCAGTGCATCCCTACTCTTTGCATTTTAAAGCTCAGTGTCGTGGAAGGATGCGGTGCATGAGTCACACAGAGATAGAAAAGAAGAAAATGACAGAGACCAAAACTGTAAATAGACAGTGATGCTGTGTCTGGCTCGGAGGCTGGATGTTGTAGATTCAGGGCAACATCCACTTTCACGTCACCCGGGGAGTTTGAATTTATGTCCACAGATTCATAAAAGGTGCAGCCTGTGGCTCGGGCTAAAAGGAACGGCAGGGGCCTCAATACTGGAAGCCACCACCCTGTAACTAAGACAGATGCTTCAATATGTCACAAAATGAGTGAGAGTCTTTCCAGCTGAGGCTTCATTAAATACAGAGGAAACAAACACCAGTATGGCATATCCATGCTAATTAACTACTTGATATATTTTTGTTTCGCAGAATAAATAAAGCAAAACAAATTAACAGTCCATCTGTTAATTACCTGACTATTAGTACTTTTGTTTGGCGATGGACACAGATTAATCCAGGTGGATGAAATGCAGCAAAACATCTCATTTGCCTTGCTAGCTAATCAATGGACAACCAAATAAAAGATCACCCTGAGAGGCCACTACCTGCTGGCTAGTAGAAGATGGATGGCTTTCATTTCTAAAACGGACCATTGAGCCTTCTCTCATGGCTCACAGGGGACACCAAACCGTCTTTAGTGCAAAAAACATCACTGTCCTTATTGCTTCGAATGTGGCTGATGTGTCTTGAACAGTTTCCATCAGTTTGGCTTAAATCAACAACCCACATTTTATTTTTTTGTGCTTGGTTGCATGTAAAATATATATTTTAGGTATATATTGGAAAATAACTTAAGAGATAGAAAATTAAGTTGGTTAGTAAGTCAATTATTAGGGATGCACCGATCCAACTTTTTCAATCCCAATAGCGATAACTTTTTTAGTGGCTAAGGTGGAGTTGTAAGGTATTATAGGGCAGACAGAATCAATTTATATTATACAGATGCATCTTTTGCCATGGCCATAATGTATATATTTAAGCAGGAATCTCTGTAATTGAAAGCACTCAAATATTTTGCATTTTATTGATGAGTCACTGAAGTGTGTCAGCTGAAAAACAGAATTCTCTGAAGCTTTGAAAGCATGTATTGTTTCTGCCTTGAGATTCATTTCAACGGACAGACACAATTAGTGAATGATGAATGATGAAGAAATACGCAGACTGTTACTCAGACTTTCTTTATATCCACAGAGGGAAAGGATTCTCAACATTGAAAGGATCTGCAACCTGCTCCGCAGAGTGAGTAAAAAATTGTTTTTTTACCTGCTGATGGTGAATGACTCAAACAGAGGGCCTTCAGACAACCATGACCAATTTGTCTCTCTAACCATTGTGAGGGCCGTGACACACACTGATTCATTTCACATGTAGCCCGTCCTCACAACCCATCATCGCCGCTCTGCAGTCACACAGAGATGGAGAACAGTTACACTGTTAAGTAGTTATTTCTTCCCATTTCAAGGCTTTCAGAAAGAGAACGCATTGTCCCTGAAAAGAAATGCGACATGCTGTCCAGGCCATTTTGAACATGCATGTGTTGGAAACACCATTAGGTACAACAGAGGATTTCAAATGAGCTCAAGCTATTATATTGATAAAGAAACATAATACAACGGGAGCTTTAGGGACGGTAGCATGTTAACTGCACTATTGGGGCCCATACTGTTTATGCAGAGTACAGTATTGTCTTACAAGGTTAGCTCTGGGATCACAATTTGAACCATAATGTATTTTAACCTATATTTAAATCTTTTATGATTGAATGAGTCAGTTTATTAGGTTCAAAAGGAGGAAAATGGTTATTGAAGGTTTACCTGTATTTAGCTAGTGATTCACAGATGTTTTCTATTGACTTATAGTTTGATTTATTAAATCATTATTTTCCACAGTGGTGCAGTGAAAGGAACTTAAGTGCCACTGATTACTCACCCATTCCACTACTCCATAATTGAAAAAGAAATTAGATGGCACGTCTTTGTTTAATAGGGCAAATATTTCAATTACCTTTAACTGTAAGAGAGGTACCATGAGAATGTTCACCAATGCAGAGCATGATGCAGCAAAAAAATCTGTTTCCTAATTAATTTTCTAATAGAAAGGTGATCAATCTAACCTGCTAATTCGTCTAATTTAATATTCTGTTTTCACTCCATTATTCAGTCTGACATCGTGTTCATGCCAAACCAGCCCGGAGGGTTGTTTTGCCACATCCAGGTGGTGACATATGTATCTGTCTATTCAACAATGTTGTCAGTCAAAGAGAAGCTGTTGATTGGAGCAATTAAAGGGTTAAAGGGTCAACAAAATAATTATGCCGATTTAAAAGTTGCTGTTTAAAGCCAACCTGTTCTCATGGGAAGGCGTATAAATAGCACGACATTTTAAGGACATTCCACGTCATGTTAACGCATTTTAGGCTTTTTGCGTGTCATTTACGGCACGTTGTTACAGTGAAACAGTCACCGTTATGTTTAGGCAACAAAACTATGGTAAGGGCAGCAGTTTGCAACTAACTGCTTGGTATGTTTTTAATAGGACTGTCAAAGTTAACACGATAATAACGCAGAAATTTGTTTTAACGCCACTAAATTCTTTAACCATTAACACAATTTGAGATTTTTAGGTTGTAGCGGACTCAGTTTTAAAATGTGAAGATACTGGCATCATATGAAACAAAAAAAACTAAGGAATCCATTGGGACCAACCATGTCATACTAGCAAGTTTAACAACTTGGTTAAGTTTAGGAAAAACATCATGGTTGGACTTAAAATAAGTATATAAACTAAGTACGGAAAACACATCTCCAAAGTAACTCAACAATGGGCTTAAAATGAGTATGTAAACTAAGTAAAATACGTATTTAAACAACATAGACGTAACAAAAATATAGAAAACACATCTCTTAAATAACTCAACAATGGGCTTAAAATACGTATGTAGATTAAGTAAAATATGTAGGTAAACAACATAAACCTAACATAAGTACGGAAAAAAACGTCTCCAAATTACCTCAACAACGTGCTTAAAATAAGTATGTAAACTAAGTAAAATACGTCTGTAAACAACGTAGACGTAACATACTGTAAGTACGGAAAACAAGTCTCCAAAATAAGTCAACAAAGGGCTTAAGATAAGTATGTAAACTAAGTGAAATACATACGTAAACAACGTAGACCTAACATAAATTCGGAAAACACGCCTCCAAAATAGGTCAACAAAGGGCTTAAAATAAGTATGTAAACTAAGTAAAATACGGATGTAAACAACATAACATAAGTAGCCTACAGAAACACATCACAAACGTCACTAACATAATAAGTCAAGAACACCTTGGGACACAAACACCGCTCCCATGGTTGAAAGTCCTATGTTTGTTTGACCCATGCACTTCCCCTCCCGTCCACCATAAGCAGTCTTTCTCACTATTTGTTCTACATCATTAGCTCTGAGTGTAGCATATTCACATGGATGCGTTTACGTTGCAGTCAGTAGCCTACAGACTACATAGCGTGAAATGACGCGCCAAGAACAGCATTGTTATTGCACGCAAAATGACTTACAAATCGCTGTGTCATTCATATGCCATTTGGTGAGACCGGGCTGTTAAAGGAGTTGGTGGAGATCAGAGCCAGAGCTAAAAGGAGAGTGAATATCGGACTTCCATACATCAGGTGGCCAGATGGCCGACTTCAAATGAATGCTAATGTTGTTCTGTGTAGCTGGATGTGCAAATAAGCGACTGTTTGCTAACAAGTTTGCGATATCAACTTTAGAAGGTGATAATATGTCACTGTTGTGTTCACAGCTTGTCGATTCAGAGGTCAGGAAGCAAGCTAGTTATCTGAGCAATGTCAAACTACATCAGTTTCTACTAACATCTAAAACCCAGTCATGTATATGAAACTATATTTGCACTCGTAACAGCAGCGAGCCATGAGTAACATTAACACCCTCTGCGTGAAAGTGTTTGCCTTGCAGACAGTGTGATTTTGGTTTCATAGATTGTAGTTATATCACAATATGCAACCCATGAGCGTTTTAGTGTTTTCCCAGCAGCTGTTGAAGTGTGATTACCGATTACTGTGGTTATACGCAGACCTATAACCTGACTCCCTGTGTTTGTTCTGGTTAGTTGGTGGTGCCGGAGTACTCCATCCATGGGCTCTTCTGTCTGATGTTCATGTGTGCTGGAGAGTGGGTCACACTTGGCCTAAATACCCCGCTGTTCTTCTACCATCTGTGGAGGTACAGTCCCATAACAGATGTCTGACAAGCTTCTGTTGATCCGGTGCGAGCGTGAGCCAAACCTCTCTGCTTTTTTTCAGGTTTTTTCATCGGCCAGCTGACGGGTCAGAGGTCATGTATGATCCCGTCAGTGTGATGAACGCCGACATTCTCAATTACTGCCAGAAGGAGTCCTGGTGTAAACTCGGCTTTTATCTGCTCTCTTTCTTCTATTATCTCTACAGGTCAGTACAAATTCACAATCTTTTCAATTCGATGTCGTTTGATTAGGTTTCAGCGACGCCTTTCAGATTTGTTGCGATGTTGTGTGAACTCGGCAGCACAATTACTGTTTTACTCCCTTGTTCTCCATCTGCTGCCACGGTCTATTTGCCGCTGAAGTATGGTCTACGCCTTGGTGAGCTTCTAACAGACAGGATATCTGGAGAAATAAGAGGAAGTATCTGTATCTGTAATAATGACACAGAGGAACAAATGGACACATCAACTCTTCCTCTCTCCATGTATCCTTCCCATCACTGACTTGGGTTTTTGAACAGTCTAACCTTGGACAAAACGAGAAGGCCAATCTGACTGATAATGTGAATGTAAAAGCCTCCACTCAATTATATTGCTTTGACCCAGATACTGCTGTCGGACAACTGGACAAAGTTTTGAAGGACTGAAACGAAACAGAAAGAGCACGCAGCAGGTGTGTTGCCTTTGACCCACTCTACGAATTAACAATATATTTCTGAAGGGCTGGAGTTTTCCCATGCTGCTCTTACTGATAGAGTCGCTCAACTCACTGTGAATCTCCAAACACTTAGGGGCTGGAAGACAAAATAATATGTCTGTATTCTTTGACTTTGACAATGTACTAAAAGCAGGATTGTTTTGGAATCATTCCATGTATTTAAGATGATAGGCACCTCTAATATCAAGCCACTGCTTTGATTGTGTTAACAGGAACATAAAACCGTAAGAAGCAGGTTAAATTGTACGGGACATATTTAAAGCACTGTAAGAAATGGAAAAGGCCTGTCAGGGAAATAACAGATAGGTGTGTGTGCACTTTTAACCAGGATGGAGTAGAGCATAGACCAACTCAGCATCTCCTTGACGCCAGTTTCACACTGTAACAAAAACAATAAGGGGTTAATCAAGAGTTTGACTTCAAGGGTCAGTGTTTGTAATGTGCATTCAAAATAAGTATGTCCATAGCTGTAAGGAGGTATTTTAATGCTACATGCTAGGTTCATGCTTTCCAAAGAGCTTCGTGCTCAGACATTTAATGCCAAAAGTTTATATATGGAAAAACATTGTGCCAATTTAAAAGTCAATTAGTGAAATCAAGTGAAAAGAGAAATGATGGGGCAGTATCTTCATCTACATGCACCGACGTGCATTGTCCGTATTTTCACTTTCTGTAACACGCATTTCATTTTGGCACAATGTTTTGAAAAAAAAAAAAATAGACAAAAAATGTAGTTTTGTTGTATTTTTTAGTGTGCAGGGAGCGCCTTATTCCTATTTCCAGTTTGCTCTTACTCATCTGCATCTATACTATAGTCATTTTAGCACAGTAACTTTTCTCTGATCTGAGGTAGAATATAGAAATCTCATGTACGAAAAAGCAATTAAAAACAGCAATGTGATATGATTCATGAGACATATCGATACCGTGTTATTCAGTGTATGTAATAACAGTGAGTGGGACAAAAGTGGCAGATGAGACAATAATGACAATGTTTCGGTTATTTCAGAAGTGTAAAGACATTAAAGTCATCTCAATAAATACGTCTACAATCATGCAGTTTCCGAAGGGACAGACATTAATGCTGCTGACGTCCAGCAAACAGCGAAGCCTTTCCTCAGCTGGCGCTGCCTTTGCTATCATGTGTTCATTAGTTTGATCTGTTAGTAGATAAGTGGTGGTACAAATGTGTGATTTTAACAGCAGTAGAAAAACAGAATCTCTGGAGCTTGAGAACAAACTGTGATGTTTGTAATACGCCGGCTCCAAATGTAGTAAATGATGGTGATGACACGTCTGGTATGTAAACTGTGGGACAGGAAAATAACAGCATATTGAAGCCCTAGAAGTAGTTTCTAATTCTGTCAAAAGATTTACTACTAAAATTTACACCTCAACAACAGCTTTGATGAAGTTTCAACAGTAGTTGTGTTACTGATATTCAGGATTTTTTTTTCATTGTTAAAGGAGCAGTGTGAAGGATTTAGTGGCATCTAGTGGTGTGGTTGCAGATTGCAACCAACTGAAAACCCTTCGCTCACTCCTCCCTTTCCAAGCGTGTCAGAGAACTACGGTGGCCTTCAGGTAATGTTAAAATTCAAAAGGCTCTCTCTAGAGCCAGTGTTTGGTATACTGAGCTACTGTAGAAACATGGCGGAGCAACATGGAGGACTCCGTAAAGAGGACCCGCTCCCTATGTAGATATGAAGGGCTTATTCTAAGCTAATGAAAACACAGTGATTCTTAGTTTCAGGTAATTATACACTAATGAAAACATAGTCATGAATATTATATTCCATCTCTGCTAATAGATCCCCCTAAATCCTACACACTGGCCCTTTAAACCGGCAAAATGACTTCTGAAAACTTAAATACAGAAAACAGAATATTACATATTATTGCTTTTGCTACACAAATCATTTTGCTGTACATTTTGTGTATGTTAGTATATTTATGACAGGTTTAACTATAGTTCAATTGGAAGAAACTATGGATACCAAAATTATTTAAGCAATAGGATAAAGTTCTATTTTTTAGTTAGTGTCAATAAATCCCATGAAAGGATTAAAACCAACAATGTGTTAATATCGTTTCTATCTTTCCTATCCTGTCAGTGGCACTCAGCCCCATGCCTACTTGTTTCTAAATCTTTAAAAACAGGTTACAAATATATTGTATTGTAATCTTAAAGGCTGAATGTCCTAAAACAGCGGGGCACTGTAGTTTTTAGGAAATGTCACTCAAAGAAGAGTAAATAGAGCATTTCTAGGGGACTATTTTCAGCAGCGGATTAATACATATTTGCTTCACTAGTGAGTATTTACAGCTGTAGGACGATGTATGTGGGTTGGATTTAAAATAAACTACAGTGCTCATGTTGAGGGTGAGGGTTTATAGACAAAATTTGTCATTGTTTTGTGTTAATAATTGATTTCCAATAATAAAAATATACATAAATTGCATAAAGCAGCATGCTGATAAGAGTATAAAATACTTGCTTAAAGGTACATTTTGAATAGATAAAAATGGGTGATTAATTTGCGATTAACTATGGACAATCATGCAATTAATCGCAATTAAATATTTTTAATCGATTGACAGCCCTAGTTTTAATAGTTAACTGCTCTATGTCAAAGAGGAATAAGCTAGATCAATAATTTGCTACACAGGCATTGTTGGTTTTGATCTTTTCATAGAATTTGATGACAGCAAGAAAAATAAAGGATATCACCAGTCTTATCTTTTAAATACGAGTTTCATTCACAGTCAAAAAATGTTTTAAAAAGTGATGCATACATCACTGTCAAACGATGTTCAAGATTTATTTGAAGTGACTTTAAATAACATTTTGTCCTCAGTGCTGCTGCAGCAGTCGTTCTGTATCATATGTCTTACCATATGTGACAGAACATTCTTGATCGCTAGAAATCAAGTGCCACTAATTAAAAAAGCTCTGTGGCAGAGCTTCACCACACACACTTCTTGTGTCAATCACAGTCTGTTTCATGTCACTTTGGTACTAATGAAGGGTTTGGAGGGAGCAAGTTGAACTGCTTTTTCTGATTTCAATCTCAGCCAAATTGCAACATTTACTTGACTGAAGCAACTTTAACAGTCTGTCAGTGTTCTTGGAGACACGCCGTAGATAGACAGTACATGCTGTGCCAAATGATGTTCTCACGAAAGTAATCACAGGACCCTGAGACCTCAAAACTCTGCCAACAAATGTGAGTGTGTTGAGTCTGGACAATCACTATTAAAGCACAGGAACACGAAGGGAAGGAGGAGAAATACAGCTCGGTTGAATGTCATTATGTAGATGTTCTAAATCAGGGGTTTTCAAATTGTGAGACTGTGGGCCTCCCCTCAGACAAAGCTTAGAAGAAGGCGCCCCCTCACCCACCCTTAATTTACTTGCTTAGTTTCACTCCTGGATGCCTGGGGTCATGATTATGTTATTTGATACTGTAGACACTCAACAGTTGAGCTAAGATAGCTTAATATTGCTGGTTGACATAACTTCAGACTACACCAAATACATAAAAAAGGTCTGTCCCAAGGCATTCATAGAGTGGATGACGTCATTTTGTAGGATAACCAGGAATTTAGCATCGCCCTGGGTTCCCTCGACAAAAAGCCAATGGGATTTTTCCGTTGGGTTTTGGATTATTGCAGAAAATAAGCACCGTGGCAAACAAACATTTATGATACTTTAACGTTTTGTTCAGCAAGATAATCTCCACGAATGAACACCACTTTTATGATTTTTTGAAGTGTGAATGCAATTGCCAGAAGTAAAAAGCTAACGTTAAAGGCTGTAAACGAATTCCTGAGTGGGATATTTATTTTATATCATAAAAACAAAACCTTAAAATATCTTAAGCTTGTGTTAACCACAGACCTTATTTCAGGCATCCAACTAAAAACCCATTTAAAAAAAACATTGACTTACAGACGCGGGAACCGAAAGTTTTAAAATGCTAACTCATTTCCGGGTTTTAGGACTCATTCCTGCAGCACTCTATTAGTTTCTGGGAAAGTGGGAAAAACTACTGTATCTCTTTAAGCAAATCACACACATTTAGGCTATTCTATGTGATCGTCTTGTGATAACTAATGTTATATCTAATGTAATATTGTTTCACTTGCATTCACTGAGCCTCCCCTGACACAGTTTGGAACCCCCCTGCGGAGGCCCGCCTCCCACTTTGAAAACCTCTGCTCTAAACAAAGCATTTTAGAAAATTGTATTTAAATATATCTATTTGTATCTGTCTTTTATACATTTATCATCAATGTACGCTACAGTAAATTTGGTGGATTACTTTATATTTATTAGGTTACACTATGATGTACAGTTAATAAACAGCGATGATTCTCATGCCGTATTCTAATAAAACAGTAATGCCAAAAAAGATTATCTCCAAGCTTCTTACTTCCTGTCTGTTGAGGGTCAGTGTTTTGGCCATCTGTGAGGAGCTTTTCAGACGCGACGCTCTGCCAACACCAGAGATGTACTGGAGAAAAAAAATAAAACTCTGAGGAGGATGAGGGGATTTTATGAGCGAGGATACTGAGTGGTGCATTAGATGGAGTATAGGAGACGAACTGCCACATGGAAAGCTGTTGAAAAACAGCTGCATTTAGAAGTGGTTTCAGAGACGTTCGCACAAGCTCTTAAAATGCACCAAAATAACTGAATTCCCTGAAAATGCCTCGCTGATGTGAAAAGAGCTTCTACTGGAGAGGCGGCAAAGAGAGGATGATAGCCTTTCACTAATGTCTGCACCTCCAGAATACTAACATCTCAAATTATAGAGCACTGGATGCCTATTGGATTGCGTAACAACACCAAGTTGACACAAGTACATCTCCACAGCAAGAGATTACTGATGAAAATGTCACTGCAGCTGTATTACATTGAACACTTTCTGACATTTTCATGCTCAGCAACATTTTCTTTCTTCTGGTTTCATAAGGAAGAAAAGAAAGAGACACAGCAGAAAATGCTGAGTATGTCTCTAAGTCGCCTCAGGGAGTCATTTGTAAGAGCTGTAAGGTTTGCCAGGTTATCACTTGTCTAAATAATGATTCAGACAGAAAACAGAGCAACAACGAGGCTTCAAGCTGGCGTTTTCCCTCTGTTTGAAAAGGACATATCATTCCCTGTCCAGTCGCTGTCACCATGGAAACTAAATTGTATTAGAGATTCCTGTTGACTCACTGTGAGGCTCTCACTCAAAACACAGAAAAATCCAATTCAAGTTGGTTCACATGCCTGGAAGCACTGCTTTTCTGCGACAACACTCTTAAATTAATATTCCATCCGGTACGTATATATAACAGGTTCATATATGTTGTCATGACAACCACAACCCCAACGCTTCTATGCATGACACCTGCTTATCCCAGGATACACACACAGCAACATGCACGCACGCACACACACACTCACAACACATGCATCTGTTTCTGTCTCATCTCACGGCTCACACTGTTTCACACTCATCATCCCGGGCTCTTCCTTTTTCTGCACCCTCCACCACCATAATTGTCTCAACTCCTTTCCCCTCTCTCCTACGTCTGTGCTCTCAGAGAGATGTTACCATGGAAACTGGCTACAACTGATGGGCCTGAAACGTCACGATTGGCATACACAATTGGCAAGTGCACGCACACCCAGAGGTGCATGCATGCGGACACATACACACACACACACACACACACACACACACATTTTGCTCATTCATTATTATGCAAGACACTCCAAGATATGTTGCATATTATTATGGCTGTACAGACATGCATAGATATGAAGACGATAAGTACATACTGTACTGTACATTAAGGCAAAGACTAGAGAGAAGTGAAAGCATAACAACTCAAAAGTGGACTAGGAAAAATTTAAATAACCACCTTATTCACAAATCAGATACATTTATATTCGGTTTATTTTAATTTATTTAAATTTTGTCGTTACAAAATGAAGATGTTGTGTGTTTTTGTCAACCTAACAATGAAGAAGGAGCAGATGTGCTTCTTTAACAGTGGCTGTTTGTGCCCAAGAATGTGTCAAACCTGTTCGCACTTGTGTTTTTATTTGGACGGTGGATCGTCGGTCCAGACAGAGACTTGAGCGTGACTCACTCTGACTGTCAGATGCTGTCTCGTTTATAAAAATATCCATCGCTTTCATCTGTAACTAAATACCAAGTTCATTTTTCAATTAATTGCCTTATTTATAAAATACGTGACATTTTATTTGTCAATTATGAGCAAATTAATCTCTACAACAAATTAGAAAATATGTCTTTCAAAATGTGTTTTTGCTAAAAATTAAAAAAACAGATCAGTGCTGTTATTTATAAACTAAACAAAACAAATCCCTTCGTCTGTAGCCATGATGGTGTTTTTGATCAATTAAGACTGCAGGTTGACAGTTGTTGATATAAGGTCTATTCACAGTACATTTTTTATGAATGAGGCCCTGAGGCTTTTATATCTGAGGTTTCTGCTCTGCTCCTTTTGCTCATGACTGTCTAATTTTACCTTTGATGATAGACTACTATAATATTGATGGTAACGGTGGTTTAACACTTTATACACATCTTTATAACTTATGAGTAGAAAGGCCGGGCAACAGCCATTTTTTCTCAGTAAAAACACAAAATGACTGTCTGAATATCAGATCAGTATCAAACTGAGAGACATGTAAATGATTCAGAGAATATGTTCAGTCACTTTAGACAATAATGAACAGAAAGTATTTGCTGCATGGTCAGAAAATGTGGGTGTTTTTGTCAAAAATTCTCATTATCTTCACTAAAGATGGAAAGATGGATGTTTGGATCAATGGTGAAAGAAGTACTCAGATCCTTTACTTAAGTAAAAGTACCAATACAACAATGTAAACGTAGAAGTTACAAGTAAAAGTCATGCCTTCAAATCCTACTTAAGTAAAAAATATTAGTATTAGCAAAAAAAAATCAACGTAAAAGTATGTATTCTGCAGAAAATGTCCCTTGACTGATATATTATTATGTATTACATTCTTGGCAGTATCTTACTCTTTATATACAGTTATAGGTATACAGCCCAGTGGTTCCCAATCCTAATAAATAATAATATTTTGACCTTTATGAACAGTTATTTATATGAAACCAAGTTTAGAGGGGAAATCCATCTTCAGTCAAACTGCTGGCAATGCATACACATCTGTGACAAGTCAGAAAGGTTGAATCTTTATTGTATTTTATGATCTTATCATGTTTTTGTAATGTCAAATTGTATGCAATCTTAATTGTAATTTGAAGAGAACTACAATCTATAGATGACAAATAAAAAAAATATATATATAGTGCAATAAGAAGTACAATATTTCCCTCTAAATTGTAGTGGAGTAGAAATAAGTAGCATTAAAAGGAAATACTGAAGTGCAAGTACAAGCAGGGATGGAAGACTAGAATACTGTACTCAAGTAAAAGTAATGTCCTTTTGAATACATTTTACTCAGGTAAAAGTAAAATTACTTGTGTAAAAATGTACTCAGAGTAAATGTAATTTTGTTACGTTTTTAAAAAGGTAAGAGCCATAATAGGAGGAGGAGACAAAACTCAGAAAATTAAATAAAAATGAGAATAAGAAATAAAAAAAAAAGCAATGGACACCACGGCGGGTGCAGTGAGCATTATTAAGCCACATAAATTAAATAACCTTATAGAATCAACAGTAGAGTAAAACATAACCAAGGCAGGCAGCACAGAGATGTTAAAACAAACTCCACAACAGCTGCAGCCACAAACACACATATTAAGGATAACAGAGAACAGTAGTTTTTACACATGGCTTAGTGCACACATGGGCACACAATGGAGAGAGTTACAACCATCATGGTAAGTTTGTTGTACTCACCCGTCTTGTGCACAGCAAAGTCGTCCTCTGCTCCATGTTCAACTTCTCTGCTGATCCAGTCCACTCAACCTCACTATAGTCCCAGACTCTCTGTCACACTGATCTCAAACGTTTTCAGACATTTTGAGGTGAAAATAATAACAACAGAGAGTCCTCAAACACCTCACTGAAGGTGGACGTTCCGGGCGGTGCATTAAAGTGGTGATTAATTAAGGTATATACTGTGATGGAATTTTCTGTCGATTCCTCTCTCCTTGGTCGGGAGGTCAGAGTGTTTCTCAGAGTGTCCCTCTGTTGACATTATTGGGTTGGAGTCCTGTCTAGGGGAGCCACCGTTATCTGTACAGCTGTGTCTGTAGTGGGGACCACAGAGCCAGTTGCTGGGGCAACCAGGGTCAGAGATGCCAGAGGAACCGTCAAAAACAAAGTAAGTCAAAACACTCAGCACCAGGGAAGAAGGGCAGAGTTGTGAGGCCTTCACGCAGAGAGCACCTCAATGATGGAGACCTGACAATTGCTCCTTAATCAAGCTTCAATAAACCTTCTGTGTAAGACATCAACAGCTCCGGGGCCTCTTCCTTCCTATTGTCCATTTTCACACTATTGTAAGGCAGGCTTCCCGTTGCGTTAACTATAAATTTGTTACTCAATTAAACTACTGTAGGGCTGTGGGTAAAGCAAGAGCACGGGGACAGCTTCGTCTGTGCAACAGGATCCACTTCAATGTCTGACCTCCAGCTTAGGACAACTGAACACCAATAACCAAAAAAAGTGGCACATCACTTCTTACATCATATCACTCCGCCAATCTTCATCATCACTCACATTACAAGCAAGTAAGGTGCACCATATGATATAGTTCCAGATCTAAATTAAGGAGCAGAATACAATAATGTGTATTCTGTAAACAATGTGTGATTGCCATTAATTAATTTACATAAATTCTAAATAATAATCTAAGGTTATCTGCAAAATAAGTCTTTAAAAAAATAAATCCAATCTTACATTCTTCCCCCTCTTCGGATGAAACGTCCTCATTTCAAAGTTTATGAAAAATAAATCTAATCTTACACTATTGTCATTACTTTTTCATGTGAATTTTACTCTGAAGTACAATTCTTAAGACAGAAAGTAGCCTACTTAAGGAAAAGTAAAATTACAAATATTTAAAAATACTCAAAAAAGTACAAGTACACAAAAAAATGACTGTTTCAGTAACGAGAGTAAATGCAATTCATTATTTCCACTCCTAAGTACAAGTATGTCAAGGCTGTATTTAAGTACAATACTTGAGTAAATGTATTTGATTACTTTCGAACCTCTGGTTTTGGATGGCACTATAAAAAGATGAAATATTGGAGTGATTTGTCATTATTATCTGCCAGGTACCACATAATATAGAATTACATTCAAACTAAAATTTTGTATAAAACAATTCAACATTCAAATAACCAATCTCTTGTGAGAAAGACAATAATATAACATTATATCATGTAAAAAGTGGTACAAGAGCAATAAAATTAACAGAATCGGGGTGGAAAATAAACACAGATACAGTACATATATATAAAACCTAAGAATATTATGTATTAATTCAGCATGAATCCAGCCACCACAGAATTATACAAGCACATTCCTAATTGACACTTAGCGTATGAAAAACAACACCAAATAGCTTGAGTGCTGTGTAGGCAAGGCCAGAGGCCAGCTGTACTGTAAATGGGCTTAAAAGGTGGAAAATGAAGGTGTGCGTCAGAAGAGAGCTCTGTCATCCGTATGCGCACATCTCATTTCAATATCAGAGAAAGATTGTTTGCAGTGTAAATGCACAGCGATTTAGAATTGCAAATGCTGATTTTTGCATTGCGTGTTAACAGAATAGGGGTTTAAAAAGAGGTGCAACAAAGAAAAAAACTCCACTTTTAAAATGTTGCTGGCCATGATAAGATTTACTACTTAGTAAGCACCTATTCAAAAAGCTTTCCTCGAGGTGACGCATCAGTCCGTTAACAATACGACCACCTGCCACCTCCACAGTGAATCAACCTCCTCTGATTCAAAGCCTCAAGAAAGAGCATTACTTTAATGATGATTGAGGCCATTTTTCAGGCTGCATTTTACTTGTACTAATTCTGTCCAAATACTTTTTGTTCCTTCATAGTAATTTAGAACAGAGCGTATTCAAAGCTCAAGCCTGACAGAAAAAGCCCAGAGGCTCGGAGAACGTCTGCTATTAAGGGCCTGAATGCTTGAAAGAGAATCCATTTAAACAGGATGATGATGACAGGTTGGAAAAGGTTATTAAAAACTGACACGGCTATTAGGTGCCACCTTCACAGGCTTGAAAAAACTCCATAAGCATTTGAGCTCCCCGCATAGTACACACAACATTATTGTGTATTCCACAATACTCAAGAGAGATTCACTGTCTGTCTAATAAGTGAAATTAAGATGCATGATGAAGTGTCGTTTTGTATTTGTTTATTTTAAATGTATTTCACAGATACACACACTTAAAAAAGAGGACATTGTAAAAACAAAAAAAATCATTATTTCATTAAAAAAGGCGCAGAATGCGTTTATTTGTTATCTTTCTGAGATCATATTTTCCTCAGACAAGAATCACAAGGCCACACTGTCTTCAGATGTACTACAGCTTTAGCCTTTTATGCTGGAATGCTTTAGCTGAACAAGAGACTGATTCACCTGTATCAGATTGCTCTGAGGTTTGAAAGTTAAAAAACTCAATGAATAAGAAATTGCGATCCGTCCAACGAATCAAGGCTGATTCAAACTGTGAGATCCCTGCAGATTCCCAGTAGCAGCACCAGATATTATTTGTGGTCTGTGTAACTGAAAATGGATTGACATTTCAAGTTATTGCTAGGTTTGTGTGTGTGGATTTAAAGAGTCACAACAAGGATATTGTGAGACAGTTTCGGTCCCGTTCCACCCATCTGCTTTCCAGTTTAGTTAGTAGATATAAGGGAAGATCCTGTAGGGGACAAGTCGACAGTAGGTGTCCCACGCCAGTCCGTATTTGGCCCTACACTGTCTCTCATCACGAGCCTCCCGGTGAATCAGCAAGACGGTGAAATATATGACATAGAAGTACGGCAGAAGATGTGAGAATCCTAAAAAAAAAAAGACAAGCATTCATAAACTGTAAGCAGGAGAAAACTAAAACATATTTATGATTCACAGATGAAGTTATTTAAAATGATCAAGACACATTCTTTTACTATTGTTGTACATTGTTCACGATGTGAATGACATCAAACAAGCTGTAATCAAGTGTACACCCTCCTCTGCAAGTAGCTGTACCTTTTCTTTTCAATCCGTGTTACACAAGAGCCCTGCAGTGAATACCACTTTGATTACGCTTTTAATGTTCCAAGTGTTGGTCATTTTTTTGAGTGTTTTTCAGAAAATACCTTTTTGTCTTTCAGTCAGGGTCTGAATGTTCCTCTTTGTGAGTGCAGCTTTCATACGTCTGGAATACGCTGTCATTATTTTTTTTTGAGTGCATAATTTAGCCGTTTGTGACTTTTGCAGCGGCAGAATCTACAGTACATCTCAATTACACAGGCAGCGACACAAGTGAGTCACGCAAAGTTTGAATACCAATGAGCACAGTGTGACAGCTGGAACAAAAGTCTGACAGCCACCATTTTAAGGAGTGAGTTTTCACGGGAAACATAAGGCAGCTTACAGAGGAACAAAGAGAACACATTGTTGCTGCCTTTATTGCTTCTGCATCAGTCACAAACACGGTGTAATTATCTAATATGGACAGGAAGGAAATAGGATACTTGTTTGGTAGCTACTGAAATGTCTTGATATCGGAAACCGTCAGTTACAGAAAGTTGGCCGATTTGTATTTTGTTCAACTTATTTTTGGTCAAGTAATTCCTGATTTAAAACAGCTATAAAATTAATATTTTCATAGCAACAATGTATCATATCATTACTTGTATATGGAAGGGGAAAACCCACAGATAATTATGACGTGACTGTGCAGTTCCCCTCAGCTCTACTGAGCTTTTAAGCGTCTTTCAGTTCATTGTTTTGATTTTCCAGCTTGCAGCTTTATTGCTTTGGTTTAGTCTCGCTGCTCTGATAATAGTGTTGTTTTTCAGCCGCATCAGGCAGCTGTTTTTCAGTGAAAAGCTCTAAAAACCCAATGCACACTATTTGCTCAGCACCAAACAGCAAACAGACACAGTAAGCGACTGAACTAGTGGAGCATTTAGCATCTGGTGAGGCAAATTTGATGCACAGGATGTGTTAGACACACTGCATTGCCTGTTAAAAGGAACAATGTGTAACATATCAGGGGATCTATTAGCAGAAAATGGAATATAATATTCATAACTATATTTTCATTAAGTGTATAATCACCTGAAAATAAGAATTGTGTTTTCATTAGCTTAGAATGAGCCCTTCATATCTACACAGGGAGCGGGTCCTCTTGTTTCTACAGTAGCCCAGAACAAACAAAAACCAAACACTGGCTCTAGAAAGTTAAGAGATAATTTCATAATGTTGCTTTTAAGGTGATGCACCAGTTAACAATACGACCACCTTTCACCTCCAGTTGGTGGAGACCAAAACAGAGATAAAAAGAAAGTGAATATTTGACTTATATTCATCTGGTGACCACAAACGTGACTCCAAATGAAAGCTATAGTTGAAAAATTTGCAACTGTTTGCTCGCAACTTCTGCTGCCCCCCCAATAAAGCCTTTAAACTAAAGATTTAGATCAGTGGTTCTCAACCTTTTCGTGTCAAGGACACCCCGAAACTGATTGAACTGTAAGTTGTTTCTGTTATTTTGTCCACCGTACCACTGTACAGATGGAGAGTAGTGACAGTAGGATCCACATTGTGTTTTAGATCATGTCATTAAATGTATCTCTTTCTAATGATAAATATGGTTGGACAAGATTAATACTGAGCCTGACATTAATCTCTTACCTATGACTTCATCCACATTTTCTAACAATGACTCTGTGACCGTGTTACATCAGTGTGGCCTGCATGCAAAAAACGAGCCTCGCGGAGGCTTTTAAGCTGTCTTACCGCATGGCAGGGACCACGCCAGGGCCATGAGGAGGTCACCGAGGTAATTGGGATGACGAACGAGACCCCACCAGCCAGACACCAGCAGCCGTTTCCCTGTTGCTGTGGCGATGGTCTCCAGTCCTGCAAGGAAAAAAACGCAGATGTTTCTGAGTACAAGATGTGAAAGTCACTTCAGAGATCAACTCCCACTCCATTCTGATATACGCAGCATGAGTTCAGACACATAATTAGATAGAAAATGATGTGAAAGAGCACAAGTGGGAGTATTTGTCTTGATTTAGAAAAGATCCTGTATAAAAAAATGACTGACTTGCAACACTTGGATGTGTAGGGTCTCGTCTGAACTGGTTCTTCTGGGAGTTGGATTTTCTGAAAACATAATATCCAATACCTGATGGCAAAGAAGACAAATGTTAACATCGCCATCTTTAACTACGACACACAAAATATTACAGCCTGATGAACAAGAGCTCACACATGATTACCATTCAGTGCTATTATAGCTGCCGCTCCGAGTGAACTTAGGGCCTGCGGATGCACGACCAGGAAGGCAGCCTGCAGGCCGTATGTGAAGGGAACCCATGCCAGGTCCCCAAAGACCAACATAAAGCCAAAACCGTCATGCACAATGTCCATGGTTGTCAGAACAGCCTCCTGTTAGGACACAACGGTGCATGGGATTAAGTGAAAAAAAAAATAATAATAGTTACAAAGATCTCTCTGATCTTTTGGTATCTTTTTTAAATGTCTGCAGGATTCAAATGAGAATTCATGTATGACATTTAGGATCTACAAGGAAGCATAATCTTTATCTGTGACTCTGTTGAGCCCTCACCTCGTTCCACAGAGCATCCGCCACATACAGCAGCTGGAAACTGTTGACAAGTATCATGGCGAGTGAGGGGGAACCGCGGAGCTCTACCTCCTTCATCAGCATGCCAAGGTTTATGACCACCTGAGAGAAAAGACGGGGGATTAATATCACCAGTTAGGCGACAGTTGTCACCTACATTTCCCAAGTATTGGTAGACAAATTCATTATGAGATTAATTGGATCAGAACTACAAAAAGCCAATGTCAGGTGAAACACCAAACATCCAATAATCAATGCAAAGAAACTGCAACCAGCACCACTATATTAGGTACATCTGTACAATCTAATGCAATCCAATACAACAGCACTACCATAAATTATTAATCTTTTATGATGCCTTCAATGTTTGTTTTTGTTGACACTGCCATAAAGGTGTTCAATCAATTACATGTTTTAGCACTGGACTGCATTATAATCAGAGCTTTGTTTCTAATATGCTGCCCCCGTCATGTACGTAAATAAGGAGGACAAAAAAATGGAAACTCTCAATATAATGTAATCCAGTACAACACTACCTTTAGCTATGACCTCAGTAATAAACAAAATTGAATTTACACATTTCCAACAATGTAAAGGTAGAATTTATGGCAGAGCTTTGTATTGAATTGCATTAGATTGTACAGATAGACCTTATAAATTAGCAACTGATGGTATGTTAAAGAGGACCTATTATGTTTTCTTTCCTTTCCTAATAATAATAATAATAATAATTTAGGAGACTTAGCCCTTAAAATGTCATTATCAGCAATTGTAAGATGTTGAAAGTACATAGTTTAAACATTCAACAGGAAGCAAACATCTCCCACACACTGTCTGTAGCCAGCTGGTGGGAGCTTTTTCTGTCCTCTCCTACGCACCTGGCTTTAGAACATTCAGATGTGCAAAGGTTTTACTGTTTATACTGTAAATACAGAGTAAAAAATACATAAATAAAGGATTCATAACATTGACAATTTTGCAGTATGACTCCATCCTTTCACTGTCTCTACTACTGTCTCATAGATGGTGTTTTTTTTGTGACTAGTGAAGATAGAGATAACCTTGTTGTAATTTTAGGAATCTGATTTGAAACTCTCACTGGAATTTCTATATTTCGTCTCATTCGGTCTGACGACTCAGACACAGAGAACGACGCCTGCCCTCCAACAAACGTCTTACTGTGTCAGGTCATCAGGGAGAAAAGTTCCTGATTCTTACTGCAAAATATTATGAAAGATCAGGGGAGAGCAACATCGCCACCTGTTGGTGTTGTTGGGCTCTCTAAAAGAGATCACCACGTTACAGCGTTAATTAATGCTTAGAGGCATGTATCTTAAATTATTCATATTTACTAATGGAGTGAAAGATTACAAACGTATTCTGTTTTAAGCAGTACACTCCACACATCACAACAGATTTAGAAGTACATATATCAGCTTTGTGTTTTAATAAACACTTTAATTATGTCACATTTGTTGTCATCTTTGTTGTTTTTAGTTCTTTTGCTTTTAAATTAAATGATATTGTTTTGCTGTATTACTTCCTCTTTGTATGAGAAAATGACAGCTAGGGTTAAAGACCTTTTCTGAAAGTAAAATATAAGATTCTATGAAGCAAAATTTAATATAAAACGGCTCTTCACACTTGATCAGAGGCAGTTTCACTAGTTTTTACCTCAAAATACGGTATAGTATACATTTATATGTATGATATATAATCTTAACAGAAACAGAATCTCAAAAAAAATGATTTGAAAGTGAGTTGATTCTTCACCCCTGCAGATTAACTCACCCAGCCCATCAGACCCGGTCTGAGCTCACAGAAATATTTAAGGTCAAAGTTTCCAATCCGGGGGTTTAGCTCCCGTCCGATGAAGAAGTCATATAGGGGATTTCCTAGACAGGACAGAGGGATGAACGCATTCAAAAAAATCCACATAATTACACAAAGTAATTCTGTGCTTTCAGTGTCTGCAGGTACAGCATATACAGTAAATCAAAAGTGAATTAATATCATGTTTACAGGTGATCTGTCTGTCATGTCACTGACTTCATCAGCAATCATTTCAATATTAGTAGTCAATTAATTAGCAACTAAAAACCTGTTTGCAGTATAAAGCTGTTTAGGGCAATTAGCTTGACAAATCCACTGTCACATTAATATGCATTTTTCACAGCGGACATTTTCACATGTCACAGTGGGAAAAGCACAGCTGTGATCAACATTAATTGACGGCTGCATTCCATTTAGATGTGTGAAAAAGGTCGAGGTAAAATGTCTTCTGTGAAAAAGGCCTATGCTGATCTGTGATGTTCAATCCATTGCATCAGTTATTACATGTCGGTGAAGTGAGAATACTATTAGTTTTGCAGGGATTTTTGCAGCTATAGCTACATAGCATCTTGTTTCCATCCATCTCTTTAGCCACTGGCTTAATTCATTTTGCCTATATTCTGTGAAAATCATACACGCATGTGCCTATTTTACATGTTAACTAAATGAATTTCATATGAACTGAATCACCGAGAAGTCTGACTTTACAGCATGTGCACAGAGAACAACATGTCGTTGTAGCTTTGCTCATTTTGTCTTTTCACAAACTGGGATGAGCGCCATCATCGGCGAGCAGAGGCTGAATCACAATACTGGATGCTCTCAGGTTTCTGCCTTCAGATGCAGCAGAGCACACAGCGTAGCCGGTGCAGCGGGGTCAGCTTACTCGAGAGAGTGTTCACTTGATGCCTGCAGGCTCCTGAAGAGCTTGGCCTGTTAGATAATTACCCACAGGAATACCAAAAATCCTCCAACAAACATTAAAAAGAGCCCTACAAATGCACAGTACATGCCCAGTAAGTTGTTTTAAAATAGTATTTTTATGGTGGATTCTTCCTTTAAAGATGAACTTCCACCCTCACCTGTGTTGCCCCCCAAGGCGAGAGCACGAGCGGGAACCAGAAAGGAGCGGATGTAGAGGTAGACGGAGAACAGGAATGACACTGCTATTGCACACACAGCCAGAGGCAACAGCAGCTCAAACAGATACCCCAGAGGAGCCCCGAGCCCCAGTAACAGCATCAGCAACACACCGCTGATGCACAGGCCGTGAAAACCTGGGGGAGAGAAACAAACAAAGCTAAATGTCGAAGCCCGGGGGAAAGAGATAAGCAGACTGACACAGGCTGGAATAAAAATAGGCAAAAGTTGGAAGAGATGGAACTTCAGATTGTGTAACTTATGTAAACTTTAGCTCAAGGTCAGGTCAGCCAGAAAGTGTAGAGGTTAAAGTAAAAGATACATAAAGAAACACTTTTAGATCCTCCTTAAAATAAAATGTCCCAGCAGGTGCATTGTACAACAGTATAGCATTACAAATGTGGAAAAAAAACATTTGCACTCAAAACTTGTGTAAAACTCAAGCATAACTGTGAAATATTGCAGCTATCATTACTTTATAGTACTTCAGTATATAGACAACAATATTCAAGAGCACAATTATCATTACTCACAGTAAACAAAGCTGGTCGTTGCTCAACAACTTTGCAGAAAATCACACTTAAAATATGACTAAAAGATCAAAACTGTGTCTTCAACATATTCATATTAACTCTTAAAAATAAAAACAAAACATATGATGCGTTGCACCAGTCATATAAATACCATTTATGGGATACTTGAGACGCGTTCCATCCCTCAGCACTAATCCTTCAGACATCTGCAGGTAAATACAATCATTTTCAATTTGAACACATAAAACATATTCTGTGTATTTCTTAATAATTAGAACAGAGTCATAGGCCAGGTAAAGCATATTCATTTTCTCTGTGGGGGGACCAATGAAGTTGTATCTTAGAAAAAGTCAACTAATCCAAATTCAAGAGTATACTGTATATCATGGTATGGAAAATATATGCAAAATCACAAATAACATTATAAATTGAGTCAAGTTTTTAAGGCTTACACACAAAAAAACCCTCTTCACATGTGAAGGGGTATCAATCTTGTCTTCTATTTCCCAAAATATCAAACAACTTCTCTGAAGCAGCTGACTAAAGAGAACAATGGAAAACTTTAAAGTGCCATTATCTTGTAATTACCACTTGTGGCCGCTGTTCAGCAAACGTTACTCAGCCCGGCTTTAACAACTTCTTTTGTTGGTTTAAAAATACAATTAGGTTGGAATTAGGGCTGGGCAACATGGCCAAAATCTTCTATCAGGATATAGGTAATTTCATATCTCGATAACAATATATATCAAAATATAGCAAGTTTTCTGGTAATCCAATAAATAAATAGTCTATATGAAATAACCACATGGTAAGTCTGTTCTTGTATAATCCTGTGTAAATTCAATACTTGACAAATGAAAAGTATTTTTTCTCATTTTATATTCTCATTTTAAGAACATGAGTGCAAAATGAACATAACAGTTTTAAGTGAAATTATAGAGAAAAAAGAAATAGCCTTAGTTGGAATTACTCATTTAAACAGTGATTACACTATATGATCATTTTATCGCAATTCCACTGAAAGTTGACGATAATTATTTAATTTATTAGTATTAATTATCACCTAACCCTACATCATGCCATCATAAATAAGTGTTTATCATTGAGTATACATGGTTTAATTCAACACACAACAGGTGCTTTATATGGTTGGTTGTATCATCAAAGTCACCATTTGCCCTAAAACATTTTTTTTTTCCGGTTGTAGCATCTTATTGGTGTGTTCATCACCACACCTAGTTTTAATGCAAGTTTAACCTTGAGCCAGGCTGATGAACGTGTCATACCTTTCCTAATGGCATCACATAGAGGAGGGCATGCAGAGCGATCCATCCCAGCAGAAGCACCAGAGCCAGAGGGTCCCACAGCTGGTCAGTGGAGGGAAGAGGAGGGGGCCACTGGAGCACGCTGGCATCAGGGGACCGACTCACACAGCTCAGGAACAGCACCGTCAACGGGAGGAGGATGGGTATGCATAAGGCACCTGAGAGGTATTACAGATAAAAGTGAGATGACAAGTTGACAACACATCACTGAGCAGTACTCAGAAGCAATGAAGATACAAAAAAAAGTGAAGCAGCATCACAGGGAAAACTTGATAATGGAGCACAGTGAGACCATTTAAGGTACCAGATAGTATATAATATAGCAAATGTGTGATAACGGTGAATAATTAAGCATGTTGAATAACGGCGTAGTAGCAAAACTATTAGAGTAGCTGTCAGCGCGGGTGCAACAATCCACGTAGTTCACTTCAGTATTGTCATATCTGCAGTCAGCAGAGAGCTCAGCTGTCATGTTCAAAATGTGATTTTACTTTAAAAACAACTGGATAGCAAATTGGATGTGATGCTCAATTTAAGGAACGCAGCAGGAAAATGTGCTTTCACACACACACACACATAAGCTGTGATGTATTTGTTCTCTCATTTCATGTCATGTTCACAATAACAAATCTTACTTGGATGGTTGTGATGATTCATAATTAGAGCTGTAATGAAAAGTCTTGTAATGATGGATTTCATGCTGTGATCTTTACTGCAGCGAGTTTTGTCATCTTATTACATCTATTGTGGCAGCAGTTTTATGATTTTATGAGACACCAAATATCATGACAGTGTCTATATATCAAAAATAGCAAATTAGCATTAATGCTCTTTTGTATGCCGCTGGTTGTGTGTTGTTGTGAGCAACACGGTGTAATGAAAATGTAATTCAGCATTCACATTTTCCAAACAGAAGAAGTGTGAACAAGTGACACACAAGTGACAGGAGTGCATGAATAATGAAATGATTATTTTCTGCTTAGCTGCCGCAAGTGTAATAGGAAACATTTCTATACGGTGTGGAGTAAAAGGGCAAAACGTCTTAAATAAAATGAAGGTGGATGTATGGTGATAGCTCATGGGTAAGGCGGTCAGGCCTGCTGTCACTCACCCAGGGTTCCTCCAAATTCCCTCTCTGTGTCATGTGAGGATCTATGTTTGAGCGCTTGATTGTTTGGCCTCATTATTGGTCTCCTGTAAAAAATATATAGGTATTAAGGCAGATATATTTCAGTCAAAATAAAGACATTTGAGGAACAAATAAATAGTAATTAGATGGTAATGCCATTTAGTAAAAAATCCCAGCATAGCTGTAGCTATGGGCATTTACATGGAGGTGCCAAACTGTAATAACAAGAAAGTTTTGTCAGGATAGTGAAAACTACCCAACGGGTTATAAAGTACTTCAAAGTAGCTTCACTCAATCAGCTACATTAAAATGCTGCCTAGCTTTTAACGCAATAATGATAATAATAATAATATACAAATTTAATATATTTAAAGGTGCTATTGATAACATTGATAACATTGATAACATTCAACCACTAGATGTCGCATTCTACCTCCCTCATTCCATTGCATTTACTTCACAACAAGTCATTGCCAGGCATTTACCGTCAATTGGCTCACAAGCCTTCTTAGAAGTGGGAACCAAACGTCAGATATCTAACACAGAGATAAACAAAACATTCATTTTGGACCCATCAATTTTTTCAATTATTAATTCACATTCATAATAATTTTTTTTTAGGAAAAGCCATACTTTTATTCGGCACCTTTCTTAAGGCTCTCTGGATGTATTATTATTTATTTAGTTTTTAATTCATCCACATAAAAATGTTATCAATAACACCTTTAACGCTATGAAAGGGGCCATTCTGGTGCGTTCAGGGGCTTTTACTTTTGATACTTTAAGTGCATTAGTTGGTAATACTTGTGGCAGGGTATTTTTTTTTTTTTTTTTTACATAATGGTATTTGTACTTTTAGTTAAATAAAAGATCTGAGTCTTCCACCACTGGTCAGTGGTCAGTCAATAAAAAATGAGTATCAACGATTTGATGTTTCAGTGTCAACAAAAAGTATATTCAAATATTCTTTAAATCATTTTCCACATTCTGTGACATAATGTAGATGAGCTGTTATTTTGTATACTGTTATATTATTGCGACTGCTGTCATAAACCACCGTGACAAAGTTCAGGTCACCCTTGTTAGTTCCTGTGTGTCCATGCAGCTACATTTCTATTATGAAACGTGAGACAACCGGCCCTTTAACCTCGCTGTCCTATCACTTGCGGATGCTACAATAACCTAAACGCGAGACCAACAATTAACAGCTTTGCATTAAATTACAGTGCATGTAAAGAACAAAAAGCTACTAGTCTTGTAACACAGTAAATACAGTGTCTTACCGGTGTAAAGCATGGAGGTGTAGGTGGGACGGTAATGATATTCTTCATGCATCCATCCAACCTGCAGATGGAAACGCCCCCGAAACACGTCGACAAGCAAACTGTCTCTCAGCCAATCAGATCCCTCCGCGGTCATCAGAAGAGGGTGGAGAGAAGAGGTTCAGCCAATCAGATGAGCTCATCAAGTGGCGACAGTGAGCTGCGTGCTGTAGAGAGGGATGGCTGCAGGCGTTGTGAAATACACCTGAATTCCTGAATAGACTTTTTTATTTAGATTGGCTTTTAATACCTAGTAGCGCTGTGACATTTTTTCCTGTGCTTTTTATGTACCTTTTTATGATTTTATGATATGTTGTGTTTTTATTCCTGTTATTTCTTGATGTTAATGTAAATCACTTTGGGTACCTTGTGGTTATTGTAAAGGGCTATACAAATAAATGTTGATTGATTGATTGAATTCCATTGATATCTTGTGATATTGTTGAGTTAAACGACTTCTAAACCTGTATGTTAACAGTGAGGCTGCAACTGAAATATTCATGTAATAACAATATCATACCATGTGGCTGGTACTGTTTTCACCTTGTCTGTGTGTGCCATCATGGCAAAATGTGGTCCTGGAGACACCTACTGTTGCAGGAACTACCACAGATGCAGTTTTGAGTACTTTGCCAAGTGATTATATTTCTGTCTGCATGTGGACAAATTTTCTGTGCGTTCCAATACCCATATTACCATACTATTTAGTCTGAAAGAAAAATAACTAGTACGTCCTAATTCATAGCATGCATACAAATGCAGTATGCCAAAAATAAAGAATAAAAAATAAAGAATAAAGAATAAAATTGGCTGCAAGTTTGTGTACTTCTTTGCAATTTACTTTTTACAAACTTCCAAACTGTTTTTCATAGTTGATGAACACAACCAGACCGCGAAATCTGGAGACAATTTATGAGGCATTGGCAAACTCGGGAGATGTGGGAGGAGAAGACAATAGAGAGGATGAAAATAAAGTCCATATAGTCAAAACAGACATAAAAAGCCAAGTTCTTCCAGAGGTTGATGAATTGCGAGGAGAAGCAGAGGAACATGAAAATGTGGTCCTGGAGCAGAAACTACCACAGATGCAGTTTTGAGTACTTTGCCAAGTGATTACATTTCTGTCTGTATGTGGACACATTTTCTGTGCGTTCCAATACCCATACTACCAAACTATTTAGTCTGAAAGAAAAATAACTAGTACGTCCCAATACATAGCATGCATACAACTGCAGTATGCCAAAAATACCTGGATGTTCTACTCTGCATCTGGTTGTATTTTGCAGTATGCAAGCCAGCATGCTTTTCTGGCTATTCTGACCCACAATCCTTGTTGCAGCATGTATATGAGCAAGAGGGTCAAAGTTCAAGGCGCAATGTTATGACAAAGTAGTATGTCCCAATTGTACGCATACTACATGCAACAGTACGTACTTTGTAAAGGCAGCTGCAGTACGTACTACAAGTAAAAAGAAAAAGTATGCAATTTGGAACGCAGTGTTTGTCACAGCGATAGTGTCACAACCGTGCAAGATGCTGCCACACAGATAAAAATGAAGACTGAGTTGAACCCGAGCAAGGGCGCCAGTAGGAAGCGGGTAGGAAGTGGGGAAGGTGCAATTGGCCCCCACACTTTATACCCCTGGCCCGATTTGGTGTTGCAGTGTGATCTCATCCATCGCAGAATGGTCTCTAGCTTTAAATTTGCCTGTTACAACTGGTTTTGTAAAGGAAGAACACACATTTTGAATCTCACACATTCATACACTTTTATTGTAGACGTACACATTTAAACCAATCCTGTTTATCTGTGGAAGGCATGCACAGAAAACAAGATAATCGACTAACCTGAAGTCAAGAGTTACAGTAAATCTGATGTGGTTACTTTAGTGTTAAGACATACTGTAGATTACATAATCAGATGACATTCAGATTGCAAATTATTCAGCAAAATTACCCCTAAAATAATTTATTAATACAGGAGATTTCCACAGGACACAGCTTTTGTCTTTAATCATTCATATTCTGTATTCAAAACGTGTTTTAAACACGTTTCCTTCAAGGGGAACATGTGATAAAAAGTTTCGCTTACATCATGGGTAATTCATTTATTTTTATCTTTGCCAATATAGGAGATGAGAGGGGTTTCTCTTCTCATATTCTATGGTTTGTAATCACTGTTGTAATATTAAACCCAAGTAGTCAAGGCTCATGTGCACTTTATAAGGCAAGTGCCTGGAATGAAATATTGATCTGTCTGATTTAATCTTCTTGACAACATAATCGCCAAATGTTGTTTGATTAGTGTTGGAAGATTTACAGCTATTCTTACAGCAGTGAAAGTGCTACCCCTACCCCATTTTACAGTATAGTTTGAATCTGGATTAATAAATTTAACATTTAACAGTTATTATGTAACAGAGAGAGTATAAATTCCAGTGTGTATTGTTATTCTGTCTGTATTTGTGACCTGGTGTTTGGAGAAGACTTAGCTGGCCATGCCGCACTTTGAGCTTTAACCCCGTTCACAGATCACTTCGATCACGCTCTGCTCCATCGGGGCGGGATCCAGGCACCGGTGGGCGGAGCTCCCCACTATCTCATCCAGCAGGAAGTGCACAAGGTTCTCGTCGGAGACGAACCGCCACAGGTACATCTGCAGGTAGTGGCAGTCCACCTGGATCTGCTGCAGCCCGTAACGGCCAAAGGTGCGCAGGCGGACGCACTCCAGGAATGTCTTTAAACTGATTTTGATAATTCCCGTCATCACGGAGACCTGGGACATTGAAGGGATGTGTGGGTTTGTGTGTGAGACGTGATTTTCACTAAAGATAACACTACAGCATAACGAAGACCTGCACTCACCTTGTTGAACTCTACTGAGCTGAAGATGTCGATCCTCTCTGAAAACAGCTTGTGTATGTTGCTCAGTAGATTAGTATCCATGGGAGCACTGCAGGCAGACAAAATACTCAAGTAAACCAACAATTAAAAGCTTATGAAAGTGAAAGTGAAGGAGGTAATAATAGAGTGCAACAGGAATGAGTCCTAAAACCCGGAAATGAGGTAGCATTTTAGAGGACTCCACTTTGTTTCATCACCAGCCTATTTGCAGCGTGTTTACCTCGGAGTATAGCTGGCAGCATAGCGGGTCTGCTGCCTCGAGTTGCTGTACACAGAGAAAGTCCTTTTGCTGGAGTCACTGCTGTGTGCTTTCCTCACACCTTCTTCGTATAACAGACCAACCTATGGTGGAGCAGAGACGGTTCATAAGACAGCCTGGACACACGCATGGTGATGAAAGCATCATGAGTGGACGTGAGGACATAATAATGCAGATGATGATGTTGTGAACTGTGACCTGCACATCAATGGAGGTGGTGTCCTCTACTACTCTCTTCATCACAGCGCGGACATTACGTGGCTCGATGGTGTTGACCCAGTCTCGTGTTTCGACGCTTTTTCTTAACATTTGAGAGATAATCAGGCCCTGAACCTGCAAAGACGAACAATAAAATAAACAAATTTGTGAGAAGAGGTTTGTAGAATTATTTCCCTGCATTGATCTCTCTTTTTTTCCCCTCAGTAAGAAAAGGGGAAAACCTACCTTTACATAATGGTTCAGCAGTTTCTGTGCTGCCTCCCTGGCTTCTGCACATAAAGTTGTGACGGGTGTTACGGGACTGTGATGCTGAGAAAGTACAAAAAGGAGAAGACAGGTTACATTTTGGGAGTTGAAATATGTCAATTTTAAGGAGTTTTAAAAAATCATTCAAAAACATTACAGAATAGTAATTTTATGGGGACTGATGCTCTTCTAAAATGCAACTTTCAAGAGAAAAAATACTGTTAAATACTGTATCTTTACAGTGTAATATGGTCTATTGTGAAAGCCGCTGCATTCATAAGCTGACAAGCCATTTACCTGCACAAGGAACTGTTCATCTGTGAGAGTGAGTATGTAGGAGATAGTAGAGGTCTCGTAGTCCAAGCAGAGGCGAGACAGCAGCAGCAGAAGAGCCGGAGGAGTCGAACCCCCCTTGTCTCCTGCGCTCTCGCAAAACTGGCGAGAAGACTGGCACACAAACTTTATAAAGCTCACCACCAGGCTCTCACGTACACCCTGGCTGCAGAACTCACCCTATGAGGAGAAGACAGAGGAAAACAGCTGTCACTCTGGGGTAGAGCAGAAAATGATTTATGTCTGGGGCAAGCTGTTAACAAATAAACAGGAAAAACTATTCACCTTGAAGTACGGCTTGTTGGAGAATGTGATGTCTTTAGCTGTGAAGAGATGCACTGATGCCAACACTGACTTGATTTGATTGAGAATCGAGGCGGACAGGGAGGAGAGCAGCTCTGGCAGGCTGGTCGGATCCCTGCCGGATACCGGTCCCCCTAGAAGACCTCCGCCTCCAGCCACTGAAGCACTGGCCACAGAGAGCCGAGGTGTCGCTAGGGCCTGCCTCACGTCTGTCAGGCTGTCCATGTAGAAGCTCTGCAGGGCGGAGAGGTACTGCTTGACTCGCTCCGTCGCTGCCCGTACCACAATCGCTGTCCCCTGGTTTGGCACGGCGGAGCCCGGCAGCAGTTTGGCCACAGCCTGAAGTCTGCGGTGGAAGCGGTCGAGCGCGCGGACCAGGAGGGAGTTATCTCCGACCCCTTTCTCCTCTTGTATCCTCCGCTCCACCAGCGAGAAATACCGAGCGGCCAGATCATCCACAAAGGCGTGCAGCTTACCATTTGCCATCTGAGGGATATTTTTGGATGCGAGCTCACCTGTCTGAGCATGGTTGATAAATAGTTCTTGATAGGATGCTATTACTAAACATAAGCTGCTGACAAATTCATTGCAGCCTCTGTCGATGAATTCCAGGATGTCAGTGTTTGAGGTAGGAGAAGGGAGAGCGCTCGTTTTGGGGGAGCTAACAGTCGGAGATCCAGGGGCCGCAGCAGCAGACGACAACTTGCGTGCAGGAGCATCTTTCACGATTGAGGCAGACGGGTACGGTCTTATCTCTGCTTCCAGACCCTGGAGGTCCGACTCGAGCCGAGAGCGCGCATGGCTCAGGAATTTATCACACAGCTCCTCCGCTGGCTCATCCAACTGTAGCAGCAGCTCCACACACTCTGATAAATCTTTAGCGCTTGACCCACCATCCCTTTAAGGCAACAACAAAGAAACAAATCTATCTTTAAACATGTCGAAATTCAAACTGTAAAAAGGATTTTGTACAGGAAAGCACAACATTCAATAGTGACAAAACATCTGTATTACGGCAAATATTTTCTTAGATGACTTTTTAGTTGAGCAGCATTAATATCTTTAATATAAAATGTAGCAAAATGGCAATATTAGTTTGAGTGAAATCAGGATGAAATAATGGCAACAGTCTAAAAGAACCAAATGAGGATTTGTCATTTTCAATTGATTCAATCCTAATTTATTTCTATGGACTCCATTTTTCCATCTTTAACATGCTTTTCTGTCCAGCACCTAGTATTTATCATCTGGATGTGCACGCTTTTGTAAATACTTTTCATAAAATATGGTTGCCATCGTCAGTCACATTTCTTGTTTGCAGTAAACGTGACTCCTAAGTGTTATGTTCACTCACAGTGGCGTCTCTAATCTAAATGTAGGTTGAGAGATTCCCACCTGAACTTCTGTCGAAGCTCCTGCGCCAGGTTGTCCATGATGGCGTGACAGTCGTCCTGGATCCCCTTGAAGGATGGCAAGTGACTGTACTGCTGCAGCACACAGCGGGCGCGGCGGTGGGATCTCACCGCCTGAGCATAGGCCTGCAGTTCCAGACACTTATTTAATCTGGCGGGCAGTTCAAACAGAAACTGCAGCTTCCTCAACAGAGTGTGAACCCCTGGAACACGAAAAGACAAAAATATGAAAATAACCATCATGAACTGACTCAACAAAACTAACTGCCTGATTAGGTCTCACCTGAGAGTTTTGTAATCTGTGCGTGCTGGTCTTGAAGAGTGCCACTGATACGAGCACTGAACTCAGTGATCGCAGCCATGTTGGCAGACAGGCAATCCATTTCATCCTCCATCTTTTTGAAATCGTTCTTCATCTTTCTTATGGTGTCTGGAAAAAAACACGGCAAGATGGTTTACCTATCCAGCTATAGACAATTCAACGAAATCAGACAACATTTCAACAGTAACTTAACAGTGAGCGAGACGTTCCCCTCACCTGTAGCAGATATGAACTTGTTGTAGTTTTCATACACCAGCGTCTGCATGTCGCTGTCCAAAGAGCGGATCTGCTTGACCATGCAGGTCTCCTGGTCCATCAACTCCGCAAGAGAGCACTCCCTTCTGAGCTGCATTCGGACACAAAACACACAATGGTCACATGGACACTTAAAAACAGTACATATAAAATACAATGCCAAATTACACACTATTGAGAATGTCGTTGTCATTCATGTTGCAGCTTTTTTCAAAACTGATTTCACCAAAGCAGTGTTAAATCATCATCCACAGCTTGTAAATGTGTGTACATTCAATCACTACCGTTCTTCCACAAGAAAGAGCGCAATGATGTGTATGGAATTTAAGTTACTGTAGGTTTACTGGTGATTTCTTGTATAATTATTTGTTGTATTATGTGGTTAACAAGTCCAGTCCACTTCATTCTTTGCCTTTTCCATGAGATGTAATGACAGTTGAATGAACACTAGTTAATTTTTGCATTGTTTGGTAATGAAAACTGTAGAGTGTGTTCCGATACGGGTACCAGAATCGGAAATGCGTCCGATACTGCCCAAAAATCAGTATTGAGTATCTATGCACCGATCCGATACCATAATTTATTAACCCAGAAAAAAATCAACTTGTTTAACCGGATTATTTAATATTTTAGAATTTTTTTTATTATTAATTTATGTTTTTTGTAACTGACAAACTCAGTAATAAAAGAAAGTTATATTGCATTAATACTCTGTATGTATTTCTTCATGTTTTAGTAAGTGTTTAACCTGAGCCAGGCCACACAATAAAGATAGTAATCATATCACATCCATACATGGTCAGTAGTAATCAGCTGTTAAATAATAATAATAATAATAATAATAATAATAATAATCCGCAAGTTCATGTATCGGATCCGGTATCTGGAAGGAAAAAATGGTATGGGAACATCTCTAGAAAACTTAATTATATTCCCACTTAATGTTTGGTTCTTTAACCTTTATCCCATGACCTCATGTCAATTCACAACTGTCTGCATTTTTACAGGTGTCCATATTCCCTGGTACACCTAAGGAGCCTTTCCAGTGTGTCATCACTTTAAACTGACTGCTGGTGATGCATCCCAGACACTCAAATTTCCTTTCAGTCAAATATTATTATAAAATTATAAAATTAATAATAAATTATAATTGTTGATTATAAAAAGTGGCAGTTTCTATTTTAATGTATGTATTGTTGTTTGTGTTGTATGTTTTTTAATGGACTTCGAGTCTGTCAATAAAGATGAATTGAATTGAATTAAATAATCATTCATATTATCAATTCAATTTCCCTACCACATTACAGCAAATGGCCCTCTGGGTATTGTAGTTTTATGAGCAGTGAGCTCAGCAGCAATACTCAATGGTGCTAAATATAATTTAAAAACAGCATATAGAAAAGTTACTAGGCCCATTAGGAGATCCAGGTAACACTGATATTGGCACACAGTTGATAGCATGCACAGTGCTGCAGAGTGCATTAGCATGTGAGCTGTGTGTCACAGTGGAAACCGTTCACATGACAGCAGAGAGAGGCTCTCACCTTGTTGAGGAAAACCTCGGGGTCAAAATGCGGCCCGTTAATGTCGCAGGGATCCAGGGACTCCGGCAGCTCCGGGACCTTTCCTTCCTCATTCATCCCGTAGTAGAGCTTCAGCATGCCGTGCACCCTGCGCTTCCTGCCGGCTTCGTCCACCAAGCCGTCCGCCTCTCCGTCCATACTGTCCACCGGCCAGCTGACACAACGCACAAACAAAACGACGATAAACAAAGACGACGAGCGTCCAGCTGGCAAGAGAGAAAACTGACAACTACCTAAAAACGTTAACTTCTTGCTCCAAAGTGACTGATATTCGTGTAGCTTAGCTGTCTGCTCTTAATAAGGTTTTTTTTGTTCAAAATAATGAATTGGAAAATGTCATTCTTCCTGATACACAAGTACACAAGCAGCTAGCGTTGAAAACGTCACTGTTTCCGGGTTCGTAGCCTATCCGGTGTTACGTTGTGTTGACGTCGTCAAAGAGTAAGTGGAGTCAAGAGAGTTGGCTTCTCAAATGTACTTCTGGTCTGATAGTCTGGAAGTGCACTACTGCGCATGTCATGCTATTCTACTGCTGTCAACTGAACCAAAAGAATAGATATAATGCATTTGACAATAACTGCACTATACTGTATAATGACTGTGCAATATCATTATCGTTATTACTACTAAGGTGTAATTCATACTGTGCAATATTTTCAGGTGGAATTTCATTTCATTGTCACTGTGCAATATCATTTTCCACTTGTGCAATTTTAAGTCTGTTTATTGTCAATACTGTATATACTGCTCCTATTTTTATACTTCTATTTAAATGGTTCATATTTTGTTACACTTTGTTTAGCTCTTTTTTTACTGTGTTAGCTGATGCATCTTGTTTTTTGCACTATCCCCTTTACTGCTTTACAAAATTACTAAATGCTACATACTGTTCCTTTAAGGTCAATACTTTGCAACAGAATCTGTTTTAAAGCTAGATCAATCTTTCTTGAGAGCATGACTTCCATCCCCATCAGGCAGGCTTACATTGACAGCAGTTAACGGCACTTATGGCAAAAAAGGGTCAAAATGTATAGAGATACAAAACATTACCTCAATAAAAACCACACACAAGGTAACAGTTAGTGTTGGTGAAAAGAATCATGGCTTCAGTATATTTAGGCTTTAGGTACGTGAGGTATTAAACACACTTTTTTAACAGATATCTCCAGAGAAATGGGCCCACTTTGCAGCTGTTTATTTAAAAACACAGAGATATTTTAATGAAGGCAGACTGACCACTCCATAGACCACAATACACTGTTCAACAGCAGCCCAGTGTTATTCAGTATATCAAGATATCAGATGAAATGCATGGTCTAGCTGAAAATGTGGGTACTATATTACAAAACATGAATACTTTTTTAAAACCCTTGTAGCAATAACAAATAATTGTCCATTCTTGGTTTCCAAGCACCAAAACACTCATTCAGATGCCAACTCAGTACAACCAAAAAGGCACTTAACGCTTCTGCAAAGTGATTTGCTTGAGAAGATAATGCTTTCAATGACCTATTTCTTCATTTCACTCGTGTACGAACACAGACAAGTATATGAAAATGAAATAAAAATATTTTCTCATAAAAGCTGACAAACAATACAAAAACAGATATATAAACAGTGTAGTATTAATAGTGCAGTATCACATGATGTGTAGTTTGATGTGGAATGGCTATTCTACAATGTGACATGCATAGTGTAAGTTAGCAACAATATATTGGACTGCTGCAGTTACAGACGGTAGCTGACGTATAACACGTCCACGCGTAGAAAAGTAAAAACATTTTGCATGCTCAGGAGAATCGGGAAGAAGACGTGATGTCGCCACATCTGAAATAAGGACATGCGTTCAAGTGGAAGGCAGTATTATAAATGGCCATTATTGAGGTGAGTTTGTTTGCAAAGTCAGAAACTGCCTGTGTTTGCATTTGGGTGAAGTTCAGAGAGACACCTGGATGACTTTGCAATGTGGTGGAGACTAAAAGCCAGACTCTGGAGCGTTAAGGTAGCATACTGTGTTGCAGCATGTTACATAGGCTTGCTTTGGTGTACAGGCTGAGATTTCAACAGCATAGTCTGACGTTCTTGGTCAGTTGGTCTGTGCCATATGCACAGAGCACATAGTCCTGTCCAGTGAAAATGTATCTCAGAGTATGGCGATTTTTACAGATAAACTGAAGCACTTATGTTCCTAAAAGGTAGAGTGTGTAGGATTAAGTGGCATCTAGTGGTGTGGTTGCAGTCTTTCCAAGACTACTAACGTGAGCCGCAGAGTTGGAGAACTACAGTGGCCTCCAGGTAACGTAAAAAGGCTCTCTCTAGAGCCAGTGTTTGGTTTGTCCGTTCTGGGCTACTGTAGAAACATGACGGAGCAACATGGTGGACTCCGTGAAGAGGACCCGCTCCCAATGTATATATGAAAGGCTCATTCTACGCTAATGAAAACACAATGTTTTAGTTTTAGGTGATTATACACTCATGAAAACATAGTTATGAATATCATATTCCATTTCTACTAATAGATCCACCGAAATGCTACACAGTGTTCCTTTAACGGGTTGAGAAAACGGTCTTATTTTTAAACAAAATAACCCAGAAAAAAACAACACTTTTATACAAACACTGTATGAACACTATGTTCCTTGTCCTCTTTCAAATAATGTCAACAATGATTGTGTTTGCAAGGAAAACAATCATTTCAAATGGCCAACCAAAACTTAGACATGTAGGTTCAGTTTGAGTTTTTCAAAGTTGTTTAAGAGGCAGTAGGTGGTAGCAGTAGGTAGTGCTGATAACGACTAAACAAGAAGGTTTCTTTTTTTTGTCACTCTCATGTCAGAAGTTGCACAAGTACGTTATTGCATCAGTTCTACTTTGCTAATCAGGTTTGACCAAGCGAGTTATAGTCAAGTCATGACCTGTGCATGGGTGTACTGATGGTGCCAACTGGAAGTTAAACTTTGAATATGACATACCAACCATTCAGTGGCAGGAATAAGAGAGTTGCAAGATTCATTAATTGCTTGACGAGCATTTATCTGATTATTTTTTACTAACTTAGTGTATGGTTTGGGTGGTTTTTGACACTAATTTGATCCTTTTATTGCTGCAACTAAATTAATGTTCACCAAAGAGGACTTGATACTGCAATACATGGAAACATTTCTATTTTATCCTGTTATTTTACATGTTTAGACTACATTCACGCTAATCCGCTTTTACAAATGAAAATCAAATTGTTTTTAAAGTGAACTGCAAATATTAATTATCTCTTAAAAAGCATGTACTTACAAGAAGCTTCCACAACACAGACAATGTGCTCCCATACGGACCCTTTATGACCAGTAACACTAACCGCTAAATGTTTTTACCAGTGCTTTTCTAAAGTGTCTTCACCCTTTGATGAGAACAAGGCACTGGCAGTTTGAAAAAGCAGAATAGTGGGAACACACCCCCTCTGATCGTCCCCTGAAAGTGTTTGTCATGCTGACGGTAAAGAGTTTGTGGTAACTCTTACAAAATGTTTAATGCTATACGGAGATATACTGTTCTCGATGTTCAAACCCCCAATAAGAGTAAAAAGAGGTACTGCAGTGGTTATACTCTAATGAGGTTTTCCATTTTTCAATATTAACAGCAAACAGCTCCAGAGCGCTGCAGGAAGGTATCATACAGTCATTTCTCTAAGGCTCGTCTCAGACTCATAAAAGGAGGTCGATGATATGGTGCTCAGAGAACGCTAGATTTTCTGGATGTAAGGCCATCTAATGAATAGCCACTTCAGTTTAACCTTGGAAGCATAGCGGTTAATAGATCCTTTTTGTTTTTCACATTACCGTACTCTCTTAATATACACACAACTTCAAAAGATAAATATTGTCACTCACACTTAGATCCCTCGCTTGGTCCTTTGCATGTTCATATATTATCAGTTAAATGTCTCAAGCTTGTATCAAAGTCTTTAAATCTCAGTGTAAAATGTTCAGGTTTGGTCTTTATTTGAGAGGCTTGGGGCCGAGCTGATCGGCGACATTAACCCTGCTCCAGGCTCTCCGTCACCTGCACAGCAGAGTACGTGGGCACAGACGCCTGTCGGGCAAAGAAGGACGCAGCTCTTTTCGGCTTCAAGCGTTTGATTTCTTTTCCTGAAAGGAAACAGAGAAATATTGAAAAAGTTACAACAAGGAGACTGTCTCGGTTTAGATGTGGCTCACTCTAGAAAGATTATACTGTAAGGGGCCGTACACATGCCGCATTTTTTTGCGCCGTCGCAGCGCGTAAGCGTAAGCTACTGTGAGGGATTTATGGTGCTGGAAATCCATTAATCTTTGTTTTGACTGTGTTTAGTTTAGTGAGTGAGGCTTCCTGCTAAATTACCGCGACTTCATCATCATTGTCCTCGCAGCATGCAGGTTTTGGTTGCTTAGTAACGGCAGGTGCGACAGGTGCACAACCTCCCGAGCACACTTGGGAGTTTTTAGACGCGGCATGTGTACGGCCCCTTAGTAGGCTTGGACTACTAACTGTAACCATTACTAGACTCACCATTGTCCACGTAGCTGATAGTGTTAAGAGAATGGACCCGGCTGCACAAGACGCTGCTTTGCCTGCGCAGCATCCCGCGCCTTCCTCCGCGTCCGTTCTTGTTGCTGCCGTCTTGCCCAGCGGGCTGCTGAGACAGACTCACCTCGCCGTCCATTTCGGCCGCAGCTCCTCCTTCAGACGCAGACTTCAGCTCTACACAGAACTCGATGAAGCCGCTCATTAGCTCTGCCTGGTTGACAAAAGAAAAAAAAAATACAAATGATTAAGTCTGAGCCTTAAACGTATACATAATAAACAGCTGTACTTTACTTTTCGATGGTCCATTAGTGATCCACAGGCACATTAAGGGTCAGATTGCCAGCCTTGGATTGGAGTCAGCATGATTAAGTATTACTGCATCTACCATTATGTAACGTCTTTTCACCATCTGTTGGCTGAGACAGTCTTTTTCAATTCAACAACCATTGAACAAGGATGATACAAATGTAAATACAAAAAAAAATTAGGTTTCAACACTAATATCGAGTGTTGTGCTCCTCTAAGAAAAAAATGGGCGGAGCAGCTGCACCCGATCCTGAAGCTCTCAAAAACACCAGGTGCAGTGCGCTCTCTGGAGATGGCTGCATACCCTTTCTCCTTGTCGAAAACATTTGAAGTGAGATCCACAGAAAATGACTACATCTGTCACAGCAGCCGGCAGGACGTCCTTAAATTGATGTTCATACTACAGCAAAGATAGCAGAGTCAACCACGACAGGTGCGACACAAAAAAAAGCCAATCAACACAACATGCTCAACAATTCTGAGGCAATCTGGGGATACAGTACACGTGCTGGTTGGTGACACTTAGGGCTGGGACGATACACTTACAGTATCTCCCAATTCGATACTATCACAAAACTTGGGTGCTGATTCAAAACATCACTGCGATTTTTAAGTATCGCGATTCGATATTACGATTTATTTTGATTTTTGTTAACTTCTTTAACACTAGACCATGGGAGAAAATTGAATTATTCACTTCTAGGGACTTTTAATTTGGAAAATCTCCAAATTAATAATATAAAAATGTTTGATTTTGAGCATGTGTGTAGTCAGAGATGTCCTGAAGACAAATATTTCAGTCATTGTCAGGAATTATTTATTTAATTTTTTTTCAGCAACCCAAAAATCAAATAATAAAGACATTTCTCTCACAAATGAGTGGTATTTTCTTTTTTAATTTATAAGGGACATTTAATGTTTCGTGCTTCTGGTGAATATTTCCATATTTGCATTTTGTATATACCCTTTGTTAACACCGGACGTAGTCAGACGTGTATACTTCCGCTTACTTTGCCAAGTCTGTCGCTAGCTCTCCCGTCAGCTCTTTATACATCCATTGTCAGCTCTATCGGGGGCCGTTTCAATGCATTTAACATAAATGTCAGTATATGGGTGCTCTACAGTTGTTGCGTCAGCTGATTCAACCACTAAGATGCGAGTGACGACTGGCTTGACCGCACGTTACCGCAATACTATAACATTACCTGTCCATGACAGAGTTAGCATGCAGCTTTAGCCGTGATGTCTAGCTCTGCTTTTCCTAACAATGTGTGAAACCCAAAGTGTTTCCATACTTAACTGTATGTGTTTTGTTACTTTGTGTTACATATTTTGGATTTAAAAATGTGAGGGTGCAGGTCGTATCCCCGCAGACCCTTCGCCGCCCTCTTCTCTCTCGCTTCGGCTCTCATCAGCTTTGTTTTGGTTTTTGAAACGGATATGATGTCACGTTACTACAGACTACAACAATGAAAGCGGTAACTTCCATCTACCTCTGCATAGACTCAAATGAAGCAATTCAATCGATTCTGGCATTAAAAAAATCTATTTCAAAATCATCATACATAAGTGAACCCATTCTTTTCCCACCCCTAGTGACACTGTATGTCCAGTTGTTAAATGTAATCGTATAAGATGGTTTCACAAACATGTTCTTACTTGTTTTGAGTAGATCTTTAGCAACTTGTTGACAGGAGTGCCGTCTTCATCTCCATCGAACTCCAGCCACAGAATGTGTGAGTCCCCCTGATCCTCGGGGTAGCTGTGGTCCCAGGAAAGCTCGTTGAAATGCAGGCCGAGCAGCATGTGCTGCAAGCAAATGTGTTCAACAAGAGAAATCAGGTTAGTTTTTAAGAAGAGAAAGGAAAACTGCTTTCAACATTTCTGCACAGATGCACGATGATTATCCAAGTATGCACACACACACTCACCTTTTCTTTGACATCCATCACATAGACTCCCTCCAGGCAGATCCCAACGTTGACAGCTTTGCGTTTGGCCCTTTGGAGAATCCCTTGCACCGGTTTGTCGATCTCCCCAAAGAAGAAAGCGCACCTGTTTGTGTGGTTAATGTTCATTAAAACCTAATAAATATGAAGGGATTTGAAGTAAAGCTTGTGAGTATGAATGTCTCATCATTGCGCAAATTCGTACCCATAATAAGGCAGAGTGTGACATGTGTTGAGGTACTGGTGTAGGAGCTGCGTGGGCTCAGGAGGGTTTCCAGCAGATGGGCTGATCTTTCTGTACTCCTCCAAGAGTTTCTGCTCCAGCCCCGTCTGACGGCTCGACTTCCCCCTCAGAGTGGAGAGCAAGCCGCCGCTCCCCATGGCAACGTGTGCAGGCAGAAAAGAGGAGAGCTTCTTCTCTCTGCGGAAAGCAGATGAGAGAAGTTTGCATTATTCATAAAGTGCATCTTATCTGTGCAGATCAGGGCTCAAGAATATATCCAATTCACAATTCATTTATTAAACGCTGACTGTATAATCATGTGTTGTCCCTTGCTTCGGTAGCTCTGTTTTTATGATTGACAGGATGCTGAGAACATCTTGTTCTACTGTACTGTGGCATTATACATTTCTCCTTGAATCGTTTGTTTCCTTCACTCCTGCAGGTGCTGTAGAACTCAATGCTACAGCTTATTTCCTTTCATGCTCATCCCATTTAAATGTCCTTTGTAATATGTTTTATGACGACCCTGATTAAGGCCACAAGCTGAAACGCGTCGGCCTCACAATAAATATCTTCACAGTACAAGTGTTGCTGGTATTTTGACCTCCTCTCCTAAATTACTACCGCTCACGTCCTGACATAAAACAAATCTCCTTAAGTGGGACAGCTTCTGTTCTTCAGCGTCATAAAAGACGTCAACTGATGATGACCTAGAGATCCTCTGAAAAAAAAAACAACTCTTGGTCTAAAATATAATCTGCAACCAGTAATTATAATACAAAGCATGATTCCATCAGTAGATATCAAGATTATCAAGCTTATAGTTGTGTTTTTCTCCTCCACAATAGTCCAATCACTTCGTAATTTGAGGATTTGATTCGACTGTATTGTTAAACATGATGTAATTTATGTGTAGAAGATAAACTAAAGTGTCTCCTCTCATTTCCTCTAGTGTTGGGAACGCTTGGAACAGTATGATTAGTTTCTTGGTCAGAGAAAAATATGTGAGGTGCCCATTTGTTGGAAAAATCAAAATCAAACTTAAATCAAAGGGCCACTGACGCACCATGGGTATGTGGTTTACTCAGGCAAAAGAGTCCATTGTCCATGCAAAATGTATGTGTTTCTGATGATTTATCCAAAAGAAAGCAAGCAAACGAAGTACAAAGAAAACATGGATGTCGCTGCCTCTCTTGTTCTGGTAAAAAACCATACGCCCACCCAGGTGCATGCTGGTCCTACTGGTCCAACTAAATACTAACAACAAATAAATAGCTCCTACAATAAAGAAAGTGACTTTTAGAATTTTGGATGAAGTCCTAATGTTTGTTTTGATTCAGTGCATACATTGAATTGTCTGTTTTGATTTGAAAGATTTTCTATAAAATACTCAGAGCATTAATATAGCAACAACTATTTGCTATGTAAAGATATAGAGGAGTAATGTCTACCTGAGCAGAGAATGAAGTCACTCTCCCTCTTTGTGTGTTGTAATCCGAGCTTCTCTGTGCTTTGTTGACATAGCCGGGTCGGCCGCGTGTGCTTTTAGTGGATGTTAGTGCATGTGAGTGTGCCCCACTGCCTAGCTCACAGCCGCCGCTCTGCACTGCTCTCATACGGCGGTTACAGCTGATAACCCCCTCCTAGATTAACCCTGTTAGCTCTGTCAGCACTGTTGCCGTTGTTTTCACTGTAAGCACCGTTAGCTGCGAGCCTCCGGCTCAGCAGTCGCCATGTTGAGAGCCGGGTGGAGGCAATAGATATGCTCCCAATCTCGCATTTAACTCCTTTACTAATTATTCAAAGCCAAATAAAAGAAGATTTCTTCACAGTATGAGGCTGTGCAACAGTTAAAGGGAAGTAGACTCAACAGACACAAACTAAGACATTATCCCAACACTGTAAGCAAACAAATATGAGACTTCCTCATAAATATCTATTCAGAAGTATGCTCCTACTAACTGTAGGTAGCCTGTGACCTGCGAGTACCTAAAATAGGTTGCAGTATTATATGTGCACTGACGTATAGGCCTCGTCAAGTACCTCTTATCATCAGCCCTTGAATCACAATCAAGTCTCAAAAGGCTTTACAAAGAAAAAAGAAACACATTCCCAAGTCTATCCCTCTCCAATCAAAAATGTCATGTTGTGCATTCTTGTACTTGGCACTTAAAAAACAGCAAGAAACTGAAAAACACTGCTGTGTTACAATATGAATGTCATCAACATAAACAGGGCCCCCTCGAACAAAAGAAGCACTGTTGACCTTTTTTCACAATGCCTGTGGATTTTCATCAAATTGCAACATGTTGTCTCCGATTGTGCCGAAGTATTTGAAGCTGCTCCATCTAGCAGCTGCCCTTTACAATATGTGGGTTGAGGGATATGAGTTTGGTTGTGCTTTTTAAGCCGAAGCGAGGCGCCCTCTCACCATTTGACAAAATTAATAGCAGGAGCCAGTACATACTTCTTCATTTTCTAAAAAGGCGAACCATAACCGAGTCAACTGTGACCTCCACAAAGTGTCCATTCAAGCAGAAAGTCAAGTAGGATCATGTGTTGAAAAGAAGAAGCTGTGTGTGTGTTGTTTATCTTCCCAGAAAATGGCACACAACTGGCTCACTTTCAAGTTAACATCAGTGTATGTGCATATGGTGACATCACAGTTCACATTTCAATAATATGTTTCAATGCCAACTTTAGGTATAATCTGTAATTTACTTTAAAATAGACTTATTTATTTAATAAAGCACATTTTGAAACTTAACTTAAGAACTTAAGAAGATACCACTCGCATGTCAGTCCGTTAAATAGGTAGCTGCAGCCAAGAAACGGTCAGTTTCGCTTGGCATAAAGACAGAAAGCAGGGGGAAACAGCTAGACTGGCGCTGACCCAAGATAAAAAAAACATTAAGTAGTATCGATCTTCTCATCTAAGTGAATAAGCGTATTTCCCAAAATATCAAACTATTCCTTTAAGAGAAACTGAAGGGTCAACAATAAAAACGTACCTTATAGTTGTAGTAAAATGTTGCTCGTCAAGACCAGTTCCCTCGTCAAGAGCAAGAGACAAGGCTCCGAGACCCGTCCAGTGCTCGGGATCGCAGGGGTATCGACCCGTGAGAATGTTTCCCCTGGCCTCCTCATACAGAAGCCTCAGCACACCCTCGTCATCTATCTGCTCAGGAGTGAGACGAAGACAACAATTATCCATCAGTCATTAGGAATATTAGCTCAGAGTTAGTCTGAGGTCAACATCTTTGAGTAGAAAAGAAACAGAACTTCATTAGATCTTCATTAAAGCCCACTTTGCATTTTGTGAGTCAACAGGCTTACTAAACTTGGACTCTAAGTACCCAGTGCTGGATAAAAATGTCTTAATAATTCACTCATATCTAGGATTATTGAATATTCTGGCACTGAATGAGGGTTAATAGTACCTGCAGCTCTTTAGATTTAGGATAAAAAACGTTCCGACGGTACTGGAGACATGGTTCATCTGAGGAAAAGGCAGAAGACAATGATGGATTAGGGTTCAAGTTACCATCTGTATTTTCAGTTCACCCGATCGTCACTGGGTGAGATTCAGCCTCACCGCCCAGAGTGGAGGAGTGAAAGTATAGAGACAAACGCTGTGGTAGATGCCCCCTCCAACCCACTCTGCTCAGGCTCATAGTCCTGTACTGTGGGTGGAAGCCATATCTACCACTTTGTGATACATTTTAGTTTTATTTGTGCTAAGCAGTCACTGTTTTGTTTTTTTATTTTTTTGCAATGCACTTTGCACCAGTTGCTTGTTCGGTCCAACCATCAATCCAAAATCCAAAGACCTTCAATTTTACATCACAAAAGACTTTTGAGAAACTGGATCTAGGGCATTTTGGGCATTTTTGCTCGAGAAATTACTATTAATTGTTTATCAAAATTGTTGCCAAATATTGTTTTGGCGATCAACTATGGAGTCAGATCAGTTTCAATATTAATGAATGCGTAAAGAAGGATTCACAAATGTATTTTGTGATTTATATATAAATGACTGTCCACAAAAGTATTTTTTTCAATGCACACAAAAACGGTTATCGTTGTACATAAATGTAAAAAAAAAATAAGGTTCACAAATATATTTCTGATGCACGCACAAATATTTCTTGTTTTAAATAAATGTAATAGAAATCCACATATGTATTCAAACTTATTTGCAATTTTCATCAAAAACATATTTGGATGTTGTTACATTTATATAAAGAACCTCAATTTACAAACTGCTTGTCATGTGTGAACTTCCCTGCATTTGTGTGTGGGTTTTTGAGACTCCCCTGACATCGCCTTTACATTTGTCAACATATTGTGGACACTGTTACATTGGTCAGGTTTGCTGAACATCCCTCATCCTAAAAAAAGGGCTTCAAAATAACATTTGTATGATGTGAAAGATTTGAGGCTTAAAATGTCTAAAGAGCTGACAATATCTATTCTATACTGTATGAATGCTGCTGTCTAAACTAATGTGGTAACTGTTCAGTTTTAAAATTGCACTAGGAAATATTCACTAAAATGTGTAGTGTAATCTCTTCTCTTTCTCAGAGTGGTTCCCCTCCATGCTGTTTGACTTCCTCCTCCATGTTCCTGCTTTTACTTTGCTTGTTCAACAACGGGTGTTTATTGCTTATCATGCCAACTCCCTCTCTTTCCTGTTATTTATTCTAAACAAACCTAACAGCACTTTTACCCTGAGCGAGCTACTAAGCACCATTTAGAAGTAAGCTACAAATCCACAGGGAACAGCTGCAGAAAAGAAACTGTCTGTGTTTGCCATACAAAGAAACAAAGTGTGTTTTGGAAGCAGGTTACTGAGAGCAACCAGCTGAAGGCAGTGGATGTACTGTACTTGCACTGCAGTAACTCTAAAACTAACATCTACATGCAGTTTGTAAGTAATCACACTCCTCTCCCCTAGACACATTTTATGTGGTTTAGTTAGTGGATACAGCTTATTATGGTGCAGACTTTTGTTGTTGTTTTTTGGTTGGAGTTTTTAAATTGAGGGCAAAGTGAGGGCACAGGCTCTGAAGTCAGAGCCTTACTTTATTCTATTGTCAACCATTTTTACAAATAATCTACTGTTCAAATGTGGAAATCAACACACAGTATATAGACTTCTTCATTTCACATTAGAAACATGTTTAAAGGGAAAATTTGACGATTGTCAACCTTATCTCTATATCTACCTGAGTTAAGGGTATGGTGTGAAAATATTTCCTTTATGGACATTTTGTGAGTTTATTTCGTTTATTTATCAGACTAAAAAGCTAAGAGAGCTTGTGTAGCGCGTGCAATGCATCCTGGTACATGTAGGCACAGCCAGCATGGCTCCACGACAGGAGAGATCAGCTTTCTCTGTCAATATAGCACGCACTGGGAAATTGATTTCTTCAGTGGACTACATTTACCACCAGCACTGATTGGATATGTCTCCCTTTAAGTGTATACATGGCCAAGACATCATGTTTCTCCAACAGAAATATGACTTTATAAACCAAGTCCTCTAATCCTTATCTTACCCGGTTTCTTGTTGAGACAACTTCCAAAGAAATTTGCTTATTGCCGAAAGCTGACAAGTTAAATAATGCATGTAAACACAGAGAACTCTCACCTTGTGAGATGTCTTCCTCGGAGGCCTCAGTGAAGCGATACAGCAGGTCCTGCCACTGCCGACACAGTTTGTATGGTTGATGCCTCGCCTTTAACTGCAATTCTGAAGAGCAAGGAGGAGGCGAATGTAACACAGTGAGAGGTGTCCGTTTTCCTGCTCTGATTATTGTGCCATTTGCTGTTGTGATACTGGAGCTGCTTACATCGAAGCAAGGCACAATCATTTCAAAGAGTAAATGGACATTTCAAAAGGCAAAGCCACAAAATAAAAGCAATTATTATTATGATTATTATTATTATAATTATAATTAATTATCTTTGACTGACCTGATTTCTAAACTAAATTATTCCTGCAACCTGCTTGTACAGTTTTATTCAAGCAGGATAGTACTGTATAATGGCTTTATTATTCTGGCTTGTTCAGGACTCTACACAGACACATATCCTGCCTAACATTCTGACAAAAATATAATATATTATATAATATTTTGGAGCCAGACTATGATCTTTTTTAAAGAAAGAAGCACACATATACACACATTGCCAGATGAGTGTAGAAAGTGTGGGGAAGAAAGTTCTTACCGAGCAGCGGAGAACTAAGCCAGAAGGCAAAAGCATCCTGTGTAGACTCAGGAATGTGGAGAGCCTCACGAACACTGCGGCCCAACTCCTGCACGGAGACACTACCAAGCCCTTCTACTGATAAGTGCACTGCACTTTCACCACAGAGGTATATGAGCACATCTTGAGCTGTGTGAACAAACACAAAGAAACAAAAAAAATAAACAAAGTTACAAAAACAAGTAAGCCAAAGAGAAACAACACTAAGTCAAAATCGTATTTGCTACAAATAAAAATAATCAATGCTAGGAAATACTGAGGAGTGATTTTATCCTCCATGAGTTACATTAATAATATTTTCTGCACCGTACCACGGGAAAGTGTTGCAGAAGAAGCAACACTTCCTCTATTCGAGTGATCATCCGATGAATCTGGAGGAAAACTGCAGTCGTCGCCTTCCATTGCTACTCTGAAACACAACAACCAAACACAAAAGCAGTCAAATTATATACACAGTAACATAACATGTACATTACAACATCTTTTAGAAACGGCCTGAAAAAGTCTGTAAACCTGAACTGGAAACGTAGTCCAGAGGAGTATTAATGTGAGAGTTGGATAGAAAAAAATAATCAAATGGAAACTCCACATGTGGTAGATTTCAGGTAGATTTCAGGATGTACAAATGCCAACATGGGCAGCACTTCTGTAGCTCCCTCCAATCTAGCCCATGCAGAATGCATTACCCATGCTTCCTAGACTGTCTGATGTGGGACATAGGACCTGGAGGGAGAAAGTTGGGAGCACCGGAGGACACATAGGCACATGATTTTTTTCAGATTACCTGTCTCATGCAATACTGTCAGGATATGGTGACTGCTTTAAAAATAAGATTTTTTAATCATATTTGCTATATTTCTACCCACTGCAGCTTTAACTGTCTGATGTGGGACATAGGACCTGGATGAACTCATTTGATGTGATGGGGTTGGGAGAAGTGGGACATTTTGTCAACACAGAACTTCATGATTTCTTAAATTCAAAGTTATCTATGTACAGCTGGCTAGCCAGAGTGGCCAGTAAAAGTATATATGTGGTGCTCAAACTAACATTAGTCTCATATACCTTCAAAGAAAGGCCTAGTCACTGCTTCAGAGATTACTTCACTTCACTAGATATATTAGCAATATTAGATAGATAGATAGATAGATAGATAGATAGATAGTTACTTTATTGATCCCGAGGGAAATTCAAGTTTCCAGCATCACAGTTCCATAGTGCAAAACATGTTAGTAAAAAGGCAGTAAAAAAGTTAGTAGTGCAAAGTACAAAGTACAAAAAAATATACCAGATATAAAAATACAAGGAGATGAAGAAAACTGTTAAAACTGAATATAGTGCAAGGTAACACCTGTGATACAGGACTATTAAAAAAGTGAATATAGTGCAGAAGAGACTGTTAAAAATGAGTATAGTGCAGGGTAACTCCAGTAGCTTAGTCTATGAAAGTGCACTGTGTGCATTATTATCTGTCCTGCAGACCGTCCTCCTTTGTCCCTCCCCTCCCTAGAGAGGTGTTGTACAGTTTGATGGCTGGGTCTATCTAATGGGTGGGTCTCCCTCACTGACATATGCCACCCCATCCATTTCCTTTAGTCATGTTTGAGTAAACAAGTAAGTAATCATGCTAATTTAGCAAAGGACTCACTGTGCACCAGCGCCACCATGTGGTAGACCATGTGTTCAATCAGAACATCCCTTTCGACTAGTGTTGTTGACCTCACCCTGTTGACGTCTGGCCCCAATATGTCACTGTTACTCAGCACCGTTTCTATGGTATTTAGGGCTTCGAGCATTGATATATAATAGCCTAAATACAGAGAGGATGTAAATGCAGAGATATAACGGCAGAATCCCGAGGCCCTACTGGGTACAAGAGCTAGCTAGCTACCCATGTCCTGACGTTACAAGCCCAAACAAAACCAAAACAATGGTTTAGTGGTTAGTTAGCTCCCTTTTGGTGTTTCACCCGACAGTCTGAGATACTGTCAATAACAAGTGAAGGAACAAAATGTCTCTGTTGTCCACCTACCTGCCAGTTTTGGTGAATTCCCCTCCACTTATGCGCTGTCTGGGAAAGCAACTTTAGTAAACACCGTAGCTAAACACATCAAGTAGCTAATGAACAAGTCGCTGTGATCCACCTGGCTACTGCTAGCAGCTAGCCAGTTCACTAAAACTAGCTTTCCGGGCAGCTGCAACAGTTAGAGAGTGTGCGACTGAAGAACGATTCGCTTATTCTGAACGGCTCTTTACTGGGCGTGACAGTCACTCTGGAAGGTTTGAAATACCGCTTCAACTGACGTGTTTATGAATGAGGTAGACTTTAAAACAGCTAAAAGCGAATACTCTAAAGTGTTCGTTAGGAGATAATTTGAAAGAACACTGACCAACAGACTTTGTACATTTTAAAAAGCTTTTACACGGGACAGGTTCAAAAAGGTAGGATCCCGAGAGTGAGTTATAAAAAAAGAGTTGAATCATAGGGCGCGCAGAGCACGTCGTCGTCTCGTTACGTTGGCAAGACGTCATGACGTTGTAACTACGCAGGCAGCAGATTAGTTTTATTTATCTGTTCTAGATAAAGGGTCATTTAATTGCTGTCTTGTAATTGCTTTTCCTCCATGTTGTCCATGTATCTGGGGTTTTTTTCCCACTGACAATGTTGTTTGGTTACGATTGCCCAGAAGTCTTTATAGATATTTAAATCAATATCCTCCTCACAAACACTAACCATACACCACGTCTTTTTTATATATATACTGTATAGTTATTGTTGTTATTATATATATATCTTGTCCTAATTGTTTTGTTATCACTATTATAGTCAAATTATTTCTTTATATTAATCTTGTCTCTAGGTCGAGGCTTCTGATAAGCCCAGTGGTTTTTGCCTCTTCCTGCACTGTATATTATTTATTTTTTTGTTATGTTGTATAGTCTTAAATTGTGCAAAACAAATAAACAAAATAAACAAACAAATTGTTGCTGATATATTCATTCACAAGCAAAAGTTTGCAGCCAAATTTAAACCATGTTTTTATTAGAAACAATATCATAAACAGACTCTTTCTCTGCCTCACTGCGGAAGTGCTCTTCAGTACTACACTGTACTGTAGTCATGACTGTAATACACACTTTAGGCCATTGAGTCATGCATCAAATTTATGGTATGCCTAATGTTTGAAGCCAGTGGACAAGTTGTTTCAACTGTCGTACCATATTAACATGTTTGTTTTGTCCTCCAGGTGGACAGAAATACCATATAACTCTCATGCAATCAATTACAACATCATGCAAAGATTGTTGTAAGCAGCTCACTCAAGTACTGTAATGAAGTAGCTACAATTTTGAGGTACTTGTACTTCACTTGAGTATTTACATTTTCTGCTACTTTATACTTCTACTCCATTTCATCTCAGAGCAAAATATGGTACTTTTTACTCCACTATATCTGACAGCTATAGTTAGTTTACTTTTCAGATCTAGATTTTAATGTTTATATTATTTATATTTAATATTTTCTTTGGTCAGCATCATCAGTTACCTTTTACATAAAAGTAATCTACCCAATATAGAACACAAAGTATCTAAAATTGGCTCCACATTGAAGAACTACAACATTAAAAAAGTATTCAATAGTGATAAAAACACAATAATATGATATGATATTTTATAATAGGCTAATATAACACTGTGAAAGGAGCCATTCTGCATAATGATTATTTGTACGTTTGGTACTTTAAGTATATTTAGATGCTAATTGTACTTTTACTTAAGTAACATTTAGAAAGGAGAAGTTTTACTTGTAACAGAGTATTTCTACACGGTAGTGCTTCTACTTTTACTTAAGTAAAACATCTGAATACTTCTTCATCAAAAATGACCCTGAATCAACACCTCTCTAAAACGGTCTCAACTAAAACTGTCACTAACCTTGACAAAAGTAATATTTATTTCATGGCTCTGACTTACAACAGGTCTGGCTTTGCTCAATTTGTTATTGTATTATTCTATTTGATTATTGGCAGGTATATAATTATTATTATTTATTATAATAATAATAATATTATAAAAAGACAAGGCGATGCATGAATAACAGTAATTATAGTTGCAAACCAGACAATCAAGATACTATCAAAATGTATAGCTTGGAGCTTTTGTAATAACAAGTAGCCCTCTGAGATCTTTATTGGTGATTCTAGACCTAAATATGGTGTACTATTCGAGTCAGAAGAGGTCTGCCTATCCCCAAAAAAATCACTCAAGACAAACATTTATTTTTAAAAGGACCTTTAATAAAGCTATTCACATGGGCTGATATTAGAAATTGATTCTAGAGATTAACCAATATTTTGTTTCATAAAGACAGTGTAGAATAAACCTCTTTTATTTTTTTATGAACTGCCCAGGGACATGGGTAAAAGAACAAAAACTCTTCCTCCAAACTTGAAAATCATCATCAAACATTATCATTTTTTAAGTACTTATATTTCCATAAGCAAATAAAGCCATGGCATAGTTCACTCTGCATCTTACATTCACCTGACGCAGGTGTCTAACTGCAAGGGCAGCAGGTCGGGTATTAACAAATTGGATTAAAAGCTTTAAGAAAGGTGTCAGAACAGAGGACACACCTGATGGCTTTCACTGCATTACTGACATCGATTATATCCATCTCCATAATCCTATTCCTTTCACTGGCAGGGAAGAAATTAGCAACTTGGAGCAGCTGTTATGGAGGGTGAAGTATTTTAATGTCTGCATGTCGTTAGAAAAAAAGAAGAAGCAATAAGTGACTCCACTCCATAAGGCAATTAGTAACCTCAAATTTTAATATTTTTTTAAAGTCATCTGTTATATATTATGTCCCATGAGTGGTCCTGTTGCGCAGCAGAGCATTGTGCCTTGTGTCTCCCTACAGTCAGCTTTACTTCCTTATTTTTGTAAGACCATTTTTGTACACTGCCTCGTGAATCACTGTTTACCGAGTGACTGAGTGGTGATTGTTTTACTGCTTTTGACACAGACTTGTGTGTGAATGCAATTAAATGCAGATCACAGTCAAAAGCAGTGAGGTGATTTTGTGTATTTGTGTATATCTTTTCTGATGTTGTACAGTATGTGGATAACAGAGGGGGTATCAGCTCAGCATATAGAATTTGAGTGTGAAAGTACAATATAGTAATATAGTAAATATTTACTTCACCCGTGCTGGTCATCTCACAATAAAAAATACTATCCCTAAATCTGTGAAATTCATAGAAATTTGTGATTAATATTCTATTTTCAAATTCAAATCATTAATTATCTTTGTGTAAAAATTATTTACATGTGTGTACACATTTTTTTTGTGGTTTAGGTGGCGGCAGGAGCGCCCTCCTCCACCTGGTTTGTAAGCAGGAAGAACTTCAACACGGGTTCGAGGTACTCCATGACGGTTTCTTTCACTGATTTCTCCAGCAAGTACCCTTCCGTCTCAATCTCTGTGTTCTCATTCCCCGCCACTGCCTCCATGGCGGTCTGCAGGAACCGCAAGCTCACCAGCACTGAGCCCTGGAAGGGAGGAAGTTGGAAAATAGGGGGAGCAGGGTAGATGTAGATGCAGATTTCATTAGCGAGCATCAAGTGTGATTGATTGATTGGGAAGTGGTGATTGATGGATATTGCATAAATTGTGCACATCAGACCCAATAAATGAAGGAGGAATCAATTGATGGTCACTCTCATTCAACATTGGGGGGGACACATATTAAGCGTGGGTTCGGGGGTAAAGAGTTTAGAAGCAAAGAGGCAAAACTCCGGTGCTTTTGGACTGAAAACACTTTTTTTATTATATTTATAATATTTTATTGTTCAACATAGGCTATTTTGGTAGAATATGATAATAGAATAGAAATTATTTTGTTTTACTTTTATATGGCACTTTTTAGGTGGACGTTTTACTGGCATCCAGTAGTCTCTTTCAGTCCAAAATGGCAGAAGCGTAGCTTTGCTGCTGGCTGTTGATATTGCAATGGAAAGAACAATTGACTTTCATTTCTTGGCAATATATGGTCTTTGTCTGGGGGTCCTCCCCCAGGAAATTTTGCGCATCAAACACTTCATTTCCTGCATTCTGGTGAATTTTTATGCGCCAATTTCTGCATTTTCTGCATCAAGTTATCGGGGAAATGTCTTTATGTCTTGAGGTCAGAGGTCAAAGGACCCCTTTGGAAATCAGCATTCCAGTTTTCCCTTGCAAAAATGTAGCCTAAGATTGGAGCATTTTTTAGCCCACTTGCCGACAAGCAAACATGACATGGTTGATGCCAATGGATTCCTTAAGTTTTTCTAGTTTCACATGATATTTTTTAGAGCTGCTGAGATGAAATCTAGGTATGCTTAAGCACCTCTAAAAGAGTCTAAAATCGCCAATGTGTGGTTTTATACCGCCTCTGCAGCTGTATCAATTCCTAAAAGAACAATGTTACTGCTCGACCATCCTCCAAATTAAAAACTAACCTCAGCACCACCAACTGTGCCTGAAATCACTGTAAAACCACTGTGCTTCTTCTTCTCATAGTATACCTGTAAGAGGAAGACTGACAGCACTCCAGCCCCAATGGTGTTCATCAGGCCCATGTAGTAGTGGACCAGGGCCTCTCTGCAACCTCGGAGGTAGATGTTGAGCTCCTCGGTTTGGTATTCGTAGTTATAGTGGGCTGAGTTGTTGGTGAGCTGATACTGGATGCATGGCCGTGGAGAGCTGGGGTTGCAGCAACTGAATGGGACGCCATCGACCAAGTAACGGCCGTCCACGTTGCTCTTGATGCGGCTGAGGAAAGATATGTTTCAGATTAGATACAGATACAATAATCAGATGTCTACAGATGGGAAACTCACCCCTATTGTGCACAACTTACTCTTTCACTTCCTTGGAGCTGAAATCAAGGTAGCGGTTGCTGATCCACTGGCACTCAAACCAGTCCCTGAAGTCACTGTTCCCGCAGCACTGAAAATCCATCTGCAGCCGATCGATGTTCTGTTTCTGGAAGCAGCGGCCCGGGGTGTCCGTGTCCTTGTAGAAGCGGATGCCGTTCTTCAAGCCGACCTTCAGGGACGACTCCAGGCTGCCCTTCATCGCGTAGCACATGATGACGGAGAGCAACATGAGGACGGTGAAGAAGCAAGAGATGGCGAAGTAGGGCTTCAACATGTTCTTCCAGCGAGGAAATCGCCCGGCATCCAGAGCATCCTGGCAGACCCTTGAAGCAAAGTAGTTGATACCCAAGGAGGCCAGACCAACGATCATGAGGGTGTTGGGCACAATATGTATGTCCGAGTTATCCATCACCTGTAAGTAAGGCACACAATAATGCAATCAATATAAATTATATTTGTTTGCTGTAAGGAAACATACCTTGTTAAAAATTATGCATAACCTTTCAACAAACATATGAAAATATGCTGCTTAAAAATCATATAACCTGACAGAAGGAATGTAGCTATTTGCCTCAAATTACCACAAAATCAGCCAATTAGACTGTTGTCAAGCCATTAAATAGGCGTTATCAGTTGCTATAATCATCATAGATATGGGTCAATAGGGGCCTACTACACCCAATATTAGGTGATCTCATCTATTCAAATGGTAGATCACCAAAACAAGGTATAAAAGAACCCGACAGCAGCCTCTAGTGACCATAGTAATAATGACCCTAACCTTAACCCTCGCCATAGTAATAATGACAGGAGCAGAAGCGGAGGTCAGGTACTGTAGCATAGAGAGCGTGAAACTCCATTTGGGGTGGAGGAGTTGGGAGCAACTTAATTAAGTGTTTACGTTGCCTAAACCCAAAGAAGTTGTAGTTTTGTTGCCTAAACCTAATGAAGTTGTAGTTTTGTTGCCTAAACCTAATGAAGTTGTAGTTTAGTTGCCTAAACCTAAAGAAGCGTTTCTGTTTGAGTTCAAAACGTAACATTTCATGTAGTTTTACAATGTGTTAGAAGGTGTTGCTTTTAAGTTTCACCTAGGTTTAGTAGGCACCTATTGACCCACATCTATGGTGTTTATAGCGACCGAAAAAACGCCTATATAATGGCCTGAAATTCACCTGGAAATATTATGTTGAACATCTATTCCCAAACACCCACATATAACTAAAGTTCCACCAGTTATTAAACAGCTCCTGAAGCTACGTGTTGCTGGTAATGAGTATATTTCCTAGACTGGCTGCTAGTATAGATGTATAAGTGTGAATTATAGATGTATTGTGTCTCATTTTGTTATATCCAACTAATTCAGCCTGAATTTAAAGTTCAAGTTCTGTGGATTTGAACAACTTTACCACGAAACATTTATGTTGATGAACCTTTGAAGGTTCAAAAGAGTTCAACCTTTATTTATAAAGGGGAAATCTCCTAAATGCATGCATAATAATTTCCATCATCGGCCTTACAGGGCATCTCAGTTTAATCAGAGTTTAATGAGCACTGAGCAGCTCACCTCAAGCCGTTGAGGCTCAGCTTTGTTGCTCAAGGGCACCTACAGTGCAGCACAGTAACTGCAGTTTTCATTCTCTCACTCAGTCCTAATTTTGCTAGTAGGATTCATCTATACACTGTTCAGAAACATACACGTAGCCTACAAGTACACATAAACCAAAAGATATGAAAACAGTTGATCTGTCCCTTCTTAAATGTAGTATTACCTGGTAAGGTTATACAGTATATGAGACTCTGTATTGTGTGCAAAAGTCTGTGCAAAGCGAGCATATTCTACGGGTTTTTACGGAGGATCTTTGCACAAGCCACAAGTCTGGAAATTGTCATACAAAGTGACATCCAAAGTGGTTGATTTTAGTGGGAGGGAAAGGAAATTTGAAGGTCACTTTAAAGAAGACAATAGTTGAATAAACGTGCATAATTAAAGTGTATGTGCATTGGTGAATGGAGGACACTAAAAGTATTGTACAGAATCTGGTGTGTTTTTAACATTTTACATTCAATTACATTGATTTTATTTCCATGTGAAATGATGGGAGGAAAATCAGTGGAGTAAACTACAATGTGACATAACATGAGGACATTTCTGAAAAACTAATATTCTGTGATTTATTAATTTACTTATCGTATATATATCTGTAATTTTCTTTTCCCATTCATAATATACACATTTTTTACAGCCATGTAAACAGAATCAAGCAATCGAAACAGGTCGAAAGGGCTCTTTTGCCGTAAAATTCTTAAAATTTAAAATAAATTTTTTGATACTTTATTTTCAAAAAATACTTGAAATAGTGGGAATAACAACATAGAAAATATGATGTCTTTGAGGCTGCAAATAATTGAATTCAATTATTTAAATGTCGGAATAAAATACATCCAAATAAGCTAATAAATAACTATAGGTTTGTTATTAAAGCACAGTTGTGATGACGGCCTTCGGGAGTAGGGATTAGGCTGATTAAGACTGACAGAGCCTGCTTTATTAAATGATGAGTCAGAATCCAAATTGGGTCACAGGTGTATTCATCTCTTGTTGGTCTCCATCAAGGACATTCCTTTGACGGTATCAGATTTCATTTATCCTTTCAAGACACTTCTTCTCATTTTCATGATTTCTCTCAAAAAGATTGTGCCAACAGTTTGAAAGTTAGACGGGCACAGATGGCATCTGTCAGGTGTACTTGATGTACATTAGTGTGTAATCATCTGTGTCACCTTACAACTTCCAAATATGCTGTCCCTCTGTGTAGATATTTACTTGACAACTAATCTGATTTCTCCGTCACAGTATAATCAGACCAAAGGCAACAAGGCAGATTGATTTTCTCCCCAGTATGAACACAGCTGGACTACTCATTGTACTATATAGTTACACTGAAACATCATTGCATGTCACTTATTTTTCCATTTAAACTATAAGTAATTACACAATTGGTAGTTAACTTACATGTTAAAAGATAGTCATAAACAAGAACGTTTTGGAATGATGAACTCATTAAAACTCAAGTACCTCTGCCCTCCTGCGGAGCTCCGCCTTGAGGACGCAGCCCAGGCTGAAGGTGATGGCCCCGGCAACTGTGGCGCACCAGGAGAGGAGCCACAGTCCCTGGGCCAGCTTCACCCTTTTCTCAAAGGGGAACTTCATCTTCATCACCACCATGGTTGCAGCGAGTGAATCCGAGTCTTACCGGGGGAATAGGGGAAGGAGAGCGACGAGGCAGCGAGGGCCGATGCTGTGCTTTGTCTGCGAGGGAGAAGGAGGAGAGGTCAGAAGCAGGACTCTGAAGGCTCAGAGATGAAGATGACAAATTTGAAAAATAAACCAGTAGCAACAGAGCAAGCTCAATTAAAAAGATAACAGATTTCCAAGAGCAAATTTTGTATCCATAAGTCAAGAGAGGTTAGTGTAAAATCCTTGGAGGATAAAGATTGTGGTGCATCTCCAATCAAACAGGTGTCCGTGCATCAAAGTTCACCTTATTTGTCTCCCCAAAAAGTGCTGAAAAAAGGTCCAGTTATCTCCGGCGACCACTATATACCATCCAGTGTGCCACACAGTGGATTTGGCACACTGGATTTGGCAAACCTGGATGCAGGGAACGTCTTACCACTAATGCCTACCTATCCTCTTAAAGTGGTCTGTGAATCCAGGCCATTGTCTGCTCAGCACCCATCACTCATACAGAGGGACACGGATAACAAGACAAATTAGACCTGACAGGGAGATGGATATTATTATAATCCATTAACTGTGTAACACTTGCCTTCGAATGCACACATGAACTGGAATAGATTTCAGATTAAAAGAAAATGAGACAAAAATGAGATTCAGATCAATAAGTAATTCTGATTTATATTTTATAGTAATACTTTATTTTTATGGTCTTTATTTCCCAAGTGTTGATTATCTTATAATACCCCTGAGGAGCTCAGAGAGACTCTCTCTCTCTTTGGTGCCACTGTGCTGAACGCAAGGTTGGGTTGTCTGCAGAATTTACAGTAAGGAAGTTTTAAGCAGAATCAAGACAGCATGATGAGTGTCCTTTCGCCACCCTGAAACTGGTACTGGTACACAAGACAACCGGATACAAGATCCATCATTTCATATTCATCCTGCTTATCCAGGCCAGGGTCACAACAGAGCAAGTACAATGTCCATCTAGTTTATCATACTAGAATGTGCTAACTACACTGAAAACAAAGCACAGCTGAGGCTGATGAATGTCATCAGTTTTGTGACTATGTGGTCATGAACAACAAATCCAAATTTAGACCTGATGATGGTACTAGATGAGAAGTCAGGGGCAATTCTGAGACATTTCATTCTTAACCACAAATGCGAACCTCATGTGGCGCTAGAGGAAAGGTCAGTAGTTGATGAAATATTTCAATCTGGACCAAAGTGGTGTCCAAAACCCACTGACCGACCATCAGACTGACATCCATAGAACCACACTGCTAACATGGCTAAAAATGTACTTTCAATGCGGAAAAATAAACAGTCACAGGGGAAAATTTCTTTGGTTTGACTGTCTGATGACTATTCAGTCTCCATGGCTATATTTACCAGCCACCACAGTGACGCTGGTATTGTTTCAACACATGCTCATTCATCCCAACTCGTCACATACTGTAGACTATTGACGCTTTGTCAGACCCCTCGGCGTTACTTTTTCCGCCGCACTAAACACGTGCTTAACAACTCCTCAGTGTCACTTTTTGGTTGAAGTAAACACATGCTTAATGTTGTGAATTAAACAAAAACACTCGTTTTCAGGCAACAAAACCACTTAGTTGGGTTTAGGGAAGAATTAACATGGTTGGGCTTAAAATTACTATGTTTGTACAGTGAAAATAGGACTTGACGTTGTGAACACAGGACATGAACAATCAGATGATTGTAACGTCAAAGTGAAACGTATCACACTGGACACGAACAGCGGTCTCCTGGATGAAAGCCTTGTATTTGTTAGATTTTGCATCGCGGCTGGTGTGATCATCATCATCACAAGATGATCTCAGTGAGATAGTTATAAAGCCTGTCTTCAAAAAAAACATGTCTCACAGTCACAGAACACCTGCAAGTTTTGTTCAACAAAGTATCTTTTCCTCTTTCTAATCATGTTCCGAGCTGAAATAAAACAAAAGTAGACAGTTGAAATTTCATTTATTTCATTGTTTCTTCATTTTATTTATTAGATGTTACATCAACAGAGTTACATGGAATATATTTACACAAGCTTGTGAAACATGTTCAATTGCAAGCATTTCTTTGGGCAGGATAATTATTGTAACTAGAGGAAATAAATGTTTTGCACAAAGACAGGACAGTTGTTTTGCATATACACATAATTAAAGCTATTTCATAACTGTATTTATAAGTATACAATATGTTATATGGCACATGCTGATACTACGTTTTACAACAGGAAAATTGATTAACAATTGATTAGGATGTTTTTAGATTGTGCTTAACACTTTTAGTATATAATGTGAAACAATGCATTCAACAATGCATAATTGTGGCTACCTAAACAAGAAGTACACCTTATATGAATACATAATGTTACATGCAATAAAGCAAACAGAATAAAGAGATGAAAGAACAGGAAAGGAAATGCCTATATCTGTATTTATACAACAAAAATATACATTATTTCATTAAATGACCAAAGTTAAGCTGTAGAGGATGTTTCAAGGTACAGAAAAATATAGTTTATGTTTTAAATATATATATTATTTACCCGCCTCCAATTCCACTTGGCAAATGTTGGTTGTATTGATCTCATGTTTTATAGGTTTGTTTAAAAAGGACCTATCATGCTAATTTTCAGGTGCATACTCGAGAATCCCAGTCTGCTCTGATTGGTCAGCTGGCCAGCTCTATTGTGATTGGTCAACTGAACCAAACTCTTCAGTCTCCGCTCCCGCTCCGCTCTTACTAGCTTTTTTTTTAGGGCATGCCAAACTAACTGTTAGGCAGGTATTATGCAAATGTGTTACTTGGTGACATCACCATGTTACAGAAGAAAAGGCAGGACTTCAAAGCGAGGCATTTTTAGGCAGTTTAGGAGCAGTGTTTCTGTGGGGGAGAGCAACTCACTTTGGCGTGGACTTTGGGCTTTGTAACTTTGCAGACCTTTTACATGCACAAAAAACTATAGAACACACTAAAGGAAAGGGAAAAAGTATAAAAGCATAATAGGTCCTCTTTAAAACTGTGATTATGTGTTAAACATGTGTACTGTAATACAATTGTCTATTTGAGTGTAGATTTGTATTGAGAAACAAATGAGGGAGCCCAATGTGCTGTCTGAAAAGTGTTAGTTAGATACAAAGTGAATCCAGTAAGTCTTACAGTTTCCAACCACATGTTAATTAGAGGTGCTAAACCACTGAGCCACTGAAAAGAAGTTGCATTGAACTTTTCCTAATAACAGCTGATTAGACTGATGTCAGGCTATTAAATATGTGTCATCGGTCGCTATAGGCCCCATAGAGGTGGGTCAAATAGGGGCCTACTACATCCACTAGTAGGTTTTATCAGCTATTCACATGGCAGAGCACCAAAAGCAGGTATAAAAGAACACGACAGCGACCATAAGCGACCATAGTAATTATGACAGGAGCAGAAGCAGAAGCAAGGAGCTATAGTGTAGACAGCATGAAACTCCATGGGTGGAGGTCGGGGACGATGGATGGGACACAAAACACAGGGTTTACACCCAGGAGACTGGAGTTGGCGTCCTATGTGAAACCAACAATGTGTAGTTGTCTCTGTGTTATTTTAACCCAAAACACAATGTTTTTCCCTAAACTTAACTAAATGGTGTTTTTTTGGCCTAAAACTAAAGAAGTTGTAGTTTTATTGCCAAAATCTTTTTTTTTTTCTTTTTTTTTGCATAAACCCAAAGAAGTCATAGTTTTGTTGCTTAAACCTAAAGAAGCTTTTTTGTTTGTGTTCAAAATGTGACATTTCATTAAGTTTTACAACGTGTTGCTTTTAAGTACACCTACGCCCACAATGTAGTAGGCGTAGTAGGCCCTTAATGAGCCACATCTATGGTGCTAATAGTGACTGATAACGCTGTTTAATGGCCTGATAACAGTCGAATCAGGTGCAAATAAAGATCGAAGTAAATTATGATTTCAGACACAGTGAACAGTGCACTCATGTTTCTGTCACAGCTTTGTTCGCTCCCCTTTCAACACCTCGTCTGGAATCCCTCCTCTCCAGCCATGCACCTCGGCCCTGCCCTGTCCTCCTTCGCCAGGCTGAATTCCACATATGAAGTGGTTGAGCATCTGCAGGCCGGCCAGGCTGCTATCTGCCTCTGACATTCTGCTTTCTATCGGCCTCCCTATAGCCGCGTCCCTGTCGTTGCTCGCTCTCCAGTGATGAATGATCTCATTATCTAAATCCATGATAGCTTCATCCCTTTGGTGGTGGAGGTCCATCATGGCCTCCGTGCCTCTTAGCTCTTTCTGCATGTGGTGGCGTGCCAGTGGGATTTCCTCCAGACTAGCTGACCGGATCAGGACGGCAGAGCCGAGGTTTGGACTTGTGGTGATCCTGTAAGTGCCCTCACCCATCACGCCATCACACAGGTTCTCATTGTGGATGGTGAACTGGAAATGAGGTCCCTGGGGTGGGCGCGGAGAGTGTCGTCTGACAATTTCCTCACCCCCTGACTCGCTGTCTTTGTCCACGTCTGCCTCCCGATGTCTCCACACTTGACCTCTGTTTGATCCTGCCAGTATAAATCGCGGGGTCTCGTCTCCCATCTCTGACCAATCAGATTCCTCCTCCTCTGGAACTGGGCCCAGAGGTTGCTCCTGCCCGCTGGCTTTGGCCTTTTCATAGTTATGGCTGTCCATGAACTGAGCCGGAGGGGGAGTGATGGGAGGACCCATCTGATTGATGACATCATCTGACAAATAGAGGTCAGTTTTGTGTAGCACTGACGTCACCTACAGTAAGTAGAGGTCACAAGTTGATCAGTTCATTAATGAAATGACGCAAAGTCAAAGAATAAAGAAGAGGGGGGTTTTGTATGTAATGGTCTGTCTATTTTTGCTCATACCAGCCACAAGCCTCTATCTGCCTCGACTCTAAGAGGAAGGTAAAGAGCTTACATTGAATGTTTCCACACTGTTGGTATACTTTGCATCAGCGAGCTGCTCCGTCAGTGCAGAAATACGCCGGTTCAACCTCTCACGTTCTCCTTCCATACTCTGAGCCTGAAACAGACAGTATAGGAAGCACAGTTGTCACAGGTAAACCTTCAGCAAGTCACAATATCCCCTCCCAAGAGTTTGAATAACTTTTACTGCTCATTCAACCTTAATAATCCAGTTAAAAAAAAGGCTCATGCATGTCTCAAAACTCGTTTCTACATCCATTATTGACATTTCTTATTGCTTACAATACATGTAATATTAGTGGTGCAGAAACCACAACCAAAGGTACCAATAAAAAACTAAAATAAAATAAAAAAATCAATAGTATGAGGGACATATTGATAACAGCGTGACTACGAAGAATATCCATGCATCATATGATAATATTAATTATTATCAGGGAACAACAATCATATTCGTTTTCATGTTTCTAATAATTCAGGCTCAGGCACAACAAACATAGAAATGACTCCAATCTTACCACTGAATGAAGCTTTTGCTCTAGAAAACTATTAGTCTGTTGTGTGGAGGAGCAGTTGTCGTTCAGTCTGAAATAATAAAGCACAGGTAAAGAGGGAGAAGTTACTTAACAATTGTACAATATATTGCAGTATACATGCACATTGTATGAGGTTAAGTGATATAGCAATGCGTCATTTGCAGCTATAGCCTTAGGTATGAAACATGATAGCAAAAACAGAGGTGAAATCTCATTTCAAAGCATATTTTAAGGGCCAGCAGATTGAGCCTTGTTCATATTGATTAGATTGATTACACTTTCAGATCTCTGAAACGTCACATGAGCCCAAATTTATGTTTTTGGTTAATAGATTTAGGAATAAATTGATTCAGCAGCCTATTAAGTATAACATTTGGAACCCCAAACTGTCTAATAAAGAGTATAAGTTAATAACAGCAGTCTGGAAATAAGTATTTTGTCTATTTGCTACCTCTGTCTCCTAAGGAAATAAATTGAAATGACTTCTGTGTATTATGTATAGTGACAGGAGTAGGTTAAAGAGGACCTATGCTTATTTTCAGTGTATACTTGTTTTTTTGGATTTCTACTAGAACACTTTTACATGCTTTAATGTTAAAAAAACGCTTTACATTTCTCATACCAGCCCACATACAGTATGATTGATCAACCAAACCAAACTCTAGGACTCCAATTCTGCTCCACTGTAACTAGCTTTGTTTGAGGTCGTGCCAAACTAGCCACTAAGCAGGTATTATGCATATGTGTTACTTGGTGACATCACCACGTTACAGAAGAAAAGGCAGGACTTCAAGCAAGGTATTTCAGCCAGTTCAGGAGCAGTTTTTCTGTGGGGGAGAGTAACTTCCTTTGGCATGGACTTTGGGCGTTGTAACTTTGCAGACCTTTTACATGAACAAAAAAACAATATAACACACTAAAGGAAAGGGGAAAAGCCTAAAAGCATAATAAGTCCTCTTTAAACTCCACCAGAAGAACAAAAAGTGTTTTCTGTGCATTCGTTACCTCCTAAACCTCTCTGTGAGGTTGCTAAGCTCCATACGTGTCCTCTGAAGTTCTGCCTCCACAAGCTTTTGGCTGCTCATGAATTCCTCTCCTAAACACTCCATCCTCACTGCTGTCTTCAGCAAAGTTTGATGCAGACCTTCATTCTGCTCGTGTAGTATCCTTTCAGATACAGATACACAAAAGAGAAATTCAGAGAGAAAATGTACATGAGCATTTGATGAATTCATTTAATAATTCTTAATCGATTATTCTCATTTTACACATTGAGTCTCTGAAATTAATCGGGGCAGTATATATGATGATATTCACATCCAAAATAATTTGAGTGTGCAACCAATTAATCTATGATCATGGTTGTCGCTTGGACTATGACTATTAACAAACTCAAAAGAATTATATCACACACTTACATGATTCGACCCAGCTCATGTGTCTTTTCCTGTATGAAAGAAAACAAAATTACTTTGACAAGGAAAAAGATTCATTCAGAAATACTGTTGATGATGCCCAAAAAATAGAGTGAAAAAATTAGCTGGAAAATGAGAGATGAGTACAGAACATCACTTGGGAATGTCGATTCAATTATCATTAGACTGTGCACGATAGCCAATCTATCGTTCTGTAATAACTAATCTAGTGTCCACCGTGACATGCACACTGGTTCCCAAATCAATAGGCAATCAAATGAGTGGAACATTATTACATAACCAGGTTCATCAAGCATGTGTAACACGGGCAACTATTGACTTGCCAATAATTACTTTATGAACATAGTGTAATAGGGGATTTCACAAATGAGTATAGGCCCGCAAGAGAAATGCCATACCTTATGTAATGCTGGGCCAGAGAAGCTTGTCTGTTCCTCGTCCTGACTGGAGGGGCAGCTGGTGTTCCTGGGTGAATCCGTCTGGCTGGAAAGAGACTCAGGCTGCCTGTGTGGAGGGGGACTGCCAGCAGAACACCCCTTTAAATGAGTGTTGTCATCATGGTCAAGATCATTGTTTTTGGAGTGGGGCTGGTTGAGATGTGATTCAGGGTGATGTCCTTGGTGATGACTTGTGCTAGAGTAATCTCCATGGTGAGGCTGATGGCCCGGACTATGGGGGTCTCCGTGGTGATGCTGATGAGCTTCACTGTGTTGCTCACCACGGTGATGCTGATGGCCCGGACTATGGTGGTCTCCATGGTGATGCTGATGAGCTTCACTGTGGTCTCCCTGGTGATGCTGATGGCTCGGACTATGGTGGTCTCCATGGTGATGCTGATGAGCTTCACTGTGGTCTCCATGGTGATGCTGATGAGCTTTAATGTGGTGGTCTCCATGGTGATGCTGATGACCTTCACTGTGGTCTCCATGGTGATGCTTATGAGCTTCAATGTGGTGGTCTCCATGGTGATGCTGATGAGCTTCACTGGGGTCTCCATGGTGATGCTGATGAGCTTCAATGTGGTGGTCTCCATGGTGATGCTGATGAGCTTCACTGTGGTCTCCATGGGGATGCTTATGAGCTTCAATGTGGTGGTCTCCATGGTGATGCTGATGGTCTGCATTGTGGTGGTCACCATGGTGATGCTGATGGCCTTGACTATGGTGTTCTCCATGGGGATGCTGATGGTCTGCATTGTGGTGGTCACCATGGTGATGCTGATGTGATTCACTGTGGGGGTCTCCATGGTGATGTTCATGAGCTTCACCGTGGTGGTCCCCGTGGTGATGCTGATGGTCTGGACTGTGGTGGTTGCCATGGTGAGGCTGATGGCCTGGACTGTGGTGCTCTCCATGGTGATGTTCATGAGCTTTGCCGTGGTGGTCACCATGGTGATGCTGATGGTCTGGACTGTGATGGTCTCCATGGTGATGCCGATGGGATTTACTGTGGTGGTCTCCATGGTGATGCTGATGGTCTGCACTGTGGTGGTCTCCATGGTGATGCTGATGTGATTCACTGTGGTGATCTCCATGGGGATGTTGATGGGCTTTGCTGTGGTGGTCTCCATGGTGATGTTGATGGTCTGGACTGTGGTGGTCTCCATGGTGATGCTGATGGTCTGCACTGTGGTGGTCCTCATGGTGATGCTGATGCGATTCACTGTGGTGGTCTCCATGGTGATGCTGATGCGATTCACTGTGGTGGTCTCCATGGTGATGTTGATGGGCTTTGCTGTGGTGGTCTCCATGGTGACGCTGATGGTCTGGACTGTGGTGATCTCCATGGTGATGCCGATGAGATTTAATGTGGTGGTCTCCATGTTGATGCTGATGGTCTGGAATGTGGTGGTCTCCATGGTGATGATGATGATGATGAGGTTCTCTGTGGTGATCTCCATGAGATCCACGTGGTGTAGTAGGGCGTTCAATGTTTGGGTGGTTGCCATGGTGGTGGTGACATGAACTGTGATGATCTCCATGGTGATGTGTTGGAGTGTGGTGACCTTTACGATGATGAGTTGTGATGTGGTGGTCTCCATGGTGATGATGATGAGCATGGCCATGGTGGTCTCCATGGTGGTGATTTGGGCTGTAGTGGTCTCTATGATGATGGTCTCCATAGTGATGGTGATGGGATGTGTTGTCATGGTCTCTGTGGGGATGAGAAGTGTTGCCGTGGTCACCGTGGTGATAAGTGGGGCTAGGGTGATCTTTATGATGATAGACAGGATTGTGGCGGTGTCCGTGGTGATGGTGATAATATGAGCTGTTGCAGTCACCATGGTGATGATGATGACTAGCAGTGTGACGGTGGTGGTCGGGCTCATAAGAAGGTGAAGGGGAGCGATCCTGAGAAGACCAAGAGTGACTTATTTTCGAACAGCTAATATCAGTGCAGCTTTTGGGCCTGTGATCCATTTGTTGGGGTGAGTCTGTAGAACGGTGACGTTGGCGGAAAGATTTAGAGCGAGAAAGTTGAGAAGAGTGCTTGCTGGTATGGGAGTGCTTGCTGGAGCTAACTGAGCCTGCACTGGCATGCCGACTCCTCTGCTGTCTGTCTTTCTCAGTGCTGGTGTCTACCTTACCGGCTCTAACAGAGACCCGGCCTGGACTGCAGGGTCTTTGAGCATCTGTAACACCAAGAGTGGAGAGTCTCATCGGGCTGAGAACCTGTCGAGTGATCTCATTAAGGAAGGCAGAGAACTTCATCTTCTCCTTCACTAAATTTTTCTTGGCTTCACCTTTTCTCTTCTCTTGAGCATTTCCATCTTCATTTCCATGCCATTCCTTTTCTTTGGGTCCAGTGAGAGCCTCCATTGATCTGGCTTTGCGGACACCTCCATCATTTCCTGATCCTCTTGTAGTCCTCTTTGTCTTCTTCAGGGTGCCCTGAGTGGAACCACTATGAGAGGATTTGCCTTTCTCCTTTTTCTGTTTGGCAGAGAGCCTGTTTTTATGACCTCTTTTATCTATCAAAGGGGCCGTGTCGTCTTCTTCTTCAAAGTACTTGGGTTTCCTGGAAATGTCAGTACAGGACTGTGAATACTGGGGCTTCTTAAGTGGATCTTTATCTGAACTCTTACTGCTGGTCTCAGAGGACAGGCTAGAGGAAGAGGTAGAGGAAGATGTCGAAGAGGAGGAAGAAAAGGAAGAGGAGGAGGAGGAGGAAGAAGAGGAGGAGGGTGATGATGATGATGATGGAGAAGAAGACAAGGATGAAGAAGAAGAGGAGGAGGATGAATTTGAGGAACTCAAGGGAGTTTCTGAAGGAGAAACATGTCGCTGGTTTTGCACGTGATAGTAATGGTGAGAATGATGAGTCTTGTCATCATCACACGGACGTTGATTGTCGGGGGGGTGATCACTGAAAAGGCTGTCCTCTGCTGTTGAATGGGTGCTATTTTAAAAAGAAAACGTGTGTTAAAGACACACTGGATACCAACACAAGCTTGAGACAAGATAATGATAATGATAATTACATTACTATTTCAAAATTAAGCACAGATTCTATACGTGAGGACAGGCAATAAACAGTGGAAAAAATGTCTAAACTTACCCATTGCTATCATTGTCATCCGACTGATGTGACTTTTGATGATGACGATGGCCTTGATTTTGGTGATGGTGCTTCATTTGTTGAGGTTTCGAGGAAGCAGTCTTTCTGTGCTTGTGGTCTTTCTCTTGATGGTCGCACATCTCAGACTTATGACCTTTGACGCCTTTGGTGTCCGTATGAGGGTGTAAAGGTTTGAAATATTTCTCCATCAACTGGCGCTGCTGCTGTCCTCAGAAACGATCACGTTATTGATCCCTGGGGAAACGTTACATAAGTCAGTCTGCCGTGACTGTTATATTTTTATCCATTTTCAGAAATAGAAAGGTGGTAATACTTACATTTTAATTCTTGCAGTAAATTAGGAAAAACATAGTGATTATGTGATATATGATCAAAACTATACTGGTTTACTACAGCAGTGACATGATTGCTGGTCAGTTTTACGCACCTCATTTCTCAACTGTATTAATTCCAATACTTTTTCATGTGAAAGACAATTAACAGTTCTACAGACAATCGTAGTGCTACATGCAGTGAAGGGGCAAATGTAAAACATAGTCCAATGCAAAATGCAGCTTTGTAAAGTTACAAGAAATGCTTTGAATTTTTTAATTCCAAAACAAGCTCTAGGTTTCTAATGCAAGTTCATTCTACTCTAGTTCAGAAAGCAGCTACAGAGAAGTTAATTCAGACATTGTTTAATCTACCATGCAGCCATCGTCTGTACTTACGTCCTCAAAGAAGCCACAGGAATGACACGGGCAGTGGTGTCTAGTTGAACTGGTAGGCACATATGGAATCCACACACACTCACACATCAATATATACTCCTGTGCCATCCAATGACAGAGGGGACAGTTTTTGCACGTAGCTACTTGATGACCAGCTGTAGGCAACTTCAAATACAACACACAGATAATCAATACGTACTGTACATTTGTAGAAACTATATATACAAACCTGCCATTTTGATTTCTTTTCATGGCTTAAGATTAAAGATATCACAGTGATAACTATCTCAAATATTTCATCAAATCTACTCAAGAATATTTTAGTATTTTGTTTAAAGGAACGGTGGATAACATTTTGGGGGATCTATTGGAATATAATATCCATAACTATGGTTTGGAGTCCGCCATGTTTCTACAGTAGCCCAGAACGGACAAACCAAACACTGGCTCTAGAGAGAGCCTTTAACGTTAGTACGTTTAACCGTGGTTCTCCAACATGCTTGTGAAACTGTGCTAACGTGAGCCGCAGAGTGCAAAACCGTGGTACCGCCAGCTGCCATCTGACTTCCGTTGCCCCTAAAGTAGTGTTATTATGGTAAGGATGGCCTCTGAGTGAAGCGAACGGTGTTACCAAGGTTTTGCACTCAGCGGCTCAAGTTATCGCAGTCTTGGAAAGGAAGGAGTGGGCAGAGGGGTACTCAGTCGGTTGCAATCTGCAACCACACCACTAGATACAGCCAAATCCTTCAAACTGTCCCTTTAATAAACCACTTAAACTGCCAAACATGATGTTTACAGTTCCCAGTTCCAGAGAATGTATTATTATTATTATTTTCAGATGCCTTTAGCACATGATGATATAAGGATGTCTTAATGTCTAAGATCTGAGTAACTGTAGCAGCCAAAAAACACTGGCTTCAAGCATTCATTCCTCAGCGTGTACAGGGGTCCCTTCAGTGCTGCACGTCACAAGCAGCAAAACTCTTCTGTTAAAGTGAGCCTGTATAACCTGAGGCATGGAAGTGGGTGGGTGTCAGATGTCACCTCCTCTTTTTTAAGTTTTAAATATTCACAAAATACTTTCTCGCTTGTCAGAATATGTTAGTGCTTGCTTTGTTTATCTGAAAATATTCCTGTAAGGCCAAGCTAAGAACCATAAAATTAAAAACAGTATTTGAAAAAAAATCACTTTAGATGTCAACAGTCTTGTCATCACAACAACAGAGCAGAGGAACAGAAAAACTGTGCTGCCTACAGTACACACATAACTACAGAGTGTCACGTTATTGATTAGGATGTCCCTATTATGTCAGTTCAATGGGCAATCTAATAACTCAGAGTTATTGAGAAATGCATTGAACTCCGATATAGAGTGACAACAGCAATTAAGCATCACAAGGCGTTATGAAGTTATATTAAACCACTCGTGACTAAAACCGTTTTCTCATGTCAAGAAATGTATCAGACAATACAAACCACAGCTTTGTGGTGTATACAAGAGCCAGATCTGTCATCCCCGTTGTCATTTTGTGTCTTCATAGCCGCCGGCAGATTTCCCTGCATCAATGTAATATGGCCCAGACGGTTCCACTGGCAAATCAATGGCAAACCCACACTGCTGTGACTGTTTGGCGAACGCAATGGAAAGTTAGAAGAGGCAACTAACACTCACACGTAAACACGTGATGTATTGGTGAGCATTTGTAACGCCGATGAACAATTGAAGGGGGTTATTGCGAGGATTCCCAAGGACAGCATGTGACAAAGTTACATCATACAGGATGTCCTCGTCACAGGCTCAATAATGGGGCGAGTGTTTCTCCATGCTGAAACAAGTTTGTGAGGACAAAATAAAGTATGACATCGGCGAGCACTTGTACTGTACTTGTTAACATCTCTGCTTCAGGTGAATGAACATCGCCTTCTCACAATTTTACTTTCATTTCTTAGACTTCTTAGAACTGTTGTGATCACGATACAGCATTAGGTTTTTGTGACAGATGGAAGATTTCACATCAGAACAACATGCAGCACACACACATACACCGCTAAAAATTCGAGAGGAACTTCCAAAATGGAGCAGGTCAAACTTTCATAGTGAATTAGTGAAGTAGTGAAAGATTTAAGGTCAAATACTGCTATTAATTTGTTGACCACTGAGGTCTTAAATTCCAGTTGTCCATGTGTCACAAAAAGCTACAGTAATGCTGCATTACATAAACAAGGTAGAAAGCATAAAAAACTTTAAAGACAGTTTTTTCTCATGCATGTTGAGTAGTATGCAACAACATACGATTTTATAATAGAATAAATATGACAGTATTAGATGGATTAGTGAATAATTTGTAAAATGCCATCATTTTCAACTCTTGAACTAATTATCTTACATGATAAAGAACAGTATATAGCCATTGCAAGTTCAAACAACTAAATCAATGCTATCCACAGGGCCGGCTTAAAGGTCTAGTGATCCGATTGCAACCAACTGAAGCCTCTCACGTGTGCCAAGCGTATTGGAGAGCTTCGGTGGCCGACACGAAAACGCAAATTACCCTCTCTAGAACCATTTGGAGCAGAGCCAGTGAGTCTGTGTGTACGTGGGAAGTGAGTGGCGGCGACGGCAGCGAGTAACGTTATCGACTCCGGCCGAAGCAGGAAAAATTAACAGTTTAGTTTGTCCGTTCTGGGCTACTATAGTAACATGGCGGTGCAACACGGCGTACTCCGTGGAGAAGGGACCCGCTCCCTATGTAGATATAAACGGCTCATTCTCAGGTAACGAAAACACGATTCTCATTATCCGGTGATTATACGCTAAAGACAACACACTTATTAATATTATATTCCATTTCTGCCAATAGATCCCCCTAATTGTTACATACTGGTCCTTTAAAGCATAGGCCATATAGGCCTGGTCGCCCTCTAAAAAAATATATGTATATATATATAAATAAAATGCCAGTGGGCGCCCTTCCTTATTTTCTGCATTGAGGTAAAAAATGAACAAATAAATAAAGAAATTCCTCTCAGTAACTCCCTTTCTCACACTTTTTCAATTTTGCCCTAGCTATCCACATAAATATAAGCATTTAGTGTCTAGTACAGAGAATATAGTCTCCCTGGAGACTAAAGGGGGCAGCAGAGTTTGTCCACAGACCAGACCCTGGTTTCTATCCTATTACTGAGCTCATTGACTTCCACAGGACATCACTGTGGAGGTCCTGAGCTGGATGCACCACCAGGGGGAGTAGTGTGCAAACTATTTTCAGAGAAGTGTCATGGCCGAGCACCACAGTGAGTCCATTCATCAGGTTTTGTCTAAGGGGCAAGTCTGCCTGCTCTTTCTCAGAGTAAAAGGTACATACATGATTTTCAGCACCAGGTGGAAGTACCTAACATCCAGAATCTCCTCTGTAAAAATAATTGGACATGAGATATGTTTCTGTCAACAACATGCACAAAATACTTGCAGTGAAGTTTATTGTCTTCACAAAAAATACACTTTTATCTCATTTTCCCATTTACTTTCTGAATTTCACCAGTGCATCTTTTGACAATCTGAACAATTTACATATATTTTCTAAAAAATAGATTTTGATGGAGTTTTTAACTGCAGGTTGGGCTGCCGTTTCACAAAACAAACATTAAACATTATCCCATCAGGTAATGATGCATGCATTGCAAGTTATTTAAAGGTGGTCTGAGCTTAATGCATCGTAGTGAAGCCTCTGCTTTTACCTGCCACCTGTTGAAATAACGTACACACTCTTTGAAAGAAAGCTTTTTTTTTTATTTTGAAGAGACATATTTGCAGTCTTGCCATAGTGAGATAGGATCAAATTGAGTAAAATAAGAGTGGTTACTTGCTGCCTTGTTTTACTAAGTAATTATTTATAAATGTTGTCATTTTAGTGCAAATATTGCTTTGAAAAGGAGTGCAGCAATTTACAGTATAGTACACAGAGAGCCTAGCACTGCATCTATTGTGTGGGATCCTCTTTACTCTTAGCAACGGTCTGTGGAGAGTTTATAAATGTTATCACAGACCATTTTTTTAAATATGAGCTACAAATGTGCAACAGTAATGTCTATTTATGTTTTATGACGTACTATTCATTCGCATTGAAGCTGCACAACACAACTGACATTGCTTCATTCTATTTTGCCTATGCACAGCAGTACATAAAAACATTAGAAATACTGAAATTCTGTAGTATTCCCATTTAATAGACAGTCAAAAAACATCAGGGAAATATACATACAGTATGTATGGCAAATCTAAAAGCAATGCACTCAATTTCAGAAGTAATGCAGACACCCATAAGTAGTTATGTGTTAATTATGTGTGGGTTATATTTGATTCCAGCTGTGAGGGCTGCATCTCCTCTGAAAGAGAAACGCACAACGGCCACTCAAATCAAATCAGTTTAAGAACCATGTAGACAACGTTATTGAACGTTTCGCTGCTGATCAAATACATTCTGACTTTTCCGCCAGTTAAAGATGTTCTTTCAACATCAACTGTGTTTAATTAGTTTCTACTGAACTTAAAAAAAATCAACTTACAAAGATCACTGACCAAATGTTAGCTGGAATTGTAAATATAAATACTACCCCTCTTCACCTTTAGCTTTTCAAAGCAACAATAACTGTATCCTTCGACTATATACACCGGGCCTTGGTCGCCTTTTGAGTTTGCTTGGATCACAAGAAACTTCCGAATGTTGGGAGATATTTTATGGTCTGTGAAAGGCCCTGCCATGTTTTTACCGCCTGGTGTAAATGAATGGAGCTCTGCCTCCATTCTAAAAAAAACAAGGTGCAGCGTCTCTTTCTCTTTTCCATTCAAGTTGGGTAAACGGCTCTCTCTGTTGGGCTGACCGTGTATTGGAAAGTCCCATTTCAGCTCGTTCTACACAGACTTACTGTATATTGTGTAACACAGAAGGAAAAGAAGGAATCAATGCTTTGTTATCAGTTTTTCCCCACACGGATGTTGGGGTTAAGGAGAGGATCTAAATTTGGGTCGGAGCCGGCGGAGGCACGTCCAAGTTTAGCCATGATGATTATCAACGTAAAGAATCCCAGAACTCCGACCACGAGGAGCATGAAGACGCGCTGTTTCCAGGACAGAGACGTCCGCTTTCCACCTGTGCGATTCCTGAAAAGATAAAAAACATGTAAAGACATCACAATGATATATTTGTATAGATTTATTCAGAGTGACAAAGTAATAACAGAGAGCTCCAGTTCCAAAGCAGATCATGATACTAACTTGAGAATTTGAGCGAACCAACTCAACGTTGGCCGCCGCCGGTACTTGTCGTCGTCAAAGTCAATCTGTGTGACGGAGCTCTGATCAATGTCCCGCGTGTCGTAGATCTTTCTTGGTGACGATGCTGGAGAATAACAACAATTATTTTTTTTAATCTTTCAAAATAAAATGCAACTTAGTACGTTAAATCTTCAGTATGTGCACAAAAGTGACCTAAAATCATTTTTTAAATGTTGTAGAGCAGTGGTTCTCAACCAGGGTTCCTTGAGGCGGTTCCAGGGGCTCCCCAAAAAAATGCTTGACACGAAAAAGGTGGAGAACCACAGTTATAGGGCACTTAAGGAAAGACAAGCAGTACTTTAAAAGCAGTAGGAGAGAGCAGATTCAGAGGGCCTTCCATTGCTTTACCTGTGTGTAGTGTAACTGTGTCACAGGTAGTGGCATTAGTGAAGTTGACCACGGAGTGCTCCTGTGTATTTGAATCCCCGTTTTTACGAGGACCTCCGAGGTCTTCCTGTGCTGGAGGCGAGACCGAATTTGGCGTTGGGTTGAGGCTGGTGTTGTAAGAGTGGCTGGGGTAAATGTTACTTTGTTCTTGTGCTGTGGAAAGGGAAAAAAAGAGAGTTTGATTAAACCAATTAAATAATACTGTGTAATAAACAGTTACAAAACAGTCCCTAATTAATATGCACATAATTTACTGAAAAGCAAACATTAAGGCTCACCATCAAATGTTGACCAGTCAGTATAGTCAGTGACATCATTAGCTGTGGTCTCCTCAAGGACACCAATGGGCTCTTCGATCTGTCAGTCAAAAAACATGTTTTATTAATATCTTTACCTTACATCTGTATGATTTGCTTTTTAAATACAACTAGAAACGCAGAGTTCTGAATGTGTATTTTCTTCTCACTTGATTTGTTTTCAGGAAGACTGTCTAATGGTTATGATTTAACAATAATAGGCCCTTACCAGCGGCAGCCCTAAACCAGCTCTAGCCCAGTTGACAGATGACAGCTGTTCTTTCAGCACATCAGCGATTGGGCTGGCGAGGTTGGAAGGGGGAAACACTGGACTCTGACAGGTGGGACACTGGTATCCCGCTGGAGCCGTGTGGAGGGGCAGCCGAGAGGCCAAGTTATTAAGACAGGACCAGTGAAACACATCTGTGGAGGGAAAAACAACAGTTTCACGTCACAGCAACAACGATGGGATGTCATTTTTCAATGCTGTGAGCACAACAAAATTCCATGTTTTTTGTAATTCTGTTCATTTAAACAACAAGTGTATTCGTTTAACACAGGTGAGCATGTATCCCAATAAGATTATAATAAACAGAAATGTGGTAATCTTACCATAGCAGACCAGCCTGACAGTGTCTTGAGCATTCAGTGGACTATTACACAGAGTACAGTTGGGGTTGTAATCGCTGTCCTGGAGCCATTGCAAATATGACTGCACGATACACTGAAGGGCAGAAAGTGGAAATACAGAATTTTAATGTGATGTTACAAGTGACATATATATACATGTGATACTTCAGGGCTCAACAGTAAGAGTTGCCAGGTTGCCATTGGCAACTAATTTCAGAAATTGGCAACCAATTCTTGGCCTTTGGTTGCCATCAGGGGTAACCACTTTTTAACATGTAAAAAATAGGGACAGCAAACAGCAAAACGTGCACATATTTGTGGCATTAATGATATGTAAATATTGGTGTTACAGTCAGAACTGGAACCAGACTGTGCCTCATGTGTGTTGGTGCAATTACTCTGCATTTGTTTTAGAGACAATGGCGAAGCAAATTAAGTTATTTGACTGAGGGGTGTAAAGTTCGACTAACCCGTCAACATCACAAACAAATATGCAAATTGATTCAACTGACAAAGAATCAGATGAACCCAAACAAAAAACAAAAAGGAAATTTGTGAAGGATTGGGAGGCAAAGTATCCCGCCATCTTTGAGCTGAATGGAAAATTTTACTGCAAAGTATGTACAACATACAAATGACAGCCTGTCATAGTTAGTGTTGAGCCCTGTAACTTTTTCAATCACTGACCTTGTTGTGGTTGGAGACCAGGCAATGCTCGCACACATTTACTCGATGTTCGAAGCAGAATAAATTGGTCACCTTTCTCTTCGGACACTTGCAGAGACCCATAGTCGCCTGCGCTGTGTTGAGGTTAAACAAAAAAAAATGCAGGTTTGTCATGGATGTATACAACAACAATTCCTCAGACTGAGGCTCCTTGTTCTCATCATTCTGTAAATTACAGACCATCATCCTGTTTAGTATGAGCAGAAGCTAGAAGATTGTGTCTTCATTTACTAGCAATAGCATGTGACATTAAAAGGTTTCCACTGAATGTATGTATCCTGATACTAATGTCTTTAATAAAGACTAAAGCAAAACAGAAGCAAAGATTCACATTACTTTATTTCTTCCCTGTTGTCCTGACAACCTGAAATTTCCCCAGACACGTTGTCTGTTAACATATATTTGCTTGTGATCACTTTGAGCGTCACTTCCCTTATATTCTGAATACAAAGTCATGAGAAGAGTTTGAACCTAAGAGTGTTGTAACGCTTCTGCCAAACCAGTTAAGTTAATTTTAATGACAAACCAGTTGTGTTAAAGGTACTTATAAATGTTCACCATGTGGATAGGGAAAATAATCAAATGGGCAATAAAAAAATCACAATGTAAACATGCACTATGAACGTTACATATCGTGGCGTAGAGATATGTTAGTATTGGGTGGGGCAATATGACAATATACAGTACCATGAGATGATAAAAATTTGCCAATCGTCAGACACTTTGCTGTACCACATACAACAAGGAATATAGGCAATTAATATCTATGATTTGTCATTTTTTGAGAAACCCACTACAGTAATCTCTGAGTAGCCAGTAGTAGTATCTTTTTTTTTACTTTTTTTTTAATTTAATTTATTTATTCATTATATTTGTTTTGTTCTATTTCTATATATATGTATGTATATATTAAATTATTATTTTAATTTTGTATTATTATTTCATGACTTATTTGCGGATACTCTCCCCATCAGTTAGGTCCTTTGTGGCCAGCTGTGGCTGTCTGTGTGTATGTTGTTGTTGTCAGGTATGATTGATTGATGTGTTGTGTCACGTGTGAGTCTTGTTCAGAAAAACAAAAAATTAACTTCCCCTGTATAATGACTGTTCTATTGATTATTGACAATTAATCAAACGACCTTTGAAAGAGAAAGAAAGAGAATATCTATGATTGCATCTGCAGATTGCTTCCTGATTGATTTTTCCAAACAACTAACCTAATCTTTATATAATGCAATTAAAAATCACAGTACATATACTATGATAGATTTAGCTATATTGCTAAATCCTGTTTGTATTTCCAGGGATTTTGGTCATCATGATATAGTTTATATATATATATTGTCTTTTTATGATTGCCATGTCACTATTATTGGATGGAGCAGTCCCAAACGAGGCTAGCAGATTGTAATATTGTATAAAAGCAGCATTTGACATTTGGGTAGACATACTATATGGCTAATTTACTCATTAGATAATGCTAGTTCTCAATGGCACTAGATGCTCCTCATACTGTCTATTTGTGTCAATGTGCTACTGTTGTGTAATAACACCGATAACACCTTTAGATAACACCTTCAGGCAGCTCACTCCCAACATCTATATGAGCTAACATCAGCTGCTAACCTTAGCTTGAAGTTACCAGGTGAGCTAACGTTAGCGAGCTAGCTACTTAGCTGGTAGAGTTGAGGAAGTTACAACACAAATGATGAATAATTACCTGTCACACAGACTTTAATCAAGTCCCGTTCGTTTCAGGTAATGTTGTACGACTGTCATTTAAGCTTCCTGGTCAGATTCACGTGGAAGGAAGGTGTTTCCTTGAGCTGTCATCAGTAAACTCTTCACTGCAGCTAGCTGCTTAACTTCCGGTTCCTTCCTCTCTGTTTATGTGCCACGTCTCTTCCGCTTCCCTGTCTTCTTCGTGGGTTTGTGTCACAACCTAACAGGAGCACTCTGCCATCTACTGAGCAGGAGTGTGTGTTCATTTATTCTGCTCCTGTATATTTACATGTGAATTGTGGAAAGATGGCAATAATTTTATACTTTGTTAACATTTTCTCAGATTTTTACACTATTATAGAAATATTATATTTGGTTGCTATGGTTACAGTGACAAAGACAGTAATGCATTTTTTCTTATTAAAGGGACTGTTTGTCACTTTCAGAAATGCTTGTTAACAGCGACACCTGTGGCCGTTAAGTCAACGAAAGTCAGCGTCGGGCTCGCTCGCTCTAAATAGACATGAACGAGCATCGCTCAAAACAGTGAGGCGACACACGTCAGCTAAAACCACAACATCACTCTATATTTCACCTGCTTGGCAGTAATGTTAGCTGACCGGACGAAGGTGTCTCCATGAATCACTGCTGATCCTAGTGTTGGCTTTTCCTGCTTCAGCCTCTCGACCGCAGCCAGAGGGAGACACCGGCACCCGGTCGGAGACGATAACATTTCTCGCTGCGGAGCCCCGTCACTTCACAAGACACGGAAAACCTCTGTTGGTCTGGAGGAGCTGCAGCAGTTATTTCTGCACAAACGTCCACTGTACATTCACTAGATATTCTCAGAGCTAAACTAACTCTTCTGCAGTGTGTAGTGTGCGCGTATGCGAGGTGGAGCGGGCTGAGTGAAGGCAAGCAGGCAGGCAGAGGAGTCTGAGTCTGAACAGCGTAGCCACACGCGAGCGCGCATATGCCAGCGCGCATGGGAAACCGACCCGGTAGATTTATACGTGTAAAAAGTTACAAACAGTCCCTTTAATTTAATTTTAATTCTCGCGAAGTTTCACATTCACAAGTGTAAATTTACCCAAAAAAAAGCCTAATTTCTTTGTATTTATGAAAGAAATGGATCTATATCTGTCAACAATTTCTTCCTCACAAAACAAAAATGCAATGGAAACAATGAATGTGTGCAATATCTTTAAAGTTTTTAAGTGAAATTATTGTCATACTCTTGCATGGTCTCTTTTTTTTTTTTTAATCTTATGTTTTTTTTTTTATTTCTGTTGTCCTTTTATGTTTGGCATAGCTCTTTGTTTATGGTTTCACTATGCTTCTTCTATATGTAAATGTTTTTAATGTTTTCTGCTGTTACTATGTATACTGCCATTTTGAAATAAAAAAATAAAAAATAAAAAAATCTGCTGAGCCCGAGTGCGTGTTCCTTCAGATTCCATTTTATTTTTTTTTTCTTCTTCTCTTGTTTATTTGCATGTCCTAAATCAGTATGGAAAAAGCTTGTCACTTCATACTCTACTGGAGTAGGCTCTGCTTTATTTCACATGCGCAGGTGCTTAATAGCATCCGCACTGTCTGTGCAAGACATACACACTGACACTGTGAATTACATGAATGAAGATAAATTATGGGACCTCATATATTTTGTGCTCCAGTTTCTTACAATCTTCTATTCGACATTGTATATCCAAAGAGAGATTTATGATCAACAGGTAGACTATTTACACAGAATCACTCATTATCCACATCATGTGTCTCTCTGCAGATTCCAATGATTCTAGTGGATGCTTTGATTTACACACATTTAAATATTCATTGTGCATAAAACATCTTGTCTTCCCATCCTTTACATCTACACTTGAAGCACATTTCACTATACTTTAGACATAGAGATACTTAATAATAATCAAGCTCATATAAAAACTAGTTAGACTATATATATCACAACAGATTATATATTATAACAGACCTGCGCTTAATCGCAATTAACTATCGACAAACACGATTCATATTTAGTGAAGTTGACCTTTTTCATACACATATATATGTATATATATATAGTCCTTGCTAGACAGCAGCAAAAACGGGTCCTTGTGTTGTTTTTCTCTTGCCTTTTTGTACTTGGCAGGCTTGTGTCAGATTGCAGTTAGTGTGTTTAGTCAGCAGATGGTGTACAAACTGACAGCCAATAAAGTATTGGCTATTACCAAAAATACACAGAATGCTGGATTCAATCATTCACCAATCAGCACTGTCTGTGTAGATACAGATATCAACCGTTCATCAGCAGAACAGACCCCGACGCGTCGTTATCACAGATATAGGTTGTTGATCATCTATGTGTATTTGTGGATCATTTAAATAGATGATCAATGATGGCAGGGGCCTATGATCATAAGCTTGTGATTTACGGCAATGAGTTAATTAAAACTAGTGAAAGACAGAGAAGAACAGATGCTATGAAGGAGTAATGTATGCTTTTCTTGCACTTATAAGCAGCAGATCACTGGGATGATTTGATTGCAGTGAAATATGTCTTCATTTGATCTGATGGTGTTGTCTTAATGAGCACATTTTAAGTCGGTTTGGCGGAGAATGTCTGCCAAATGTCATAAATGTAAAATTGGAATTGACGTAAAGAGATAATAAGGGATTGTAAATGTAGGAAATGACATGTCATAAAAAACCCAGGCCGTCCTTGATAGACATCAACAGTGTTAAAATAATTCAGAGCCGGTGTTTTAAAAAGTTGGGACTCAGCTCTCAATCCAGCCATGACAAGCGTTTCTTTAAATGCATGGTAATGACATCGATGTGTGCACGACACAGCCTGTTCATGCATAATAATGACTTTTTATCCTTTGACAGTACATGTATGCTTGTGTGTGTAAATGCCCATGCATGTATTTGATAATGTGGGTAAAACATTTTTTTTTCCTTCACAGTTCACTGCACATGTGAATTGCCAGGGGGAGATGAGAGTAAAATGGGAAAAAGAAAAAACAGCTACAGTCCAAGGAGTGCAAAGGAAGGAGGCAGAGATGTTCTGCATATCTTATAAGGTCTAACGCACTGAATCAGGAATTAAAAAGTTGTTTAATGAAGCATTGAGTGTAAAAACCCCAATTTTGCATGGCGGCGGAAAAAAACTTACATTTGCAAATTAATTAACTTGCTCTCATTCTTTTAATAAAGTTAAATGTAACAATTAAGTAGATTATATCAGTGCAGGAGCATCCAGCATACTTAAACAACTCTGAATTCCAGTGGGACCATCTCACCCCCAGTGGCAAATTGTTTAAATTCTTTAAAGAAAAAAAAATGAAGATGAGACTAAATGACTTTGTGCAAATGAGCATGAACTTGCAGCGTCCTTAGTGATGACCAGACACACATATAAATCACTGACAGGGGGTAAGGACATGCGGAAAGGGCATTTGGAAAGTACTGAAGCTATCAGATGGAAGGGAAATCTAAAGACAAATGACAGAGGCACTGGAGGACAAATCAGCCCTGGAGCTGAGGCAGCTGGGTCGGGAGTGACCGGAGAGGTTGTCGGGTTGGGCGGGGGGGCATTGATTGATTGAGTCTGGCAACTATTGATCAGCTATCAGCTCTGTCCGTGAGGGAAAGCGTTAAGATTCAGGCATGGCTTGTTTAATGAATCAGTTCCCTGATGTTACTATAGAGGGATGGGCCCTAAATCAGAGGGGTGCTGCAAATCCTGATAGTCTGTTGCTTACTGCTCACTGGAGTAACTCCATTATGATGTGTAATACCTTTTAAACATGTTGCATTCACAATACTGAAAATGAACACAGTAAGACCTCTAAACACTGTTCAAAATCACAGACTTGTACCTACAACCTGCAGTTTCATTCAGTTAGTTTAGTTTGTCAGAGTGTTCATGGATGATTGAGGTCTGTCACATGGGAGAGAAGCTTTGATTCGCAGAGCTCAAGCTTTGTTGCAGTTGCGAGGACTTCAGAAATATCTTTCTTCATTTTGTGTTATGTCATGTTTTTTACAAGTCTTGCATATTTGCTGATGATTTTCACACTACTCCTAATATTTTCTACACATCTGCTCTACATACAAATAAACGTGCGCTGTACAAAATCTGGATTTGTTTAATTTTTTTGTTGTTCCTAGAAGTGTTGATGAAATAGATAAAAAAGAATATCTTATATTTTAAATTTAGGCATAACATGGCAATACTATGTGGCATAGGATTTGCTCAATACTGAGGTTTCAGTTAAAGGGACAGTGTGTAGGATTTGGCGGCATCTAGTGGTGTGGTTGATTGCAACCAACTGAGTACCCCTCCGGTCACTCCTCCCTTTCCAAGACTGCGGTAATGTGAGCCGCAGAGTGCAAAACCGTGGTAACGCTGTTCGCCTCACTCAGAGGCCATCCATACCGTAATAACACTACTTTAGGAGCAACGGAAGTCAGACGGCGGCTGGTGGTGACACGGTTTTGCACTCTGCGGCTCACATTACCGCAGTTTCAAAAACATATCAGAGAACTACGGTGGCCTTCAGGTAACGTAAAAACATGAAAGGCTATTGCTAGAGCTGGTGTTTGGTTTGTCCGTTCTCAGCTACTGTAGAAACATTCTAAGGTAATGAAAACACAATAACTCTTTCAGTTTCAGGTGATTATACGCTAATGAAAACATAATTATGAATATTATATTACATTTCTGCTAATAGATCCCCCGAAATGTTACACACTGTTCCTTTAAATTATAGTTTAATTTTACAATATTTGTTTCCAAAACTTGTCTTACTACTGTGTACACCAGCTTTGCACACTCATTTCACATAAAACATGAACACTATGTTACGGTTCATCTTCATGCTGATCATTTTATTATTGATGGCATTAAAATTGTATAATATAATACAGATACAGACAAGACGAAATCATGGATGTACTGAATATAAAAATGAATAAAATCATTCCAAAGATGTCCCTTTTTTTATTAATGGTAATGAAATTGAAAGGCTTTCTGTTCCTTCGTATCTGATAGATCTCGAGATGATATGAATTATTTGTATTTGCGACACATCATCACTGTAAACTGTCACCCATTTGAAATCTCAAGGCTTGGATTTGAGTTTATTTATTTCTTAAAAACAAAGAAAGCGAATACTGTTGAATGAGCTGAATCCATTTTAGTAGCAAAGCAATGAAAAAATCATTCATTGTTTGGGCCAAGTAAAGTCCTGTTGTGCTAACTGTGTGAAGAGCTTTGAACAAGGGAAGACAATATAAAAAGAACAAAAATCGGAAAAAGCGCAATACATTTATATAATAGAAATGTGTTTTATTCTTGTTCCATAATCATCTCGAGTATCTGAAACAATCTAGCGCCCCTCTGGGGGTCCCAGTCTCCAGGATGAAAACAACTGTGTTTAGCCCATTTCACAGCGAGCTGGAGCTATGAAATGCTTCTTCTCCCTGGTTGCTATGTCTTTGTTTGTAGGCGTTTTGCTGTTTGTGTGTGTGTGTGAAAACAGAAAATGAAGCAAAATCAAATCCATGGTCATAACCACATCATTTAATTTGTAATGTAATGACACTGTGGCTACTGTTGCTTTATCAGGACGGCGGCTCGGGAGCAAATCCATCAGGCTTTGCTCTGAACGAAATTGGATTGAGTGATTGATTTATGTATGTCAAGTGAAGGGCAAAGAGACGGACAAAAAGAAACCGCAGAGTGTGAGAGCGGGTCAGGGGAGGGGAGCCGCAGACGTATGGATGAAGCACGGGCCCCCTGATGGGGGAAGGAGAGCATCGAATCAGACAGAGATAAATGGAGTGTGAGAGACAGAGAGAAAGAAATTCAGACATATGCCTGCTGACCTCAACCCTTTTTTCTCCCAAGTAATCAATACAGGGAAATGCATGTGTGTGTGTGTTTGGAGGGAGGGAGGTTCTGTCTGCGTCGCTCCCAATAAAGATCAACAACATAGTGACATTACCTCGGCCCCGTCTGACTCCTCCCCGGCCTCCCAACCTTTGCACATGCCTCTATTTAATTTTAGACCCCGTAATCTTATAAAACACAGAGAGGTCTGGAGCACTTAGACTGTCCTCGTCGCTGAGCTCGAGGAAAGTGGGAGTTAAAACATAAAACATCACTGCTGCACAAATGATATACGCTTCCTGGGGTCGTGCATATATAAAGTGCATTTGTGCATCTGCTTCCCTCGCATTTCATTTGGTTTAACAAATAGAAAGAGCTGCATTTTCACACAACATAAAGAATAAAAATGAATGGTTGATTATGAGGTGCTTTTTGTCTGAGTCTCTCCCACTCACTCGCTTATAAACACACAGACACATTGGCCCGACAGAGAAGAGACACCAGCTTTTTCTAAAGAATAATTTCTTTGACAGATGCCTGGTGTAAACCATTGCTCTGCGAGCAGAGCATTTTTCAAGCAGAGAATTCTGCAAAGTTTCTATTAATCAGCTCAAATGGGCTATATTCCACCTGGTATCCACCCCCCCTATCAGCTTTATACTGTAATTGGTTCCTCCTGCCGTTTAAGACTGAAAATATTTCCATACACATCTTCAGTCAATTAGGAGAAGAAGCCCCAGCATGGCTTTATTCAAATCCAAAGGGCATAACGACCAGATCGACCCAACGTTCAATTATCCAGACTTCTTGAAATGATAGACAGAGAGTGAAGATGCCAGCTCTGCAGGTAAAAAAAAAAAAAAAAGAAAAAAAAGAGAAACCTGCCCGTTCTTCTTTCTATGAAGACAGGGGACACCACAAGAGCAACCCGGATCAGATGAAGCACGAAGGCAAGGATCAAGTGCTCTGGCTGAAAGGGAGTGAAGGTGTGTGCAGAGGATGAATGTATCCTCCCCATCCCGGCACTCAGCTGTTATTGGCTCTCTGGATTGTCCTGAAATCACCGTTTAAATCCCAGAGGGGCCCGCTTTATGAGACAGTAAATGAAATCGACACTCCCCAATGCGAGATCCACAGTGAGTATGAGATGATGGACAAAGAAATGTTAGAAATCTTGAGTAGGGTGTCGCAGAGTGGGGTCCACCCCCGACTGTGAGCGATTGTTAACAGAATAGACCGGGGTGACATTTCATCTAACGCCGGGGATCGTCAGTGAATCTCTTACCACTGTCATCTAGTCAGTTATTATAACAAGTCTAAGAGCCTACAGCCACACTAGCAGCCGAGGCTGTAGATAGAGGGATGCTTTGAGCTAAATGATAACATCAACATGCTAACATGTTCACAACAATGACATAACATTATTCAAAGATATATGATTGTAATGTAAGGACACGTCACTGTTTTGGCTGATCCCCGGGATGCTTGCTTGTTTGTGCAAAATAATTGGTTATTGCGTTTTCTACTTTAAGTGGTGAATTGTTAGTGTAGTGTTTATTTCTTTTTAAAAGACCATAATGTTTTGTAAAATACAGTAATGAAAATAAGTATTAAAAAATATCATAAATGATAAAATATATTGGAATTTAAATCCTATATAATACAACTGTATAATTGTAGAAAACACAATAACCAATTATTTTATTAACACGTCAGCACTCAAAAGTGTGTAACTGTGCTCTTGGGTGCGCGCAGATTCTGTTCTGAAGAAATACCAAATAAGAAAACATTGGTGAATGTCAGAATCTTTGTGAAAACTGCATAAGTGGGTTTTAAGAAAAAAAATCTTCTTAAGAACGTTTGGTGAATGAGGCCCAATGTCATTAGTTTTGCAGGTATTCGGTAAAAAAAACAATTGACCTGATGGTGGCACTAGAGAAAAAGTCAGTAGGGTTCCTCCTCTGGGGATCATGAAGGTCTGGTTAGATGTTTCTGCCGATATGCGGAGAATGCAGGCTATGATCTGTGAACTCTCTGGTTTGATGTCCAGCAGATGTCCGAGAGTTAGCGAGCCATCTGTGACTCTGCTCAGCGGCTCTGGTAGGCCCCGTTTAACCGAGCTTGAATTACACTTGACAATTCAATGTCAAAGCACGAACATCAAAGACATCTGTCGTGCTAAAACCCTGTTTATGTGTTTGTATGTCCACCACACCCCTCTGCTTCTTCGTGGGAGGTGTAGAGAGAAAAGGACGGGAGCCAAAACCAAGAGGATACAGTTGTTTTTAGCGCAGTTGATGTCAATGATTTGAACAATGCAATAATGGATAGGTTCAGTCTGAGCGGAGACAGATGAACCATTAAAGTGATGTGTCAGTACCACCTACCTTTGAGGTGTTTGATCAGAACGCCTTCGTCGACAATATCACAGCGCCGCTCAAGTCACAAGTGATTAAAAGCGAACACTCCAGTGGGTCTGTCGTAGAGAGAAAATAACTGCGGATATAAAGATGAGTAGTCACTGTGAATTTGTCATAACAGTTTATCTGACTCATGGCCTGGTAACAGTTTATCCACAAAGATTAAACTGTTGAGTAGAAAAAGTGGGCCAGTGGTTAAAGAGTCATTATAAATTAGCAAATTCCAACAAATTGCAGAAGGTTTTTCCCTCTTGTAGATATCCAGTAGGGTCAAAACCAGCAGAGGCTATTATTCATTTTGCTGCCTTACAATTACTTATTGCATTTTACATTTTTCAGCACCCACTTCTTTCATCCTTGAATTGGCATGGTTAGATAGTTTTATTTTTGCATAAATGAGACAATTATATGACTTTTAGTGCATGAAAATGTGTCCAGCACATTATGAATGAAGGTATATATGAGAAGGGGGTATTTATATTTGAGTGTATAACAAGGTTATGGGAGTTAGAATGATGTCAACAGCTGGGCTGCTGTGTAAGCATCTATCAGAGGGAAGGCAGCTGGGAGACAAAAGCAATGGAAATCAATGGTTGCTCCACACGGCACGCATCCACAGTGCTACCAGAATTTCCTTTTCAGGATATTATCAATGCAAATACAAAAGCAACAGGAAACATGTGGTACAATACATCCACTGCATCCTGAGAGAACATAAGAAAATCCATCCATCCATTATGTGTAATCGCGTATCCTATTCAGGGTTGAGAGGTGGGGGCTGGAGCCGATCCCAGCTGACATGATTGGGCGAAGGCGGGGTTCGCCATGGACAGGTCGCCAGACTATTATAAGGCTGACACATAGAGACAGACAACCATTCACACTCACATTCACACCTGGACTGTGGGAGGAAACCGGAACATCTGGAGTAAACCAGTGCTGCCTAGTTTGACCGTTTGGTCGGAGTTTGCGAGTGATTGACAGCCGGCTCTCATAAACAGCAGCTAGACGGCAAGGCTCCAGCTCGGCTCTTACTGCTTGTTTTCCTCCGGTCTGTGAAATCTTGCATATGCAATTAAGAGCACCGGAGGACACTGGAGGACACCGGAGGACACCGGAGGACACAGAGGCACATGTTTTTTTTTTCCAGGTTACCTGTTTCATGTACTACTGTCAGGATATAGCGACCGTTTTATAAAAATAACTTATCTTACTTCAGCTTTAGTTCCTGCAATAATCCAAAACCCAATGGAAAATTCCCATTGGATGCTAACTTCCTGGTTGGCCTACAAAAATACATCATCCCTGCAGCACTAAACACCAATAGCTGTAAATGGTTATGGAACAAACTGAAATATTTTGAAAAGTCATTTATAGTTAATGTGTTGAATGCTAAACTTGCTGAATTTTAAGTAACATTTTTATAACTGTTTTGAAAAAAACTAAAAACGATCCTCTTAGGAAACCAAAATGAACATTTCCTTCTTGTCCAACAGCTCACATTTAATCACATAGCAACGAGACATCCTTTCTACAAAATACATATTTTTCCATTCAGTGAGAGGGGAGAGACGCACAGCGACCACCACCTGTCCACATCTGCTGACTCTTGGTCCAATCTCTGTGAATGTAACAGCAGTTGTTTTGTACAGAAATACTAAGAGCTTCAAGTAGCCAAGTTGCACAAATTGTGCCAGCGTGCACATACGCTTTTTCTTAACAGTATTAGTTTTATTAAGTGACTATACTGCGGAGTCTATTTACTATCTGAGCCCATCCAGAACAACTGCGTCAGTAATATCCCTCTGATCTAATTGTAAAACAGCCAGGCTAAATTGGTTTACAAAATGTAATTTTATTCCAGTCTGGAGCACTACCTCAGTAATTTGAGCCAACATCACTGTGATTACTACTACCACTTCAGAATAAATAGCATACTTCATACAGATGTCAGGTTACCTACAGTAGATCTGTGCTGCAACAAATCTGTCTTTGGTAATACACTCCTTCAATCCACTCTCGGAGAAAATCTCTCACACCTACGCAGAAACATCGTGTCTCCATTTCACCCCTACATTAACTAATTAAAAAACAGAATGCAAGCTTAATGGTAAATCAAGAAAACATTACAGTATATCTGCAGATTAAAGCTGATCATATTTCTGAGAGTCTTTGCTACACACTGACTCTGATACCTGACTCTGGAACAGACAAGAATAACTCGTAAAATAAATTTGTTTTAACGCCACTGATTTCTTAAACGCATTAATGCAACTTTAAAGCTCAGTTTTAAAGCTAGAGTGAAGATAAAACCTAAGGAATCCATTGGTACTAACCATGTCATACTAGCTTGTTATGAAGGAGGTTAAATAACGCTCCAAACTTGCGCTACATTTTTGCGAGGAAAAACTGGCATGGCCATTTTCAAAGGAGTCTCTTGACCTCTGACCTCAAGATATATGAATGAAAATGGGTTCTATGGGTACCCACTAGTCTCCCCTTTACAGACATGCCCACTTTATGATAATCACATGCAGTTTGGGGCAAGTCATAGTCAAGTCAGCACACTGACACACTGACAGCTGTTGTTGCCTGTTGGGCTGCAGTTTGCCATGTTATGATTTGAGCATATTTTGTATGCTAAATGCAGCACCTGTGAGGGTTTCTGGACAATATCTGTCACTATTTTGTGTTGATAATTGATTTCCAATAATAAATATATATATACATTTACATAAAGCAAGCATATTTGCCCACTCCCATGTTGATAAGAGTATTAAATACTTGATAAATCGCCCTTTGAGGTACATTTTGAGCAGATAAAAAATGTGATTAATTTGCGATTAATCGTGATTAACTATGAACAATCATGAGATTAATCACAATTAAATATTTTAATCAATTGACAGCCCCATTCTGAAGGCAAGAAATCATGACTGATGAATGTTGGTCATTGTCTAATTTATAAAAATAAACAAAACAGTTTTTAGGTTCCTTCCATCTGGGAAATGTGGTTGTGGTTTTACTGTTGACCAACACATCACATTTAATAGTCAGAGCTCAGCTGAAGCCAAGACAGGTTCAAGAACATATACTGTAATTCCAATACAGCTCTGACGTCCACTTCATGCCACAGTCTCACCAGTGAGCTCCAGCTAACAAGCTCAGCCACATCTCTCCGGGACAGGGATTATGTCTCGCTCCCAATCTGCAGTTGTGTATTTGTTTGCACATCTGAAGACGCGCGGTCAGTGTCAAGAGTGAAATGGCAGTCCACCATTTCAGGCTTTCCAGTGTCATCGTCGTGACTGGTCTCTCCTTTCTGCACAGCAACACAATCCTGGTCCATCATAATCAGGTCCCTCCCGATGCAGAGTACTGAGTGTTCTTTCATCTTTGTATTTTCTATCTCTCGTGTATCTGTTTGTTCCATCGCCTACCGAGATACGACAATGTGGCACAGGGGGTAATTTTAAGACCTTACTCTATTTATACCGCAGGGAGTTCTTAGATTCGATTTTGTGAAGATGAAACAACAAGAGATAAATAAAGGTCTTTACCTGATTTCTAGTAATGAGGTGCAGCTACTTCTTTGAGGTCCAGGAATGCTCTATAATACTAATACTGAGTTTTAGGGCGACTATGCTGCTTACCCTGCAGAGAGCCACAAATACAGTTTGTCTCTCTGCTTTTAGCAATTGTGTTTTGCAAATGTAGCCAATGCAGCCTCCTCAGGATCTTCATCGCTCAGACAAGGCGTTCCTTCCCCAAATCCATGCAGTATTATATTACTCTTATCCAAGACGATCACACTGCCAGCTTATCAACCCCTTAACTGTTGAAATCTTGGAGAAACATTATTAAACCATCTGCGTTAGAAACCGAGCAAGCCCATCTGCTGTGAGACTCCCCAACGACTCCCATCGCCAACATCTCCACGATCTCTCTCTCTCTCTTTCTCTCTCTGCAATATCCCCCCTTCTGGTCTCATTTCCAATATTTCTCATACGTATTTCATTCCCCTCGCCTTTTTTCTCGCTAGACAGTGAGATTTACGGGGGACGCTCTTAAATTGTCCAGGAGTGAGGCAAGAAATAGGTTACTGGCCAACCTTCAGGTCACAGTTATTTGAGTTGTAATCCGGCTGACCATGACAATAGGATACTCTTTCATCTCCGTGAGGATAAAAGGTGTTAGAGAGGGAAGTGTGCTGTCCAAGATCAGCAGAGACATATGTACTGCTGGCAGGGAAGCCTTCCAAGATGACCATGAGGGCAGGGAAGGCCGTCCTTGAGACAAAGATGGTTAAGAAAGATCATTCTTTGCTCACTGCAATCCCAGTTTACATGCTCCACCTCTCCACACTGACAGTTGGCTGTAATGCCAGTGATTTCTGACGGAAGCATCTTCGTCTCCAAGGAAACGTTGCTCTCTGTAAGTCTGTTCTCATTTTTTTTACCTACATTATAAACTGGTCTCTTTTAGTGAGGCAAGTATGAGTATCCCTGTTAAGGTTTCGACGACTTAAAAGTCATAACACTCTACTGATTTAGCATTGCATTCCTATATAATTGTAGAACTGACAATGGACAGTTACAAATCTTGGTGCCTACATTACCCACAATGCAACTTGACCACCAACTGTTTGGTTGGAGATTTGGGTGTATTAACAATCATAGACTGTATATAAGGAGTGGAAGTAGTCATCGTGATGTCACCCATCGGTTTGTGGACAACGGTTCTAAAGCCTTGAGTTCGGCATATTGTCCGTCGCCATCTTGTTTTTTTTGCAACCAGAAGTGACACGAGAGGGTGGAGCTAAGTGCAACCGAACGCGGAATAAGACATTTTTAGGCGCCCAAAATGTTACAATTAACTTTTGTGAACTGAAAACACACTGTGAAAGAGTTAAAGTTCTAAGACGAAAACACGGACAACTCCCAGACCGGACAACAGCGTTGTAGCGGCCTGTCAATCACAAGGTAGCCACGCCCTAAAGCATACCCTGCTTTATGGTCTATTTGACTCTAAATGGGACCATAATTTACTAAATGATCATGCTGTATTGAAGAAGACTTGAAACTAGCAATTGAGACCATAAACTCATGTTTAACATTGTTTACTGAGGTAATAAATCAAATGAGAAGTAGGCTCATTTTCTCATAGACTTCTATACAATCAGACTTCTTTTTGCAACTAGGAGTCGCCAGAGAAATGCAAGAAAGAATGCAAGTTTAAGGCACTTCAGCATTGGCTTCACTTCTCAGACCCGGAGGTTGCCGCCTGGTAACAACTTTTTCAGACTTCATGCAGCTCCACAAAGGCTTCATACACCTTTGTCATATATGCAGTACAACTCCTTTAAACCTGTAAACGAACAAAAAAAATCATATAGGAAGTGATACCGGCAAATTGTAAATACATTCATGTGCTTTTTCATTTAAGCAAGTTTTACCTCAACCATACCTGCCCATTGACGTGCTGGAGAAGTAACGATGTGACGACAAAGTGCTTTTCAGATGTTTTACTTCCTCTTGGATGTTCATTAAGAGTCTTAGAGGTATACACTTTATATATTTCTATCACTCTTAATAAAGTTGTGTTGGATTGACGCACAGCTCCAGCATGTTGAGGAAAGAATAATCCAATCATCCTCTCTGTTGCTCTGCATGGGGAATTCAGCTGCCGTTACAAACTGTTCACAATGCTTTACAACAGCAGTTACAATGTTGATCCATGATGATAGTCATTAAATCTCTCACAGACCTAGCACAATCCCATGGGCATAGACAGTAAAAAATGGCAGCATGTTGCGGTTCTAAGACAATCAAATGTGTGATGGCAAGGAATTCAAGACAGAAAATTAAACAAAATAAAACAATGGCAGTTTTGTAGCTCAAGTTCACAGTTGGTGATTCTCTTCAGTTGGAATAGGGATAAGCCAAACACAACATGACAGTGGGTACACAAAGGCTGCTAATGGATTCTAAATTTCTGCTCAATCAATGCTCACTGTTTACAAGCAAAGGAGTTAAAAGTGAGTTGTTGTTTCTGTGTCTACAGCTTGATATAATGGAATTGACAAATGTTTTGCTCATTGTCATGCACAATAGCAAAGAATATATTGTGACATTACCACTTTCACTACAACAACTGGTTGAGGTTTGCACAGACAAATGTGAGGACCGAGGCTGGACCGAGGGCTGGGAGGTGGAGTTAAAAGAAACGGTAGTGTTATCGCTCTATGGGCCCAATGGGTGCGGAAGATCAGCAAAAGCCCGGTAATTTTATCCTCGGAAGATTGACTTTTTTTGGCTGGACAACAGAAGGCCAGCCTATACAATAGCAAGTCTGTCACTGAGTGACTGACTGAGTGATGAAGTTACAGGATTGGTCGGCCGAGTGTTGGTGTCCCTCATTGGCCGCTGCTCTTTCAAAATGAGAAGGCAGGGAACAGTCCTTTATGCAAATAAGCCCATCCAGCATGATGCGTCCGGCTCACAAAAATTGAACCAAGCTGTGAAACTACACAATCAAGTTCTAAAATGAAACGAGATTCAGCAGTGGCATCGCCTATTTCTCGCTTAAAATGTTTTCAGAAGTAGATTTTGGTAGATTGTTTAGATTGAATAACAGAAAGTTTACCAGCAGGCCACCAAGTTGTTTCCTGTTTGAAACGGTGAGCAGAAATCCAAGGACCAATCAGGTGCATTCCATGATTGGGTACATCACCGCTGGATTTAACATTATAGACATGACCACTGACTATCTGTATAACAATTTAGCCACAAATTCACGGATTGACCATACACGGTCCAGCCATATACTCGGTTTTGACCGAGTCTTGTTGGTTCAAGCGCCACTGAGCAATTTTCATAGGAATGAATGGGGCTGTATCCAGTTCTCTTTATACATCCATAGTGTCAGTACACTGTGACATCATTGTTTGGTGTGGTTAAAGGTGCAATAGAGCACACTTCTGACCAAACCAAGTTACTCTTAGATGCCAGCATTGTTCCATTTTTAATTAAATGATTTGTACTCATTCGTGTTGCAAATGGAACCACTTTTTCCTTTATTAAATTAGTGTCTTAGGAGGATGAAATTAAGAGGTAACAGAAAGGATATCCTTTCTTCAACTGAAATGATGACTCGATTTCATCTGTTTTGATGAAGTTGTTCATTTGGAGTTGGGTTTGTTCATCCTCGTAGAGCCCCAGGCTGCATACAAACGTAAAGTCACAGAGGGCAGCAGCCTTTTGACTCTTCTAAGCTCCATCTTATAATCTCAGCTGGTTCCAAGTGTCTGGCCTCAGGCTGAAGTTTGGCACTGTTTTATCCCAGAGCTATTCAGAGCCCTCATCAAATGGAAACAATATGCGGGTTTAATTTTTGCACAAAACCGGCTTCTTGGGATAGAACTTCATCCCCTGTACGAATACCTCTGTGAGCTATAAATATATTCTGTTTCCTCAGGCATGAGGTGAAATGACAGGTTGCAGTAATAACAAGATTATAAAACTTTTTATTGATCCCCTCTGTAGATGAATTCATAAAGCAAATTCCACACATATCTCAGGTTCACATAGGTTTTTTTTTTTTTTTTACGCAAAGTTATGGCACCATTACTTTCTATAATTTCACCAGAAAAAATATTCATGTGGCTGTGGCCATGGTTTTATTTGTACAAATGATGAGGAAGTACGTGTCTTGAATAGACCCACTTTAAAATAGCAATTACACTATATCAACATTCCCCAAAACAGAATTAGCCGGATCAGTATGATGTTTAAGCCGGTGATTTTGGGTGCAAGATAAAATATACATTCCACTGACGTATTGTCTGACACCAGTGTAAAACTCCGGCGGACAGAACAGTCAAGGAAGCACAATTGGTTTCCCCTTTGGAAGCAACACAGTGGTAAACAACTGATGGACAATATTAAACCCAAGGGGAGAAGCTGAGTATGACAAACAGATTTATGCATGGGTGAACTCCACCGCGCCAGAGCCATCAATTCTCCATCTTTGTCAGTGCCTGGAGATGTTTCTTTAGCCTCCATCTCACCGCGCCTGTCATTACATTTATCCCTGTTCCCTGCTAAGTGCTAATACATTTACATTTTTAGTGCTGCTCAGTAATAAAAGAGGTGGAATGAGTGGAGGCCTTTTACCGCCGCTAAAACAAACATAAATGAACTCATCTCGCAGAGGAGTCACGCCACCTTCAAACTCCCCCGGCAGTCCATCCACACACCCACAAGCTTGGCCACTGCTCCACAGTGCAGGTCAACAGTGTTTGCGGTTTGAGTCTCCTCAGTTTCACTCACAGTTCTCGCCCTCATTTCGAGGTTCACTCGCAAGAGTCTGCCTCGCACAGGAGGCTCCACATTTAGTAATTTGTCCAGTCTGGATTCTCTGTCGTCGCTTTAAGAATGTGGAGGAAACATTTTTGTAACCAAAACTGAAGTCACAGGTTAAGCACACAGGCACAGAATGGGAAAAAGAGGGGTTGAGGTTGGTCTCTACTGTCTCAGTGGACTGACATGCTAAGTCTTTGGGTGGGGTCTAATTTTCAAATTACATATTATAAAACAGCCTCGCTCATGAATTCACTCTGCTGCATTTAGGAAAACACGAACCTGGAGACAGCCCTCAGGATGTTTTTTCTTCGCTTATCGTATTTTGTTGTTGCAGATGAAACAAATCCACTGTCTTCATCAAAGCTGGGTTTCATCAGTAATGACAAACATGAAGGCAAAAAAGAAAAGAAAAGCAATTTTAGCAGAGACAAAAATCACAAACCATCACATAAGGAACAAAATAAATAAATAAAGAGAGCTGTGCAGGATTCGATTACTAAACAAACCACAGATAAAAATAGCAAAGCATTTTTCAAACACAGCCCAGTCGGTATCTAAGTAAATTATCTACACGCTTTTGCTGCACTTCATCCGATGCAACACTACAATACTGATCTTAGGCGAATGATCTCGAGAGGTATAACCAGGGCCAACCAGCCATGATAAGATCCTCGCCCTGCCAACTACTGAATAAGGTAATAACAAGCCTACTTTAAGACAAGTGGTTATTGGGTCGTTTGAAATAGAACAATTCACAGCTTTACAAAGCCCTTTCCTTGGATAGCTGGTAGGGCACATCAATATAGTTGAGGCATTTGGAACAATGACTTGATAAGACTACATACTGTGTATGACTGGTGAGCAGGAAAAAGAGTACCAAAAATGTCATCGCATCATGTCCTAATCCATTTTGAATTGACTGCTGTGGCTCCTGTGTGTGAGAGAGGAACTCTACCTGTGCCTATGCTAAGTTTGACCTTTCCACAGTGTATACATTCTTTGCGTACATGTCACACGGGAAGAGCAGAAAAGAAAACATACAGAAGCCATTACTAAGATGGTGGAGAAACAGTCAGCTGTGCATTTACACCTGGGGCACTGGCTGCTGCTTCCTGCGGTGAGCTGTTCCCACACGGATTCAGTTCCAGTTAATCACATCGAGTACTTCCAGTGCAGTGAACAGCAGGTATTTTGGAATGGGAGACCAGAAGAAGAAGGCACAGAGGGGTGCTTCTGAAGTGTCCATGCGAAGGGAAAATTGTGCATCTATACAGTTTTACCAATAACACCGTGAATAGGATCTGGTACAGTGCATCATGTGTAACAGTAGTCTATATCTGGGATTCCTCCTTCTCTATAGCCGCGGTTGGTGCCATGTCCTGCGTTAGAAACGTGGTTGTCACCTTTGTACAGGCCAGTGCCATTGGAGGGGAATATGGTATGAATGATGTAATCCTCTCGTAGGGGTTTAGGCTGCATTGGCTGGCAAGCCGCCATAGGCGTCATCTGGAACCCCGGACTGCGGATCTCCAAGATGGTATTGTCTTTCTTGGTGCCTGACTCGATGTAATCATCATAGGTCTTGTTTTTTCGGGAGCTGCTGCGAGTATAGTGGTCACGGGAGCACAAATGCCCAGTCCTATGTCCATACCAACAGAAGATGCAAAAGATGAGAGCCAAAGATACAATGGCAGTAGCCCCACCAATAATCCCTGCCAGGGGCAGGACTGTCATCTGCTTTGAGTCTTTATCCTCCTCCTCCTCTACAGGGGCGAGGTCAGATGTTTCAGCTTTAGCACACACCAGAGCTTCATCAGAGTCAGCATCTCCAGCAATCATCCCTTTGCTTTCTGAACTGGCAGCGAGAGGCACCATGCAGATGATGTAGCTGGAGCGTGGTTGGAGGGAGGTAAGCAGGTACTCTCGACGGTCGCCCCGGACCAGAGTCTCCGTGATTGATCCCATGGCGTTCCCGGTACCCAGTCGGAGCCAGCTCAGCCTGAAGGAGGAGCTGGGCTGGGCCACGCTCCAAGTAACACGGACGCTGTTGTGAGAGAGAGGCTTCACGTTGAGGGCCAGGCTCTTCCCCACACCGCTGCTGCTGAGAGTGTAGTCTAAGCCAGAGTCAGGAAGCCCCAGGCCGGGTCGCTTTGAGCGGAGGGTGAAGAGAGAGCCCTGTGGAGGGGTGTGAGTGGTAGAGCTGTCGACTCCACCTACGCCCGCTCTGTCTCTGGTCCCTGCTGTCCTCACCACTTCACACTCCTCCATCTCGCTGGTCAGGTCTACCAAAGCCATGTCTCGCACCCTGTCGGGCCCATGGCAGGTGAGACCTCTGACAGTGATGGAGTTACCACGGGCATGCAGCCAATCATAGAGCCATCGCAGGTTGCAGCCACAGTGCCAAGGATTGCCTCGCACCAGCAGCTGGCCCAGGCTGTCCAGGTCCTTGAAGAGTCCTCTCGGCAGGGTGGTCAGGTTGTTCCCTGACAGGTCCAGCCTCAGCAGCCTGCGCATGCCGTCCAAGGAACCGCGCGGCATATGAGTCAGGGCATTTTCCTGTAGAGACAGGCGTTGCAGATGGGCGGCGGGCAGGTTGACAGGTGGGGTCTGGAGAGAGTTACGGACTAGGGACAACTCGGTTAAGTTGGAAAGGCGGGAGAATGTGTCATCAGCAATGCGCTGGTTTGCCAAAAGGTTCCCATCCAGGACAAGACATCTAAGTGAGGCGAGGCCTCGGAAGGCGTGGGTTGGGATAGTGGAGATTCGGTTGTCATCCAGACGGAGTTCCTCCAGAGAGGCAGGCAGTCCTGAGGGGATACTGGACAGGTGGTTGCGTGAAAGGAACAGTAGGCGCAACCGTGGGTTGTCAGCAAAGGCCTGGTCCTCAATGCTGACAGTGGAAATGGAATTGTCGTCCAAGTGGAGCTTCTCTAGCAAGGGCATCCGAGCCAGCGCACTACGAGGAATAGTGCGTATGTTGTTGTCCTGCAAATGCAGTTCACGGATGGATGGTGGCAGATGCACGGGGAATTCATCCAGTTCATTATCATACAGGTACACCACACGGACGGCAAGCTGGCGCTCCAAGGAGGTTGGCAAACCCGGGTTGTTTATCTGGTTGTTCTGAAGGTAGAGGACGGACGCCGTAGGAGGCAGTGACGGGATGGAGCTCAGGCCACGATCATTACAGTAGATAAAGTCCTCATCGCACCTGCATACAGATGGGCATATCATGTCCCTGTCTCCAATGTACCCTTGTATCGTGGCTGTAGCAAACTGAAGCATGCCGGCACGCAGTGTCAAGCAAAGAAACAGCAGGAAGAGCCGAGCCCGCAGCTTAGCCACACCTACAGGTGCCATTATGGTGAACATAAGCACTGTCTCTCTTTTCCAGGTCTGTTGTTAATCCTCAAATTGTTGCAGTGAGCTGGAATCCTGTGACCTCCACCCTGAGAGAGAAAGAGAAATTAGAGTCAGTACTGATGCACAAATGAATTAGTTAATGGTCTCAGTTGACAAGACAACTAAGGTGATTTCAGTGAATTTTTTCAGTTCATACTAAAATGACAGAAACATGCTACAATTATCATATCTAAACAGAAGCTACAGAGATGTCTTGCACTTAATGACAAAGTTGTTTTATTCACAATTAATAATCGTCAAGGAGATGTGCACACATGGCTAAATCTGTGAGGATTCCTCTCAGCCTCTCAAAATGTTCTGCCATCGATTAAAAGCCCCCAAAAAAAACTGCAAGCTAACTGTACAGCCAACCATCATTATGTTTAATTAGAAACAGTAATCCAAGATTACAGACTGAACTTTAGTGTGACCTGAGCAGAGTGGATATTTAGTCTTTGGAAAAGCAACTCAGGAATTGACAAATCAAATCCTGCATCTCGAATTAAGCCTAGCGCATAAATGTGAAGCTTTGAGAATATTCTCCTCTTCTGAATTATTTAAGACATCTTGGGAGGCTCCATAACTCCATTAGCAGTTGCCAGCAGATGGCTGCATTAGCCAGACAGAGCTGGAGATACTTTTCATTATCAAGACGGAACAACATGTTTTAGCTCAGAGCCATCGTCTTCAAGAGCTAAATTCTCATCAAGCAGTCAAGATGGCACTGGGCCCTATAAAACTTCATTAAAAAAAACTTCTACACAAATCACGTCTTCTTAGTTTCATTGTATCTAATTAATAAAGTGCAACAAAATAGTAATGGAAAGGTTTAATCTGCAGCAGAATGCATATGATGTGACAACAAATTAAAGAGGACCTATTATGCTTATTTTCAGGTTCATTCCCGTATTTTAGGTTTCTACTAGAACATGTTTACATGCTTTAATGTTTAAAAAACGCTTTAGTTTTCTCATACCGGCTGTATTGCAGCACCTTTTTTCACCCTCTGTCTGAAACGCCCCACCGCCCTCCCACCCTTCCAAAAAGCCCAGTCTGCTCTGATTGGTCAACTAGACCACTGTTGTGATTGGTCAACCAAACCAAACTCTTGGGACTCCGCTCCAGCTCCACTCTAACTATCTTTGTTTGACGGCCTGCCAAATTAGCCACAAGGCGGGTATTATGTAAATGTGTTACTTGGTGACATCACCACGTTACAAAAGAAAATGACTTCAATCAAGGCATTTCAGACAGTTCAGGAGCAGAGTAAATCCCTTTGGCGTGGACTTTGGGCCTTATAACTTTGCAGACCTTTTAAATGCACAAAAAACAATGTAACACTCTAAAGGAAAGGGAAAAAGCACAAACACATAATAGGTCCTCTTTAACTGTTTCTACCCACCACAATTGTGCCGTGGGAGGCCACATGAGCTGTACTCAGAACTTGATTGGCATCCCGATTTGCTGTTGTTATTGATTAAGTGAGAGATGTCATAACAGTAAGTAGATCATTGACTACAGAGATTTGGAATTTGGAGTGACAACTTGAGCCCATCGCAGTCTTCAATGACCGGGGCCATTAGTCAAACCGTTAAGGCCCACACAGCAGCAAACATAGTGAGGCTGTAGTATTGATTTTTTCACAAATCCGAGGTGATCTGCCAGAGCCAGTCGGCTCTCGTGCATATTACAGGATTCCCAGGGGAGCTGGACAGCATGATCATTAACCAAATGAATGACAACTCTGCGGGGAGTTGACTTATTTGCAAACATTCAACTGTGCTTATTAATTACCGAGAACGAACTTTGTTGATGACACTGAACTCGTTTTAAAGTGTAATGAATCACTGTTTGAAAAAAAACAAAAACAAGACCAAGCCCTCCCTCAGTGGCGGCTGGTCAGGGATCATTTAATGGAAAAGTAATTACTAAGTATCCTTTGTCAGTCCAAATGTTTTGTAAATTCTTCTTACAAATTACAGGATTTTACTTGTTCTCCACTGAGAGTTGATGTGAGCAGGAGTTTATTCCACCATTATAATGGATTTGAATAGGACGTCGGGGTATAACAATCAAACCTATCTGGGCACCTTTAAGCTGCCAGTATGCTTCTTCAGCAGTGCTTGTCGGATGGGGAAATGGCTTCAATCGGAAACCCCCTTCCCTCACATTTTTACGATATAGGAATTGGGGGGGTTGTGTCTGAAGATTTCAGTAACTATATAACTTATATAAGTTATATATATATATTATCGTGTCTCTCCACCCTCTCTATGACGGCAGGCTTTTCATCCCACCCTAGAGGCTGTTCAAAACAGCTATAAACAATTTTGACTTCCGACATTTTCTGACGCACTACTCTTACACTACTTTTCTGGCATAACCCAACCGTTATGCATGTCGGTCATGATGACCATCAGATACTTCCACTAAAAAAGATGTGAGTAGACTACACCATTCTCTAATAATAAATTCTGATCATAATAAAAGTGACAAGCATGGAGGGTGACAAATTCAGAAAACAATATCTGTGAGGCAAGATGGCATTATACATGGGAAAATGGATGTCGGAGATCGAGGCTGGTTACATGTCATTTATATTTTGGCGGCAGCAGAATGTGTCGCTTGATGTTATCTCTCATGTTTATACCCTTCTACACTGAGTCCTGCTCAACAACACAGATGTGTCATTTTTGACGTTTTAAAGGGAACATATTGTGCTCATTTTCAGGTTCATACTTGTATTATGGGTTTCTACTTTAACATGTTTACATGCTTTGATGTTCAAAAAAACATTATTTTTCTCATACTGTCTGTCTGAATATACCTGTATTCACCCTCTGTCTGAAACACTCCTTTTAGCGCCTGTCTCTTTAAGCCCCCACTCCCAAAAAAGCCCAGCCTGCTCTGATTTGCTTGCGAGAAAAATATGGTGCGTCACTAAAAAGTGACCGAGTTGTCTTATTTCACAGTTTTGGGTCGGTAGGCACTCCAGATACCTAAATGTATGAGCACAAGCACGGAAAAAAAGAGAGTTTTTCATGCTATGTCCCATTTAAGAAAAGTTTCTTTTAGTTCAGTTGTATTCGGTGTAGTATAATAACACATTTGTGACTTATAATTGTGGGTTCTTCAAAGCATTTTGTGCTTCTTTCCACTGTTCTTTCCAGATATTATTCATATAATTCTACATGTATACCCCTGACAGGGCAGATTAATACAGAAATCTATATGCAAAAACAATCAATCATGCTGATAATCTGTTCTCCAAGATGTTGCACTATAAATATACAGTATTTCTTCACTGTATATCAGGCTTGTGACTTTAGAATAACAGCTTCAATAGAAAATAAATGCATAAAAATGTCACGGAATTATTTTTCCAAGTTCAAGCTTTACTTTATATTTCTTATTTGATTTACATCCGCCACAATCAGCTAAAACATCTCCCAACTCAGAGCTCACTGATCATAAAATTCCCTTTTTCTACTTCAATCTACTTGACACAGTGAAGGAGTGTCAATGCACTTTAAGACCTGACAAGTAAAATCAGATAGTATTGTTTATACTCTTTTTGCAGTTTCATATTGGTCGATTTTATGACTAAGAAGGTTAAACAATATTCTGCTGTGAATGTTCAAAAGGTTTCAGTGTGTGTTCGTGTGTGTGTGTGTGTGTGTGTGTGTGTGTGGCTGAGCAGTGCTAAAGAATGGATGACTTTTGAATCCCAGGAGCTTCGGCAGTGAGTCTCTTGAACACTGGAGTATTTGGGTCAGCCCTTTAAAAACCAGCATAGACTTGGTGTGAGATTGAAGTGGCGCAGAGTGTCAGAGGGATTAATAGAGCATATTGAGCTGTGATTCTCTGGATTAAGCAGGTGCTACAAAGAACGACGGGCAGTCATTTCAGTGATGTTTTGCCCTGTGGTTGCTCATTTCTCTTCCTCTATTAGATATTAAAGCATGAAGGGAATGCTCTTTGTGTTTGTGAATGTTTCTGCTTCTGACGCGCTGTGTGTTTGTCTGTCCATGCACGATCAAATTGCAAACATTAACCCATATGGGGACAATCTATACGGTCGCAGTCTACATTTCAGCTATCTGTAGAGGGGAGTAAAGCGGGGATATGGGGTAATGTGTTAGCCAGACAGCCAGCCGCCTCAGGCAGAGTACAGCACACACACAACAACAACCCCCAATCTAATACTGGAACCGAAGACTGGATCGATTTACATAAAAAAAAAGGGAGGGAGAGAGAGTGACAGAAAGCAGCTTCGAGCAAGACCTTTGAATCCCGTTAATTCCCCCACAGTGGGATAGGACTGGGAAATCTGGAAAACTGGATTTTGGATGACCGAAGGGGGCTGCTGATGTATCAGGAAATCCACTTTACCGATGGCAGGGAAAAGATAATAGTGGCTCACAGCTTATCTTACATGCCATGCCCATGGATGGTAGTTTAGATTTACAGATTGGACATGTGGAAAGGATGACGCAAAACACGATGGTTATGGCGATGACAGAAATAACTCGACGGATCCGAGAGAGAAAAAAAAATTAGAGAGGCCAGAAAAGCACGGCCTATTCATCTTTGGTTAATCTTAGAGGGTTGTTTGGTTTTATTTCTGTAATACTTCTTCTAATACTCGAGCTAAGAGACGATGTATTTGCAATAATGTACTATAATCTTCAAGCTATTAAAACATGGATATAAAAAAAATGCACTTTAATCCCCGAAAGAAACAAACAAGGCACAAATATGCACCACGGCGTACAAAAAATATACATATTTTCCTCTCCACAGTTTGTGTCTTCATGCAAAATGATGAATTTTATTTGTCACTTTTATGTAAAATAAACAGACACTGCAGTCACCGTCACAAAATGATGTTCAAGTGTTTTAAACAAAGCCACCGCCTTCATCGCCTCACATTCAAACCAAATGAGTCTCTGCGTTTGCGGCTCAGAATAAATTATAATCGAGACTTATTTGATGTGCCAATGCAGTACAATCCTTTAAAATCTCTTATTATCTCCTCTTCTTTGAAAACGTGTCATGTGAAGAATATGCTATAGAGGCAGATTGAATAACATGTTAAAGGCTGAATAAGTAATGGATTCTTGCCCTCCATACTAACTCAGATTTTTTTTTCTTGGTTTATGCACCAATTTCCTGGCATGAAGGAGTGATTGGATTTGTACTCAGCAGTTTCTCATCTGAACTGCTGACAAAAAGGCCAAGGGTATGTGACATATATGAAGATTTGTGTTTTTCCGGATGAAATAAGTTGTCTTATTTTTTGTCATATAGTCTATATTAACACTCGAGTGAAAAAGACCTGTATTTTCTGTTGGGTTAAAATGGATTAATATCCACTAAGAGCTTACATTCTTCAATTACATGTACAAAGAAATCAAAGATTAAATCCCATTTCTAATAAATTACATATTACACATGTAAAATTGGATTTGGATTCAAGACATTTAACTAAAACCAGGCCAAATCCTTCAATACACAAAGCACTTTCAGAGCATGTTTGCATCCAATTGCCATATAAATATGAGAAAATACCAATACAAATCAATATTGGACCTACAAATTGACAGTTTATATTGTGTCCTTTACTCAGTACTGCTTCTGCAGCAAAGTAATAGAGACGGTGGAGTGCTCCACATAATTCACAGTTGGGGATGTCCCATCATCTTGGGGTTTTTTGTTTGCTGGTGGGTATGTAGCTCACAGGGCCCTGAAGTAACTTGATATATAGCGCTACAGCACTATAACATGTTTTATCTTTACAGCGCTATAATATGTTCTGTCGTGGCACCGGTCTAATTCCCTGTCCTCTCCACTGCAGCTGCTGCTGCCTCTGAATTATTTTGGCTCAGTGTTTCTTCCCCCAGACAGCCAGATTACAGGTAAATCCTTTCAGCATTAACAAAAGGACCGCAGCTCCTTGCAGCAATATGCTCCGGCATCGTGTGCAAAGGTAAGAACAAATCTTACATGATGCTGACAGGGTTTTTGGGGGGTTGTGTTGAAAATGTTATAAAACAGAATCTGTCGCCTTAACTGAACTGAACTGGGTTGTTTTATCTGTAAGTTTTGCGAAGAAATATTTTTTGGTTTAAATGTACAGTGTGTAGGATTTGGCGAAGTGTGTGGTTGCAGATTGCAACCACCTGAGTACCCCTCCACTCACTCCTCCCTTTCCAAGACTGCGGTAACTTGAGCCGCCAAGTGCTAAACCGTGGTAGTGCCGTTCACCTCGCTAAAAGGCCATCCTTACCATAATAACACTACTTTAAGAGCAACGGAAGTCAGACAGTGGCTGGCGGTATACCACGGTTTTGCACTCTGTGGCTCACATTGCCGCAATTTCACAAGCGTGTCGGAGAACTACAGTGGAGAGGTCACATAAAAACACTAAAGGCTCTCTCTAGAGTCAGTGTTTGGTTTGTCCGTTCTGGGCAACTGTAGAAACATGGCGGAGCAACACGGCAGATTCTGTGAAGAGGAACCGCTCCCTATGTAGATATGAAGAGCTCATTCTAAGCTAACGAAAACACACATTGCACCTTTAATAAAATATAATTTCCTTTTCCTTTTTATTTCTTCCTTTAGTGCTACTTTTATATAATTTGTTCTATTGAATCTTATTGTTTTATTCTAATTTAAATATTTAAATATCTGTTCATGCATTCTCTGTGTGTGTAGTCTGGAAGGGACTACAACTGCATTTCATAGTGCAATCCTGTGTTGTGTAATGACAATAAAGCCAAACTTTCAACCTTCAACCTTGAAAATTGCCTTTCTGATATCGAATGACGTTAATACTCTGAAGCAAGTTTCCCATGCCTTTGTTTGCTAATTAAGGAGAAAAACAACTGACTTACATGCCTCTGGATTTCATCTATGAAGCAATTTAAAATAAAGGTCTTGATATTTAACGGGGGATTTGCTGTTCTGCCACATTGGTGGATGAAACAGTGAGAGATAGGATGAGCTTGGCAGACTAGCTGGCAAATAAACTTTAGATGTGTCAGTCTGTGTCAGTGGTCATAATACTGTCTTTGATCAATGCCTCGCTGGCTTCTCAAATCGTTTGCACTGCTTTTAATGTTGCTGGTTTTTCTCGGTGCTGCATGAAATAGAGGAAATTATTCTCAAGAAGAGTCTTTTCCGTTTTGAGAAAACATACTTGATCATTTTAAATGGGACTTATAAAAGCAAATTTATCTTCTGCGTTTGAGTCAAGGAGTCAGGCTGTGGTTGTCACGCTTCAGCTAGGACTCTGATTGGATTTTTTTTATTTGTGAGAAAAGGAGAGAGGGAGGTTGGTTAGCTTAATTGGTTAAATTTGAATTCAAGCCTGACAAGTTGCAATATAAACACAGAGCTGTGGGAGGCCCAGGCAGTTGAGTCACATGACACGGCTGTGCCGTCAGGGTGAAAATTAACCCACATCAGAAAAAACAACAAGAAAAAGATAACATCAGTGAAAACCCTCTCTGTGTCTGACACCTTTACAGGGCTGTCAGGTTATGTCTGGCAGCCATACCGGAGGTCCAACAGCTATGATCAACTGGGGACGCCTGCAAACCATCTCACCACTGTTAAATGATGTGAAAAATGTATGTGCTTTTGAGTGTAAACTGATCACATCACTGCTGCTAACCATCCCTGTCATGTAGTAAACACACCTGACCTTCACACATCCACATCAGCAGCAGCTGCCGGTTGATTTTTTTATGCATTTAATATCCTTAAATTATTTGTGGCTGTTTGCTTCCTTTTATGTATTTATTCAAAAATAAAGTTAACATTCATTTTCCCCATGAGGAACTCAAATTGTGCTTTTTAGTTTAGGTTCACATCAGGTCTGTATTTTTTGTTTTCTGTATCTGAATGAAAGTGAAGGACATGTCCATTTTAAAATGTAAATTAACATTCTGTGCACTTTTTCTATTTGAAGAACCAGACAGTGTTATTTGGTTTGCATTTATGTCCTGACTTCAGTTTCTGGCAGGCAGAGTGGCCGTTGTAATCACAATGAATGACCAATGAAGAAATTTGTTTTTCATTTAACATCATAATGGCTATTTTATTTCAGGCAAAGTGAACATTTAACAGTATACGGCCTTTCATATACAGATTTTCAAAGTAAAGCTTAACTTATAGTTGTGCATTATAGAGCTAGATAGATATATCAGCAGATATTAGCTTATTGCAGATATATCAGTAAGGGATGGGACGAAATAGGATTTTAATTGCAGATCGTAATAGAAAACATGTGTTATCATATGGGAATTATTATGTCTCTGTCGAGTCTTTTAAATCACTTTAAAAAAACTCTTTTTTAGAATTGCTTTTCTGTAATTTTATTCCTGTTTTATGACATTTTAGTTGTTTTACTCTCTGGGTTTTTATGTGTTTAGTTATTGGCTTTAAGTACATTCAATTATCCTTGTGCTCTAAATGTGTTCTGTTTTTATTGTAAAGCACTTTGTAACTGTGTGTTGAAAAATGCTATATGAATAACGATTATTTTTATTATTATGTAAGAAAGAACAGACGGACAATGTTGCTATTCTTTATTTATGTATCCTTTATTTATGCAGGGGGACCTTATGATTTATGATTATATTATTTAGGATTGTTTGTTTCTCACTAAAAAGGATGTTCACTAAGAAAAGATGTGTCATATCTGTGATGCAATAAAAATATTAGTTTTCTTAACTAAATGTAAGATAAAGTGATTACAGTATTGTTTAGTGTATTTTTTAAGAGTTTTAAGCTTATTTTGATGATTATCAGGGTAATATTGTGATATTGTTTATGTTATGTGTTTGTTCATTCTTTTTTCTTTTTTTTAGTATCGGCCCATTTTTGGAACTCACAAAAATCTATCCCACTATCGACCTCAAAAATCCAGTATTGATTGGGCTATAGTGCATTAAGGGGTTTTGGCGCAGCTACAGCAGCGACATTCGTAAAAGCTCCAAAGTTACGCCTCTTCAAAGAGGTAACTACACATCAGGGCTACGGCAGATACAGAGATACCATGTGCTGCTTGTGTTTTCTCCTACGCTTCTGATTATTAGAAGAGACAACTTAAATAAGTTTAAGAAAGGCTCAGTAATCTGCTGCTTTTCAGTAACACGCATGTAGCAAGGCCATTTCCACTGCCTTGTGTCAAGCATAAATTTGGCTTAAAGGGGACATATCGTGCTCATTTCCAGGATCATACTTGTATTTTGGGTTTCTACTAGAACATGTTTACATGCTTTGATGTTCAAAAAACACATTATGTTTCTCATACTGTCTGTCTGAATATAACTGTATCCACCCTCTGTCTGAAACGCTCCGTTTTAGCGCCCGTCTCTTTAAGACACCCTCCCGAAAAAGCCCAGTCTGCTCCGATTAGCTTACGAGAAAAATATGGTGCACCTTTGCAAAGGTAATTCTCAAGCTGTGGGCAGTATATTCTAATGAGCCTGCATGTGACATAGGAAGAAGAGCCAAATCTGAATGGCTTGTTGAATCGCATGTTTTCTGATCTTGGCTGACTGGTTTGTCTTATTTCACAGTTTGTGGGTTGGTAGGCGCTCCAGATAAACAAACGTATGTCCCCTTTAACTTTGTTTCTCTTAGCTGTACAATCTACTGTACATATTCTTCCAACCTAATATAGTTTTTCACACTATGACTAATCGTGGATACAGTTCAATTCGGTTTCTCCTCGGCCACAAGCACATCTCAAAATAAAATTCTCACCAAAATAGAAAGTACAAGCAGATCATAGGCCAGTTTCCATCACATGTTGGTGCCATGATCTCAGCCTGCTGCTCCCAATCTAGTGTATTACTCACCTCCCTGTGGATCTTCATACTCTCATCTACACCCTCCACATCACAATTTACACATCAAATCCCACACTGTACTTTCCGGTATCGAAACATGTTCGTGCACGTCTTTGTACACACATCCTGGACGTCTGAGGACTCGATTTCAGTCAGCACGGATCGAACAGTTCTGTTTTTCAGTTAGAAGAAACTGATTTTTCTCTCCTCTCTCTCCCCGAAACAATTTCTCCACTCATGTATACCGGTATGTGGCTTGTGGGAACGATGAGGCGGCTGACTGAGACCCAGTTTTCTTTTGCTTCATCATCACACCTCCCTTTACATTCACGTCTTATTTCTACTTCTGTTTGACCTCAGTGTTGCAAGATCTCGCAAGAGAAACATCAATCAGGTCTGAAACAAGCCCAAAAAAAGCAACTCTCCCCCCCGAAAAAGCCCAAAACAAGCAACCTTACCTACCTACCACAATATGAGAGAGAGAGGCGGCCACTTGGTCACTTCATATATACAAATTTATTTTGGATTGCATGCATTTCATTGCATTTCTGCATCCATTTTTAGCTTGAAACTTGACATGTTTCTTGTTATAAACTTAAAGAAGTTGATCATTTTATTTAAATTTCTAGTTTTGAACTTTACATTTTTCTTCTTATAAACTTAAAGATGTTGATCATTTTATTTCATTTTTGCATTTCATTTTTAGCTTGGAAATTTACATTTTTCTTGTCAACTAATCTTAAAGAAGTTGAACATTTAATTACATTTTTGCAAAGAACTTCTCTCCTGTTGTGACAGTCACCTGTTTGGTAACCTTGTGTTACATTTACAAATGCCAAAAAATCATCTTTGTTGACTGAATTTAATCATGTTTTCATCTTTCAATCTGCGATTTTGTTCTTTTCTATTCCATAGCATTCAATCTGCTGCAGCTTCTCTCTCTCTCTCTCCCTCTATGTAACTCTCTCTTTATGCAACGTTTGCGTAATCCCTTTTGAAACAGTCTTTATATTGTCCCAGCAGAAATCTAAAGGCAAACAAATACTTCCTTTTCCTTTGACTGATTGAAATAACAAATGTTGGCAAATACAATCCATTTAAAATCCACTTGTGTCTAATAAAATCGTCGGTCTGCAACAATGCAATTTTGCAAAAAATTCAGTACAGAGCCATTAAATAAATGTAATTGAAGTAAATGTGAGGAAATGTTTCCTCGTGAGATGGAATTGGTTGGAAAGCACTAGTGCATGCATGCAGGCTTTTATTTGTTTGGAGGTGTATACGTTTGTCTTTCACCATATGAGAAATCACAGATGATAAATAGATACATGCCGCCTCCGGGGCTCAGAAAAGAGCCTTGACTTTGACTTCTCGGTGTGTGTGGGTTTCTCCTGCATGAAACATCGGCTGTGGGAGTGTTTGGATCTTAAACAAAAGTTGCTTTGAATCCCGAGACGCCGTTCAAAACTCTTCGCTCTCTTATGACTCCGCGTGATCTCGCTTTCACCCCTGAAATCTGGTAAGATTGGGCTGAAAACATATTGTATTTTTGCTGATGAAAATGATATATTAGAATAATATATCTTCAGAATCTTGGGCTATATTTATATGGTTTATATTTGGAAACCAGTACAGGATGGAAAAGCAAACTAAAATCCTGCCCCTGAACCAATACGTGTTGGCTTCGGACCTGAAAAACAAACAGAGGCAGTCATGGAGTTGGTATATTTCATTAATGGGTGCTGGCTTTTAGAGCAACCTTTACTGATTGCTTTGTTTGGCCTGCTGCCCAAAAGGAGAAAATGAGGGGGATAATCGAGCTTTATTGCCAACTGTTTAACTGGTGATAAGTGTTAGTTTGTTTAATGGCTTCATGTATCTCTTATTTAATTACTGACACCATTTGAGAAGATGGTACAGTCAAGGTGCTCCGCTGGTTTTGTTTCTATTTGCTATTATCTTAAGATCTCATAGCTTTCAGCTTTTGGAGGTGACCCGGAGTGAATTATCTTTTTCCATAAAAATGCTACAAGGATGAAAGAAAACTGCTGGTACAGAGACAGATTTCTTGCTTCCAAGCAGTAATTATATTGCATTTTGCGCAAGTCTGTTGTAGGCTAATGCTTTAGAAATGTTGATCATAATACAAAAGTTCATTGAGTGAGACTCACAGTAGATGGGGTTAAAATAGCCTTTGAGTCACAGCTTCCGTTTCTCTGAAAAATAATTACCCATCGCCCATCTTTGAAAACCCAGACAGTTGTTAAACAACTCCAGTATCCTGAAAAAATAGACTCCTCTAATAATCTGGATGAAAACATATTATGTTTGCTGTACAAGTAATTTAATTAAATTCTTAACCTGTCCCCTGTTGCGATTGTATTTCTATCCACATGTCCTTGCTCCCATTGTTAAACAAAAGCAAAATATGAATGCATTATTTTCTATGAAAATAGAAAAATATTCGAAAGAAATATAAATATACCAGTATAACTGTTGATTCAATTTTGATTTCTGGTCCAAATTGAGCTAGGAGATATGCCATTTCCGGTGTCCATCTTTGTTTGGATTGGGTAAAAGCAGTGCTCGAAGTGGGCCGGTACGCTTTACCTTCTACATTTTACTCCTTGGTGTAGTACAGGGACTTTTTCTTGCGTACCAGAACTTCTCTCAAGCTACCGGTACTCTTCTCTTTCCTCTCCATATCAGGTTCTCTGGGAGATTCATAATGGAGAATCATAACGGTGTAGCGCCAGCGTATTTGCGCTGCAAGTCATAAGCTGTATAAAGAAAAAAACAATGTGGAGAGCATCTGGACAAGCCAACACACGGCACGGCACGGCACGGAAGAGGGGGTGAGAACTAGGATGCTGTAATTCCACGTCCTTTGTGAACAAATATAATTATTGAAACATTATTTAACATTTTCTGAGTATGATTTTACAGGGCAAACATATCTACAATGAATAAATAAATGTTCAGACAAATGCTGTAATAAATTAAAAAATAATAATTTAATTAGTAATTTAATTAGTAGTTAATTAGTAGTAATAATGGTCCAAAATGATGTAAAATTGCATAGTTTTAAGTCAAAAACCTTGAAATATTCTTGAGGGAGGACCCACCAAACCTAATATCTCCTAGTATCTTTTACTCACTGTTGAAATTGAGAATGTGTCTCTGTATAATATGTAGGAGCATCCTGACTGGGACACTGCTCCTAAAACCTGAAGGAATAGCTCACACACCTCAGCTTTGCATGCATACCTGCCTGTCTGGCTGTCTGGCTGCTGTTGATTCCAGCCTATAGACATCCTATAATATATTATAGAGCAGGACTCCAGATAACACAGGAAAGCACTTCAAGTATTAACACTATATACAAGCACACCAACTTAACCCTATAATGTTACAGTGGGAATATTGTAGGAGTATTATAGGCTAAGATGAATAGCCCACGTATAATGATATAACAATAAAATCACAACTGATTATAAATAGATGATAAAAAATAAAAAATTAAAAAATTAAAAAAATTAAAAATTAAAAGAAATTAAGAGAAATTAAATTAAAAAATAAATAAATAGAAGAGATTGCTGATACCGGCCAATACAAACGCCAACATGTGAATAAGGAGTACTGGGTAAAAAAGAATGGTTAAAAAAAAAAATGTAAAGTTTAAACTGCTCCCATATTTAACATACATCAAGAATAAGTGAATCCATGCTTACTTTTTGAAGTGGGGCTGCCAGGGAAGGAGGTGCTGCAGCACCATTTGCACTATTCCTCCCAACACGTCTCCTTCAAGGACTGCAAACTGGATCTCCTTCGGCTTTTGTCGACATGTAGTCCATAAACTCTGCTGCGTGGGGGTGCGTTCTCGTTTTTTTTTTCAGGAACAACTCTTTCTTCTGCGTTTTTATGTTCAGCTCTGATGTCGATCACATGTCACCCCCGACTTCAGATCTGCTCTCTGTGGAAGATGAAAGTGACAGAAAAAATCATAAGGGAACACAGCTGACCATCAGTGCCAATCACATGTCAAGATGTTACGCATTCTGATGAAACTGTAATGGCATTACAGATCTTCCTGCATTACTGTCACGCGTGTTGTTACTGTATGTCATTCTGTATACAGTATTCCAGTTTCTATCTTTATTACTTCTCTTAATCTACTCTTGTTTAGAGGATTAAATGATTTATTCTTCATTTACCAAACTTTCATTACATTTTTTTTTAAACAAATCATTTGAAATGACTGTGACTCCATTTAATCCAAAAAAGAAAAAAACTAACTGAACTTGCTGTTTATATGGTTTTAATGCCAATTATAAAAGTCTAAAGTCAGCAAACTTCAAAAAGCCATTACTTTTCCCTTGATTTTCCATCAAATTTAATGCTGTGCTCTTTTACGCTAAGTTGATGATTGCACCACCATGATAGTCTTAAGGTTGTTAAATAAACCAAGTTCAAAGAAACTGTTAAAAGAATGATATAAATCTCAGCTATAATATGTAGACGTGAAAGATTTCCATCAAAGTTGTCTTTTTTTCCCAGACGAGGCCTTGAAACGCTGCCAGCAGCCCCCTCACCTCTCTCTCTCTCTCACCGGCTTTCCTTCACATCGATGCTGATCGGGTCTCTTTCTCACAGCTAACATCGACTGCTTTGTGACACGAGACAGCATGCCATCTTCCTCCGAGTCAGTTCGACTTACTCCTCTTGTCACGAATCCAAACCTCATCTGATCAGACATCTCAAACTACTGAGCTGTATTGCTCCTTAAAACATTTCTTCTTCTTAAATTCTTCAGCATGCTGCCTCCAATGAGCTCTGTAAAAATCTTTTCCAACCAACAAACTAACGAGGGAACCTGTTGGATGATGTCAACAAGGTATCTGCAAAAGGTTATTCATGTAGATCAGGTGTTTTCAAAGCCTGACACTGTGGGGCCCCCCGCTGTGCCCTCGCCTAAACTGTACGGCGACGGTTAAAGTATGCCGAATTATCTACTACCAGTTCCTGTTTGCAATGTTCCCATGGGTGTACAAACAGCTATTACTGGATTACTTTGCTACTAAAGAAAACTTAAAAATGTGATGATTCTCAGGTTCTGAAGTTATGAGGAGCATTTTGATTTTACTATGATTTATAAGCGTATTTATTAGGGCTGTCAATTGATTAAAATATTTAATTTCGATTAATTGCATGATTGTCCATAGTTAATCTTGATTAATTGCAAATTAATCTCACATTTTTTATCTGTTCAAAATGTACCTTAAAGGGAGATTTGTCAAGTATTTAATACTCTTATCAACATGGGAGTGGGCAAATATGCTGCTTAATGCAAATGTATGTCTTTATTTATTATTGGAAATCAATTAACAACATAAAACAATGACAAATATTGTCCAGAAACCCTCACAGGTACTGCATTTAGCATAATAAATATGCTCAAATCATAACATAGCAAACTCAAGCCCAACAGGCAACAACAGCTGTCAGTGTGTCAGTGTGCTGACTTGACTATGACTTGCCCCAAACTGCATGTGATTATCATAAAGTGGGCATGTCTGTAAAGGGGAGACTCGTGGGTACCCATAGAACCCATTTTCATTCACATATCTAAAGGTCAGAGGTCTAGGGACTCCTTTGAAAATGGCAATGCCATTGCAAGTTGCATTAATGTGTTAAAGAAATTATTGGCGTTAAAACATTATTATCGTTAACTTTGACAGCCCTAGTATTTACGAAAAATGATTGGCAATGGACATTGGAGATAAGGATATCCTCTGAAAGCGTAAGGCACACTGAGTCTAGAAACATGTACCGTGTGTTTGTTTAAATTTGACTGAGCTATGACTCAGAGAATCAGTACAATTTCTGACGCTAATTGCGACAATCAGACGCTAAGAGTTCCTTAATTGTGTGTGTCACATCCACTGCTGCTGCTTCAACTGTTGATTATGTTGGTGATTGGGACAAATCAACCGGCCAAACTACAATAACTTCCCGTTATTTTTAGAACACCTGTCCTTTTCACTTCAAGCAGTGTTGTCTCCTCATGTCTCTCCCTCCGAAATTCCATACTAACAGTCAAGTCAGTACGCTAAAACAGTATGGGAGATATTTTAGTATGTCCGAAACCTTATTATGAAATCAATAGAATGTGAATTGCATTCTATTTCCGCTGAAATATTACAGTATGCAAGGCTGGAAACTGCGGCGGCATAAATATCCCACAATGCAATGTGGTAGTGACGACAACGTTCATAACAGACGTAGACGGACAGCTCCAACACTTCAATTTCACAGTGCGTCCGAAAATATATATATACTGTTTATTCACACAAAAGTATGTTGAACAATAGTACACTTATTGAGTATGTAGTGCATAGTAAGCGATTTCTGACGAAGCCATTGCACCATGCCTATGATGTAATTCCAGTATACCATCAGTTATACAGTTGTGATTAAACAATCCTCCGTGCCAGGTGTCAGTGCAGCATACTGAGTCCAATCAAACTGACACAAGGGGGCAATACGAGGGCCTGGATAGCATGGTACTAATATGTTAAACTTATATATCAGAGAAAAGAGCAACTTTCACCTTTTCAAACAAACACATCTGAGGACAGCGACAGTTTTATTATCAGAATAACTCTCTATCGCCATAAGAGGAGTGTGTTGCTGTTAAGTAAACACAGAGGGCATACTGTAGGAAGAGACAGCATTGTGCAGTAGGCATCAAGGGTCCGCATCTTCCTCTCCAGGGAGGACCACCAGGGTAAAACCGTCTTCTTTCACGACACTAAACCCCTTGGCACTGTCACCACATCCCATAATTCCTCCTGTCATTGCCATGACACTTAACTGACCTTTTGATTCCCAGCTCTGACACACAGGTTGGATTGCATATCTCCAATTTTCTAGCTGAAACCTCCAATTGGATTCCTGCCAAAACACCTCCCGATTGACCTTGACAAGACTGAGCCGCTGTTCCCCTCTCAGAAATCCTGCCCTCAACAAGCGCCGTCAATCACCGTGACACCCGCACAATCGCTCCTTCCCAGACTGACGTTTAGTTTGATCTTAGACAACCGACTGCTACATCTGCTATTGCAGATTTGCCGTGTGTAAAATGTGCTGACTCAGACGCAGTTGCTTGCACAAACACTCTTTGTCTCCCATCTGGACTGCTGCAGCTCCGATCTGGCTGAGCAACCTGAAAATAACTGCAACGGGACAGTTGTCAGACTAAACTTTAAAGTTTACATGAGCTTGTTTCCAATTGCTGTAACAAAATGTGGTGATTGGCTAGTGTAAGCTATGCAGGTCTGATTTGAGATACTTGAAATTGTTCATGTACAGTCCTCACATTAACATGTTTACACTACATTACCCATCTCAAACTTTGAAGCTTTGGAGTAATATTTCTCAAATGAAGAATCAAAAAGCAAATTTCTAAAGTGAGATTAAAATGCACCTGTGTACATTTGTTAGTATTTCCATCCCAATTTATCCTCCCTTTTGTTCTTTAACTCTACTAGTGCAACGCCCGTTCAGAACTGTGCCGAATGCTCGGCCTGTGCCAGGGGACGACTTTACCGTTAAACAAGGTAGACAACTGCCTGGGGCCCCGAACAGTTATAGACTTATTATGATGTTGAGATAGATATAAAAAGATATTGAATCATGTTACTATTCTAACTCATTGTACTCTGAAATAACTTATATAAGGCCCACAGAGCGCTTAAGAATATGCAACTCAGCTGTACTACTTGCTGTGTACTTCTACTTCAGATGAAAACATTGTAGTACTACATTTACCTGACAGAGAAATGTTACTGGTTACGTTTCAGATTCAGAGTTGACTCAGAATATAATATAAACAAGGCAAAAGTGAGCATTGCTCACATACCCCCGCTCAATGCTTGACCCTTTGGCCCTACACTAAAATAGGGCCAAAGGTTTTGCCCTTTAGGAACTAATGGAATTAGTCTAGCACAATGAAGCTTGTTATTAGCTCACCTTCCTGAAGTCCTGGGTGCCCAACATTTTTGAAATTTTTCTGCTCCAGAAATGAAATAGAAGTTGAAAAAAAATCACAGTTTTTGGCCAAAATCTCAAAAAGTTAACCTTTTGAAAAAAAAAGGTTTTGAGTAAACTGACTTCTTCTACCACTGCCAATAGAGTGGTGCAGGGATGAGGTATTTTTGTAGGCCAACCAGGAAGTTAGCATCGACCTGGTTGCCTCGACAAAAAAACAATGGGATTTTTCCATTGGGTTTTGGATTATTGCAGAAAATAAGCTCTGTGGCAAACACATGTTTATGATACTTACATGTTTTCAACACCACTTTTATGATTTTGAATGAAGTGTAAATGCAATCGGCAGAAGTAAAAAGCTAACGTTAGGTTATTAATGAACTACACCCGGTCGCATGAGCGTGAGTGTACACAACGAGGCTGTAAAGGCTGACGAGTCAGTGCGATGACGTTTAGTAGTTTCATTTAGCCACTTGTTAGCTTCAAAATTCACGAGTGGGATATTTACTGACGTACTTTATATATTGTAGAATGAAATGTTAAAGTCTTTTCAGCTTGTGTTAACCGCAGAACTTATTTCAGGCATCTAACTAGGATTTTAGGACTCCTTCCTGCACCACTCGATGTTTTGCAGCTTGACAAAACATGTCCAGACTTCTAGTCATGACAGGCTGGACTATGTGCAACCTGCAGAAACACAAACATGAACAGCAGAACTACTGAAAAAAAGCACTACCAAGGCACATACTGCCGTATACGCTGTAGCGGGCTCAGGGAAAAATACTTTATTTGTCGTCATCTGACACAATGTGAAGACAAAGAGGTATTTTTTAAGGGTATGTGTCATATGGTATGTAGTGATCATTTTTGCCTAGAGAATATCATGTATCCATGTTGAGGATGAGGCTCCCTTACATATCTCTGTTGCTATAGTGAACCCTTTAGTTACTGTTTCCATATGGGTATAAATAAAAGATACAAATGTGTGTGTGTGTTTTGAATTGTTTATACCTCACTGTGATTTAATAGTGATAGGCAGCAAAGGTGCAGAACCTGAAACTGAAATGATTTGACACACTCCTCTCACACACACAGATACCCTGCGATGTGATCGGACTTTCAATGCAGCTGCACATAATGTCTACTCAGTGACGGGGAGGTGGCGGAGGGCAGCGTGGACCGGGGATGACAAAGATGACAGATAATTGAGACAGAGCCCGCTATGTGAGATGATTTCACATGAACAGTTAGCTCGGACCTTTTCTCCATCATTGTCCCGAAGTTGTACCCGCTCTTTCCCATTCAGCAATTTGCTGTTTCCCTTTTTCCTCTGAGGCCCATCTCAATGACAACCGAAAGAGCATCCTCTCTTCCCTCGTTAACTGAGGAGTGCATCAGTCCTAATAAGAAAGCTTTTACACGGTTAATTAAGAGACACTGTAATGCAGTATGTAATGCTCAATTTACTCATCTCATTCTCCCTCTCGTCTTCTTTAATTTCATTCCGAATTAATCTCGTTTTTTTTCCCCTATTGTGTGGACTCTTCTACATCTTCGCTGTGCTTATGTCCAATTTGCTCGTGCCGGCTCCATTTTGAGCCTTTCCAATACTTCCCCTGTGCTCTCTGATCGTCCATTTCTTTTAATTCTCAGCCTTGATGTTCTTAACTCAGGGCAGAGGAGAGGGGAGAAAAGGAAATTAAATGGTTGGGATAGATATTAAGATGATAAAACGCTGGAAATAGGGGGCAGCATTCACCACAACACAAATATTGGCAGGGACTGAGCTGCAAGGACTTGCCAGTGAATCTAATGTAAACATGGAGGGAATATAGAGTGGAGGGGAAAAGAGGAGCTGTGAAAATAGAGAGATAGTGTTGAAGTGAAAGCGGATGAGTAAATAGGCTGACCAGGCTTTAAGGACAAGGAGAAAAGAGAAGAAGAGGAGTGGACGTGGGGAGAAGGAAACAAACAGAGCGGACAGACACTAAGGTGGCGCGAGCTGAGGTTGCCGTTTTTAAAGGTCCACGCGTTTGAACATTAATTAAAAGTTATCCACTGATGAATTGCCCCGTGATGAATTGTTTCCCTTACCATAAAAACTATGCATCCCAGAGGGATGGAGGCAAGCCACTAAATCTGTCATCCATGTTTTTCATGCTCTCTGCCTCTGACAGTAATGAGCCAGGCCAGCATGATTGGCTGCTCAGCGGCTGATTAAAAGTAGTTTCCTCTAATACATGGATTTACTTTGACATTTCTGATGCAGGAAACCTAATGGCTTCATAACAGTGGTGAAAGTAATAATTATTTTCATTAGCAATTCATCTCTCAGCTGTTGTTTTGATTCATAAATGAATTGTTTCATCTTGAAAATGTTAAAGAATTGTGAGAAATGCCCATCCAGAGCATAAGGTGATGTATTCAAGCGGCTCGAGCCGATAGTTTCATATTAAGAGTGACAATCAATGTGAAAACAATGTGACAATAATGGGGCACTTGTTGTGATGAAGCTACAGAGTATTATGCAACTCCTTTCGGCTTTACAGAGCTTTTATTTAAATTCTCTTTGAACAACATAATTAAAAGACAAGATATGCCTTACATAACCTTGCATCAAAAGCATATATACTATAACAGAGGCAAGGCAAGACAAGAAAATTACATATATAAACTGGGGAAAAAAAGTTTGTAAACTTGTGTTTGGTGGATTATTTCTCTGTTGTTACAATGCTAATTGGAATTATATTTTACATCGTTGGAAAGCCTGTTTATTTACCTTCACAATGATGTCCAACTTGTAAGGATCATACATTTGTGGGTGGCGCCCAAGAAAAGTTTGCCAAAATGCTCTGCCAATGGTAAAGTGGGGTCTGTTTTGGTCATGGGTTTCATGTGGTCTGATTTGCATCAGTTTAGGGATCCATGACGTGAAAAGGTTTGGGAACCACTGGATTAGACGATGACAGATAATTAAATAATTGTTTAAGTATTTTTTTTTGGTGAAAAATGGAAAACAGTCCAGCTTCTCATATGTCAGGATTTGATATTTTTATATGTATACAATATATGTATGCGTATCTTAGACTAACTGAATCTCTTTGTTTTTTGGACAGTTGGTTGGACATAGCAAGACATTCAATGATAACACCTGTGAGAAATTGTAACAGGCATTTTTCACCATTTTCTGACATTTTATAGACAAAACGATTAATCAAGAAAATAATTGGCAGTATAGTCAATAGTGAAAATAATCGTTAGTTGCAGTCTTACAAATGAAACAATCGAGTAATCGACAATTCCTCTCAGCGCTTCTTCATAATGTCTTCGTTGCAGACACAGATCTCCTGAGAAATCTTTTTTCCCCTGACATGCCTTTAAAGCAAAGTCGCAGAATAACTGAAATCAAACAGTATTGGCAGCGATTCTGTGTATAAAACACCTGGTTATGCAAACATGTTCACCATTCATGAATTCAAATATACCTCTCCATAGGAGGACGCTCAGAGACGCACAAGGCAAAGACAATCGTGCATGTTGCAAGCGTGCACAAGCAAACCCGCATTGAGGCTGTTATATGACGCGAAGTGGGAGACAAATTGCAGAGTTGCAGACCGAAATGGTCCATGGCCTCGGCTGAGTCTGATAAATTCTGCCCGCCGAGCTCCACTAATCACTGCAGCCTGTCACAGACACGCCCCTCTTCCCCAGAGAGCCGACGATCACGCTCCTGATCTCTGGGCAGCCACTGGCCGACCCCATATAACACGCACTTAACGGGCACACCCGCGCAGCCCCCTCCTCGCACTCAGACGTGCGCTCTTTATGCATGAATTCACTGATTGTCAAACGGGTCACAATCAAAATACAGTTTGAGTTCCCTCTGCTTCTCCTCCTTGGTAACAGAACAAGAAAAATCCTTTTTTCTGCACCCATGTGTGTGTTTTTTTTTTTCCGGAAACTGCATACGACAGCACTAAAATTTCCATATCTATCATTCTTAATTGTTTCTCTCCTCCACCGCCATCTCACACATACACACAAACACACTCAGCGCGCTTGTTTGTAAGCTGTATCGGTGTAATTGATGCAATGACTGGAAATAAACAGGCAATTTAAGTGCTGGACACCTCACTGCTCTCCTCTCTCTCTCTCTCTCACACCCACCTCTAGATCCTCTTTGTCCCCACACACACACACATACACACGAACTATCTCACTATCGAACAAGCTGGAATAAGGGACAAGGTCAACATGCTGGAGGGAAATAAAAACGTGTGAGACGGAGAGGAAATTAGGCAGGATAAGAATAGAGAGGGACAGAGGGCATGCAGAAAAACAAAAGACTAATCTCACAGATGACTCATGTCTGGATGGCCTGTTTAATGACAAATTTACAGCCCCATGAGAGAGAGCAGTAGACCGTGTTATCACCGAGCAAACTACATTTTTAACCATTTTTCTGTTTTTGCTGCCACTACGTTTGTTGATTCATTTCATCCGGAGGCCTACAGCTCACAGGGAGGTGCAACTCAGCGAGCGCTTTCACCTTCCAAATTGTTTCCTCTAGAAAAGTCTTCCCTGTTTGCATGATGGGTCGCCCTCGCTCGACCACTCAGTCGAGCGGACAGTGTTCCAACCTCTCCTGCCTGCAGCGAGCTCGGACCAAAAAAAGACAGAAATAGCCCCAGCTGATCCAACCGGCCACGTCAATCTGAACAGGCTGCTGCAGCACACAACAACAGGCTTTACCTTTTGACCGTTCCTCATGTTGTGCATTCTGTGCATCTATATCCTGACCCGTAACAACCCTACTTGTCAAAATGTGTACTTGCTTGTCTTATTCTGCACGTGCATGTGACTGCATTAATTTGATCCCACTCGGTCCTGTTAGCATCAGTTGGGAACAGCCATGCTGCATGAATATTAAGGAGTTTGCAGCCAATTGTGTATGCTACAGAGTTCATCATAAACAAGGTCTGATAATTTAATGCGTCCGCATGTTGACACATCCCATGGGCTGCCATACTGTCTGTACTGTACATAGGAAAAGCTAGTCGAGCAGAAAATGATGGAGCAGGAAAACAAGAACAGAAGGAAAAAGAACAGGAGGTAGGGTTTCCTCCATTCTTGATGGAACAAGCCTGAGTATCCTCAGATCACCCTGGGACTTAAATCACCAAGAGCCTTTAAAAAAACAGTTTTACGTGCCCATGCAGGCAAAATTCAGTCTAAATTAAATTCAAAATACACATGTGCAGCATTTCCAAGACATTTTGAAAATAAAACTGTTATGTTAGAGGTTTTAGCCATAAACTGGATATAAAGATGGACGACATGACAGCTCCCCAAAAATGAAGCCAAAACATCTCGATAGCCCCCTGGTGGCTGGCTGCAGTATAGGTCATAAATCCCGCCGCCTCTATGGTAGCGGATGGGACATGGGCACGTACACGTCAAATATTGTTTTCTCCCAAAGATGGTTTCTGTCATTTTAGGTAGTTCTTACCACGCTGATTTACTGTATGTTCAAGTGTTTATTTTTCTGATGAGTTTAGTTTTAGTTAGTTATTTGATGCTATGAAAAGGAGGTTGTGACGTCATGATTGACAGCTGTGATTCTCTCTCGCTAACCAGGCTGTTCTCATACACCGTTCCTAGCTATACCTACGAAAAGTAATGCACTTTAATATATCGTATATATCCCAGAAAAATTCATTTGTATGTAATCCATGTAATTGTGAACCAGGAAGTATAAAGACACGTAACTTCCGTACTTGAGTTACGCCCTTCCGGAGTTATTTTAACCCAAACTATGATCTTTTCCTAAACCTAAGTAGGTAGTTTTGTTGCCTAAACCTAACCAGGTTCTTTCCTGTGAAGACAGAAATTTATTTTGAAAAGACTGGAGTGGAAATTGACATGTGCATCACTGACATTCGTAAGAAAATGCACGAAAAATGAGGAATAACTTTTGGTAAGATATTTGTATTGTTTTTATCAATAAACCGGTTGACCTCCATATAACCATCATTAGGTTTCTGGAGGAAAAAAAAGCTATGTGTGAAAACTCCTGTCTCTCATGACCTTTGACCACAGCACTGCTGCGCAGCAATATTTTCAAGACTGATGACATTTGCTCTCCTGCTGAGTAAAATATAGTTGTCATCTTTCAAACTGCATGCCCTTGACTCCTACAGAGCAACTCAACCTTGACTTGTGTCCCAACATCACATTGACAGCATTTTACAGAACTAAATAAACACTCAATTCCTCCACAAGATTAATCGCTTCAGCACATCTCAGCCATGTTCTTGTTTTTAAAGTTACAGTAATATTATTCAAATTCAAATATAGGTAAAACATACGGTGCCGTAATAGTATTACCTGTATGGATATTTTTTACGGCGGACTCCTATGTACATGTCTTTGTTATGAAATCTCAGTCTTATTTACTATAATAAAGCCAACACATTTCACATGAACAATCAGTCTGAGTATGAAAAATAGGTTTGCATTAATTTCTGTTTGGTATGAAATTAATCCATCAAGGTGAAAGCTAAACCTGCAATAACAGATTTTTTGGGCACTTGGGGGCAGCGGAAACAAGCTGTAAACACAACACTGACACATTAGCACCTTTTAAATTATTTTTTGACACATTCAGCAGTTACGGAGCAACAATAGCTTTCATTCTGAGTCGTGTTTCTGTCCACTTGAAGAAGTCCAATATTCACTCTCCTTTAATATAGGACTATATTCTGCTAAATGCTGGAACTGCAGACTCGGCTGTAAATCTCTGTGAGTTTTCACATACAAGTAGTCACGTGATCCATTGTTAATATGAAAATATTCATTATGGCCGCTTCAAGTCTGCATTTATTTTATGTAATCGTTGTGGGACAACACAGTATGTCATGATGCTGTGAATAAAGTAACAGGGATAGGACCCGAATGCAGACTGACAGGATTGGTCAGGTTCAGACAGGCAGGTCCAGGTCCAGGTCCAGGTAGAGGTCCAGGTAGAGTAACAGAAGATCCACAGCAAAAAACAAATAGCAAGAAAGCAGCAGAGGAAGCAGCAATGGAACTAGGCCGGTATATGTACCGAGAGGATGATGAAGGAATGAGATGAAGGTTGGCGTTGAAGGTCACTGCAGGGCTGATGAGGAGAGTGGGAACAGGTGGGTGGGTCAGAAAGGTGATGGGGAAAGGAGGGAAAGTCTGAGGGCAGCTGGTGGATGGATGGAAAATGGCAATGAAGGGGCCTTGCCAGTGAACTAGAAATCTGGCCGGAGAGGGGGGACAGAGAGACAAACTGTGACACAGTGCAGACTTTTCAAAACAAAATCCGCTAATTGATTTTTAGCCATGCTAGCGGCATGGATTTATGTCTGTCTGGTTGTCTATCTGTCTGTCTGTCTGCTTATTATTTTGGTCCAGACTGGAAACTATGAGATGGATTGCCATGACATTTGGCTTAGACATTCATCTCCCCCTCAGGATAAACTGTAAACACTTTGGTGATCCCCTAACTTTTCATCTAGTGCCATCATCAGATAAGAGATTTGATTTCCTTTTAGGCTTTTGGTCTCATTTGTATCTTGTTTTCCATGCTAATAAGCAAGCATGCTACCACAGTAAACTAAGATGGTGAACATGGTAAACATTATACCTGCTAAACATCAGCATGTTTAGTCTTGTTATACTGAATGAAAATTAAAGGTGCTGAATGCGAGATTGGGGGCATTTTGAAATTGCCTCCGCACGGCTCTCAACAACAACCGCTGAGCCGGTGTAGGTGCCAGATGTGCTCGGCCTGGGAGATCGGCTTCGGGTGCTGCGTTTACAGATGACGTTACATGTTATAACTAGCTGGACGTGGGAGGGACTAAACTGACTAGCTGGGCACACCTACGACCCGCCCCCACCAGCACTAGGATGTTCGCTATGTTCCGCAACGGTGCCGTCGGGACGGCGTTATCAGCTGTAACCACCATATGAGAGCAGTGCAGAGAAGCGGCCGTGAGCTAGCCAGTGGGGCACGCTCACATGCACAAACATGCACTAAAAGGCACGTGCGGCTGGCCCAAGAAAGCACAGAGAAGCTCTGATTACAACACACACAGAGGGGGAGTGACTTCTTCTTCTGCTCAGGTAGACATTACTCTACTATAGCAAATAGTTGTTCAATGCTATATTAATGCTCTGGATATCTTATAGAGCACCTTTAATGGAAAAATCAATGGCTGCCTGAAAAGTCGGGAAAACATAAAAAAAATTTAAAGCATCACTTGTAGTTTAGGGTCTGAAGTTAGCAAAAACACTGAAATGGTCCTATGCAACGGAAGATTTTTGTCGCAATGTATTGCTTTTTCTCACTGCCCTTGTGTTTTTTATTTTGGTCTTACATTTCCTTCACTGTGTCCTTTCTATTCCAACACCTCTCTCTCCCTCTCTGCCTGACGTACATGCTCATTCTCCCTTGAAAGACTTCACTTCTTGATGGCAGCATTATCACCGCAGCCCCCTGACAAAAACAAACCCCCACTCACACAACAAAGCACACTGACGCACATGCGTACTGTATATGAACACACATACACACACACACTGCATAGGCTCTCTGCAGTGCCTCTACCTCATTGACCACAGTATAATACTTCATTAGCTATATAGCAGATTTTACCGTTCTAAGTGAGATTAGCTTCCTTTGTCTCCTTTTAGCCTCGGCAAAGCTCCCCGCCATAAACCTTCCCTCCAGTCACAAAGCCAATAACCTCAAAGTCAAGAAATTTTATGTTTTCCTGGCATTTTTTTTTATTCGCTATTCATTCCTTTATTCTCAGAGAGTGTGTGCGCTGGAAGAGATCCATAGCCATATGACTGATTGTTGCTGTGACACTGTAAAAATACAGATGAAGGACTCCCGGAGGGGTCAAACGCTCTGTTTTATTAGTCAAAAAATAGAGAAACCAGATACTTGTATAAAAAGGGGTATGATGTAATTTTCTAAAAAGCTCATAAATTATAAAATGCACTGAAATGTGTTTATATATTTAACAACTCTGTGCTGAAATATTAAACACCTACAGTATTAACAATCAAACTGCTTAAGGCTGTTCCATAAAGGGCAGCCATTTGTCTTTCTGCACAGAGGAAAGTTAAAAAATTCAGGAGGCAGACCGGGGCCACAGAACTCCATTTTAAACCTTCTGAGAAATTTTCAGCGCAATTGATCATCGCACTTCATTTCACAAGGCACAAAGCCCGAAGCGCGGAGAGAGGACTGCTCAGTGGCAGGAGGAGGGGAGGAAATCAGAAACAGTAAACCTGTCCATCTGGGCCCGGTCCGCGTGGGCTGTTGGTTATTGCACCCTGACGGGGCTTCCACACTGCGAGCGGCTGATGTGTCGCTGCAATCTGACCCAGTGTGGGCGGCGCAACAAGCTCTGATTGCTTCTGTGTTCTGGTCTCGTGAAACTACAAAGTTTAGAACAGGCGAGTTATTACTGTTTTCGACGCTTTACCATAGCAATTACCATAGCTGATTGCACGCGAGCACTAAATGGGAAGCATCAATCTGAAACAGCAAACTGAAAATGTCACAAGAAAAATGAAGTTGCGAGCAGAAATGTTCATTTTTATAATAAACAGGAACTGATATGTGAAGCGGGGGTCATACAGGCAAAGGTACAGTATATAATACATGCCAAATATATATATATTAGGGCTGTCAATCAATTGAAATATTAAATAGCAATTAATCGCGATTATTCACAAATTAATTGCACGATTTTTATCTGTTCAAAATATCTTAAAGGGAGATTTGCTAAGTATTTAATACTCTTATCAAATATGCTTGCTTTATGCAAATATATGTATATATTTATTATTGGAAATCAAATTAACAACATAAAACAATGACAAATATTGTCCAGAAACCCTCACAGGTACTGCATTTAGCATAAAAAATATGCTCAAATCATAACATGGCAAACTGCAGCCCAACAGGCAACAACAGCTGTCAGTGTGTCAGTGTGCTGACTTGACTATGACTTGCCCAAAACTGCATGTGATTATCATAAAGTTGGCTGTAAAGGGGAGACTCGTGGGTACGCATAGAACCTATTTTCATTCACATATCTTGAGGTCATAGGTCAAGGGACCCCTTTGAAAATGGCCATGCCAGTCATCAAAATTTAGTGTAAGTTTGGAGAGTTATTTAGCGTCCTTCGCGACAAACTAGTATGACATGATTAGTACCAATGGATTCCTTAGGTTTTCTAGTTTCATATGATGCCACTGTAGCTTTAAAACTGAGCCCGCTACATCCTCTGAAAGAACGATTGCGTTAATGTGTTAAAGAAATGATTTGCGCTAAAACGAATTTGCGTTAACACTTTATTATGGCGTTAACTTTGACAGCCATAATATATACAGTATGTAAGATACTGTATGTAGCATGTTAATTAGTCAAGCAGCAAGGAAATTCTGAAAGTTTGACTTTGAGACTTTACTACAGCGACCCCCATGTCACATTTGTACACTACAAACTACTGTTGCACATCCAAGTTACGGTACAAATTTGCACTAATGCAGCACAACAAACTCTCTTTATACATTTCATCTCAGTAATTTTCTCCTTTCTGTTACTCTACCTTTCTAACTGTGCTTGTTCTCTACAACATTCAATATTCAGGGACTAAATGAGAAACACTCAAAATTAAATTTTTTGATTAAAAGTGTAAAAAAAACAACCACTATAATCTGCTTTATTGGGACTGTGTGGGTGTCTTTGTGGGAGTCAGATTTAATTGACAGTTACCAAACAATTCACCAACACTTTAACACTGATTCAACTTTTGCTAAATCCTGATTCGTGCACGGAAGTAGCCTATGTGACATCACCATGTAGGATCTTATCCCTTATAGTACAAAGCTGATTGAGAAAACAGGTTTTCAGGGCCTTTAATATTTCTGCTCTATGGATGGCAACCTGTTCTCCGTTCATAAAGCTATGAAACTATGCTTTGCCTTTATTTTGATAGTGGACAGAGAGGTGGCAGAAATCACAACAATACTCAAATCACTTTGGCTGCTAACCAGTCATCTCCAGCTGGCTTCCATTGATCGTTCTGCTCACAGAGCGTCTGAACACGGCACAGTGATACACGATTGTTCCCTTTCCTTTTATACATTTTGATCTTCCTCGGACTGATTCCATTCAGGTCTCCTTGCAGTATAAGGGCATGTGGTGCCCTGCTTGTGAGCCATTTCACTGAGCTTTCTGTCACGGTTTGTGAATTATTCATTTAAACATGATTGACCGGGGGATTGAATTACGGGATTGATTGATCAGTGGGCTCGTAAAAAGGAATGCCAATGACCACTGAAACCTAAGTGTGACTTAAATGACTAAAGGGCGGAGCGGCCTCAGCAGGCCGACGTGCTCGAACAACATCCCTCATGTACTCATGGAAAATGGTGGATGTTAGCTGGAGGGCAAAAAAAAAAATTGGAAATAAGAATGAGGGGAAAGTGACGTCTGTACACTGTGAATGCTCCCAACACGTTCCATGGAAATACTAAAGAAAATGAGTTTCTGTCACTTTAAAGAGGACCTATTGTTCCCTTTCCTTTAGTGTGTCATATAGTTGTTTTGTGCATGTAAAAAGTCTGCAAAGTTACAAAGCCCAAAGTCCACGCCAAAGGGAGTTACTCTCCCCCACAGAAACACTGCTTCTGAACTGCCTGAAACGCCTTGATTGAAGTCCCGCCTTTTTTTCCGTAACGTGGTGATGTCACCAAGTAACACATTTGTATAATACCTGCCTAGCGGCTAGTTTGGCACACCCTCACACAAAGCTAGTTAGAGCGAACCTGGAGCGTAGCTGGAGTGTCGTCCGAAGAGTTTGGTTTGGTTGACCAATCACAATAGAGGGCCAGCTGACCAATCAGAGCAGACTGGGATTTTCGGGAGGAGGAGGGGGGGCAGCTCAAACAGAGCGTTTCAGACAGAGGGTGAAAAGAGGTGCCGCAGCACAGCCGATATGAGAAAAGTAAAGCGATTTTTGATCATTAAAGTATGTAAACATGTTCCAGTAGAAATCAAAAATACAAGTATACACCTGAAAATGAGCATAATAGGTCCTCTTTAATGAATTACGGCTGCAACTAGCAATTATTTTCATTACTTATTAATCTATTGATTCATTTCTTGTTTAAAAGATTATTGGATTGGCCTATAAAATATTAGTAAATGTGAAAAATGCACTTTCCAAAACCCAAAGACCCCAGAAAACAAAACAAAAAACATGAGAGAAGCTGGAAAATGACTTAAACTATTAATTAACAATCAAAATAGTTGCCAATTAATTTCCGGACAATCGACTATATGACTCAACCAATCATTGCAGCTCTAATAAAGATGTCGGAGGTCATTTTTGTGCCATTGCAAGAACAACGCTCTCCTGTCCTGTACCAACAACCACCTCCAATCTCCCTCTATAAAGTGTCATAAAGCAATTCATCTGTTTTCTAGTGAAATGCAGAAACACATGACGTTGTAGCTGCCCTGTTTGTTTTGGTAATTAAACAAATGTCTCAGCTGTTATTGTAGTAATCAGTGTTTGAATGCTGGATGTTAACACCTTTAACTGGTGCTAAGAGCAACATTCACACAGATATCAGATTGGATAGAAATGTCTGCGGACTGTCTCATGTTTCCAGGAGATTACTGTTGCTGGTGTTTCTGTCCCAGACTCTGGTTCTCTCTCTGTTCGCCTCCTCCATCAAAGCAAAACAACAAATCCCTGTATCCCTGATCTTTCATTACCGCCTGTCTTGCTTTATCCCTTAAGGTTCAAGTCTGAGCCTTGTGTTTTGTCTATTTTTTTTTTTTTTTTTTGTGCATTTCTGCGTCGCATGAAGTGCAGGACATGCCCTCCTTCTACAATAATCCCAGATTACACATAAGTATTGAGTGGCATACCGTTATACGACACACATCTTGTTTTCTGTTACTCTCTATGTAGTATGCTTTTGTGTAATCTTGTGCCTTGTAATTTCCTCTTTGCAATCACTGACCTCTGCACTTCAACAAATTGTTGTAAAATTCTGCAATCCGGCCTCGACCAAAACACCAATCAGATGTTGGATTTCCAGAGCTGCTGCTCAGTCTACATCAACCAGAGAACCTGACCCAAATGTCACTTCCCATTTAGAGTGAAGGAATGAAAAAAAAAAGATGTCAGCCATTGGGGAATTCTTGGAAAATGAGAAAATTGTGGAAATTCTGAAAAAATAACTGCTGCTGCTTTTTCACGCCTGCTCCTCCTGTTTTCAACACCAGAATGCATATTCAGGACTCAGCTCAGTATCAGCTGTGCGTTCTGTTGGGTGAAGCTGATTTTTATATGTATATGTGTGTGCGTGTGTGTGTGTGTGTGTGTGTGTGAGTGGGACGGCACACGCTGTTTGTATAATAAAAGGTGCTGTTTGCATATTGCAGAGTCATTACAGGAGATCTGTGCGGTGTGCTATGAAGCTCCTGAATTTAAAGGCAAAGCACGGGCCTCTTTTTTTTTAGTTGAAAGAAAAAAGGGAGGAAAGAAGCCACATGAGCAACAAAGCGGAGCTTAATTATTGCCCCAGTCAAAACAAAAAAGAAACTAATCGCGGTAGCCTTCCAGAAGCAATGAACACAAACATCTTCATCATAATACGTTAACATACTGTACGGGGGGATGGATTTCAGGATGTCGATCTATCTTCATCCTTGTAAAAAAAAATCAATCTAAATTTAAAATCAGCCCACATGTAATTGTTTTTTTTAATCAATTCCTCTCCACGCGCTTCTGCTTCCAATGGTTGATTTTATGGCAGCTGCCTGCGTGGCCCCCATCCCCCTGGATTCATTTACAGGCCTTTTGTGAACGTACTGTTGCATGTTTTAATGGCCACAAAGCTCTGCAGGCAGCTGAGGGGTGTGATGTCTGCTGCATGTGTTTGAGCTCTCCAGAAAAAAAAGAGCAGCAATAGGAGATCCAGAGATCCAGAGATCCAGAGCTCCAGCGCGCGAGAGAGTCGGTCACGTTCAAATGTGTATTTTCTCAAGTCAGTTGGCAAATATCTGCACTTGGGTTGGCATGCCCGCTGTACCCTACTGGCTGCCAGCTGTCACTCAGGAAGACAGAAAGATGGAGGATAGAGAACGAGAGGGGAGGGAGAGGAGATAAAGGGAGTGGTGATGATGTGAGGACACAAGCCCCGAGGCTTTCTTTCTCTCTTGTTTCTCATTTGTCTCTCTGATGATAACAAAAAAACATGGCAGCCCGAAAGAGGAGAGGTCGACATCAGAGAGAAAAAGGAGAAAACAATGCTGAGGGGAAAGAAAGAGAGAGAGAGCGGTATAAGGAGAGGAAATATGACAGAGCATTTTTCATGTTAATGGCAAAATTACCACAATATAGTGATTCTTATTCTGCATTAGTCCACATGAGTGCACCCTTGGGTTTATTATGACACTAACCATATACAACAATATGGTGTTCTATGCATACAATGCATGAAAATACTAATTCATCAATATGAGCGGAAAAATGTGATGTGAACGGTCTCGTCTTGATGCCACATATAGCGTTGCACTCCAGTGAAGAACACAGGCAGCGTGTTAAATAGAGTCATTCACATTGTTAGAGGTGTGCTGTCCCAACTTATCCTCATACAACAGTTCGTATGATATCTTATGAAAAGTTATTCCTCATTTTCGACTGTTTTCCTACGAATGTCCAGCAACATGTGACGCATGTTTCAATTTCTTTTCAAAATAAACTTCTGTCTTCACAGGAAACAACTTGGTTAGGTTTAGGCAACAAAACTACTTAGTTAGGTTTAGAAAAAGATCATGGTATGGGTTAAGGCCCTGACACACCAAGCTGACAGTCGGCCGTCGGACTGTTTGGGGCCGTCGGTGAGCATCTGTCTGACTAGTTTTTGTAGTGCGTACCGCACCGTCGGTTCTAATCTGCCAGTGTCAGAGGTTTTTCGGCCGATTCAGCATGTTGAATAGCTGGAGGAGCCCGTCGGTGAGAGAAATCACACTGATTGGCTGTTCAGTTTAAACTAATCAGTGCATGAGAAGAGAAACGGAACAGGACACACACAGAAGGCTCTTCTCATTTTTCATCTTCATCTCATCTGATCATTCCAACACACGGATATTTTCACAGCGACATGGCCGTCTGGTATGACGCTAAGTGGTGAGTGAGAGAGGTGTGAAAATGGTCAGCAAACGCTGCTTTATTTCATGTACGTATCATAACAACAGCTTGTACATCTACCATCCTCGGTCTTCTGATTTGAATGACGAATACAGACTATCGCACCCTGCTAAGAGTTATTTTGCAGGCGCAGAACGTACGTGCTAACTGGCCTTCGGCTGTAGTCTTTGCGGTGTGTTCAAATGTAACTTGTTGGCCAAGACAAAGGCGACGTGAGGCGACACAACAGTCGGCCTTTATCGCCGCTAGTTCTTTGAGGTCAGTTGGTGTTTCTGGGCCTTTAAAGTAACTCCGGAAGTGGCGTAACTTAAGTTTGCCTACGGAAGTTACATGACAAATAAATCAACATTGACTTATGGTTCCACACGGGACATGAACAGCGGCCTCCTGGGCGAGTCCGGTGTTTTCTGACCCAGCTATCCACCCCAACCTCCTCTCTACGTTGCACTTGTCGCTCTTTATACTTCCTGGTTCACAATTACGTGGATTACATATAGTACGAATTGATTTTGTGGGATATATACCAATTACAGTGCATTACTTTTCATAAGTAAAGCTACGAACAATGTATGAGAAGAGCCTGGCTGTCCCCATTACGATCCAACCACAAGTTAACTACCCTTAAGCCCTTATGGAGCCTGCTGCACTAAAAAACACACTGTACAAAAACGATGTCATGACTTCTCTCTCTGACTTTGCGACCATCAATCAACCTCCAGTCACAACGCTGCACAGAGAGAATTTCAGCTTAGTTACTCCAAAAAGAGTGTCAGCAGCGGGTTGTGTGGGTTGAATATTCTCTATATCAGCACATACATTGGATTTGACACGAAGTTACTTGATATTCTCTCTCTGCTCTGCTGCAGCAGATTTACCGATTAATAGATTTCTGGAAGCCTTTCATGTTACACGACCGGGCATGACACATGCAGATACAACTTGCTCATATTCCACCTCATGGGAAACGTTAATATTTAATACATTTGGCCCATACAGCACAAAGGTTTACTACTGAGCAGCACTTTGCAGCTAGTGATTCTGACAATTTTTTAATTTGCATGTTCAACACATGTCAGTTACAGCTCTATTACTAACAAATGAGACGGGGAATGCACGCTTAGGCTTTTCATAAGACACTGATTTCTGTGATTTACAGAGTACAAGTGGGTTTAACAGATCACTAAATCACTGGAAGACACATTCTGTGACTTGTGCTGGATTTAAACGCTTCGCTGTCTGCAAATGTCAATACTACTGGGCCTCAGAAAGCTTCCTCCATTTAGAGCCTTAACAGAAAAGGAAAACCACCATTAGCTGATGCTGTTTTGCATTTTAGATTTCAAATGTCTCAGCTTTCTAAATGTCTAGTTTTTCTATCACTATTGAGATTTTCCCAGATAATTTATGCAAATAATAATCGTCAGCATGTTCACCTTACTTTAGGCCTCAAACTCATGAACAATATTTCACTAATCCCTGTAACTTAAAGGTGCAATGTGTAAGATCTGGTCAAAATTCTGGTTTAAAACATTCAAATGAACTAACATTATCAACAGAATGTGAAGAGGTTACAGTGTTGACGCTATGTCAAAGACGTTTATGTTTTGTGTTGCAGAGATATCTACTGAAATGAGCATGCTAAGCAGCTAGCCCCGGCCCGTCCTGTCTTACAATACCACTTGTACCTCGAGAGGCGATAGTGAGTCACTGTAGCGTCCAGTCTGCCCTCATGAGAGGACGAAGAAGTAGAGCTGCCCCAAAGGCTTGTCACATTGTAGGTACAGGGTCTGGATTAAATCCACAGCGGCAGAAACGGGAAAATGAATCGTATTTTCGTTTCGACCTCCCCGCCACCCGGAGACTACTTTGGTGGGAGGATGGCGTGCGGCGGCTCTGGGAGACGGGCCTTCAGTTAGCTGCAACAACTAGCATTCAGCCAGCACAAACCCCATCGCAGGGAGTTACAGCGGGCTGGCGCTGGGTCTAACCTGTTTAACAGCCGTTGGGCGTTGGAAGTCGGGGGGGTCAAGGGGTCAATGCCCCCCCACACACACACTTTTTCACTTTATCTTTTTAAGGTCGCGAATCACTGTATCCCTGCAAATGCCCCTATATTGCACCACTGTAATAAAGATCAATCACTCCCGTCCACCTCGTGCATGTCCAGACTGGAGGGTGTCAGAAGTGGTTTTTAGTCTCATTTTAATCTGTGCAGCAGCTGTCTGCACGGCCCCGTCTCAGCTGTGTCTCACGTAACCGCAACCCGAACTGCAAGTCTATTTCTTTTCGACAATATGTGTAAACGCGAGATCGATGCCCAATAAAAAAGCACCGAATAATATGTTTATCCACAATTTCCAAACGGCGGAGCAGAGAGTGTTGTGGATCTTTATCCAATCATAATCAACCATCGTGTAGCCTAATTCAAATTAAATCAAAGTGATCTGACATCCAGCCCGCTTCATACAGTGTCATAATGAACCGGATATATATTTTTACACTTCTCAACTGGTGGGCTGGCTCTCGCCTGAACCTCGCCGCTGCCCAGGGCCGTGGAGTTCTCTCTGCGCAGTGCGCCCTCTCTCCCTGTGGGGAGGGACAGGATGTCAACCGGGGCGGACTGTCCTCAGATGTCAGCACCCTGTCCCGTGTACCATACTTATGCTGTGTGACTTTTTGTCATCAGCATTCATAAACACACAATCTTTATGATTAAATCTTCTTAGATCTGTGTCCAGAGTGGTCCAGAGTGATGCATTTAACTTTAATATGTTCAAAATTTTCATCTTGGGGAGCATGAGGCAGTCCCCTTTGCACTGGCTGAATTTATGTTACTGCAGCTCCGCTAACTGAAGGTACTTCACATGGAGCTGCTGCACACTCTACTCCTGGCGAGGTAGTGGCGAAACGGAAATACAAGTCATTTTCTCGTTCCTGCCACTTTGGATTTAATCCAATAAAAAACTATTAAACGTACACAGACTGTACAGCCCCCCGGTTAGTGTCACAGGAAACATAACATAAGGTAGCAGTGTCATTTTGATTATCAGAGTTTCAGCAGTTTGGTCAAATTGTGCATATTCTTGTCCTGCTGTTAGTTAGTAGTTGGCTTTCTTTTTTTTAAATAACCTTTTCACTATAAATTTAGATTGTATGGACCCAGTATAGAGGTGAAATGCTGCCCCCTGTTTATTTGGAGCATGTGGTCACATTGCACCTTTAAATTAAACATTTTTTCAAAGCTGCATTGTCAAAAAGATATTGCTATTATTTTTACATAACATGTTCCATGTTGGATTGAAACGGTTATGAGCTCCATATTATTTAAAAGATGTCGGTCGGTGTGGGCTCAACAAGAGCAATAAGCTCCAAGAATGCGTAGGATAGAGCAAATTAAGTTCACATGCCTGAAGAACATATTTCCAATGGGAAAAGCGTGCACCACCAAGCAGGCAGAAGGTTTGATTTACCGCGTTGAATATGATCAACGTTATATCTCCCGCATCAATGTACCCAGAGCCCGTTCCTAAAATTAAACACAAATGAAAACTGAGCGAGGACGTCGTTTGCTTTTCCAGCCTCTCAACATTGCAGTGTAATGGATGAAGGAGGAAATAATATTGCCTGTCTTTTGAGACAGAAGAATTGTGATTTTATTCCAGCTCGGTGCGCTCTCTCACAAGCTGCTTCAAGCTATTGATGTCTGTTCCCACAACTATTGTTATTCCACTTTCAATTCACAGATACCACTTTTAAAAGTAAAGCCCCATATTGGACGTCAATGCAATGATGACCCCCGCATCCTCGTGCGGCTTTCATCTGAGCAGAGCTTTCATCTGTGGATGAACTGGTCACTCTGCATGCACAGCCCAAGTATAGCTACTCGCAGCATTAAACTGGCTGTATTAAAGAGAGAGTGTTGTTTTTTTTTTTTATTCTGTAAAAAACGGCAGACATTCAAAATACTCAAAAAGACAAAATGAATGCAGGAAGCTGGGTTTCTTTAGCCTTGAACCACAGTAAATGGTTATATCAGCAGCACCACAGCTGATGTAATCAGGGAGAGATATGCACTGCACACACAGCAAGACTGAAGCATAGCAGGGGAGGGAGAGCAGTTCTTGTCTGCTCTTTTTATAGTGATATCATGAAATTGTCAATCTCTCATCTTTGCACCTGCACTGGCTTATAGGTTCAATATTAGAATGTGAGCTCGAACCTCATAACTTCTTTTGTATATTTACCACAGCCTGTGATCTGATAGGCAGGATTTATAGGAGTGTCTATGAGCACACTGGTGGTTGTCATCCAACCAGATGAACTCAAGTAGCCCTTCACCATCCCTCATCTTCCAAATGTGTTTGAAGTGGTTGTCAGTGAATACTATTAAATATATAAAAGTGGGAATTATTACAATAATTTCAGCTGTTAATTCATTAATTTTAGCTATTCCAACCATTTATCTATTAATTTATAGCTAACTATTTCAATATCTACCCTATATTATTATAGTACAGTGTGTAGGATTTGGCGGCATCTAGTGGTTGCAGATTGCAACCAACTGAGTACTCCTCTGCTCACTCCTCCCTTTCCAAAACTGCGCTAACGTGAGCCGCCGAGTGCAAAACCGTTGTAACGCCGTTCGCCTCGCTTAGAGACCATCCATACCATAATACCACTACTTTAGGAGCAACGGAAGTCAGAAGGCGGCTGGCGGTACCACGGTTTTGCACTCGGCGGCTCACGTTGCCACACTTTCACAAGCGTGTCGGAGAACTACGGTGGCCTTCAGGTAACGTAAAAACATGAAAGGCTCTCTCTAGAGCCACAGTGTGTTCCAATCCACGTACTTCCAGAAGTACACTTCAATGTAGTGCACTTTGTGCACTCTGTACTCACTTGAGTAGTGCGTAAATTTCAACGGGGTAGGATCGTCTCAAATCGAATACTCTGCGGCGCACTGACCGGAAATGACGATCGCAACTTTTGACCGCGGCTCGCTACCCGCCAAAATATCTTCTGAAAAAAAATTAAAGCAGAGTGGAAATTACGTTTCCAACGTCGTTGCCTACCTCTACCAAGTGTCCTCCTGTTGGCTGAAAATGCACCGGTATGTTACGTATTGTATTGTTTTATTCTGTTATCTACGTCTGTTTGAATAGCGGTCGTGGCTCCGCCCCTTCCGCTACGTAGCCAAGATGGAGGCAAATGAGTGTGGAAAGTGTCCAGCGTTCCACACTCAACGATCTGACCGTTTTGAGTACAACATCCGGGTACTTTGAGTGCACTGCATTTGCCGTACTACCCAATTGGAACGCACTATGCACTCAGAATAATGAGTATGTAGTACAGAAGTATGCGGATTGGAACACACTGCCAGTGTTTGGTTTGTCCGTTCTAGGATACTGCAGAAACATGGCGGAGCAACATGGCGGACTCCGTGAAGAGGACCTGCTCCGTGTGTAGATGTAAACAGCTCATTCTAAGGTAACAAAAAGAGAAGGTGATTATACACTAATGAAAACATAGTTATTAATATCATCATTCTGATAATAGATCCCCTAAAATGTTACTGTTCCTTTAACTGTCTCATCTACTCCGTTCTTCTGTCTTGCTAAATAGTTTCATGCACTCTCAATTGCAACATTTGGTGTCAGTAGACTCAATATTTGCATATATTGTTAAATCAAATCATGATGCCTGATGTCTCCTCCACGTACCCCCTAGCACGTATACCCACGTAAACCCTAGTGTATGAGTACCCGTGGTTGGGATCTACAAGCAGCTAAAGAAACAGCTGACCCATCTGGCTTCAAACAACCTGAAAACGTACAACACAAGGTACAAAATGGGCATAAACATGTGGTACTGACTCGAGGTGTTGTCCATATTTAGAGGTATGACACAGAGTTCTCTCCCCCATTGTCAAGCTGGATTAATTTGGAGCCATGTCATATTTTGGGGGGGGGTTTAACAGCTTGACAAGCTTTGGTATTTAATGTTCTTCACGGTGACATATTAAAGAGGACCTATTATGCTTTTCTTCAAGTGCATATTTGTACTTTGGGTTGCTACTAGAACATGTTTACATTTTTAATGTTCAAAAAATGCTTTATTTTTCTCATACCGGCTGTGCTGCAGCACCTCTTTTCACCCTCTGTCTGAAACACTCTCTGTTTGAGCTCCCTAACCCCACACCCCTCCTGAAAAGCCAGGTCTTCTCTGATTGGTCAGCTGTCCCACTCTGTTGTGACTGGCTAACCTAACCGAACCAAACTCTTTGGACTCCACTGCAGCTCCACTCTAAGGAGCTTTGTTTGAGAACCTGCCAAACTAGCCGATAGGCAGGTATCATGCAAATGTGTTACTTGGTGACATCACCACGCTAGGAAGAAAAGGCGGAACTTCAATCAAGGCATTTCAGGCAGTTCAGGAGAAGTGTTTCTGTGGGGGAGAGTAACTCCTTTTGGTGTGGACTTTGTAACTTTGTGGACCTTTTACATGCACAAAACACTATATAACACACTGAAGGAAAGAGAAAAAGGACAAAAGCATAACATGTCATCTTTTATGAACTGATTTCCAGTTGATGAACATTCATTTTGGTCTTTTCAAATAAACAATGCATGTTTTTCTCACAGTTGTGCGTATAAGATACGTGGCGATTGATTCTCTTTTCATGTCAAAACAGACTATAATGAGCATCAACGCTAATGAACGCCATGCATTGTATAATATGTGTAATACGTATGGTCATTATGGTCAATTTGCATGATTTCAGCACTTGACGTAATTACACTTTGATTCTAGGAAACGACATGTAACATGACATGTTTGAATGTCCATTTCATGCATCGCAGCACCTGAAAAGAGGCATATTGTCTTGGGTGGCTGATAAATTACATGCTAGGCTGCAGAAATAAAGCCAGTATAGAGGACGGGTGGCTTTAATTGCTGTTCAAAAATCTTTTATTTTTTTATTTTTTTTCCACCTAACCTGCTAATTACCTTCCACAAAAATGCAGTAAAGACCCCATGCTGTTGAAAGTATTTAGACCTTTCTGGTGGTTAATATTGATTCATTAGTATATCATATTTCATGCTAATTTGCATTACAACAATCAACAGCAATTAGGAAACAATTTGAAATGTTTTCCATTTGTATTTTATTTGCCTTGGAAGGATTTCGCTTTGGAGGGCATGTGCTGATATCGCCACTCCCGCTCTGCCAAATAAATAGCGCTCATAAAACTCCGGCGTCTGCTGCACAGGATGGCAGCAAGTTTACAATAAATGTCCGGATAAATCCACGAAAGACAGTGTTGCCAACCAATGAAACACACTAATGGCTTTTCAAAAAGTCACACAAAGAAGCCGATGTAACACCTTCATTTACATGTGAATGAAGTTAATAGGTATTATCGTCTGAATGAAAGAATTTACGGCGTGAAAAACGACAAAAGATGGATGCTGCGAGTGGAGAGTGAGCTAAGACCGGGCTATAGAGATGCTTCATTAGCTGGTGGTACAGAGACACATCCTGTCACAAGCTGCCCCCCTTTTCTTGTCTCCCAGCCAGCTGACAAACGCCGCTCCAATGAACGTCAGTTTTGTCAGCAGTGGTTCGACGTGCTGTTTACCCTGCAAATGTACAACTAATTATTTTATGGTCATGGCCAAAGATAGAGGCGGTCCAGCTCAGCGCAGGCCTGTGGCAAGGGTACCAACACCAAAGGCCCCACTGGTTCCAGAAAGCCCTCCCTTCCCTTCCCTTCCCTTGCCTTTGCTTCGCTTCCTCCCCTCTAATGCGTTCACTGCAGAAGAGAGGGACTGTGTTTCTGTTCCTGCTGCTGCAAATGGCAAGTGGCTCAAGAACGGCTTTCATTAAAACAACAAAAACAGTTGGATGCAAAATGCAGTTAAAATATGACAAATTCCCCTTTAAAAGAAATGGTGTATACGCACAGGCATTTTGCAGAAATTAGATCTCTAATAGAGGCTGCTGGAAAACTACAACTTCAAAGATCATTTATTTTTCATACACTATTTAGATTTCGCCAATTTCCCCTGCTATGCAGTTGTAAGAGAACTTATAATGTGTTCCACCGGATAAATGCGTAGGTATGCTCTACTTCATGACAAATAGTCCTATGCTTATCCATTTTTCACTTTGTTACTGAGCAGTACTAATTAGTACTCTCCTTAAATCAGTGTTGTTTTACCACTATGACACTGTGGGGTTTCTTGGATTACTTACCTTGCAATTAACAATACGAGTGAATAGTGAGTTTAGGCGCTTTTCTGTCAAAATCAACCTGAACTCGTTTCCATGAGCTGTTTTAATCCTGTTTCTCAGTCCACCTCCAGTCTGTTCTGACAGGTTTCCACCTACTGCCCACCACAGACACTAGTGCAAACCATCAATTTTTCAGCTGTAATGGCAACAATGGGTAGCGGGGAAGGCTGTCATTCCTATAATGACTGTGCTGTCATGAATATAACGGCTATGCTGTTATGTTTTATAGACAGGAAGTCCACATATTCCAAGTGTGAGCATGAAATGCTGTAGCTGAGGGCTGCAAGCTGTGCTGAAACTGCATCAATAGATGATGGTATATAGAGGGAAGGACGTCACGAGACAAAGCCAACTGATCTTTTAATTCGTATCTTGTTACTGTAAATTCTTTGTTGCAGCATTTTTTTTGAATGATTTCTACATGAGAAAATGTTGATGTTCTGTGACGTGATCTGCCAGAGATCAGGACAAAGTGATCTGGACGTCAGTCAAAAGTCAATAACGCGAATAAGTCAAATGTCAGTGAGTGATGTTACCTTGCGTTCCCGGCCAATTGAAACAAGCACTAATGATTTGAGACCGGCTTATCACTGGCATCAACAACAACACAAGGCTCCAATCCGCTACAGGTTGCCAAGCGAGGCACACTTACAGTAAAGCAAGGTGGTCATTATGGAAAGTACGCCCCGAGACCGAGCGCAATAATGAATGGCTGCCTATACATTACCTTGCTTATTACATAGCTGCTTACCGAAGACATTAATCACCCGACACTATATGTACTGATTTTAAATGATTTTCTTTAATGCAACTAAGTAATCAGCAAGGCAGCTCGGTAGTGCTGCCATAGAGACGCTTGTAACTACAGTAGCATCCATGGCTACACTGTAAGAGAACTGGAGCAACAAAGCAAATCCAACAGTACCGCCGCACAGTCTCTGACAGATCATAAAAACTATTGTGCTCTCCAAATGAATCAGTATCCAATATGCTCTAATGTAGTTTTGCAGTAACTTAACTTCAAATCAACAAATAACACACTGAAAAGCCACACTAAGACCCTTAAAGTAAAATACCTGGTCAACTAATTGCAAATCAATTTCTTGCTTATCTACTGTATTGTGAAGCTGTGCAAATCAATTCAGCAACACTCCGCATCAGCATCACAGTATTTTTTTTTTTTTTTAAAAGGTATGTGTAAGTCCTAAAAGTGAGCGATGTAATCAGCGAAGCCATTCACCATGACCGCCTGCCGTCATTACCGCCAGACGCGGGCCTCGGTGCCAGCGAGTCGGAGGGTAGTCCATCCAAGAATATCTCTTCCAACTTCCCCAAGATGAGTTCATCTGGAGATGCCATCTGTTTGTCTATCGCCCGTGTGCCACCGTGTGCACAGGTTAGATCAAGTTATTGCAGCAGGCACGTCTCGAGCCTCTGCGGTTCCTTATTCATACAAGTATTCCTCCTCACTCTGTTTCGTTTCACCTCTGTGAAGGAGGTTTTCACCCGCCAAATCTACCTTCATCTTGGGGGATTATTTAATGAGCTGCATTGGAAGTGTGGTTGCGGTTGGACTACATGATCTCCCAAAATCCTGTCATGATCAGACACTTAAAGGAGCAGTGGGTAAAATTGAAAGCAAATATGATTTTAAAAAGTTATTTTATAAAACAGTCACTATATCCTGACAGTAGTGTATGTGACAAGAGACAAAAGAAAAGCATGTGCCTCGGTGTCCTCTGGTGCTCCTAATGGCATCTGCAAGATTTCACAGACCGGAGGAAAACAACCAATCAGAGCCGAGCTGGAGCCTTGTCGTCTCTGAGCAGCTGTCAATCACTCGCAAACTTCGATCAAATGGTCAAACTAGACAGAACTGATCAAATATGAATCAATATTCTGTTAATGTAATGCTTATTTCCCACATACAGTACAATTCTTTCATAAACATCTTGTAGTGTACTATTTAGCTGTAAAAGGAGAAAGTTTGTGATCCGGCAGCCATGTTGAGATCAGTTGAGGAAATACCAAGCACCGCCCACCAGCCGGAGCAAACTTTCTCATTTTACAGCTAAATAGTACACTACAAGATGTTTCTGAAAAGATTTGAGGCGAGAAATCGGCATTACAGTAACATATTAATTCATATTTGATCAGCTCTGCCTAGTTTGACCAATTGATTGGAGTTAGCGAGTGATTGACAGCTGCCTCCGTTTAATGAACAGCCAATAGGAATGCTCTCTCTCTCTGAAATGACCAGTGATTGGCCAAAGTCTCCCGTCACGATAGATTTTTTAAGGCCTGAAAACAGAGCCAAGTGGAGGTGCAGAAGTCTAGTTTTCTCTCAGAACACATGAATTACAATATGCTGAAAGGTTATTATGGAATTTTTGCCCAATGATGCCAAAAGTATTCTGCCTGCCGCCGCTTTAAGTTTGAATTATCTCAGAGGTGTTGAAAAGAGCTATTGTTGACATTGACAGAACATTTACATGAAAAAGGCTTAATGATGACAAACAATAAAATTCTGCAAAACTATTAGAACTGTACTTGTTTTTCCATTTTTTATTCCAGCTCAGCTTGGCGAGTGCCTGAAGCAAACTGACTGATCCGCTGAACCACAACGTTTCTATTTAACACGTCTGGATTTACTGCTTGTTGTGTTGGTTTCAGCTCACGGTATTATCACATCCAACTGTGTTACCAACTTAATGACAATTTAATGGGCATTCATGGTGGGAGGCAGTGCTGCAGGAGTAATATATGCAGTCATTCTGTCCACAAGTCAGATAAGTCAATGGGAGCCTTGGCAGTGGGGGTGGGGCGTTCAGGGTTATCCAGAACTTTACAGTCTTCATTTAAACCAGAGTACATTCAGACTCTTCAAAGCATAATTTTGATTGAACTAAAATACAGACATTAAATATTACAAGTGTTAGAAATATTGTAAACTTACATTTTATTTCTTCAATATGCAGTTTTTCTTTTTTCTTCTTGCATGCCCATCACTGTCTCATCCCTGTCCCTATTATATATTGTCTTTGTTTGGATTTATATCCAGACTGGGCCTTCCAACCACAATCCACTGCTAATATATACAGTATATATATATATATATATATATATATATATATATATATATATATATATATATGTGACTGCTGGCTATTCACTCCAACACCTATCCTCAATCAAGTGGTTTGGCATTTTTGCAAAGAGGCGATTGTATATTGTCTCACAGACCTTATTATTATTCCTTTCACCGAGCTTCAAATGGAAGATGAGTCAAATAGCCTACTTGTTGGGGTGCAATAAATAAAACACTGATGGGGTGATTTTTTTTAGATCGGATGATGATGAAGAGCATATTGGCAGTCCGTGCACATCAATCAAGGCTCACCTACCGGATGGTGCTTTCAGGATGCTTTTCTCTCCTGTTTGATGCAAAGTCCCTCAGATTTTTGGCCGCCCTTTTCTCCTCTTCTTTCCTCCGGTGTCCTCCACCAGCAGGTGTGACCACAATCTCGCCTTGTTGTATTCCCATATGTTGTCGCCAGCTCAGATGATGAGCGCTCCAGTTGATGGGTGAGTGGATAGTGATCATGTGCTGCTCTCTCTCTCTCTCTCTGTCTCTCTGTGTCTGTCTGTGTGTTACTGCTGTCTCCCTCCGCCCGGTGATCTCCCCGCTGCGGCACTGCACCGGGCTATACACGCTAATATACGGAGGAATCAGGAAAAAAAAAACGTGCCTCGAGTCGCTGGTGAACTTGTGCGCCTTATTATGGCAATTAGTCACCGGGCCGGTCCGTGCTCGCTCATCCGTGCACCTTTTGCACAAAAAAAAGAAGAAAAAAAAGGATGTGCTTTGCTCTCAGCTATATCCGCTATTTGCACTGAATAAACCGCCCCTGAGAAGCTGTTTTATTCTCTGAAAGAGAGAGAGTAGAGAGAGAGAGAAAGAGAGAAAATCTCTCCAATCTGCCGGCTGTGAGGCTGGAGGAAGAGGAGGAAGAGGAGCAGAGGAGGAGAGAAAGACTGAGGCGTTAAGGATGGAGAGGATTAAAGGAGAGGGGGGAGGAGGAGGAGGAGGCTGGAACACATTTGTGAAAGCCTTTCCTCTATATGTCCTTTGAATAACAGTGAGACACGGTGCATATTTCCCATGTCTCTCTCTCTCTCTCTGTCTCTGTCTCTCTCTCTCTCTCTCTCTCTCTCTCTTTCTTTCTCTCTTTCACTCAGCTGCTCCCTGATGTGTTTTCACTGTGTGGGAACTTGTGCAAAATAACCTACAGATCATTGATAATGTGGCAAATTTAAAGTCATCTATCTATCTATCTATCTGTCTATCTATCTATCTATCTATCCATCCATCCATCTATCTATCTATCTATCCATCCATCCATCCATCCATCCATCTATCTATCTATACTGTATATCTAACTATCTATCTATCTATCTATCTATGCATCTATATTTCTATAAATCCACCTATGCATCTATATATCTATCCATCTATCATCTATATATCTATAAATCCATCTATCCATTTATATATCTATAACTATCTATCATCTATATATCTATGAATCCATCTATCCATTTATATATCTATAACTATCTATCATCTATATATCTATGAATCCATCTATCCATTTATATATCTATAACTATCTATGCATCTGTATATCTATACAGTATATCCATGCATCTATATATCCATCCTTGAATGATTCATATCATTAGTAGTCAGTTGTATTTTGGGGACAAACAACAACATTTGCCCAAACATTGTGCTGTGGCTGGTCTCAGTCTCACTCCCTCTTTGTCACACTGATGGATGTTTTTTGGTTTTTTTTCTAATTAAAGCTCCACTACGCAACATGTTGGGCAGGTTTATGATTCTGTCCAATCACGGCGCCGTTTAGTCCGAGCCTTGACAGCGAGTGTTTGCAAAGTGGTCCTCAAATTGGTTAGACATCTGCTCCGGTCCCCAGAGTGATGTGGACTGCGGGCTCGCCGTGGGAGCAACCCGAGCCGTGTGAGGGCCGAGTGTTGTGAATCCCACACCGGTGTAGCTGAGCTCAGACCAGCTGCTTGCATTTCGGTCGGGCATCAAAAACCAATACTTGTCAGCCCTAGAGCTTCCCCATGAATCCGTTGGTGTGATTAGGTGTGGCACGGCTTTGGCCTCTCTTTCCCTTGTTTCACGTCCCCCCATCAGGCTCCAGGAGAATCCAGGCTTGTGATTTGTGTAGAAAAAGCAGGATTTTCTACATAAAAGGCAAAAACCTTAAACAAAGATCAGTGGCTTTTATAATTACAATGCAGAGCATCAGCGTATAACATTAATGATTCAGTAGGACCTTGAAAAATGAAAAATGCAGCTATTCAAATTTTTTTCTCCTGTGCTCATGGTGTATTTAATGCAATTTTGTGTGCATCAAAAGTGTTTCTCTGGGAACCATTTCCTGTAAAATCTGAGAGTAGCGTGGAGAGAATGATAACTTTAGCCCTCTGAACAGAGAGCAGAAGGGACTGGAGCGAATAACCTCCAAGTGTGGGAGATAAAAGCTCGACAGAGAGGCGAGGAGGAGGTCTGCAATCTAAATTAACCTGAAGTGTTATTTCTCAGCCCCTATATGACAGGCCTCGTGTCTCCACTTGACGTCTATCTGGTATGCGCGGGGTTGAGCGGCCTAATAATCCTAATCTGAAGGATTATGCACTGTGGAGTCGCAGAACTCCAACCTCTTCATTAAGCTGCCACGATTACATAAAAATGTTGTGACAGGTGATTTGTACGTATTGGTTGGTGAGTGAGTAGGCTTGTTTGTGCTGTATAGTTGTCACAGTTGCTTATCAAAGGTACATGGCTCCTGGCAAACTTTGTGACAACACGAGTTGAGCTGAATGTGTATACGCTCTTTATACTGCGTTCACACCGCAACATTCTTCTATTCCGTCTACAAAAACGCCGTTAGCCAGTCCCCAGTGCTATTTAACAACATACCTACGTCAACGAGCATTTTAGCAACACGTAGTGTCGTAGTGTGAACATAGCACTTTGCTGTGTTCACACTATGAGCGACACAGCAATAGACTACAAGTCATTTTTCAATGGAAGACGGTGACATGAAGCTGCAAACTGACGCCCGACACTAGGGGTGTCAGAAAATATCAGAAATATAGAATATGGGGATATTATGTTTTGTGATACTGTATCAATTCTCAAAAGCACCGTATCGATTTTTAACTAACTTAGTTTACATGACAAGAATAACTCTATTGCATTTGCAAAGATATGTGCTCTATCAAAGTAGTGCTATGATGTTGGATTAAAGGGACTGTGATAAATGCAAATGCAGATCCCACTGTTCTGATTGCATAAAAAAGTTTTAAAAGAAAATGTACCCACATTTTATGCATATGGTGGTGTGTTCTTTATACTATGACAGCCTTACTTACAGTATTGCAATATATCGCAATATATTGAATTGTAACCGCACCACAGCAACAAGCTACAAGTCGTTTTCAATGGAAGTCGGTGACATGAAGCTACAAACCGACAGCTGACACCAATGACACAGTGAAGCGTCAACCAATCATATGTTTTTGCTTCACCCTGTTCCGTTCTGTTTACAAAAATGCAGTCAGCCAGTTCCCAGTGCTATTTAACGACATAACTACCTCAACGAGCAACACTTCAACGGTGACTCGGTGACAAATTAGCAGGCCACGCTGGCCGTTTTGTTGCTTTTGTCGCTTGTAGTGTGAACATAGCTTTAGACATGTCTACACCGTGAGAGGAGCCATCTGTCATTATGTGCATGCAAGTCATCGATATGTCCAATCACTGTCATGCTGGCAGCCGGTCCAGACATTTCTGTGGCTCTGCAGGCTGACTGTACAATCACACAGTGAGGTGAGCTGAGCTGGCTGCATGTTGCAGCACTGAGAGGACTACTACTACCAGTGGTGTTGTACTGGCTAATGTCAACAACCTTGTTCGAGTGCATGGTTCGTCAGCAGTTGACGTGGGTGTACAGAAGCGTGCACGTTTTCAAATGTGCTAATTCAATTGGCCTGGTCCTCATACAGTGCTACAGGCTAAGTCTGTGGTTTACCATACGCTGATGGCTGATGACGTTGCTGTCCTTGTGTATCTGGCTCTTGTTTATGGCCAGCTGTTAAGATGCTATTGTGATAAAGTGGCTTTCAGTCCATCCAGTGAACTATTGTGCTGCTAAATGTGATTTGCCATTAACATGGCCATATTGTGACTAGACTACAGATTGAGTGGGAGCTTCAGTGTTGCGTTTATGTTCAACACGTTTCTTCTTGAGAAGAAAAAGCACAAGGCCCAAGGCCAAAATATGTCAAGAATCCCTAAACAGGGCTGAGATAGAGAGACCCTGTCTTCTACTAAATGACGTTCCCATACAACTAAACTGCATTCTCAATTACGTTTCGAGGGAAGTGTATTTTCTCCTGGATTACGGTTGCACTTTCCAACAGTTTTAAACCTGCGGTTAACCTTGTAAATTGAAACACGGCAAAACTATTTGGTTAGGTTTAGTAAAAAACATCATGGTTTGGCTTTAAAACGACTACAGTTTTTACATTATTACGCTAAATTGAAATAAATGAACTTTTAGTTTCATACAGTCCTGTCTTTGTTTGAATCACCCCAACCTCCACTCTATGCAGACTATCATTGCGAACCAGTGGGCAACCTCCAGGACTGAAAAGTGAAGCCAATGCAGAAGTGCCTTAAACTTGCATTCTTTCTAATAGCCAGCAGGGGGCGACTCCTCTGGTTGCAAAAAAGAAGTCTGATTGTATAATAGTCTATGAGAAAATGACCCTACTTCTCACTTGATTTATTACCTCAGTGAACATTGTAAACATGAGTTTATGGTCTCAGTCGCTAGTTTCAAGTCTTCTTCAATACAGCATGATGTTCATTTAGTAAATTATGGTCTCATTTAGATTAAAATAGACCATAAAGCAGGGTATGCTTTATGGCGTGGCTACTTTGTGATTGACAGGTCTCTCCCACGGCGTTATCTGGTCTGGGAGTCTGGGTTTTTGTCTTACAAATTGTACCCTTTCACAGTGTATTTTTAGTTCATAAGAGTTAATAAAATGTCTTGTTCAGCGTTCGGTTGTACTTAACTGGCAAACCACGATTGCGACGGCCAAAAGCCAAGATGGCAATGGCCAAAAACCAAGATGACGACGTACAAAATCCAAGATGACGACGGACAAAATGTCGAACTTGAGGCTTCAAAACGGCAGTCTACAAACCAATGGGTGATGTCACAGTGACTACGTCCACTTCTCATATACAGTGTATGTTGCAAACGTATTTGTGATATGTCAAAACAAACGTAATCCGTGACAAAATAGGTTTCCCTCGAAACGTGAAACACAATGCAGTTTCGTTTTATGGGAACATCGTTTTTAGGAGACAGGCTAACTCCAGATGAAATTGCAGCTTGCAGTAGTTTAGAGTGATATTTTGCTTTCTATCATTAAGATGTAATGACCAATATGATGATTGAGCTCATGATGTTCAAAGTCACCTTTCCCCCCTAATCTGTAGGAGTGCCCAGCCAGCGTCCAGGACACAGCGAAGGAGAGAATCTAATATCTGACCCCCCTTGTGACATTTAAGTCATCTTTTCTCTCACCCATTGCCACTGCTCTCCATCTACGCTGCTTTTCCTTCCTTATCCTCCCTCTCCATGGCGTCTCAGTGGGAGTGGGAGTGTAATTACGCAGTCAGACGGTGTTTACAGACGCAAAAGCGCCTTAATTTATTCCAACAGTTAGCAGTAATTCCCCACTTTAATTTATAGCTCCTCCACCCAGTGGGAAAAGGAGAGAAGCAGATAGTGAGAGCGAGGGGGAGAGAGACGGAGCATATGGACGTTATATTACAGACTACAGTCGACTACAACTTCTACAAGGCTCACGCACACGTTAAAGCCGTCACCATTGGTTTTACTGCACATTTAAGTTGTTTTTCTTTGCAATCTACTGTGTGGTGGGTTTTAGCTTGCTCTATAATGAAAGAAAACTAAAAAAGATGTCTACGGCTGTGTTATTTGTAGCTAAAACACGTCTGCAATGTCACTGTTCAGCAATCATTATCATCCAGCTCTTTTATAAGAAGCTCCAGCAGACGGCCAGCTGTGATATTTATGTCAGGTCAGGCTGTAAACCATGCAAAGCAGAAGAGCGAAGGGTGGTTTAGTTTGTCTTTACTGTCATTTAATCAACACTGTGACTGGGTGATAATTCACCCTTACCAATGTGTTAAACTTACCGTCTTGTAAACAGGTATTCAGTGCGATTTACCGACAACAGGGAGTCTTTTCAGGCCAAAAGGTGCATTTACTGCTGCGTTTTCTTAACTTCTAAGTCCTTCTAAAGCTGCGAACACCGGTGAGAAAACTGGCATTGATTACATTCATACTGCCGCCTCAGAACAGCTACAATGGTTCTTATTGACTTTCTGGAAACCATGTAAAGCAAGGTACAAAACCTTAATGACCGCACCAAAAGACTTATGTGTGGGTACCGAAGAAGAAAAACAGCCTGCTGAACTGCAGCAGCTGGCGCGGAAACACGCCTCTTCATCCCCAGCATGAAAGTGCCGTATTGATGCAGCTGTTGATGGCAATTTGAAACGGGAACAAGCCAGAACGGCAAAGAAAGCATGGGCCGAATCTCTGCTTTGAGGGCTGTCATTAAAATCGTAAAGATATATTCAAGAAAGCAACTCAAGAGTTTTACATTGATGGAGACACCAAATGCAGCGTTATCTTCCCGGACCGTATTTTTTCCTCCATTCGCCTATTTGTCATCGTCATGCAGAAACAACACAGTCTCACGGCAGTTCCTGAAATAATCACGAATCTATCTATTTCATTCTTGTACACAGACATGAATTTTCCTTTTCTTTTTTCGTGATGCTCAGCACGACTTCCAACAACAAAGTATTTTTCTGTGCTTTTCCCTGCGAATGTCCAGCAACATGTGACACATGTGTCAATTTCTGCTCCAGTCTTTTCAAAGTAAAACTACTTAGTTAGGTTTAGGAAAAGATCAACTTGGTTAGGCTTAGGCAACAAACTTCTTAGCTAGGTGTAGGAAAAGATCAACTTGGTTAGGCTTAGGCAACAAACTACTTAGTTAGGTTTAGGAAAAGATAGACTTGGTTAGGCTTAGGCAACAAACTACTTAGTTAGGTTTAGGAAAAGATCTACTTGGTTAGGCTTAGGCAACAAACTACTTAGTTAGGTTTAGGAAAATATCTACTTGGTTAGGATTAGGCAACAAACTACTTAGTTAGGTTTAAGAAAAGATCGCAGTTTGGGTTAATATAACTAAACTACGTAACTTAAGTACGGAAGTTATGTGACAAATAAATAAACTTTGACTTTACATACAAATTGATTTTGTGCTGACCATCACAAAAAAAAATGTGAAATTCGTCTATGTACACGAATCAATACATTAAATTTTGTGACTATTTCCCGAACTGCTGTGCGACTGGGCTAGCAGAAAACAAACACTTAAGGCTTCTCTAAATTAGACTATCCTGATTAATATTTTGGCTTAAGCTGTCTTACAGAAGCCGGCAAATTGCATTTAGTGTAGTGCTAGAATAAGCTTAAATTCCTGGATAGACAACATTACAGTGAAGCATTAATAAGACCATTAGTAGGAGTACAAGAGTCAAAGCCAAAGGGGCCTGACAATGAAAGTAACAGATCTGTGTGGCGAGAATGCTCAGAAATACTAATTAAAGAAACAAGGACTATTGAGTACAAGAGGGAGAAAGAAGATATATTATGTACAGGGGAGGTGAAAGGACTGAAGTGGAGACGTGAAGATATTAGATTTTAACAGACACAGAGACACTGCTGACTGGGAGCATGATGAACCATGAATGAGTAGTTGGCGTGACGTTGGGTGTAGCCACACTTCTTTCACCGTGGGGAAGAGCAGACACACATACAAGCCCATCAAAATGATCATGATGTGCACTTCAGTAAATAAATAAGCTGCATCTGTCACCGGTCACACATGTCAGCGGTGAAACCACACAAAATTGGCAGAGAGCTGGCTCATCTGGCAAGTCTCTTCAGTAATTACGGCAGACTAAATGATATCACTGGGTCGTCCTGATGATGAGCCAGTGGTCGACACACACGCCGTGTAACTGTGACCTGCTTTGAGTCTGTCCGGAAACTTGTAGAATTTCATCCTCCTTTTAAAGAGACTAGGCAAAGAAGGACTCATTGGATGGGTGTGAGTGCAGGCAATTTGCAACACCCTCTCCTAAATATCTCTAAATACCAGTGTACTTATTTAAAGGAATGCTTCACCCACAAAAAGACCATTTGTATATCAATTACTCACCCCGTGTTACCTTGAAATCTTTAAGTACATTTAGTTTTTCTTGCACACCTCCACGGTGAACGGAGAATCCAGAAAACTCTTGATGAATTTAAGTAAATTGGGGGCGTGTTTAATGACAGCTAAACCCCATTTACTTATCTCTGTTTTTTGATTCTCTGTTCACCGCTTTGGAAAGCAAAAAAAACAAAGTTTTCTTCAAGGTAACACGGGGTGAGTAATTGATATACAAATGGTCATTTTGTGGTCAGTTGTGGTCAATTGTAATCGATTGACAGCCCTAAAAATAACCAAAACTGTCAGAAAATAGTGTGTAAGTAAAAATCTGTTTTAGAGAATAGGTTTTCAGGGCCTTTAAAATCTGTCTTCTTAAACTTTCAGAGAGCAGCCCAGATGCAAAGACTAAACCTCTGCATAACCTCTAACATTTTGTACAACATTACCTATGTTGCCAAAATATTTCCACCCATTTGAGTGAATCATGACCATTTAAGATGCTATTTGTCAGGTGATTTGGAAATTAAATCTACTGGGACAAACACACTGCAGCCATTACTTTCTCATTTTGGTGCAGAGTCATTACCTTGTGGATGCTTCAGTTCAAAAACGTTGCTCATCTGATGAAGAACAACATGACGGAAGTCAGTCGGAGTGTGATGTTGGTATTGAATGGGACCATTAGATGCCACAGAAAAGCCCATAAACACTGTAGAGAGGGAGATAGATCAATCTTGTGTTAAGGTTTTGGATGGTATATTTCTTGATTTTTTTTTTTACACCCTTTTAGGTAAACCCAGGAATCGGAAAAAGGTATAAATCATATCGGTAAATTTCCACAAAGACCCTCAAGAACCAATACAAGTACCTCATAAAACACAATCACAGAATAATTTGTGGATAATAAATTTAGCGTACAGTCTGCAACAGTGGGCCGTTTCACAGCCACTTTTACTAGAAATGGCTCAAAGCTTTCTTCATCTTAAACCCATTTACATATTCAGAATTGCTAGTGTATGAAGATTAAAGAAAAGTTGAAATTATCCCTACCTGCCACATCATCCAATTTTAAACAGCGAGATAAAACTGAGATAAAACATTCAAAGGACTGCTTATAAAAACGCAGGGAATTTCACAGTCATGTGAAAGTAAATGGCTTTTGGGAGCACCATAACCATGTCAGCTTCCCGACCATATCACCTATCTAATGGGCCTCAGACTAGAAAACACAATCACGTTCCCTCGCTGTCATTTACATTTCAATGTTCATACTCCCTTTAAACCATTCATCCAGCTGCATTTCCTATACATTTAGAGACACATAAAATAAGCAATGTATGGGTAAACCGTGTGAATCAGCACATAAACAAGAGGAAAAAGATATGAGTCTTATCGCTTGAGAAATAAACAGGCGTAGAAGGAAGAGTTAAAAATGTTAATTTTAGACTTTAATATCCCTTCTTCCTATTCATGTGATCAACAAACCATCTAACCGTACTGCAAAGGGTAGTGGTCCATTACAGCATGATAACAGTCATTTTGACAAGATGAAATGAGTCAGACCACTCAGTGAAACCCGAAAGCAGCTGTCAAATTCAACTTAAATGACGTGACCTGATAACTAATAAATCTGCTCAGTATATTTTGTTTGTCCTTGTGGGTAATTTAATTAGTTTCATAAAAGTGATGTTGGTCTCATGTATTACGACTCTCCTTCTCCTGCTTCACTAAATATCGCTGGGATCCTCTTCCCGCTGGTGTTGCGGGAGGAAGAGGACTTACTCCTGTTATTTTGCCATACAGATTGGCAATTCCCCCCGAGGCACAACCAAATATTTACAGAGGCGCACATTCTTAAATCCACATCGCAGCCATAATTTGTACCCTGCAGAGGCAGATGTGAAGCATTCTTGGCACAGAGCAGGCTGGCACAGCAGGACGAGAGGAAGTGAAAGGAAAGGTGAGAGAGAATCGGGGTTAAAGAGGTGTCTGGGCACAGCATCACCACCACATGTTTGAGTTCAGCAGTGGTAATAAGTCTGTCGATATTTTGTATTTTTCATACTTTCAACAAATCCCATGACAAAACGAAAACCAACAATGAACTGACAATACTAACAAATGTTGTTTGTGTAGTTAAATCTGCAGTTGGCAGAATGTTTTTGGCATCATTGGGCAAAAATTCCATAATAACCTTTCAGCATATTGTAATTCAAGTGTTCTGAGAGAAAACTAGACTTCTGCACCTCCTCATGGCTCTGTTTTCAGACTTTAGAAAATCTAGCCTGTGACGGGAGACTTTGGCCAATAACCTTTGGTCAATTTGGTATCATATGAAACTACGGAATCCATTTGTACCAACCACGTCATACTAGCTTGTCGTGATTTAGGTTAAACAACACTACAAACTTACACTAAATTTTGGCAAGAAGAAACTGGCAAGCCATTTTCAAAGGGGTCTCTTGACCTCTGACCTCTAGATATGTGAATGAAAATGGATTATATGGGTACCCAAGAGTCTCCCCTTTACAGAAATGCCCACTTTATGATAATCACATGCAGTTTGGGGCAAGTCATAGTCAAGTATGCACACTGACAGCTGTTGTTGCCTGTTGGGCTGCAGTTTGCCATGTTATGATTTGAGCAATTTTTTTTATGCTAAAAGCAGTACCTGTGAAGGTTTCTGGACAATATTTATCATTGTTTTGTGTTGTTGTTTGATTTCCAATAATACATATATACATACATTTGCATAAAGCAAGCATATTTGCCCACTCCCATGTCGATAGGAGTATTAAATACTTAACAAATCCCCCTTTAAGGTACATTTTGAACAGATACAAAATTTGATTAATTTGCGATTAATCCCGGTTAACTATGGACAATCATGCGATTAATCAAGATTAAATATCTTAATCCATTGACAGCCCTACTAAAAACTAAAGTAAGGTATTACGTCTTAATAGGAATAAATGGGAGAAGACAGGGTTGGGAAATTGGAAAGCATTGAGAGACTGTTGGTTTTGGTCTTTTCATGGGATTTCTTGACAATAACAAAAATAAAGACTATTACCAGCATGATGCTTTAATAGACTATAGAGGATGAGTTCTTCTCAGCAAAAAGCTCATCCCCCACAGCCGCTGAAGACTCGCTAAATTACTTATCAAAGATTCCTCGTTGATGATTCCCAATTAATGATGTAATTTTCCACGCCACTGAGCTGATTTGCTCTGTCCAACAACATACGGGACAGAAATACTGGAGGCAGGGAAGGGAGACTAAATCACCACGGATGCATATTGTTAGGGGGTGTGAGTGAGTGTTACATCACAGTACATCACCAGTAGGCTGCTGTACTTTCCTCACATGGACAACATGTCCCAGCAACGACAGGAGAGGGGGCATTCTGCCAGAAATCAATCACTTTCTGACCTCACCCCTTTTGATTTGAACAATGTTTTTCCTACATGTTATCCTGTATGAGAGTGTTAGAACATAGTTTGTGGATAACTTTGTTTGTTAGTTAGTTAGAAAACCATACTAGAGCTGCAATTAATGATTATTTTCATTGTTGATTAATCTGTCAATTATTTTCTCAATTAATCAACTAGTTGTTTGGTCTATAAAAGGTCAGAAATAGTGAAAAATGTTGATCATTGTTTCCCAAAGTCCAAGATGACGTCCTCAAATGTCTTGTTTTGTCCACAACTCAAAGATATTCAGTTTACTGTCATAGAGGAGTAAAAAAAAAAAACAGAAAATATTCACATTAAAGAAGCTGGAATCAGAGAAATCAAATCAAACAGACTAATAATTAAATAATAAGACAACAAATCAATTTATCGATTAATTGTTGCAGCTCTAAACCATACTGTCGTGTTTATTTTTATAGAAGACATCTGTGTCTTGAGGTGGGGTGGGAGTCCGATAGGGGCCAACTCTGAGGGCCTCTGTTTCCTGAATGTGAGGTCACTCTCTCATACAAGTAAACATGTATGAAAAAACTTGTTCAAATTGAAAAGAGTGAGGTCAGAAAGTGATTGATTTTTGACGGAATGCCCGAGAGTGAGTCGTACAATCATACACAAAAGTCTCTTCACAAATAGCTATAAATATAAAACTGAATTATTAGTTTTGAAAAGAGATAACGCTGTCAGAATAACAGTTGGAGCTCCTTCCAGTTCAGAACTAAAGCCAGTGCTTCCAGTTTCAATCAAGTCTCTACATCAGTGGCTCCCACAGTGGGTGCCGCCGAACCCTGGAGGTGCCTCAAGATTTATCATATCATTGTTCATTTACTGGGTGTTCATAATAACTTTTCATCACATTAGAAACCAGTTTTATGTTCTCAAACATATCAAAACAGAACAAAAAAAAAACAATAAATATCAAAATCACCGTATTAGGAACTGTTTAATATGCAGTTATGGCGCAGCTGATGCCGTGACAAACCAAATGGTTGTCATAGTAACAACACGCTTTTCAGCTCTGGAGTTTCTCAGGAGCTCAGAAGTCAGAAAAATAGTGAGATCATCAGAGAAAGCGAAGGAAAATATGACACTGTAAACAGAGCTCAAAGAAATGCTGATACATCGCAGCCCTTAGTTGGTTGTTTGTCCATATGTACCTTAAATATATGCTCATTTTCATTTTGAAGAAAATGAAAGAAATATATGTAACATATTAGGGTATTTAATTGTATTCATTGTTTATTTTGAAGTTAAATATTTGTCTGTAAATCTGCAGAGCACCTGAGAATGGGTCCATATTATTTAACTTAATATTGACCTAAAATATGATATACTATATGAAATGAAACCTGCAGTAGGCACAATTTTTTTGGCATCATTAGGCAAATATTCCATAATAACATTTCAGCATATTGTAATTCAAGTGTTCTGAGAGATAACTACAATTCTGCACCTCCTCATGGCTCTGTTTTCAGACTTTAAAAAAATCTATCACATTTTTTTCAGATTACCTGTGTCATGCACTACTGTCAAGATATAGACCGTGTCGTGATCTGTTTACAGCGTTGACCCAAACGCAGAGTAACAAGCAGGAACGGAAGTTTTTAAATAAAAGCGAGCTTTATTTAAAGCTGACAAAATCCAAAAACCACAAAACAAGGAGGGGAACAAAGTACAAAGAAAACATACCAAAACCAAACTGAGAACAAAACAAAACTACAAACCAGAGGATACGAGAACACGGGCAGGAGGAACACTAAGACCAGAGCTGGAGGAAACAATGAACACGGAGGACAAGGTAGACGGGACTGGGGAGACAAGACGAACCGACAAGGACAGAGGGGAAACACACAGGCTTAAGTAACAGACAAGATTACACACAGGTGAAACAAATCAGGGCGGGGCAGACAATCAACAAAAGGCGGGAAAACAAACAAAGGAGGGAAGTAAAACCAGACAAGACACAGGAGGAGTGAACTACCAAAATAAAACAGGAAACACCAGAAATATATATACAAAAACACCAAATCCAAAATCACAAAAGTAAATAATAAGAGGCTGGCACCGCCAGAACATGACAGACCGTTTTATAAAAATAACTTTTTTTAATCATATTTCCTCCAATTCTACCCCCTACTGCTTTAAATCTAAAATAGCTAAAACCAATAAGCATGTTATATTCAGGTTGGGGTGCCATGACATGACATTTTTCCTTTGAAGGGGTGCCGTGGTGCATGACACACAGTATTTCTAAATCTTCATGTGGCTCTGTTGTATTTTCTATTTCCTGTTGGCCTGTTCTTTAACTCCAGTGCTTTACACCCACTCTTTGGCCTTTAGACTTGAATAAGAAGAAGCAGAGTGCTATCCAGGGTGTTTGTATATGAATTAACAAGTGATGTTTGGGCTGAGAAATTATGAAATAGCCCCAGCCTTCAGTGAAGTGGTTGGCAAACGGAACAGCAGATAATATATGCTTATCTAAAGAAGTTAACCCGACAGAAATGAGGGGGAACATGCATAGCAAGATTCTTATCTGTAATTTAACAGTTAAAGTGGCTCTTGGGTTGTCAGAGATAGAAATGCTAGGTACCTTTCAAACTGTGTTATTTGAAGGAATATTTCCAGAGTCGGTGACAGCCCTCGCTCTCCCAGCGGGTGCCACTGGGGAGAGAAAGTGAGGGCAGCTATCGACCCAGTGATCCGCTCTGCATGTGGGCAGTGAGTCATAAGTGGAATACGGTCCTTTATTTCCCACTAACCTATACGCGGAATGGTTTAACGGCAGAAGGAGAGCTGCGTCCAGCTCCCTGGTGCAGTAAATGGCTTCATGCCAAGCTGTGAGACACAGCTCTGGATGTTGCTGTCGATGATTTTCTGTCACACCTCTCTCATCTGTCCCACCCAGGGCAACATCTGCCACAACCACAACAGGATCAAAAAGGTCACGAGGGACAGATGTTCCCCTTTTTATACCTGAATGTTTACAGTAAATGACCTTTTGCTGAAATTGAGCTCAATGTTGGCTTTGCTAACCGCAGTTTTCAAATTAAATTAAGCATGACTTACAGTAATTTAAGTCAGAGACGTTGGCCATTGACCCCACAGTGTTCAAAGATATGGCTGCCATTGTCTCAAATATATATATATATACTGTATATATATGGGCTGTCGATCGATTACAATATTTAATCGTGATTAATCGCACATTTTTGAATGTGAATTTTGATATGCAATGATTGCTTTGTGCAAATAAATGTATATATTTATTATTGGAAATCAATTAACAACACAAAACAATGACAAATATTGTCCAGAATCCTTCACAGGTCCTGCATTTAGCATAAAAAATATGCTCAAATCATAACATGGCTAACACTACAACCTAAAAATCGCAAGTTGCGTTAATGCGTTAAAGAAATTAGTGGTGTAAAAACATTGTTGACAGCCCTAATAAATATATAATATAATATAATAATATATATATATATATATATATATGTATAATATCATATACATATATAATATATATATACATTTAGATATTTATATTTATATATATATAAAATACACATTTGGTTCTCTTAAAGTATTTTAGTATTTCCAGCAGCAGGACCATGAATGGGGGATTTACTCAAAATAAACTACAGTGCATGTGCACTGTATAGTTTATTTTGGGTAAATCAAACAAAGTTGTAATAAATACATCCCATCCAGATGTCCCTCTCCCCGGCAACACTTTCCAGCTCCTCCTGGGATATCCTGAGGCGTTCCCAAGCCAGGTAAGATATATAATCACTCCAGCATGTTCTGGGTCTACCCCTGGGTCTCCTAATGAATAAACTGCATTTCTAAAAAAATTGTTTTTCAATTATGCACACACCACTTTGGTCCTCGTATAAAAGTGCTAGAGTGTGCAGGTGGATTGTTCTTTGCCAAGTTTGTCAAGCAAAGAGGCTACTGAACACACTGAATACTAAACATATATATTCATCCTCAAGTTGGGAAAGTTCGCCACACATGAGCAGCGTTGTACTATCTATGCAAGGAAGGAATACAATACGTGAAAATAACTGTGAGGCATCGCATGAGCAGAAACTAAATTAATAATGAAGATACCACAACACAGATTTCTTCCTTCATCGTGCATTATCATCCCCCCCGACTCCCCTTCCAGCCTCCTCCTCGCTCCCCCCCCCCACACACACACACACACATACACACTGCCACAACAACTCCTCCTGCATCCAGCGTATTCAACCTCTCATTGGTAGTTACTACGCTTTGCTGTTTGTGCACAAGGGCAGGAATGCATTTCATGTGTCCTTCAGCAACTTGTGCCAGTTTCAGCACAAACGTTGCCCCCATGCATGCGTCGTTGCGGCGAGTGATAGCTGCAGGCGCTCCAGTGTCCACTGCACACACACACACACACATCAGCTCAGAGCAATTTAGTGACTGTTAATAAGAGGGGCGCAAGAGTCCACAATAGAGTTGATTGTATTTCCTCTGAAACGGCGGTCCTGTGTGCTGCATGTCGGCCCAGTGCGTGCCTGTAAATGCACTCATGCATTACAAGGGCTTGACCCAGATCACAGATAGACGTAATAACGCATGACAGGTTGTCCTTTTGAAAGCCCTGAGTCCTAAAAGGCGGACTGGCCATTCATTGCCTCCATGTCTGATATACCCTCGTGAGTAAAGGAACTTGTCTGCCACAAACGTCTGAGTTTCCCTTTAAATGTCACCGTATGCTTATCTAAATCTATAAAACACGTCCACACTGTAAAAGATTATCACATATATATATTCAGTAACTGCTTGTCCCAACATTTCTTTACAGCTATATGATGCTTATTGTGCTCCAAATCAGAATATATTTGATATCGTTGGAAACTTCCCGACTGTCATTTAAAGTAAACTTACATATAAGAGATCATATATGAAAATGGCCCTAGGTGGAGCACACACATTAATAACTGAGACTTGCAGCTTTAACTTTGACTCACACAAAGATCCAGTTGCAAGACGCTCTAAAGTTACTCCGACGATGTGCTCACATATCACAATGTCAATTTAAGCACAGTTTCCATGGCATCTGTGAGCACATCCACACTATATTTATCCATTATACATGGGGACGTGTGAGCAGGACATTAAAGATGCATACGAACAGCTTATCCCGAAGACTTTAAAGGTGCTCCTCACCAAACAAACACACACACTGTATTATTCAAACAATCTCATGTCGTGGAACTGTACCACACATTCCTCTGCGTTGAGTGATTCACAGTTAATGAGGCTGAATTTATCTGCTGAGTGGTGTCATCTGAAGGACATGTAGGAGGGGAATTGGTAGAACATTTACATTTTATAGTTCACGTAACTAACTCTACCTCGTGAATAGTAATACAACAATCTGGCTAATCTGATGATATTTAGTCAACAGGATTTCATACAATTATTAAAGGTTCTCTATACGGAATTTAGAGCATACCTATTGCCTCCATACGGCTCTCAACCTGGCGACGCAGCTAATGGTGCTAACAGCGCTAACTGTACAAACGAAGGCAACAATGCTGACAGAGCTAACAGTGTTAACCTGAGGGGGAACCGGAGGCCATGAGCTAGCACACTAACATGCACTAAAACGCACATGAGACCGGCTTTGGAAACAAAGCACGGAGAAGCTCGGCTTACAACACACACAGAAGGAAAGTGACTTCATTATTCATTCAGCAAATAGTTGTTTGCTGCTATATTAATGCTCTGAATATCCAATTTAGCACCTTTAAAGGCACAATGAGTAGGATTTGTCGGTTGCGGTTTGTAAACACAACATTGTTGGCCCCTCCTTCCCAGCTCAACAAGGGTTAGGGTGCTCACCAACGGGGGAAAACCGACCCCAAATTCACTATCGATTTGGAAAAAGCTTTGTTCACTTGACGTTTTGCCTCACTACATTTGCATTTTTTGGCACTGTGTCTGCCATTTTCGTAGCTTTCCTCTTGGATGCGTGCTGGCACCTGGTTGCTACGTTTTTATAGAGGTTGACGCCCAGAAACGTCCCGAACACAGCAAACTGAGAAAATGCAGGCAGAGGGCAGGGTCTAAGACACAGCCACACACTTCTAGTGGGTCTTACCTGATGATTGAGAAGGATTACTTTTGTTTGTGTCCATACTTAGTTTTTTAGGAAAGTCGTACTAATTGTGCCTTTAATGCTGACGGTTAGTAGAGATGAAACACAAGCAGCGACAGCAGGCCTGCAGGACGGCTGATACTGGAGGCTGGACTGCTCCTCAACTTCTCTGGAGGTACAGAGGAAAGTGTTCTGCTAAAGTGAAATCATTCAAAATGCAGCTCTGTGAAATGCTTGCCTGCTGACCAGTGCTGCAACTTAAAGGGGAACTACGCCCATTTTCAAAATTCATACATGTTGTTCCTATGGTCTAAGAAAGCCCAAAATATATTAGTAAACATGAACAACTCTCCCCTAAATCCAAAACTAGTGTTAAACCTCAAATGTGTGATGTCATAGGGTATAAAGTGTGGAACCGCTCCATAGACAATGAATAGGGAGAGAAGACACTGAGAGCATCCAGGGGAACGTTCTAAGTATATGGGAACATTTTCTGTTTCACAGCTGACAACACTACAATAGTATAACGCTCATTTTGGAATAAAAAAAAAATAAACATTCTGTGGGTCTCCCATTCATTGTCTACGGAGCAGCTCCAGACTTTATACCCTATGACATCACAAGTTTGAGACTTACTTCTCTGGTTTCTGGCTTTGAAAGAGAGTAGCTCATATTTACAAAAACGTTCCTAGGCCATGGAAATAACATATTGGAATTCTAAATTTAGGTGGTGTTCCCTTTTAAGAAAAACACATGCAAATGGAGAAAACGTCTTCACCAATTTGACAGCAGCATTTAGAAAAACACGCTGCGATGTAAGAAAACCCAAACAGTTGCAGTGTGTTCAGCTTTCAGGGCTGTAGGAGAAGTTTCAAAGATGGTTTGGGTCTGATAATTTGGTGCAATAACACATTATGAAGAATCAATAGCATGAAGGCTATACAGTATGCAGTCAACATATTCTTTAGCTGTGCATATCTGGGATACTTGCCGCATGTAAACATACTCACTAAATGACGGTGACTAATATTCCCGCTTAATTTATGTGCTGGTTAGTATTCATCTCTCCCCATAATCTAGTCTGTTACCGTTTCTCGCTGTCTCCTGAAGCGTTTAACCTTGTCAGAGATAGGCTGGGATCCATTAAGATTTCCTGAAAGGGTTGAGCATTACGGGCTCATTTAGAATGACTTCCATTTTTAATAAACTGCTCACAGCCCCGCAGATCAGATACCGAGGAGGTGCACTTAACAATGCCGGAGAGATAGATATGCCTCATAATTTATATTACACAAAAGCTTAGGGAATCATACCAGCGCGCCCTCCATGATTTCCCCCCCCCCCTTTTCATTTTGTTCTGCTCCTTCCTCCTCTTTGTGAAAGCTCTTTTCACGCCACTCGCTCTTAGTTTGACATTATTCAACATGTGTAAAAGCTGCCTCGTCATCTTTTCAGGTTCGCCCTGCTGAAGCCGGGGTGATTTTTTATATGCTGCAATAGTGTTTACCTTTCTTTTTCTTTTTTACAGACTTGGGTTATTTGTTTGTACGCGGCGTCACCGCTGCCAACTGCATCTATAACAGTCTGAACAGGCTTGTTAAAGGGGATGTTATACTGTCCTGTGGATATTACTCACCGGTGATTTTACATTTTTATAACACACTGGTGTTTGTATCACTGCACAATCATGCCTAAAGAGGGACGTGTGCAGAAAGGTAATGATCATATCTCAGCTGAACCAGAAATGATGGGATAAGAATAAAGCGGACAGGGTTAACAGACAGTGAGAGGGGTGATGGTGAGTGCCAGAGGGTAGGGTGAGGTTAATGGAACTGGTGGAGTAAAAAGCGAAGGGAAGGCTGTTTAAATGGTATGTGAATTGAAAATGCCTGTTTAGCTGCTGAATCAATACGCGGTTTCTGTGCTCTGAGAACCTGTCAGCTAGTGAAGGGGTGAAGAGAAACTCTAAGTAAAGACCTTTCTATCTACTGCGTGCCTCTTCTACCCTCATAACAGAAATCCCATTGTGTCGACATATTCATAAGGCGTCTCCGGTTCACTATCTTTATTTTATTATTTTCTTGGCTCCGTTGCTATCCTCTCAGTCAATATAGCAAAGAAATATGCTACCGGAGAAGTATATACGTCTTTATCCTCTTAGTGTCTCTGGGGTCGACCTGCATGATTAAGTGAAAGCGGCTCTGTGCGCACGGACGTGAGTCAGTTTTCTGACATCTATTCACAGATGTTAGCTACTGCAAAATTAAAGTTGCTTGTGTAAATGCCACTGAGTCAGAGGAGGGCATGGTTAAGAGAGAGGAAGTAGGCGCACAACGACAAAAAAGAACCAGTCTTACTTGTCCTCCAACACAAGGTTGTCGGCCAGAGATGCACTCTGCAACTCGTGGAGCGATTTCATAAAGCATGCCAACACTAGGGGTGTAAGAAAATACACACGAGTATTGCGATATTATGTTTTGTGATACTGTATTGATTCTCCAAAACGCTGTATTGATTTTTAATTAACCTCTTAAAAAATCCAACGGCCTACCGGCGGACTCTGCCGCTATTCTGTATTTTGGAGGTTGTAGCAGGCTTAGTTTTAAGAGTGAAGATACTGAAAACCTAAGGAATCCATCGGTACAAACCATGTCATACTTGCAAGTCGCGAAGGAGGCTAAATAACGCTCAGAAAACAGGTTAAATTTTGGCGAGGGAAAACTGACATGGCCATTTTTAAAGGGAACCCTTGACCTCTGACCTCAATATATGTGAATGAAAATGGGATCTATGGGTACCCACGAGTCTCCCCTTTACAGACATGCCCACTTTATGATAATCACATGCAGTTTGGGGCAAAAACCATCAGTTTGCATGCAGCATAAAAGTGTTATTTTCACCTATTCTTATATGGTGTATTTGAATATTTTTGCATACTGCATCACCTTGCTTACATTGTTGCAATATATCGCAATTATTGAATTGTTACCCCTGTATCATGATACGTATCGTATCGCCAGATTCTTGCCAACACACAGCCCTAGCTAACACCACAATACAGAGAGGAAGATGATTCACTTATTAGCTGAAAAGTGTTAATTTACATATCGCTGTTAATTTACAAACTGTCACTGCCAGGTGAAAACCTCTTTACAGCTTGTTTTTAATTTCTAACTTCAATTAAAAGACACTGTAAGCTGTGAAAATTCTGTGACCCCTGGGTTAATGAAACCTTTTCAACGCAATGACATAAACTCAAACTAAAAATGCATGGTCATCCAGTTCAAAACAAAGTTCCTGACATTTTTGGAGATCAACAGTCATTTTTTAAACAATGGCTGTATCGTGACACGTTTAGTGTTCCTTCTTATGCAGGCATTAATTTCTCCTGCTAAAGCAACAACAAGCTGGAAAAGGTTTAAAGGGGACGTATCATGAAAAACTTTTTCAGTGCTTTTGCACATACATTTGGGTATCTGGAGTGTCTACCAAGCCACTAACTGTGAAATAAGACAACCCAGTCCTAGATCAGAAAACATGTGATTCAACAAGTCAATTATATTTGGCTCCCTCACCTCAATAGTATCTTTCATTAGATGTTCCCTGCTAATTTCAAACTCACTGCAGGTTTTCTGTCAAGTTTTTGATGTATCAAGCCCAACTCAAGATAACCCTGATGACATCACTATGACATCATCTGGGTTATTTTCTTGAGGCTTTAGAAAGTTCCTCAAAAGTCACAGAAGACATTTAACAGGCTGAGTTGTACTCCCAGTGATGAGTAAACTGACCTTCATATGTAAAATCGGCGGAGTACCCCTTTAAATTTACTTGTCAATTTACTTGTCACATCAACCTTTATTGTAATCTATTCCTTTCTTCAGTATAGTAGTACTGTACAGTTTCCATCATATGGCACAAGTCAATATAGTGTCCCCTTTCTTCCCCATGGAGCTCGTACACAACTCAAACACATTGTGACTACTGAACTGTTTAACAGAAGAATCTAAAACCACATCTTTATGTGTGATCTGCTCTGAAAACTCATCAATAAGTGAGTTCCTGGTGTGACTGACAAACGTTTCCCCCCTTTTGTTTGGGTACGCCAGCCGACTGAAAGAAGTGCACTCAGTTCTTGGGTCACATCCAAGTCGACTTACGGACTGTAATTGATGATTTTGAGCAAGTGTTCCATCCAGATCCGTCTTTGTCATGCTCAATATATTACATTTATTCTGCGCAAATCATCCACCCGGGGATTGATTTGATTAATGACTCAATGACACATTATATTCATGTTATCCATCGCTTCTCAATTGCTCACTGTGGCTCTGGCGCTGCCCCGTGCCAAGCACCCTACTGACCCCCGGTGGTGCGGAATTTATGGTGCAGCGCTCAGGGCCACGGACAGCGTCAGAGTTCATGAAACTTATCAGTGAACTAATAGAGCATCGTGGGCAACATTTTGTGACATGTACATAGTATCACAAATCACATATTTTAATAGCCTGTTAAATATTTCATTAAGCACTCTCATCAGTTAAGACACTTAGTGTACGTTTTTTAACATAAAGCTTACACTGGACAGCTGCACAAGAGCGGCTATTCTCCCATATACAGTACAGGCCTGTTTTTTTACTGCATTTCATTGCTTCATTAAAGGTCCAAGGTCTCACACTACGAGGAAATGTAACACAAAATATTGCTGTCCACGACTGTGAATGGATCGAATCTCGAAGGACTTTTATTTTTTGGTACACTGCAAATTGTTACGATAGAGCTAATAACAGCTTTTATGGCACTCTCATGGGTGTCTGCGGAACTGTTAATAAGCTTAAGATGACACTTTAATTCTGCCCTCTAATTAATATTTAATTCCCTACAAAATCTAAACATAGTTTCAATTTACCATGCCAACAGAGCTGTTTTCCCCCCCAACACGTTGTTGGCTTTCATTCTTGTTGTGCACGAAAGTGTGAGCTTCACGAGTAAACATTTGCTTCCTCCTGCAGAGACAAAAGTCTTGCCCTTCAGAAAATGCAGCTGCTTGTAAGCGATGCGGTGCCAATAACAGCGGCCTTTGCTGCAGCGCGCAGTCTGTAGAATATGTGAAGCGAAGAGTTTGATTAGCCCAGAGGCTCGGCTGGGAATTAATCTGCTGCCAGCGATCAATGAGCGGGCTGCAAAGCATGCCAATCAGTTTTATTGGTTTCTCCTTGCCTTTGTGTTATCACATGCATCATCACCACCGATATAATATCACCTTCTGTGGCTCCATGGCAATGTCGGTGTGTGGGTCCACCACTTAGGTTCAGACTATCTCAACAGCAATTCTGTGGATTACTTTGACATCTGGTACAGATATTCATGGTGCTCAGCAGGGTTATTCGAGTAAACGAAAACTGAAAATAAAATGAAAATAAGCAGTGAAAAATATTGTTAGTAAACTGAAAGTAAATAAAAACTATATTCCTTGAGAATAAATAAAACTAAACTGAATATTGCCTGGGTAAAAAACTAATAAAAATAAAATAAAAATCAACGTAAATTCACTAAAGTTTTTTAGCTATAGTATATCATTGCCAAAAAAAGGAGACAGCATGAATTTCCGTCCACTCCATCAACGGACTTGGCGTTTCAGGAGATGGTGCTATGCTGCAATTGCTTCACTAAAGTAGATTAACATTGTGGCCATTCCCACACAGTTCTCCAACCATGTATTTTGTATGTATAGCTACATAGGCTACTTCTGAGACATTAGAGCTGGCCCTCACAAAAACAAACTAAAACTACCCTTGTGTGTAATATTTAATGTGCAAATATAACCCCCTCGGGGATCAAAAAAATGTATAAAAACATATTTAATCGCAATTAATCGCATGACTGTCCATAATTAATCACATATTAATCACACATTTTTAATCAGTTCAAAATAAACTTGAAAGGGAGATTTGTCAAGTATTTAATATTCTTATCAACATGGGAGTGGGCAAATATGCTTGCTTTATGCAAATGTGTGTATACATATTGTCCAGAAACCCTCACAGGTACTGCATTTAGCATAAAAAATATGCTCAAATCATAACATGGCAAACTCAAGCCCAACAGGCAACAACAGCTGTCAGTGTGTCAGTGTGCTGACTTGACTATGACTTGCCCAAAACTGCATGTGATTATCATAAAGTGTGCATGTCTGTAAAGGGGAGACTCGTGGGTACCCAAAGAACCCATTTTCATTCACATATCTTGAGGTCAGAGGTCAAGGGACCCCTTTGAAAATGGCCATGACAGTTTTTCAGCTTTAAAACTGAGCCCACAACAACCTCCAGAAGATGCGTTAAAGAAATTAGTGCCGTTAAAACAAATTTGCTTTATTACGTTAAAGAGATTAGTGGCAATAAAACGAATTTGCGCGTTATTGCTATTATATACCTTTATGACCAAACACCAGCAAAACCAATGACATTTCCACCAGCCTCAGCTGTATTTCATGTTTAGTGCCGATTAGCAAATGTTAGCATGATGTTGAACATAGTAAACCTGCCAAAAAATCAGCAATCAGTGCTTCTCTTTAGGGCCACAAACCCTTTACAATGTCTTTCACAGGCTTGGTGGTACATGAGAAAGGGTGTAATTAAGTGAGAAGGTGTAATTTAGTGTCTTGTCCTGTGTAATGAAGTCTTGGTGTCATTAGGTGGCCATTGCGTCCTTTCCTGTCCTTTGTCCTGTTCCTCATGTCCTGTGCTGTTAATTGTTGTCTTGTGCTGAGCAATGTTTCAACATTCATGTGGTCTAATGGGGGGCATGTAGCCTGTCTAATCCAGCGCCTCTGACCGTCATGCATCACATCATTTAGTTAGACGAGTAAAAGGTCAATCAAGTGATCCAATATTAGGCATTTTAAAAGTATCTTATGAGTGTTGATTCATATCTTTCACAGAAAGGAACACCTGACCCGGGATGAGACGAAGGGACAGATAAAACAGGCCAGAAAGGACACAGGGCAGCACGCAGCAGCCACCTAATGGTACAGTAAACTCATTACACACAAAGGGGATAGTGTGGCTCCCTGCAAGCAGTAGAGAAACTAAGAAATAGAGCTGAAGGGTCGTGAGGCCACATGTGCATTTTGTATAAGCATCAGCATGTGTGGCTGTTCAGAAAGACAAATAGAATAGCAAGAACAGTGAAAAAACAACTGTACAAAGCAGTTCAATGTTACAGCTGTGCTTTATGGCAGGATCATCTATCAGCAGGATAGAGGGAATGTTTGAAAAGAAACTATTACACAGTGTTAAAAGAGGTTGAAATCCCTCCGCTTACTCCTCTGTTCCTGCCCCCTAACAAACTGTTACTGCAAATGTTTTGTAGATTTAAACAGTTACAAGGCAGAAGGACATCAAGGTCAATCTGAAGAACAGAAATAAATAAGGAATAAATGCCAGAGGTTGAAAGAGTACTAGAATATTGTACTCAAGTAAAAGTAGCCTACTATTAGTTTGAAGAAAGTATAAGTACTTGTGTAAAGAAAACTTAAATACAAGTAAAAAGGGAATTAAGGTTATGATGATATATGATTTTCTTTGGCTACGAAATAAATTGCATTACATGTCAGCGTAGTGGAACAACACCAGCAATATGAGCCCTAATGTCCAAACCAACAATACATTTATTTTCCATTGACGGCACTTTCCAGCCTGTGTGTACAACTGATTATAAATTATAAATATACAATCGCCCTCCTCAATGTAGCCTCACTAGGAATAACCAGAAAACAATAACAAAAGTTAGCTATAATAATTGACAAGTAGACACCGCGGCGGGTGCAACAAGCGTCATTAAGCAACATAAATTAAATTCTTCTTATAGAACCAGTAGAGTAAAACATAATCAAACCAGACAACACATAGACATAACATATGTAATGTGTAAGGGATAAACACGAGAGACTGTACAGTTTTTATACACCATATGGTAGGCAACGCAGTGTTGTTGACGTTCTCATCAGTGAGTGTGTTGTTGTACTCACCTTTCTGAACGGCATTCTGGGAGTCTCGTGCACCCCGAAGTCCTTCTCAGTCTGCTTCAGGTTCTCAGCAGGCTTGTGTCTAAAGGGGTTGGATCAGAGCACTGTCAACCGCTGCCTGATTCGCTGCCTGTCTGTTTGACAATGCTCAACTCCATTGGATCAGGTCGCTGTCAATAGCTGCTTGATTTGCGATGCGGAATCACAGTATCACATTTTTCACAACCGTCAAACAGGAGGAGAGACGCAACTCGAGACTTTTTCGGCAAAGTAACACCACCACGTCTCTGTTCATGGTATGTACACACTCAATTAGATATTTGTAAAAATGTGGACTGGGGAGTTGTGGTTCTCTGCTGCAATAATGGGCACAGCACAAGAGCCTGAAAATCACACCTTATGTTTTATAAGCCAATTTTCAACACTATTTATTTCTGAAAGAATTTTCTAATTTCCCATGGGCCCCCTCTGACTTGGTCCCCCCATGTGCCACCTCATTTAAAATCCTGGAATCGCCCCTGCTTCTCGGCTCGGTCAATTAAGGTAGATGTAAACTTTTCTTAACTGTGTCGAGGTACAACAATTCTAACCACAACCATACTCAGGTGCTCCTTAATGTGACTGCATTACTGTGCATTTTCTGTCCTGACAACCCCAGACACTAGACCAGTGAACGCAACATTTTACTACGACATGTATGTTTTCAGTAGGCTACAGTGTCACCTGTCTATAGCCGGAGCCCTCCTGCGACCGCACACACACCTGCAGCTTCTTCTCTGCTGCAGCTGCTGGTTTAACATTTTTCTTCCGTTCATTTCTCACTCAGTTTATCAGGACTTTTTCATACAGACTTTAGTTGTATGAAAAACACAGTTGAAAAAATTATGGCAAGTTTTACATTCATAAATGCAAATATGTGAGAGTTAAACCTCACTTTAATGTTTTTAAGAAAGAAATGGAACTATATATTAAGACAATATCTTCTGTAAAAAACAAAAAGGCTAATAAAACGGTGAATTTATTTATTTATTTATTTATATTAACCCCTGGCATGTTTTGTGTTTTATGTTACTTTATGTTTACTTTTATTTTTATGTTTGTTTGTTTGTTTTTATTTATCCATTTATTTACTTTATATATATTGTTTACCTATGTGTTGACTGAATTGTTCTTTGCATTGTTTACAAATTTAAAATAAAGTTTATTGAAAAAAATATATTGTTCCTGAATTGACTCAGATTTTTTGTTGTACTGGCAAAATGTACTGTTTGTATTATTATTATAGTAGTAAAAAAAATTATATTGTATATATGGCATATACTGTATATATATTGCTCCTGAATTAATGCGAATAAAGTCTTCCCTCTACATCATTTTCTTTACACAAACACGTTCACTTTGCCAGGTTAAACCACTGCCAACACTAATATTAGCCCTCCATTATTATGATACAATTATTGGCCAAAATATTAATTTACACACATTTGATGCCTAACTCACAGACAATTAGAGTTTATTATACAGTTATACAATTATAAACTAGGCTACTTACCAGAAAATGGATACTATATTGATATAAATGGATTAGCCTACATGGAATTTCTTTTTTTTCATTGTTGACAGTCATTATTCCCAAGCCTTTATTGGTGCAAAATACAGTAGTCTATATCACAGATCCCATGGTTGAGAACATCTGTAATATATCTGCCTGTTTTACACTCTTTGACCAACAGGTGTCTCGAGAAATTAACCCTTTTGCAAACCAATTTGCTGGAAAGCTTCAATGCTTCAAGAAGCTTCATCATTACATCACTAATGGATGCAAAGTGAAATTCAGCTAAGTAGCCTATGATATTTACAAGAACATAAGTAAAAGTAAAATTAGCCAACCGATTTAAAAAAAAATTTTTAAAAAAAATACACAAAATATGAATTTGTTACAGTAACCAGAGTAAATGTAATTCGTTACATTCACCCCTGATAAACCCAACAGTAGACCCCTGCATGTCAGCACTATCTGTCCTCAAGTAATCAGTCTGAAGGATATGAATCACCCAAGTACCTTTTTGGAATGCTGGGAAACTTGATTCTGCCCTGAAAAACAAATTAAGGAAGAATTTCTAAATTCCAGAGAAATGTTTTGCACACTCTCGTATTACGTTTCAGGCCGTAAATGTCCCTCCATTTGCAACCACAAGCTTGGTTTGGTCGGTCAAATAATAATGCATTATTTTCTGTTTAAAGCAGCAGTGTTTACAGATGAAAGAGCCGATCCAGCTGAGGATCAGATGCTCAGAATTACACTATTATTATTACTATTGACCCCTATTATTTCCTGTCCTTTTTGTGCAGTATGCATGGTGCTAGTTGTCCAGACTAGAGAGAGGTAAAATGTTGCTCTCTTTTGTAAACAGATGCTAAAATCAAGAGATTGAATAGGGTATTTAAGGTACATTTAAATAATATATTTTGAGTTTATAAATGGCTCCACAAGCTGATCTTATTCTGTGGTAAAACGTCTCATCCTGGCAGTATAAGAACATAACTTCAGAAGCTGACTGAAAACTATTCATGTTGTTTTGGCATTGATTAAAGCACTGTTCCCTTGCTTTGTTATGAAGTAGGTACATTTTTGAAATGGCTTCTGTCAAATAGAAAGGTTATCAAACTTCCTGTGTAATTGATTGTGTTTGATACCAATAACTCAAAGTGTCACCATCAGTATTTATGGATCTCGGTGTAGTTGGTGCTGACATTGCTCAGTCGAATGAGCACTCCGATCACAAAGACAAAACACACAAGCATTTATTTAAAAGTAATGTTTATTTTGCACCGACCAAAAAGGTCTTGGTGCAAAAAGATAAATTCCCAGTTACGACATCAGTGACAGTGCATGTCAGTAAAATAGTAATGCTCAAAAAAAAGAAAGCAAAAAGGAACAAATATCATTTACTACAACAAAAGAATATCAACACCAATAAAAGCACAGTTTCTTAAGTAAAAATGTAAATGTTCAAACACAAACAACCAGTTACCTTTAAAACAGACAAAGGCGGCAAACAACAACGAGGAAATAATACAGTAACTTGCAATAATGCTTCATCTGGTACAGAAATATCGGTACATCCAACCTCCCAGCGCCATTCATGCTCTCACACACACACACATACTGTACACACACAATGCTGGTACACAACATGAGCCAATTCAATCATCAATCCCATTACCACAGCATTAAAATCAAGTACATGTAATAAATATCAGGGAAAGCACCTTTAAAGCTGAAATGTGTTTAATTGATCAACTGACTGTGCAACATGTAAAAAAAAAAGTCCAATAAAAATACATCAGAAGACTAATATACCATTAAAACAATTTTAAATCATTAGATACATCGTTTTTTTGCTCTTAATCAAGGAAGAGTATATACAGAACTTGCAGGATGGTCTCATCAGAAGAACCAGATTAAAGTCATGATTAAGTGTCTCATTCTGTAACATTATTTGAATTTAAAAGCCATACAATGTTTTAAAACCACGTGTAAAAAGACCCTTCAAGCCCAGGGGACAACAAGCTGACGGGCAACAATATTTCACTGTATCAAATCAGATTGTATTCGTGATAGCCGCGTATGGCGCTGGTCTGATAGGGCAACAAAAAAAAACTGTAATACCCTTTTAAAAATTCACAAGCCCAAAGGCGATGTACATGTTAAATCACCAAAAATGGATTTTGCACCAACCTACGTGAAAACACTCAACCTGCACTTGGTAGCGTAAAAACATTGTGGATGACCTTAGTAAGCCCGAGATACCAAAATATAGAAAAAAAGTTCTTACAATTCATCACAACAGATTAGCATGCTAGAAATTTCCAGAGCGGCACAATAATGCGAGTAATTTACAGCAAGTGTGACGAGAAAACCGCACTCTGTTTCATGACTGTCTCTTCATCTGTTTTTACAGGTGCTACTGTTGGACACTTGGTTAGTACTGCGACCAGTTCAAGTCAAACTCCCAAAAATACTTTACAGATTCCATTGAACACAGCGTGGAGCGCATGTCTTGATCGATGTTCTCTGATAGAGTCGGTAGTGTATTGGAGGTGCGACTGCTTTGCAGAGTCAGTGCCCTTACGGTGGGGACAAACAGCCCGCATGAGCAGTGCGTGGCGGCTGCCTCGCTGAACTGCTGCGTGATCAAGCGTGTGGCGTCCTCGCCGGACGCGATTCTGCTTCAGCGCTGCTGCTGCTGCCAGCCCTTACATTTCTACATTGAGTTCGCCTTTCACAATGGAAATTTCATTTCATTATAAATGTCATTCATATTTATTTTAGTAACACTTCATTTTACAGGTCCGCAAATTTCATGGTAATAAGGTAATAATTAGCAAGTAACCTATTTGAAATTTCTTTGGAATTACTGCCAAATTACCCCAATATTTACCTCAAAATTGATCGAAACTCCTTTATTATAAGCATTATTTAATAATTATATGCTAAAATAGCATATAATCGTTAAAATAGGGCCCTTATGCTTGAGAAGCTGCTGTGTGCTGCTCTTCATCGGAGGTGGAAAACCAAAACTAATAGAAGACACTTCTGATCAGGCACAAATTTCACCATTGTGTGACTTATTGTCTACACAAATGTAACCTGGTAGCTGATGTAATGATTCGGGGGAAGACGTTATTTGCTTATTATTTACCAGAAGACATGGAAATAAAGCATATAAATTAACTTTGTATTCTTTTCCTGGAAATGTATTAAATACATTATCAGCTATTGGGAAATAGCAGAATATAATTATTAAATAATGTTTATAATTAAGTAATTTTCGATAAATTTTGAGGTAAATATTGGGGTAATTTGGCAGTAATTCCAAAGAAATTTCAAATAGGTTACTTGCTAATTATCACCTAATTACCATGAAATGTACAGACCTGTAAAATTAAGTGTTACCAAAAAGCATGTGCTCATTGTAAATAATAGTAATAATCCACAATTAAAACCTGGTACTCAATTCATTCACGGAGACCTGCAAGTCACTGCATTTTCTACAACACTGTCCTGTAAATATTTCAGAATAAAAGCCTTGTGTTGACAAATTTAGGAATTCTGTTCACAGAAAAAAAAAATGATTGAGGGCTTTTATTTTGAAATAGAAGCAGGAAGTGTTGATTTAAAAATAAATCTTTACTTTTTTCATGTATGACATATTTTACAGATACAGACATTGAAACTGTAGTAATGTTGCTGGTATGATGTCAATATACTGTCAAAAGAACATTTTCATTGTCTGTTGTTGATGTGAACCGCGCGCAGCTCGCGGTAAAAATAGACGAGACCTCGAATCTCTCGCAGGCAGTGTGGCTGCTCTAAACTATTAATATGGGCGTCAAAATGAAAAAACAACCGGTTCCGCAGCCGCCAGGCGCTGCTGACGTTCCCATTGTGTCCCGGCCGTTAGGATCGGCAGCTAAAACTGCATCCGATAGAGAAGATTTTGTACATACATATATGTATACATGTATATACACATCATTTCCCTCTGCGCTCCATCCTTCCAGCTATTTGCCTTTTTTTTGACCATTTGATCATTTACATTCTCTGCAAATAGTGCAACAGCAAAACTTTTATCTTTTTACAGAGCAGAGTGCCAACATGTGGCACTGCACCTGTAGCCAAACTTTTGTTGATTTCTGCCAATCATTACACGTGTGGCAAAGTTCAAAATAACTACATACGTACAATCAAAGGGTGAAGCCTGCAAACTCTTGGAAGGACTTTTCTTTTGCTGTGTGCAAATTTGTGTGTATTCACAACGGATTCACTGTGTTGCTGTATATATGGCTTCTGCTCATTTATGGCTCCTTTTTCCCTTTGTACCTATATAGCCAGGCACGGTTTCTTACCCACAGTGAAAATAGGTAAATATCTCATTTTTTAACTTTTAGTGTGTGATACTACCATATTATGGTAAGTGAATACTGAATAATGATATTTTTGCTCAAGGCCACAGATTTCTGCGCATCTTAAAGATGCCAAACTAGACTTCTACCATCTTCTCTTCCATCCATTCCAGGAAAATACAGTTTGGTTTGGGGAGAATATGGCATGGTGAACAAAGTCGCTTTGCTTTTAAAACGTGGAATTCAATTTTGTATTGAAAACTTAACACTAACCATTTGTCAGTATGGTTTTTATGGAACTGGGTGACCCTATGGACACTGGAGGACAATGTGTTGCCCTAATAAGCACATACCTCTTCCTTCTGTTCTCTCCCCTGCCATTTAGGCTAGCTCTGCTTTGGGGTCACAGTTTGCTTTGGGGGGACAGTTTGCTTTGGGGGGAGAGTTTGCTTTGGCTGTGCTTTGGATGCTGTTGCAGAGGCAGAGGCAGAGGAGGAGGTGGAAGAAGAGGAGGACGAAGAGGATGAACTCCATCGGGTCTCTACACCTGTGCTCGTCATCTTCAGCTTTCTGCGTTTTGCGAGGGGAGCGTTGTCGACACTTTTCAGAAAGAAGCCCTCCCTCTTACCACGGTTGAAAGCCTGGCGAGGGAGGGAGAGGAGCAAAGAAAAAACACATTAAGTTCATGCAATCATCTATTTTAAGAACTTTGCCAAATTTTGCACACAATGCTATTACCTTGTAGGTGGCGTTGACATAGGTGCGGACAGTAGGCCCACTAGACTCTAGCACATCTGGAGTGCACAAAGGAGTGGTGGACATGGATGCTCCGCCCTGCAGCCAGCTGTTCTCTTTCAGATCAGAGAGTTTGAGACGCATTTCTGGGTCCACTGTCAGTAGGCCTAAAATCATAGAGGACGCGGAGAAAACAGTCAAAGACACACAAGGACAAGAGAACAAGATAGAAGGGATGCACACAAAACAAGCCGACTCGCAAAGAGGGGATTTGGAGTAATCATTCCTCTGCCGACGAGTCCTACAAACAATGGAAACTCCATATAGCCTGTTTCACAAACCTGAATATGGCAACTCAGTGGTTGTGTGGGACATTTAATAAAAAAATAAAAGTAGAAGCACGTCATTTGAACACATTCTGTGGCACTGCCACGTAATGCGCTGTCAAGAGGTCGTGGTCATTTCACGTGTTTCTGTGAAATCACGTTGCGCACACACACACACACACACACACCGCAAGCCGCGGTGCTTGAGCTTGCTTGTCTCTTGTCCAGGTGGGGTTCGGGTGGTTGATTAATGCATATTGCTGGTCGGGCGGTGCAGTGCGGATTGGCTCTCATAACTGAGTGGGTGCGAGTAATAACGTTTTTGTGCCATTCTGTGTTTGCTAGCTTGCAGACAGTGGATGCACACCTGTGTGTTTAGTGTACGGAGCATGCATTGCTGTGCAGACCACATCTAGGCGACCCAAAATTTATTGAGAATCTAAATTGATACGGGGGCCGGATCTGGCCCATGGGCGTTGAGTTTGACACATGTGCTCTAAACCATACACCATCACATTCTCCAACAGGGCAAGCAGAAACTCCACCGAAGCACGTACTATGTTAGTTAGCAATGTGACCTTATTAACTGAGCAAATGTGTCATTTAAAACATACTATATCACATACCTTTAACAAGCTCTTTGGCATCCTCCGATACGCCCTTCCAGGCCTCCCCCTCCAATGAGAAATCGCCCTCTTTAATCTTTTGCATGATGTCAGCAGCAAAGGATGAGGTCATCCCCCGCTGCTCACTCTGAAACGGCACCTGGCCTGACAGCATGGTGTACTGATGAGAACACACACATTCAGAGTCATTAGTACTCCAGTTAGCCTTAATGGTGTGATAGAATCAGCGGTTTTTAGGTTAAATTACCAGAATGACCCCGAGACTCCAGAGGTCACAGGCTTTGTCGTATCCTGCGCTCTCAAAAAGTTCAGGCGCGGCGTACTGCAGCGTGAAGCAAGGTGTCTGCAGGGGGGCGCTGCCTGCAGGGCACAGGCGGGCGAATCCAAAATCTATTACTTTCAGCACAGAGTCCTCCCCCTCGCCTGCAAACAGCACGTTCTGCAAGAGAGACAAATACAATTCCATGATCATTCTCTCTTATTTTTCTTTAATTTTTACACTCCTGACAGAGCAAAGACTACTAAATACCACTCGTAAATACTAGCACTACCACTAAATACTACAATCTGGTATGTCTCTGGCATTTTTGTGCCCAGTGCAGCACATCATGGGGTGCAAACGTGGGAGTAGAGGGCAAACAGATGGGAGTTTCACTCAAATGAGGCTCTGCAAAATTAGTCGTTGATATATTTTTTGGTGAAAATAAGATTAGATGCCGGAGGACAACATCTATTTCCACATCTGACCGTGATTCATCATTTGGCGATTCTGTCAACAAGCGCAAACTCAATACTTAAAAAGAAATGTGCAGGAATTATGGAATAATGTAGATAAACAGTTTTAATTAAACACTCTCCAACCAGTAAATGAATTTAGATTGGCATGAAAAATAAAAGTTTATGCGATTACGACAGGCGTCTCAGTAAAACACTCTGTGCGGAACTAAAAGTTAATGGGTGATTCTTACCGCTATCTGTCATTCACAGCTGCTTTAAACTCCCTCCGTTAATTAAATCCCACAGCCATCTGAAGACGGCAGGATATGTGTGTGATAAATCTGCAGCCTTCATTTTGAAAAGTGCTGCGCCGCAGTGGAGACATTATGCCCTGTTGTCCACTGTGATTACCACGATTAAATCATGTGCAAATGATGCAGCAAAAAGAGCCACACTAACATCCCCACACATCAAACAAGTCGGTTATAACTCTGGATTCAGACGGTTTATGCGAGACATCCTCGGGGCACACGGAATACATGCAGTTCACAGTGGAAAAATACTGAGACAATTAAAACTTCACTCTGTTCCTCGTTCCCACTAATTCTCTCTCCATCACCACATTACTCTGGGCCAATGATTCCACTCACCATGGCTTCCTTTCTAACATCGAACTTCTCTGGAAAATCATTTCTAATGACTGAAATGTATTTTAAATTTCAACATGATGTGATACAGTAGAATTATGGATGCAATGACTGATGGACTGATGTTTTCATATGAAAGGAATCATACATAGATGCGTGTGCCCTGGACACTCGATGCTATTGTGTCATTAGAGTCAAGTCATCAAAGCCCAGCTCACCTCTGGTTTGAGGTCTCTGTGCACGACTCCAGCCTCGTGCATGAAGCTGACAGCTGACACCAGGCTCTGCAACAGCTGACTGGCCTCCGCCTCTCCAAACAGTTTCTTCCTCTTGATCCTCTCCAGCAACTCCCCACCTCGCAGAAGCTCCATCACTAAATATGTGTGGTACTGATGGGGAAGAGAGAACAAGAGTTCATACTAAGGATGTCACAATACTCTGTTTTCTACAGTACCACAGGTACCGTAAGGGCTTGAAACTAACGGCGGGATGATAGAGAATGGGTTTTGGACGCAGCAAACTCACTATCGACATGTCTGGGTGACGCACTCTATTTTTTCCCAGATAATGCTACATTGTGAACAAGAACTCCGTGTTGAAATCGGCAGGATGAGAGCTAGTTAACGATAGCTGTTAGCTCCATGCAGGATTGTGCTGCTTACTGGCTGTTAACAGCTAATGTTAACTGGCTGTCATCCTGACGATTTCAACACAGGAGGTGCCATTGATTTACATTATGATGCGTTCATATGATGCTATATTCAGTACAAATTAGTATTGGGCGAAGGTAAACTTTAACATTATCATGAAGTAAATGTAATCTTGTAAAATGTAGTTTTTGATGAGAAACTTTAATAGATACAGTTGTTCGAAGGAAATGTTTTCACGGCAATATACTGTAAAGAATAAGAATGAAAATGTGACTAAAACTAATCAGCGTTTTCATCTTAAGAATAAGATTGATTCTGTGTATTCAGTGTATTCACTATTTGTTGTGTTTATGTTGTGTCAGTACATCCGCAGTAGGTGTCCTCCACTGTACCTGATCAGTGTAGACTTCATGCAGCTTGACGATGTTTGGGTGAGTCTCACATTGCCTCAAAGCAGCGACCTCCCTCTGGGTGTTTGCCTCCATTCTAACACAGACAACACAGTCAGTTAACACGTGTTAACAAAGGACATTCTGTGACTTTTACCATCAGACAGAACAGTGATATTGTCGCTGTAGCAGCATCACATCTCCGCTCACCTGCGGCTGACGATCTTGACGGCGTACTCGAGGCCACTTTGCTTGTGTCTGCATTTCCTGCACACAGAGAAGCTACCCTCTCCGAGTGGTGGCCCATGAAGACAAAGCTCATAGTGCTGAAAAAACTGGGATTCCTGAACAAAGAAGGGATGAGTCACATTGAGCTGTTAAAGGAGATGTGCTGTGTTTGTTTGCTTCCAGCTGTGTTAAAAACACCTGACTTTGGTGACCAATATGTGATACAACCTGAACAGTCAATATTTATGTACCTGAGAAGGGTTCGCTATAGAGGAAAATGTTTTGATTTATATAGAGAATCTATTTGCATTTACACTCAAATGAAACTGTGCTGCTCGGCATATCAACGTCTATCCTTTATCATCTATCACTGCAATCATACTGTGAGATTTTAATTTCTATAATGAGCTGTGATACACATATTTGTTATTAAAAAAACAATACAAAGAAATCAGTAGGTCAGATTTCTGGCTGAAAGATTCCTTAATAGATCTCACTTCTCAGCGTTTTGTAATTACTTATTTGCACTAGGGTTATACTGTATGTTATATATTGCATGTCTTAATGCAAATATTTGTAAATATTTCTTATATTCTCATTTCTTATTTTTATTATTTACTTATATTTCTGTACATACTGTACATTGTGTTATATATTGTAGCATTATATACATAATTGACATGCTACATACTCCTTTATTTCTATTTTCTTAGATTTCTTTATGTTTATATAAGAGCAACTGTAACGCAGCAACTTCCAACCCAGGGATCAATAAAGTATTTCTGATTTTGATTCTGAAAAAAATACAATAGCTTTACAATAACGAAAAAAAAAAAAAAACATCAGCAAGATAAACTGACCTGAAATTTTCCATTCCTAAACAGATACTATAACACTGTAAAATGTTATCAGAACAGAGTCTCCTGATAATTGTTATACGTCTTCAATATTGCCTAGCCCTTGATAAAATACGACAAAACATTCTATGAAATGAGGTCAGCCAACTTCGGTTAATAAACTAGTTTCACTTCCTCTCTCTCTTCCTTCCTGTCTGTCCTGATTAACAAACACTGTTGAGCGCTTTTTAGAGCAACAACTAATGCCCAAGTCACTCTGAACCTTAACCCAAAATGGCTTTATAAAGAAAAGACCCGTACCTCTAACATTGCACTGCGTTGGACAGAGGCTGAAGCTGGGCGGTCAGCACCGATCTGGGATTGCACAAAGTCTCCCATGACTGCGTTCTTGTTGAACAGGATGGAGGGAGCAACAAAGGAGTAACCCTAAAGTGACAGAGAGGTAATGTTAGGTGTATGTCGAGGTAGTAGACTTTGAATAATCTGCTTTGAGAGCGAGAGAGAGAGAGCGAGAGAGAGAGAGTGAGATTGAGAGTGAGAGTGAGAGAGAGAGAGCAGACTATCTTAAAATCACACACGATTAAAAAAAACACGAGCCTACCCCAAACACACAACTGTAATAATATAAAAGGAATTTAAAACATCTTATACCACAATCTGATTTATTATTAGGTGAGCACAAACTTTGTCAGAATGGTATTTTTGAGATGGTGGTTATAGGTATTGTATTTTGGACATCCAGCTTTTATAAGGGTCAATGTTGAAACAGCAGGGACTAACCTGGAACAGGCGGTCAGTGCTTGGCGGCGTGGCCGCCGGAGAGTAGACGGGATCCATCCCAGTGAATTCCTCAGCAAAGTTCCCCACATCCAGTTCACTCTTCAGCTCTGGCTTGAATGGACTTGCCACCTTCTTCTCTGCAAGGTCAGCCCAGTTCAGTCCCTGTTAGGAGACAAAAAAGCAGATGGAGAGAGTTATGGATAAATGAGAAGAGGGGACAGGGGAGGAGAGATATATGAGTGACTGGAGGTAAGTAGGACCTTGAAGAAACTATGCGCTTTGATGTCTTCACACCCTCGCGGTCCAGAGCCCAGCCTCCTGTGGGGATCTTTCACCAACAACTTCCTCAGCAGGTCCTGAGCAGTGGGTCCGATCATAGAGGGGAACGGTGGATCACAGCGCAAAATACGTCTGAAAGAAGACGGGTGGGAAAGATGGTCAGGGAAATGAAATAATGCCCATTTTGTTAATATAGTACCCTCATAAGACATGATATGACAAATCCTACAGCAGATGTTTTCTGTGTTCAGAATAATCACATGTATAATTATGCATTTGTGCTAATAAGATTAATGAGAGAATGTACTGCCAACACAATGGCTGAGGTCATTTTTCTGACCTGAGAATAACGAAGGTTGATAATATGAATACACGTGTTATGGAGATGGAGTCAGCTGCACTCACTTTGACACTTCACTCTGGGAGTTCCTCTCCCCCTCCAAGGTAAAAGGAGATGCGCCCGTCAGAAGCTCAAACATCAGGATCCCAAGGCTCCACCAATCCACCGACTGAAGGAGAAGACAGGTTAAAAATCATTACATAAAGGAAGGAGAACAAAACAGGAGCAGATAAGGCACTACTGTGTATTTGTTCAGTAGAACCTGGGTTGTCTGTTAAGATACAGATTGCCTTCCATCCATTACCACAAATGTTAATCTTATCTTTGATCTAATGTATGGTACATCAGCCTCCGGGGCTTCTCAAAGTCCGGACCAAGGTCTGCATCCAGACCGAACGGCAAGTCTATCCGTGAATCGTAAATACATTATGAGGTGTACCGTTTTCTATTTTGAAATACATTTTCTATCGATCAATACATTGTTAGTGATGTTGAATATACAGTATAGCTGGAGATCATTCACAGTGATCCAGTCACCAGATTAATTGAAGCTAAATTAGCAGAGTTTCAGGAGCAGGACCACGCCTCAACCGTGCCACTTCCTGCATTTCCATAAATACCCGCCTAACCCACTCCTCCTGTTCTGCTCTCACATTCAGCGCCCCTCCCTCCCACTCCAGCTCTTTTCTTCCTTCCACCCCGCCCTCTCCCTCTCTCTTCCTCTCCTCTACGTATGGTCCTGATGGGGTTTGTCGTGACCGGGCGGATTCCCTGTCCAAGTTTCCCCACAACAAGCCATCAAGCTTTGCATATCAATCATGCTTTTCTGTAGTGAAAGTGGTTTCAATGTGGCCATCGTTGTCATGGCGACGTTAACTGCTGGCGAGTGTTGTGTGTCATGTTCAAGTATTAACGTTACTCTGAAGAATTTGCTATCAGCTCCTAAATCACAGACACAGAATGTGTCTCGTTTTCTCTAGTACACAATTTCTACGACTAGTGTCAGAGACAGAAATAATAACCGTCTGAGCCGTGTCTGCCACGGTTTCATGCTGGCCCAATGGGTAAGCAGAGTAGGGCGAGCGGATTGTTTTTTATTTGTTTTGACTGAGGTCTCTGAATCAGTGCAGGAACTGAGTCGCCATTTCTATGATTTCTTTTATGTTTCTTAAAAGTGCAGTGTGTAGGATTTGGATGCATCTAGCGGTGAGGTTGCAGATTGCAAATAGGTGAAACTTCTCCCGTGTGCCAAGCATTTAGGAGAACTACGGTGGCCGACGCAAAAACGCGAATGGCCCTATCTAGAGTCAGTGTTTGGCTTGTCCGTTCTAGGCTACTGTAGGAACATGGCGGCCAGCTCCATGTAGATATAAACGGCTCATTCTAAGGTAATGAAAACGCAACGATTCGTATTTTCGAATGGTTATACACTAAAGAAAACATACTTATTAGCATTATATTCCATCCTCCTAAATGTTACACACTGTTCCTTTAAGTGAGTTGATTAAATATTATTTTGTTATTGCCAATCATTCCGGACTTCTGCCCTTGAATAAAAAAAATCAGATGCAGGTCTTTGAGTAATAAGTTGAGTGACATTTTTTCCGTGCCTTGGATAGGCACCACAGTTACCCAAAGCCATGATGACACTTACAGTCTTTAACTGCAATTTAAATATCGACGGCTAAATGTTCCAAGTCACAATGGATCTCAATGGAACAATTACTTTACAGGTGCCTTAATGTCATACATTTACCTTGCCATGCCCAGATTTCCCCCTGATGATTTCAGGTGCCATGTACTCAATGGTGCCACAGAAAGAGTAGGTCCTTTCCTTCTGCAATGAGGAGAAAGGGAAGATAAAGTATAACCATAAAAACAAAATATTGTCTGATTGCGATAACATATAACACAAATTTCTGTGTCATTGTCCACAATGTTTACATTTTGGTATCATGTTTACATACCTCTTCTTCCAGAAACTCTTTGCTGAGCCCGAAGTCTGTCAATACCACATGGCCTTCGCTGTCTAGAAGAATGTTTTCCAATTTGATGTCTCGGTACACAATCGCAAGCTGAACAAAAGACAGTGAAAACTTACTAGTTACATTCATGATAAGTGCAGTATTATGTGAACAGAGATGGCATGCAGTATACACAGAGGAATATAGTGAACATTTTTACAAGCAAAGACGACAAAAATGACCTATTATCTGCTGGTTATTTTCAGCAATCCCATTCAGTAGTTCTAATCCTTTAACTTGTCGACGTAAACAACAGCCCAGACGGCAACACAAACTGAAGCGCAACCCCCTAATTGCAACATTACCTCAGGAAATGAGAATACTAGTCACCATGTGTGCTTTTGTTTAGATGGTTTTATTTGATGCCATCCAAAAGGAACAACTCATAAAAGTCAAGAATTTACTATCACAGTGTTTTGCAATATGTTTTATTTATTTAAATGTTGCACTGTGAATCTAGTTGGCCTGCCAAAGGTCATAACTTACAGTTACAGACTGCTGCTAATTAATAAAAACAGGGGATGTACTCGTAATGTTCTCAAAACAAACTTTTAAAGTGCACACAGTCTACCTTCCTTCCATACTGTGGCTTGTGCACATCCTTTAAGAAGACATTAGGATCTTTAAATAGCAGTTGCTTAGCTGGGTTTAGAGCCAAATGTTCAGCTACAGTAGTTGTGAAATATTATTAGGTAACTTTAGTGAGCTAGAGAGTATTTCAGGCAGTAAAGTAACAGTCCAGAGGGTACTTCCTGCCCAGCACCAAATGACAGACAAAGTTAGCTAATATCTGGTGAAGAAAGTCAGTCACCAAATATGGCACCTACATTTGTCAGGCTCCAGTGGGGTAATAATGTTGCTCTGTGTCTGCTAAATTTGTGTAATTAGGCAACTGCTTGCCAACACGTCAGGCATAACAGTATATAAGGTCTGGGTCTGAAATTTACTTTTTCCGCTGCCTGCCACAAATGTAGGAATAACAATTTAGATCTGATGTCATTCAATGTTCGATATATATTTTACACAAAAAAAAATTATATGCCCTATTTTTCAGGGGACGGAGGGTAGTGTGTACACAGTACTGTACTTTGCTTTTGTCATCTATTGTGGATATTTGCATAAAAACACAATTCAAATGATTAGGAAATAAATGATGGTATCTCTATTTAAATATTTGCTTTGATTAAAAAAAAAAAATCTTGGCATTAGTAGTTTTAATGATGTATTATAAGCTTCTTAGAGCTGGTGTTAGGAAGTTTAATAGGTCATAATTCCCCCATATCTAATTTATATTGCTGTGAAAACAACAAAACCTGCTACTGCCAACAATTTACCCGCATTTGGCGGGTGGCGGGAGTTTGCATTGTCTTTCTTCTGCCCCCTGATATCCAAAAATTGATAATTGTAGCATTAATTTATAGAGCTGGAGGGAGCATCACCAACCTTGTGCAGGTGCTCCAGAGCCAGGATGATTTCTCCAATATAAACCCGCACCGCATCCTCGGGAAAGTGATCCCGCTGGTACAAATGAGTGAACATCTCCCCGCCGCTCACATAGTCTGTACTCACATACAAAAGCAGATACACAGGGAGCTTGAATAGACAGTACAAAAATTACACAAAAGACACATTATGCAACAGCAAACAGACAAACACTAATAGACAGAAACATGAAGAGAACACCTATTCAGCACTTCAAGACTGAGGAAACAAAGAGTTCTACATATGTGGTTGCAGCATGCCATCACTCACCCAGGATGAGATGTAGTTTGCTCTGCGTCTGAAAGGCGTAGTGGAGCGTTACCAGGAAGGGAGACTGGCGGATGTGCTCCAGCACTTGCCTCTCAGTGCGAGTGTGTTCTGTTGTCTTTGCCTTTTGAACGATAGCTGCCTTCTTTAACACCTAGGATAGTAATAGAAATAAACTTGACATGACACTTCATCATGTGATGTGCAAGTATTCTAAATACATTTCAAATAAAAGCAAAATCAGTGAATCATTTATGTTAAAAAAAATTTGTAAAAGGTTTCCCGTCTTGAATTTTAAACATTTAAATTTGTATCTAAGAAACTGTTTTGTGATCACATTTAGTTTTATACTGTGGTGGCAGTTTCTGTTAAAACAAGACACAAACCAACGTAACAACTTGTCTTTCAGTGAATTTAATAAAAAGGCATACATTAATAACTAAAACATCTGCAGATGGACTCACGAGCACAGCCACCTGTTGTGGACTGTGGCAAGTGAGCCCCGAATACAAAGAGTAGTCAGTATTTATACATTTAAAGCATAACACGAAGATAAGTGCAAAGAAGAAAAGAAGAGAAGGATAGAAAGTATATCAATGCGTCAGCACACAGCAGACAACAGAGCATCACAAGACATAACAAGTATTTCAACAATCTGTTGTTTGCAGTTACAGAGACCTAAAATGTCAGGTCACTGTCCTATGGTGACAAAGTTGAACATGTGAGGCCCTGAGATTATCTAAAGGTACAGTGTTAAACTGCAGATATGAAAATTGCCATTACAATACTTTACCTTCATAGCATATAGCTGGCCCACATCATGACCGGTGTTCTTCCTGACCAAAAACACTTTTCCATAGGCTAGACAAAGAAAAACAAATATTTCATCCAGTTATTCAAATTACTTCTAGTACAAAAGTGAAACTGAACAGGAATATATGCAAAAACATTCCCGCACACCAAATTTAATCAGGTGTTGTTTTGTTGACAGAAACAGCCTCTCAGATCTCTCATAGGGATTCATTATGTATGAGATCTAATAACAGAGACATCGACAGCATATGGTCTACCTTCTAAACATAACAACACAACAACTCCCAAATCTGGATATGAATGTTAAGAAATGTTTCACCGCAGCATTGAAGTCATCAGGGACGCTTTCCCTTTACAGTCTATGAACATCAATTATGAACACTTTGCCCTTAAGATATTTATCGACGGCAGGGAAATACATCATGTCTGCTTTGGGTTTACCTCATACTGACATCTTACTCAAGTTTTTCTTAAGGTTTGACAACAACTGCATCTATATTTCATGTATTTCACGCTTCATATAGACACTTACCTCCAGTGCCCAAGACTTTGAGCAGCTCAAAGTTCTCCATGCCGACCCTCTCCGTGTGACCCGTGAGGTTAGCTAGTGGCAGAAAGACAATACCTCAATTAAAACATCCAGTATATAGTATGTACAAAATTTCTGTACCCTGCAAACACAGACATTTTTTGTTTTAAAAAGACAGGCAGACACATTTCAAAAATGCATTATCATCTCTTAAAATATGCTGAAACAGGTGTCTGGCTTTTAAGAGATGACTTATTTTAATTGCGAGCGAGTCAATTTAACCCAGCGCATGAACTGTAAAAAAACATGTAATGGCAATGTAATAATATTATTTGTAGAACTTTTTGCACATCTAGTAACACAGTGAAAGGCATACATCTAATATAAATAAGTATTCAATTATCTTAGTCAGTGTTTTGATTCACTATTTAGCAGACAAAAGAACAGTTTCTTCCCTCAGGCTGTCACTCTGATGAACACTTAATCAGTCATACACTGTCAATAACCATCTCACACCAAATATCCACTGCTGCCATTATAGATTGTGATTTACAGTCTTTAATGCACATTTATTTCTGGAGTCAAATTTCATCCATGTATGTATGTACTTGGCAAAATAAACCTTATTCTGATTCTACTGTATTACAACTTATGAGAATGTTGCCTGCTGCATAGATTAAAAGGTTGTTACTCCTGTGACAGCTGATGAAAAATATCCAGTGACACCACTGATTATGGTTTGGCCGGATCTGCAATTCACCTGAAATTTTCCACTCACAGACTGAGGGAGTGTACAGCAGCAGTTCTCTGATTTATGTGATTCTTTCTGTGTAGATATTCTTTGAAGATTTACACTATAAATTATATTCTAGGACACATATAATGTCCATAAACAAACTAAAAGGCAGCAATAGGGCTTTTTTTCTATGCTCCAGAGTCCAGACCAAGTGATCCAAATTAATTAAGAGTAAACAACACAAACGGATACAGACTGAGTCGAGATTCCTCTCAGAAGGGAGTGCACTTATCCACAAGCACCTCAGGTCTGACACACATATCCTCTGAAAGCTTGGCACATGGGTGGGTATGATCTTTTCAGATGAACTACTTGAATGTATACTTAAGGACATGCAATCCAATATTTACACACACTGAGATGTTACAACTGTGTGATGTTATGCAACACAGTAAAGTAGTAAAAAAAAAAAGAAAATATTGAGAATACAATTTTGTGCGTTGCTCGAATTAGATGGTACTGTACATTTTGGGTTTGTGTTGTATTGCACTGCATTGTATTTATATGTGGAGAAGCAAGCATAGAGGAAACATGTTAGAAATAATGTAATGCAATCCAATATAATATTACCATTAGCTCCAGCTGCAGAAATGACTATATGTGGTTATTTTTTTAACTCTGCAGAGTTAAATCAACTCTCTGACAAAGCTTAAAATAAAAATCACAAATATTGAATAAATCAAATGATGGAATGAATTACAATGTGCAGGGTTTTTTGTGGTTACGCAGTGTATATAAACTGGGGAAAAAGAGTTCGGAAACTTGTGTTTGGTTGATTATTTCTCTGTTGTTACAATACTAATTGGCACTGGATTTACATCGTTGGAAAGCCTGTTTATTTACCTTCACAATGATGTCCAACTTGTAAGGATCATGCATTTGTGGGATGAACAGCACAGCTGATTATGTGGGTAGCGCCCAAGACTACACTGTTTACCATTGGCAGAGCATTTTGGCAATTTTTTCTTGGGCGATACCCACATAATCAGCTGTGCTGCTCATCCCACAAATGCATGATCCTTACAAGTTGGACATCATTGTGAAGGTAAATAAACAGGCTTTCCAACCATGTAAAATACAATGCCAATTAACATTGTAACAACAGAGAAATAATCCACCAAAAACACAAATTTCCAAACTTTCCCCCCCCAGTTTATATAACGTGCTTGATTACAAACAGTAAAGGTGACTTACCATTGGTGATCTGATGCTTGACGGTGCAGGCCTTTTCATTTGTTTTGGTATCGGAGTCATCACTACTATCAGATGCGTCCCCAGACATAACTTAAAGAAGAAATAGACTAATAGCCTATACAGACTGCTTCTTAATGCGAACTAGGTAGCCAAATGTTTACAAGATGTCACACACTACAAGCTCAGCTATTACAACACATCTATTGTAGCTGCATTGTGGAGAACACGAGGATTACCGAAACGACCAGACAGCTGTGTTTTCCAGACAATACTGCTGTCCTAACGTTAATCCCAATGCCTTCGACATCCTGCTGTTGATCTACATGTGATTGGCCGAAATCAATCAGCTAAACACAGACGTGCTATTCAGATTACAGCTTGTTTACTAGCTGCTTTATTTCACTATTAACTATAAGAGACAGATAAACGTGCTATTCAGATTACAGCTTGTTTACTAGCTGCTGTTCACTAGTAACTATAAGAGGAGCGATGAGCACTCGTGTAGCTACATGTTAATTACAGTGAAGTTTAAAGTGGCTAACGTTAGCATTAGCTGCTCAACAGAAGTCATTACTTACATTACTTAGTAATAACGTTATACATGGACGAATGATGGAAATAACGCGTTATTACGACGCTAGATAGTCAGCCTACTTGCTACAATAACAAGCTATGTTACCTGGAATGCTAGAATTAGCAAGCTAGCAGCTAGCTAACGACTTGCTGCTGTTGCCCGTCAAAGTTTGGACGTTAGCTAACGCTAATGCTAACGCTAATGTTTAGTTAGCTCTTCACATATCAGCCATCAAACCATAGTGGAAAAAAGGCCACTTTGGGTAGGTCCTTGTCTTCTTTGTCTCCACACTAGAGCCGAGTTAATAATCGGCCCATTATAATAAAAACATATGAACACCTCACTTTGTAGTTTTGTTGTCAGCGGATAGCTAACTAACAGCTAACTGCTAACTGCTAACACCAGGATGCTTCCGATACAACCTGGGCGACGGTCGGTCACGTGATCCCTCGGTGTGGGCGGAGCCTACGTCGCTCCATACCTCCGAGGAGCTGCTGCTTCAATTAGATAGAAACACATTAATATTCAATAACATTAGTTGGTGAATTTGTTTTCCATGATAGATTGTAGATAAATGGTGCACATTTCTTACCCACATAATAGATCTGGGTCTCTAGGACAATACATACATACAATAATAGCTCATTGGGGTTTTGTGGGGCCACACAGAGTCCTCAGCTGACCCACTTTCACTATATATTTCCACACAGTTGAATAGACATCTGCCACTCTTTAAATGCTGTGAACATAACCCTGTTCACATTCACATTTTTGCTTCTGAATACATATCTTGTTTCGTATAACCACAATACAAGTCGTACTAGTATAATAGTAGTCAGAACAATAGGCCATAATTCTATCATGTTGCATCATATTTCAATTATATATATATATTTTTAAAAAATGGTGGAAACAGGTGGTTCTAACTATTCAGTGATGTAGATGACAGTTTTTTAAAGAGGATGTCACTGCCTCCAAGATTCCCTATAATTTGCAATGAGTTGCGTGCACAACACACTTACACACCAAAAAAACTGACAATAACCTGATATTTTCAGGTGGAATTTCATTCATTCATTCTCACTGTGCAATATCATTTTCCACTTGTGCAATTTTGTTAATAGTCTGTTTATTGTCAATACTGTATATACTGCTCCTATTTTTATACTTCTTTCTATTAAAATGATTCATATTTTGTTAGACTTTGTTTAGCTCTCTTTTACTGTGTTAGCTGATGCATCTTGTTTTTTGCACTATACCCTTTGCTGCTGTACACTGCAAATTTCCCCACTGCTACTACTGATAAAGGAATATCTTATCTTACAACATACAGTAATAGCTCATTTGGGGTTTTGTGGGGCCACACAGAGTCCTCAGCTGACCCACTTTCACTATATACTGTATTTCCACACAGTTGAATAGACTACATCTGCCATCCTTTAAATGCTGTTGAACATAACCCTGTTCACATTCACATTTTTGCTTCTGAATACATAGCTTGTTTCTTATAACCATAATAAATGTCAGACTAGTATAATAGTAGTCAGAACAATAGGCCATAATTCTATCATGTTGCATCATATTTCAATTATATATATATATTTTTAAAAAATGGTGGAAACCGGTGGTTCTAACTATTCAGTGATGTAGATGACACTGTGTTTTAAAGAGGATGTCACTGCCTCCAAGATTCCCTATAGTTTGCAATGAGTTACGTGCACAACGCACTTAAACCTTCCTTACCTACATTCATTCATTCATGCTTTGCCTTCTCCAAAATAACCAGACCAAAATATGTGCGTCTTGGCACGGCAAACTGATTGTTTATATTTAGTTACTCTACTTTTTCATTCCAGCAAAAGTGGTCTTTTATATTTTTTCATTAAGTAAATATCTTTCCTGATCCTCATGTACCCTGCAGTGCTTTTATGCCACTAGGAGGATACAGAGGAGCCCAAAAGCTCCATGTTCACTGTGTGGCACAACACTGTGTGGAGAAAATCACAGTTTTGGAATATAATAATCAAATAAAATGTTTTTAAAACATTAATTATGATTCTTTGGAGATTTATGCACGTCTGTATTTCAGAAGAATTTGTTTTACACATATCTGGCACTGTGTCATGTCTGGCTCCCTTTCTTTTTGCCTTCAGAGCTTTTCTGCCAGAAATCTGCTTAGGTTTAGGCAACAAAGCTTCTTGGTTATAGGTTTAGGAAAAGATCATGGTTTGGGTTCAGAATAAACCCTTTCTAGCATAAAAGCCCTGAAGGCAAACTTCTCCCATGTGCTCCAGTTCCTGAAAGGGTTTTCTCATCCCAAAATACATGCACTCCACATTTGATTTATCAGATAGTCTATTGTGAGATAGATGTATGTTTAATTTGCGGTAAGAATGCCAGTTCCTCGAGACCTAAGCTGAACACTACACCCATTGTTTTTTCTGTATTTTGCATGGGTTACTAATTTTATACCTTTAAGCAGTGTCTTTAATGTCTACTTCTCGCATAAAATGTTTTCAGAAACATCTAGTGTACTGTTTAGCTGTAAAATGAGAACGTTTGTGACACGGCTGCCATGTTGAGATCAGTAGAGAAATACCAAACACCGCCCGCCAGACAGAGCAGATTTTCTCATTTTATAGCTAAACAGGACTACAAGATGTTTCTGAAAACATTTTACACAAGAAATAGGCATTAGAGTAACAGAATATTATTTCATATTTGATCGGCGCTGCCTAGTTTGACCGTTTGATCGGAGTTCACAAGTGATTGACAGCTGCAAAACAGCTCAGTTTTGTTATAAACCTTTGTGAAACAAAGCATTCATTCAACTTTGACATGCCTACACCCTGGAAAGGGATATTTGCCAATACTACAAATATCTAGCAAGAGAACTGGATGTTAAAGAGACTATTTTACACTAAACGATGACAAGCATAACAATTTACACAATTGTTTGTATGAAGAATCTCTCAATGTATTTTTTTATTGGTGTTACTGTAAGGTTTTAAAATCACACTGACTAAGCCCTTACTATAAAATGCCGGTTTACTACTGCATTGAGTCACTGTCAAGTCAACATTGTTGGTCTTATAGGAAACAAAAAGCCACCACTGACCTTTAAAATACATTCAGATACTGTATATTTCACTGTACAACTGATTTCCATTGGTACATGACACTTCTTGGGAGTTTCTATTACATCATGTGAGTTCCACGTTTGTCGTGGAGTTTGTGATTACAATGGGACTTTGACGTAAAAATGCCCTCGCCTTCCATTTCTGCGGTGTTCTTTGCCATAAATTACAGGGAAATCTAGATTTCTGCTGTGTTAATGTGAAAAGAAAAAGTGTCACAGTTAATTTCTAACATATTTGATTCCCTCTTGGAAACCATAGCACAGAGATACTATGACGATGTGTTGACTTTGAGGTATCTGAAGTCACGTGTCATAGCAGTATTAACACTTCATCATACGCCGAGCAGTCTGCCGCTGTGGGAGGAACTGCCTCGCTGGGCATATTAGGAAGTAGAGACAGGTAGCAGTGGGGCTTCAGTACTCTAACAAGACAAGCCGACAAACATTAAAGATGCATCATGAAGTGAGAAAATTATGACCCCCATTAATCAACCAATAGTTGCTAGTTTAGAAAGGTAAATCCACCCTTTAACTTTCACAGTATTCCCATTGTCTTGTAATATTCAAGCCAGGCAAGTTGTCCCATTTTGAACAGCAGCCCTCTACTTTCAGGTTTGGGAAAACTAATATTTAAGGCCAGTCAAAAGCATCTACTATTGACTTGAATTATCGACAAACCTCTTGTGGCCAAGTTTAAACTTGATCGCCAAATCATGACAATGTCAACTCACCATGCTCGTTCTCACAGAGAAGTGAATTTTCCACAGTATTCTTGTGTCTTGCTGATACTTCAACTGGCACAAGAGCTTTGCCTCCAAGTTTTTAATTTTTGACTATTAAAAAACAATAACATGGCTACCTTAATTGCTGTATGAACTTGTTTAATAAAACGTTAACAATCAATCTTAAATCACTTATATCCCTAGACACTTGATGGCATTGAATAGTGTTCTTCCAATCCCAGTTACAATTTGTCTAGCTCCATCTTCTAGCCACCACAATCAAGGAAACGCTCAACGCTTTCCTGAAATTAGCTGTACACAAATAATACCATCTGATAAGCCAAAAAAATAGCAAGGCTCACAAACTAATTTCAAATATTTTGCATTTTAAGTACAAAAATAATACCTAACATGCTTAGAAGATTCAGGACCTGCATGTGAGTGGCCAGTAGACTCAGCTTTCCACCTGAGGTGTGGGAGATGACCAACAGAGAGGCTAACAAACTGGACACCTCAGCGTTAAAGCGCCATGTTTAGTCAAGCCTAAAAGAGGACGACAAGAGAGTTAAGAACAGTGACCAATGTTGACAACTTCAATTTGTGATCTACATTACCATCTTTATTTTGAGTGTTTTTTATATTTCCTTGAACCAATAGGAATATGTGAACTGCTTTAGGGTGGATTTCCCCTTTAAACACTGTGCGTGCTGGTGCACGGAATTGTGCTGCTTATTTTAAGATGTAATTGAGCATCTGTACACACAAATCCAGTTGTTTTTCATATGGTGCTTTCTGGAATACTAAAGTTTTCCAGATGACATACAAGATGCTTTCTTAAATACAATGAAAAAATTGCAAAACTGATTAAAAAAAAAAAAACATAACATACACACAAAGTCTCAGGGAGACTAACGACAGTATAATTTTGAATTTGAAGGCAAGAAAGTTGGATGTAATATTTTGGAGGAATTTCCATTGTTGTCTTGAAGTCTCTTGGTTTTCATCAACGAATGGCTATCAGTCCGACATCAATCAGTTTCTGAATCTTCTGAGCAATGACTGGATTCTTTAAGTGGCTGCGGATCAAACAGAGAAAAAGCATTAATTTCTTGATGCTGAGAGCAGGCATTCAAACTCATTAGGGGTAAAAAAAGGTGGCAAATATGGGAACCTCCTTTTTTGTGCAATTTGGTGCATTATGGCCATGATTTTTTTTATCTTTAGCAAAGGCACCAATTTATGCTTGAAAAGTATAGAATAAAACATTTTACCTTCAAAAAGTATACTATTAGTGATGGAGTCTTATTATGTACTTATTTGAACTATCCAACTATATTTTAGAATACAAATAGCACAGATATCTACTTATTATCTTTATCGACTTTAAAAAGGCAACCAAAATCTGCATCAGTCAAAAGAAAAAAGTTAAAATTCTTGTCACTTTCATTGGTACACTGTCTCTTATTTTGACTGCACACTGACAATCTTTACTAATACGCCAGTAGTGCAAGTGTCAAAAGACAGATACAATCCTCTTGCCAGGGACTGAAGCAGCATTTTGCCAACTGGTAACTTTGGTAAACTATTTTCATTATAAAAATAAAGAACATTTCAAACACTTCTGTATTGCACAGTGCAAACACTGAAAAAACACTTTCCCAAAAAGGATCTCTCTCAATAGGCTATAAAACTGAAACCAGGATCGGCTCTTCACGAATCCCGAGGATGACCTATTTTGCATTCAAATCGGCGAATTTCGACGAAAGGTGCCAAGTTTGCAATGCCTGCTGAGAGACAGAGAGTGAAACAAAAAAAGTTGGTAAACTTACTCGCTAAGCGCCTGAGGGTCCTTCTGCATTTGCTCAAGGATCATGCGCATGGCAGGGTCACTCATAATCTGCTGCACCTCGGGATCACCCATGGCCCTTTTCTTCACATCCTCGGGACTGTCATTCCTCATGGTCTGACTGACCATACAGCGCTGCAGGCCTTCTGTGGCTTCCTGAATGAGGAGAGGGCACATGATGAAAAATTGATCATTACCCAGCAATTATGAATAAGTCTTAATACTTCCATCATCACAAGAGTATTTCAAAATGTCATACTTTTTCAAACTTCTTGATTTGTTTTATAGATCTTGGTGCTCAGAATTTGCTCAGATTTTGTCACCTAACCCTTACCAATACTACCGATACTTACACATAAATACCATGTTACCCATTTTCAGAAAAGTGATAGATTGAAACTATTACTTCAAGAAAGAGCAATTAAGTCACAGTACTTTTTACATTACTCAAAACATTTTTTAATTCAGGTAATGACCTATTATTTAGATCGGAAAAAAACAAAGTTATATCTAGCAAAGCCCGTCTTGCAGCCTCCCGACCACGGTCAGGAAAAGCAGGAAAAGTTAACACTAGGATCAACATCAGCCGGGCCTTCCATTCATGGAGGGACCTTCGTTTGGTAAGCTAACATTACTGCCTAGCATGTGAAATATACAGTGATGTGGTGGTTTTAGCTAGCTAATGTTACTAACGTTAATCGACATGATGCCTGTCAATCACGTTCAATCGTGTGTGTCAGTAGTGTGTGTCAGTTGTGCGAGCACAAACGTGAGCAACAGGACACTGACTTAACTGTCACTGTGTCACTGTTAAAAAGCAATTTCTGATTCTTGCAGAGAGTCCTTTTAAGTGCTAAACCTGGAACAATTGAGCCTTACTGAAAAATGTTATATCATGTAAATATACTAGTATATTTCCATACTTTTCCAAAATCTTTTGTCACATATCTTAAGTGTTCCAGACTTTTCTGAACTGTGGAGTAACCTGTAAAATACCTTTGAGGAAGGCTCAAGCTCCAGAGCCTTCTGGTACGCATCCATAGCTTTTGTAAAGTCTTTCATGGCCTCCAAGGCAGATCCTTTACGCGTGTAGCCTTTTACTGTGGAAATTAAGTGTAATATCAGAAGGACAGTTCAGAGTATAAAACACTACTTTATTAAAGTCCTACAAGCTAAATGTGAATTAAATGGTAATAAATACAAAGTTTCCTACTTACTGAAGGCGGGCTCAAGTTTGATGCACGCTTCACAATCCTGACAAAAAAACAACGAATGATTATCATAATATCATTTTTTTTAATCAGATTAGAATCTCATTAACTGACTCAGGGAGATGTTTATTGAGGATGCTGTACCTTCAGGGCAAGTTGAAACTCCAACAGCTTTGTGTAACAGGCAGCTCTGTTACTGAAGAGTTTGGCATCACCGGGGTTTCTCTTGATGGCTTCGGAGTAATGCCTCATGGCTAAGGGGTAGTCTCCTGTGGGAAGGAAAAGAGGAGTTTATCTTAATAGAAGTTCTTAAAAGAAGAATCAAATGACAGTGATCAACCAAAGAGCACTACAACCATTACACATACCTTTCTGGAAGGCGTCGTTGCCCTTGCTCTTCTCTTCCAGTGCTAAGTCAGGGTTGATGTAGGCTTGTTTCTCCTCCTCCTTCAAGATCTTCTCTGCCTGCAGAACCAATTACAGTCTCAAGGTATAAGTCAAGTGCCCACTTCCGTTCTTATTCCCTGTCCACATGCAAGTCTAGCAGAACTTTTTAAAATTCCCTTAAGAGGCAAAAAGTCTGGATAAATAAATACTTTCTAATGATGTGACTTAGAACCATAAAGCTCCATTCAGTGGGGAATCAACTTGCACTGCACCTGTAGACACTTCTTCAAAACGTCGGGTGTACGATGCTCCGTCAAACTCTTGTTGAAATACTGAACTGCTTCTTTGTATTTATCCTGCTTGAAGTATGAGTTTCCAATCCTAGCCAAGGCCCTATAGAAAGAGAAGGAGGAGACAGATAAAGACAAATATATTAGATCAGAATGCAGTGATCTGACATTCTTATTCTCTCTTTTATTTGTACACAGCAACTCTTCGGCACAGCGTTATCACTATCACCAACTTTAGAGACATGTTTCAACTTCTTCTCCTTACTCCGTTGCTGTCTATGAGGGACACAGGATTGTTTTCCTCTAAAAGGGGGCGTGTTAATGTGAGCCTACTCTGGATGACATATTGCCGGCCTGATGTATAACAATAATTCTTATGAAACAAATAACAAGAACCACAGTCACACAACCACCTCTGTGCTGCTGAACAAAATCCTCAAGTCGAATAGACAGATAATTTGTGTCCTACTTCAACATCACTACATCTTCTTTGGCCAGTTTGTAGTGGGAAGCAATAGAGCAACACTGCCACCTAATGGTTCTTGTATAACACAATTTCTCTGGACAAATGTTCCAGATTAGAAAGTAAATAAATTAGTAACTATATGAGTCCTACAAGACCCACCAACAAAAAAAAAAACAGTCCTGCCCTCTAGGTTGAGGGGCAGAGAGTGGCTAGATTCATCTCGCAGGCCATAACACTGCTGAATTCTTGAGCTCATGAGATCATCACCTGACACCTTCCCACTATACTGTCACCTTAGCTCTATATACCCAATATACTCTACTTATTATTTACCATTTTCCAAACTGTTTACACCTGTGTGTATCTATCTATCTATCTAGCCATCTATTTATTTATACTACATTCCTGTTTACATTAAGCTTATCCATTTGAAATACTGCCATCCACAAATTTGTATTTAAATTACTTATTATATAGTTATTCATGTTTATACTTAAGCCACATAATTTAACTTGCATTATTTTACTTACTCACTTTTACTGTGAGATTTTCCTTTTTTAAGGGTAACTTGAACTTGATTCAATCCAGTAAAGAAAAAAATGTAAAATGAAAAAAAAGACAAATACTTCTCACAGAACTCACTTTGCAATTTGTCTGTAGTCTTCCCGGTTCTCTCTGCCAACATCGATGGCCTTCTCACACAGCTCTCGGCACTTCTCAAAATCTCCCTTCTCAAAGTACACAGCTTATGGGAGAACAAAAAGGAGCACACATTTAACAGTGATTGAAAGTACAGGTTATAATCTGTCGGGTCAATATTTCGGTCCATTTCTATATTTCTGAGCGATTGGAGCGCCTTGGTGGCCGAATGTCCACAGCGCATGCCACATGAACTGCAACCAGCCAGGGGACCTTTGTTACATGTCATACCTCCCTCCCCACCATTTCCATTTTGCCTCTACACTGTTATCTGTCAAATAAAAGGGGAAAATGCCAAAGTAATAATCTTTGAAAAGAAAAAATGTAAATCATTTCTGAGAGATTCATAAGCAGCCTATACGCCCACGTCAATAATGTGACAATTTGAATTTAAAAATGTGTTGTTGGCAATCACATTTTTTCCTCCAAACTGAGTATTTTGTTGTGGTACTCAGCCGAGTGGCAGCAACTCCAACAAATCACAGAGTCTGATTGGGGAGGAGATTTTTCCATCCGATTTTTTTCAGTAGACAAAGCAGCTTAATTCTATATATGAGGAAATCTAGTTTGTTTTATGCACTTTATGGGTCAATCAGCTCAAATGTGTGAGGCTGGCATTTGTGAGAATATGTACCTGCTTGATTAGATATGTAGGTCATGTTGGTGGGGTCATGTTTGATTGCTTCTTCATAATGTTTCAGCGCTGCACCAAAGTCCTTATTCTTATATGCAGTATTCCCAAGTTCCTTCTCTTTCATAGCCTGTTAAAAAAAAGGAAATTAGAGGATTAAAAAAAATCAGAATAAGGAATCATCAGAAGTGGCAAAATGGCTTAAATTACGATGAATCAGTTCATCGTACTTTTAATAATAAATCATTTTCACCTTTCTCTTGTTTTCGGGAAGGTCTTCCTCTTTGGGAGGAGGTGGCTGAGTGTCTTTGGGTTTGGTGGGAGGAGGGGGAGTGGGCTCGTCATCTTCTTCCATCTCAGAGAGATTCAGTCCGAGCAGCACAGAGAGAGTGGTCATCACTCTGGGATCCTGCAGCTTCCTGCAAAACAGTCAGGCAAACAAATGCATTTCTAATACCACAGTATTTTCACAGTATATTCCAAATTAACTTGAGATTCTGATATATTTATTCATTTTAGATTCTTGCCTCTTTAGTATTATACATACTAATGAATACTGAGCCACAAAACAGAAGATGATCTTATGGAATATATGGAATGACAGTGGGACTACAAATACTATGTAATATTGTCACTGAGCAACAACATTTCTCAATACTTCTCCAGTCATTTTGTGCAATTCTACCCAAAATAATTCTCTTTTTGTTTCTCAGTCCTGCTTCAACACATAATTGGTTAGCCATAAAAGAGGGAATGTTGTTAAAGCTGACACATTTTTGAAAATGCACATACGTGCCAAGCTCCGATGGTTTGTTCCTGAGCTGCTCCAGCAGTTCTCTGTAGCTGGAATCTGACAGTAGCTCACGGGTCCGAGAATCATTCTCCAGCTTCTGATACAAGTTGGGCATGGCGAAGGGGTTCATCATTGATTTCTCTGGTGACGGTGAAGCAAAAAGAAAATCACGGTTATTTGTGTAATTTATATGGTCACATAGAAACACTCAGGATGCCAACCCATCTTGCACTGGTAAATGGACTTGCATTTATATATTATATTCTAGTCTTCCGACCACTCAAAATGCTTTACAGTACACGTCAACATTCACCCATTTACACTAGGGCTGGGACGATACACCTATCTCCAGATTCGATACTATCACGATACTTTGGTGCCGATTTGATATGTATGGCCATTATTAAGTATGGCGACTCAACAAGTTTTGCAATTCGATAATACGATTTATTGCTATTTTTGTTACCTTTTTAAACACTAGACCATGGGAAAAAGCTGAATCATACACTTCTAGGGACTTTTAATTTTGAAAATATCTAAATTGATACAGTAAAAATGTTTTCTTTGCAGCATGCATGTAGTCAGAGATGTCCTGAAGTCAAATATATCAGTCTTTGTCAAGCATTATTTATTAAATGTTTTCCACAACCCAAAAATCAAAGAATAAAAGACATTTCCCTCACAAATTAGTGGTGTTTTCTTTTTAATTTATAAGGGACATGTCATGTTTAATACTTCTGGTTAATAAAATCCAATCAATCTTATTTCCATATATGTATTTTGTATATACAGTTCCCTTTGTTAACACCTTATTTTGAAAACCGTACGTAGTCACACGTGTATACTTCCGCTAACTTTGCCAAGTCTGTTGCTAGCTCTGCCATCAGCTCCGTTCTCTTTATACATCCATGGTCAGCTCCATCGGGGGCCGTTTGAATGCATTTAACATAAATGTCATTATGTGGGTGCTCTACGGTTGTAGCGTCAGCCGATTCGACCATGGAGATGAGAGTGACGGCTGGCTTGACCGCACGTTACCGCAATACGATAATGGTTCCTGTCCATGACATAGTTAGTATGCAGCTTTAGCCATGATGTTCCGCTTTTATTGTTGTCTTATGACAATCTCTCCCCTGTAACCCCAACCGCTTGTCCGCTGTATGAATGAATCACAACACTCAAAACCCAAGTGGACTGCCTACTCTCTTTTTTGTAAACTTTAGCACTCACAATGTGATTTTACTTCAGTGGTCCTGTCAGCACCCATCTCTAAGTGCTCTACCCACGTAGGAGGGAAAATTGACTCACAATTTTCACATCATAATGCCACTTTTTCTGTAGAATAAAAGACATCACAAATTCAACAGTTTCTACCTGCAAGCCGGGCTTCAATGTTCTGTAAACCCTCCTTTAGCTGCTGATTATTTGGCTCTTGCCGGAGTCCCTCGTGGTAAGTTCCTTTAGCGTCCTCCAATCGGCCAAGAAATTCCAGTGCTGCAGCTTTGCGGGAATAGCCCTGGTTGATCAAAATTGAAAGATTGTAGACTGCCTTCTCAATTTTAATTCCTAAATATCTTTTCAACAGAAAAATAATGGCAGTACACATGACATCTCACCTTGCCCCAGTCAGGCTTGATCTTGATGGTCTGACAGGCATCCTGGAGAGCATTCTCGTAGTTGCCTTTCTTGGCGTAGGCAGCTGAGCGGTTACTGAACAGGACATGGTTTGAAGGGTCGAGGGCCACAGCTTCGGTGTAGCAACGTACAGCCTCATCAATATTTCCTGCACTCAGCGCCTTGTTGCCTTGGTCTTTCAATGCTGAAACCTATGAGCCAGGAAGATACAATCAAATTAAACATTAAGTGACAAATGCACAATACTACAGCTCTCCTGCTCTGTCTGTCCTACACAAAAGCACATGCACATAATCTCCTATATAGATCTGACGAATGAGAAGACATCTTCTGGCAGCTGCCACTGACAGAACTGGAAAAAAAAACATCGACAACAATTCAGCTGTTCATGTCAGACAGGTGCGGCAGTGATGCAGAGAGATAATATAGCTTTATTTTGTTAATGTAAATTCTCTGTCCTCCAAGTACAATATACTCTTTCAGCCTGAAAATAAGATGACCCAGTGGTTAGCTTAGAAGGTTTGAATCCACCAAAGATAACCCCACTTTTTAAAATGTCTGTTGCAGAAAACAAATAGCGGGAGAGAATGAAAAAGTACTGGTTTGCTAGTATACAGATTGTTTTCCAACACCTCGTCACTTGTTGGTTGCTTGTTGCAGTTGGACAATTTATCACACTGCATCTCCACAGTATGTGATGGAATAAATTACACACTGAGCAAAAAGAAGCACCCCTCTGTTCTAATAAGAGGCTCTCCATCCTTTCTGGCTTCATTTGACCACTATGTGCCAACACTAAATGTGCATTTACAATGATCTCAGGCGAAGAACAAGGAGTGTTGACTGGCATGGCTTTCCCTCCACTGTCACCAGATCTAATCCGATCAGAACACCTTATAACACTTGAAAACATAAAAGGTAAAACATGGCAACATTACATCATCAGGCTGTATTTTCAGTTAATACTAAGCAATTGTTTGACTACGATTTGTAAAAAGTAAAAACGTTTCTAGTACAATTTCTGTATATTTCACAATTCTTTACCTAATATTCCAACCAGCCGCATCCCTGACAAATTATAAATCAGTGAAATTAGTTACAATTAGTATGATCCAAATAAGACCGATAGTGATACCTGGGCTTTAGGTATCGGCCTATACAGAGCACCGATCTGATACCAGTGTTTAGTTAATAAGCTGTATGCCTCACTGTGTGGAAATCACTGCTCTTTTATGTGTAAGGCTACATCGGTGCATCCCTAAATCCATGTAAACAGCTGCGTACTTTCGAAAACCAGGGCTGTAATCAAAGATATTATGAGAATAAGTAGGTAACTCAAGCAAGGGATAACCAAGAGTGATTATCTCAGTGAGGTCTAGTTACTGATGATGATGCTTTCTTTTGGATACTGTCATTGGTGCATCAGGAAATCCCAGTACACTTCTTTTAGCCATTAGGAATGAAATCATAATCCATAATCACAAACCAATGAAAAATTAAAATTGAGACTGGAAGGATAATACACTATAGATTTACTGACACTTCAGCTGGTCACTTAAGTGTCTGTGATGGAGGCACTGTGGGTGTGCAAAGTCTTTTACTGCCTTTTTTTGACCTGTAAGGTGCTTGTTGTACACCTTATTTCCTGTAATGTCTAGTGGCCTTACCAGATAAGTTATGATGTAGGGATGTCACGAGAACCTAGTTGGTACTGAAGTATGAAATTCTAACAAATGTGACGGTACTCGTTTTCTTCGGTTCCGAACAATGCCTGTAATGGTCATTTGGTACCGGAGCAGAGGTACTGGAGATGCAATTCTTCCGGATCTATTGGGGGCAGTATACGCTTACAAATGTTCTCATCTGCCGTGAAATGAAGGAAGAAGAAGAAGAACGCCGTAACAGCACAGAAAAAAACAACAACACGAGACGTGGAAGATGGCAGCTGCTGCAGCGCTACCTTCGCCTTAACTCGTTGAGAAAACAAATAGCAAGAGTCGGGTATGGAAGTACTTTGCGTTCGAGGCGGATTTACAAGGAGTAATAATAGATTAGCAAAAACCAGTATGCGGTGCAGTAACGGTGCCGTCGTACTTTTCTTTCCAAAGGAGGAAATACTTCCAATTTAGCAAAGCCCCTCAAAGACAGACATCCAGACAATATTATTTGTTTTAAATACTTGAAGGCTACATGCCACTGTTCTGTTTTGCAATGTTAATAGACATTTCTTTTTATTTATTACTTAAAGGCTACATGCCTCTGTTTTTTGTAATGTTCAAATGTTTTAATAAAGGAGTGCATGTTGAATTACGTGGGATTTATTGTTTTTTTTTTATCGTGGTATCGAATTGGTATCGAGAATCGTGTAAATTCACTGATATTGGTATCGACTACTAGATTTCTGGTACCGTGACATCCCTAGTCATTGGTGCATCAGGAAATCAGACTACACTTAATTTTGGCCATTAGGAATGAAAACATAATCCATAAATCACAAACCAATGAAAAATTAAAATGGAGACTGGAAGGATAATACACTATAGATTTGCTGACACTTCCGCTGGTCACTTAAGTGTCCAGTGATGGAGGCACTAAACCAAACCTGTGATCACTGATTAATGATTGGGAACATACAGTACATATGTAAATTGAATGTAATGTACAATGTTGTATTATGTGATTTTATGTAAGATGTGCTATTCTGTATTTTTTTTTTTTATTATTTATTTTCTTCTTCTTAAAAGCCTAACCAGGGACAAGGTCTGCAAATGAGATATGGCTAGAAGTCCTATATACCTTGCATCGGTTGCACTTTGATTAAGTGTAACAATGCCTATGTATTGTCCCTGTCAAATAAACTATTAAATAAATAAATAAACTGTGGGTGTGCAAAGTCGTTTACTGCCTTTTTTTTTTACCTGTAAGGTGCTTGTTGTGCACCTTATTTCCTGTAATGTTTAGTGTCCTTACCAGATAATCTATGATGACTTGCGAACTCAGGTATAATAGTATATATCCCTCAAATCCCTCTCTGTAAATATGAAACCAGTTGCAAGAAACCTGGGTGTTTTGTTTGACACAACACTTTGAGTCACAAATAAAACGGGTGGTGCAATCCTGCTGATGCATCTCAGAAACATTTAACACCCTTTATTCTGGTCTCAACCAAACTTCAATACATCGCCTGCAACTAGTCCAAAACGCAGCTGCTAGACTGATCACAGCTACGAGGAGATTTGAGCACATCACTCCGGTTTTAGCTGCACTTCAATGGTTGCCTGTCAAATTTAGAATTGATTTTAAGATTTTATTATTAACTTTTAAAGCTCTGCGTGGTTTGGCACCAAGATACATCACTGAGCTCCTTACACCCTATGTGCCGCCTTGTAACCTGAGGTCCTCTGACTTGGCTCTACCCAGGTTGTACCCAGGTCTAGGCTGGTGACTAAGGTCTTACCGGTTGTACCCAGGTCTAGGCTGGTGACTAAGGTCTTACCGGTTGTACCCAGGTCTAGGCTGGTGACTAAGGTCTTACCGGTTGTACCCAGGTCTAGGCTGGTGACTAAGGTCTTACCGGTTGTACCCAGGTCTAGGCTGGTGACTAAGGTCTTACCGGTTGTACGCAGGTCTAGGCTGGTGACTAAGGTCTTACTGGTTGTACCCAGGTCTAGGCTGGTGACTAAGGTCTTACCGGTTGTACCCAGGTCTAGGCTGGTGACTAAGGGTGATAGGGCCTTTGCCATCAATGCCCCTAGACTGTGGAACAGCCTACCTCAGGACCTCAGGTTAACTAGCTCTACTACCCATTTTAAATCTCTTTTTAAAAACCCATTTTTATAAAAAAAGGTTTTTTTTAACTCCGTAAGGCAACAGCTTGGTGCACCTTTTCCCCACACCTTATATTGTCCTCTTTTGGCTTATGTGTAGTAACTAATTGTTTTGATACCAGCTGGTTACAGGTTTTAGTTTTCTCATTATTTGGTCTTTATGTTTTGTTCTTTTATTGTTGTTTTTATTTTGTCTGTATTTCATTGTATATGTGCAAGCACTTTGAAACTATGTCTAGAAAGGTGCTACACAAATAAAGATTATTATTATTATAATATTATATAGAGGTAAAATTACTGTCTCATAATTAACGCATCACCAACAAAATACTTGAATTGTGGAGAGAACGCGGCGGTTGACGACAAAATGCGGTTGTAGCCATGACAGCGGCGCCGTGTGCATCTCGAATGATCCTCCGGGTGTTGAGGAGGACAACGATGAAGCTGATCCAAAAATACTCCCTGCAGCATGCAGCATGTGCTACTGACGGACTGCCGCAATTTAGCTGTCAGCCCTCTGGCACAACATGTTAACACTGGCTCTTAATTACGCCTTTCATTTGTCACCTCATTAATGATTGCGTCCACTCTGTGTGAGCTAACGTTGAGCTGTGACACAGTGATTTGCTAACTTGGGAGTTAACTAGGGGATCAAGCCGGTGATTTGCGAACTGCTTTGTTATATATCGAGGCACGGACTAACAAGGGCTTACGTTACAGTGCTAGGCAAAACCTCACTGTGGTATTTTCAATTATAAAGCAACATTAAGTCATACGCGTTAGTTAGCTTAACGGTTAACGTTAGCTAACCTTGTCGTGTGCGTTCATAGATTAGCCACAAACAGATGAACACAAACAGTTAACCCAGATACATTTACACATTTGGGAATCCAGTTTAACTACATTGCAGTCTTGTGTAGGGTAACAAGCTCAAGCCCAATCAGACAATATGAGCCAAACAGCTCCAACACATTACTACCGGATTGACGCTAAGCTAACAAGCTAGGTAGCTGTGTGATATTAGCAAACAGTGTTAGTCCCAGTGTAAAGAGGCTGCTAACTTCACTAACGCCCACATTAGTATTGTTAAGACTCTTACAAGTAAAGAAACCCGTCGATATTTCTAAAATATGTAGATAGGCGAGTAATAATGAATGTAGTTGCATGACACTCACTTTCTCCATGGTGCAAGCATGAGGTTCCTTCCAGAAACTACTGCGGACTAGCGCCTCCCACTGAACAACATGCAGGTTGCCAGTTTGGGATGTAGAAAACCCGCAATCAACGTTCATTATTTCTGAGGGAGAATATATAGCCCCACTCCCTGAAACTTCGAGAAGATGATGGAAAAGAACAAGCATGTGTTACACAATATGTGTTACATGCTCTCCAAGCAGTACAGAGCTGGGGAATTGGCTGACTGATTACTTTGGGGACAGATGAGTTAGTTGAGGACCATGGTTGGAAATGAGAGGGCAAAAAAACTGACAATAACCTGATATTTTCAGGTGGAATTTCATTCATTCATTCATTCATTGTCACTGTGCAATATCATTTTCCACTTGTGCAATTTCGTCAATAGTCTGTTTATTGTCAATACTGTATATACTGCTCCTATTTTTATACATCCTTCTATTTAAATGGTTCATATTTTGTTACACTTTGTTTAGCTCTTTTTTTTACTGTGTTAGCTGATGCATCTTGTTTTTTGCACTATCCCCTTTGCTGCTGTACACTATAAATTTCCCCACTGCGGGACTAATAAAGGAATATCTTATCTTATCTTATCTTATCTTATCTTATCTTATCTTATCTTATCTTAAAACTCAACACTGAAGTGTGGAAAAAAAAATAATATTTAGGTAAATCATTAAGTCTTTCATGTGTAATTTGAAAGTTGGTGGTGCGTACACAAAACATATATTACATTCATGAGTAAAACCTATAAATAGTACATTTGCATGGGCTTTTATAGGAACTTATAAGGTAATATGATGTCATCATATGACATAACATGTCGCCATTGATAGATACATTTATATGCCATCATTATATGACATAATATGATATTCCATTTTCATCATATGATGTACAGAAGGTCAGCTTTAAACATTTTTTGGCTTCTGGCCAGTGAGGATTACAGCCAGGTTTCCCATTGGTTTTACTGCCATAATACAAATACTAATACATAATACTACCATATTTGAGGGCAACAGTGGATTGGCTTGGTTCGAGTCCCAGCACGGACCAAGTATACGGAGTGTGGACTGGTAGCTGGAGAGGTGCCAGGTTGCCTCCTGGGCACTGCTGAGGTGCCCTTGAGCAAGGCACCGACCCCCTAAAACTGCTCCCCGGGGGCTCTATAGTAGGTGCCAACTGCTCCCAATATATATACTAGGATGGGTGAAATGCAGTAGCTAAATTTCACTGTGTGCTGTGCAATGTGTGACAATAAAATTGTATTTACATTTACATAACTGCTAGTGTTTGTGGGCTACATATATCTCTCTCATTGGCAGACTCAGATAATTTGAACCCCATGAAGACAATGTAGTTCAAATCTCAATGTTATTAAGTCACACCAGACCGTGTGGACATACACCGTATACTTGGGAAATAAATAAATGGGTTTGATTTCCAAGCATTTACAGTAAAGGGGATCAGATGTAGGCTTCCACCCCTATCTTACTTCCAACTCATTATAACTACAGGATGCTACACATCCGAACAGTTTCTTTGTCATAGCACAATCTCCTTTTATCAGACCTTGTATAAGCCACCCCCATAAGGATATAATTTTTTTTACATCAGAACATAAGTGGTGCTACAGCAATCATGACTCACTGACTGAATAATACGTTTTGGACTCCAGAGCAGAAATGAAAGAGATTCAGAGGATTCAGCGAGCAGCTGAAATGATGAGTTGCGTTTCTCACCTGGGATAAAGACTAATCAACTGTGTGTTTGCTGATCTATAGTTTCTCAGAGGTAAAAGATGTAGTGGAGGCCATCCCGAATAGACCATTCATGCTGCTGTTGCCATGGATTCACCGACCGAGGAAACACAAGACAGTGAAGCTGTGTGTCAAGATCAAAGAGTGGCCTTCAGACTTTCAGCAAGGATCTCACACAGACATGCTGAGGCTGAGATAAGATTAGCCTCAGGCTCTGTGCAAAACGAAGGGCAGACCAGAGCAGGTAGGTGCGTAGCTTTTGACCTTGTCTTTCTTTATAGACTCTCCAACAGGATGTCCCCATCTCTATTCACTTTAGTTCATCCCCTGAATCATCGTGAGGAGTCAAGTGAGGGCCACATATGAGCAGAGCATTGCAACCATACCTGGACTGTAACAAATGACATGAAGCTTATAACATGTGCATGTCTCCTTTACAGATTTCCAGTTCTTTGATAAGTATTTAGGTTCAGAATTCTTTTTTTTTCTTCCTGTGGCTAGGAGGAGCCTATCAGGGATGAGGGAGAGGAACTGATACTTGTGTCTGAAACTACAATAGAAAAGTCTCATAGAAGCCCTACTTGCTGTATGTCCGCTCTCTGTTTATCGATCTCATTTTCCCTTCACTTCTTGTTTTGCAGGTCAAGTTCATTCACATCCCTCTTTCATTAATGCCTCAACTATTGTGATTTTGACAATACTTTTTTATGTGCAAATTGAAACATTTAGCATTCTTGGACAAATCCCCTAATGTGACCTTTTTCCTTTTATGTTCACAAACATTCTTCAAAGACATGCAGTATAATTTAACATTATTATTGACAGTTTAGGTAAAACAACTATGGCTGTGTGTGTTGAGTAATGGTTTGTTCCTTGCAAGCAAGAGGAAGAATAGTTGATCACTGTTATACATACCAGTCTAAAGAGTTACCAAATCATCAAATAATTTTGATCTAATACCTGGGTGGTCAACTGCTCAGTCAAAGTCTAAGTCATTCCTTACTGTATTGAAAATTGGGATTCAGGTCCTATAGTTATTTTAAATTTAAAAAATCCCTATTTAATGTAAGGGATATGTTTTTAATTTTTGCGTACTGGCCAAATACAGCAGAAACATTAAAAACATTTACATACAAAAGAAGCATAGCGAAAACATTAACAAAGAGGTGTGCCAAACATAAAAGGACAACAGAAATGAAACAAAACCAACATAAAATAAAAAAAACAATAAAAAAATAAAATAATAAATAATAAGAAAAAAAGACCACGCGAGAGTATGACAATAATTTCACTTAAAAACTTTAAAGATATTGCCTATATTCATTGTTTTCATTGCTTTTTTGTTTTGTGAGGAAGAAATTGTTGACAGATATAATTCTATTTCTTTCATAAATAAAAAGAAATTAGGCTTTTTTTGGGTAAATTTGCACTTGTGAATGTGGAACTTCGCGAGAATTAAAATTAAATTAATGAGAAAAAATGCATTACTGTCTTTGTCACTGTAATCATAGCAATTAAATATAATATTTCTATAGTACAGTGCAAAATCTGAGAAAATGTTAACAAGTATAAAATTATTGACATCTTTCCACAATTCACATGTAAATGAGGACTTCCGAGCTTTGTTAGGGGAACGTGAAGGCAACATCTGTCACCAGTGTTTTGGCGCGTGTCGCTAAACTGTAAACGTCATAATTGTGTCTATAAGGTAAAAACTTCTGTTAACTTTAACGTTAAAAAATGAGTTATTAATTATGTTTATGTTCATAGAAAAGAACTTGGGCTTGTAAAGAACAATTACAACTGGTAGCTGTGCGTTTCAGCTGTCATGGTAACGTACCAAGCTAAATTGAACTGTCTAAAATGTTAATGCTAGCTTTTAAGCTAAACTAGCTCATTTACTGTACAGCTGCTAATCTCACAAAGCACCAAAATATAAACTGGTTTACCTTTTCAAGTCTTTCCAACTGAGTTAACCCAACACTTTAGCGGGCCAACACTAACCAGAACATCAGTTTTCAAGTGTTTTCCATGTTTTATTGTGTAACAGCAGGTAATACCACCAAGCCACCACAATGAGGAGACAGGAGAACCAGCCAGCCAGGCCAACAGGTGTGTGAAAGAGATATGTACTCCACACTATTACACTTACTCTACACTATACATCCTATATACCACTTTATAGACTGCACATATGTACATATTACACTTATTTATTGCACATACTACATTTATTTATTGACGGACTGTATACATTATGTTCACCCATTCACTCTGTATATATATTTATATCTCTATTATTGCTTTTATAATTCTTTTTATACCTTTATACCTCTCCTGTGTTTCACTCTGTTTGCTGATGTTGCTGCTTTGACACCTTAATTTCCCTACGGGGATTAATAAAGGTTCATCTTATTTTATCTTATCTTATCTTATATTATCTTGCTATTATTCAATATTATTTTCTTCCATAAACTTAAATTGTGTGCATACAAATACACTCTAGAATAAGCAGAACCCAATTTCTATTGTTAGATTTTTTATCTAACGTTATACCACAAGACACATACTAATCACAGAACCTGGCAACCTATTAACATGAGGAAATGAATATTCTATTTTTTAATACTTTATTTAGAAAGTTCAATATAGTAGTTACATAAACATGTTCAGATTGTGTTTTTTTCTGTCTTTTTTCTTTTTATTCATCTTCTTTTCCTTTCCTTACATTTTATTTGTGGTATAATTTATTTATTGTTTATACTGTGAAATATATTTGCTGAATTCTTTTTAATGGAAAATCTGAACATGTTTATGTAACTACTATATTGAACTTTCTAAATAAAGTATTAAAAAATAGTATATTCATTTCCTCATGTTAATAGGTTGTCAGGTTCAGTGATTATTATGTGTGTTTTGTGTTATAACGTTAGATAAAAATATTACAATAGAAATTGGGTTCTACTTATTCTAGAGGTGTATTTGTATATACACAATTTAAGTTTAAAGAAGAAAATAATATTGAATAATAGCAAGGTAATATTTCAAATATCCTAATATACTGGGCAGCCTGATAAGTTCAGATATGTTTTGTCTCTGTGTCCACCAGGCAGCCTGTCTGTGCCGCTCTTTAACCAGAAAAAAAGAAACAGAGTTCCTTTGACATCTACTCCCTCTGAGAATGAGTTCTTCTCTCACAGTGAATACATGGCCAGCACCAGCACCATCTCAGCTACATCTCATGGCACATCAGGTGAAACATCCTACTGTATTTCAGTCACTAGGTGGCAGTGCACCCAAAGAAAAAATATTACATTTGAATACATTTTAAAAATGCAATTGTTGCTCTTGAATACTGTGTAATGTCTCACTGGTCAAAATCACCATCTCCTGCTGAATCACACAAGAGACCATTTTACATAAAACACAGGAAAATGTTGGAAAACGTCTCCCCATGAATTAAGATACACAGCTACAGATAGAGGAGGCCGCTATAAGATTTTTCTCTGAGAATCCTCAGGTACCTATGGATGTTACCAGGCCTCAGCTCCGTCCTCTGGTGCTCCACAAATCCTCCAGTGGAACAGGCAGGGCATCCAACAGCCTACTCCTCCACAGCAGTATGGCAGCAACAGACCTGCTCCTGGACCTGCCCCTGCAGTGAGAACCTATACACCCCTACCACATCCATACAAAGCTGGAGGCACAAGGTATGTTTTAATGACTTTCTGACCATTAGTACGATGACCAGTTGTTTGATCTATTGGTCATAGTACATTAACAATGAAAAATGCTGAAAAATATTTTCTCAAATAATAAAAGTTAACCATCCAGACACCTGAGAAACTGCTGGAAAGGTTTACAGAAATATGGACACCATCACTTTGTTCCAAGCAGCAAACAATTTGTCAGTTTGAGCTGAGTCCTTATTTTACTGTAACTTGATTTGCTCATGACAGGAGAGAGTGTGTACCTGGCTAGCACAGACAACGTATAAAAACATAGACCAAAGGAATTAAAATGTTGTAATTTCAATAGTATAATTTTCAAGGTTCAAGCAAGGTTCTTTTAATGTCATATGTCAATTCCAGCTAAGCAGCAATTGGCAATGAAAGTCTTTGATCTCAGGTTCGTTTAACAATGCTCATAAAATTTGTATATATAAAAGGAGAAATCACACAAGTAAAAGTAAAAGCAAAATGATAATCTAAGGCATAAAATAGTGCAGTTAAAATAAATATAAACATAAGTAAATATAAAATAATGTAAATTTGTAATTCGTTGACGACAATATTTCAGATGGGAAAACTGAATGTAAACAGGTTCTAGTATGTATATGCATGATGAGAAGTAATATTTGTACACAGAGGTGTAAACAGGAATGTCGTATGTAATAATGAAAAGTACTAAAAATGTATATATACCGAGGTGTAAAAAGGAATGTAGTATGTATAGAGAAGTAATTAATATGTTTATATATATATACAGAGGTGTAACTGTTTGTAAAAAAGTAAAGTACTGGTGTTTGGTGTGCGCTGGGTTTCAATTTCAGATCCCAATATGTGAAAATAGGTTTATGTATTTTCATTTTCAGCGCTAAAATGGGACAGCCCAGCAACCCAGTGAGACAACAGAATTTCAGCCCCAGTGTTAACTCCACGCAGAGCAAATATCAAGCCCCACACATCAGCGAGAGTGCACAGATCAAGCCAACACCCCATACTGGGTTCTCTCAGATGGGTCAGCAGTCATCTTACAGACAGCCCAATCCCACACATCAGTATTCCCAGCAGCAGCCCAGACCTTTGCCTGCACCTGTCCCACCACCCCCCAGCAGGCCCTCTGCTCGTGCAACGCCGCCACAAAACAACTCCTGGAAGTTTACTAACAGCTTTGGGCTGCAGAAATCCCCCTTTGAGGGAAACAAGAGCACAAATCCACCTCAGGCTGTGCAACAAACTCAGGTAGAAAAATATGTAAAAAAAAATATAATAAGAATACACAAACAATTTAAAATGTGCCATTGATGTTTCTTGATATTATTCTGATCACTGCAGCATTCATGTTTGTGCTCAGCAGGTGAGATTTCCAATGAAGCCAGCCGTTGAAAACTCACTGAGAATCCTGACTTCAGTTATTGCTGGCATGAGACACTGGAGCCAGTTCAAAGACAAAGTCCCATACATGTTTGAGCTATTCGGTCAGTTGATTAGGAGTTGCTGCCGTATCTGATGTGTACTGTTAAGTATTTTTAAACACCATTAAACTGACAGGCTGTGCTCCTCCCTCAGCTACTCTGGACTCTGCGGTCACACTGGGTCGCCACGGAGCCAAGAACTTCCTCATGAGAGACGGGAAGGACGTTGTGCCGTGTATCTTCTATGAAAATGTGAGTTTCGTCTTGAGAAGTAAATTGAATGAATGTCAATTTGCCCCCATTAACTTGCCCTGAATCTCCTCAGCTTCAGTCAGATAAAACAATGGCCTTTTATTAAAAATGATTTTGTGTTATCCATGTTTGGTATGCAGGAGTACCTGTGAGGGTTTCTGGACAATATTTGTCATTGTTTTGTGTTGTTAATTGATTTCCAATAATAAATATATACCCAAATTTGGATAAAGCAAACATATTTGCCCACTCCCATGTTGTATTAAATACTTACAAATCTCCCTTTAAAGCACATTTTGAACAGATACAAAATGTATGATTAATTTGCGATTAATCATGATGAACTATTTTAATCAATTGAAAAACCCTAATTTTAAGTGTTTGCAAAACATTAAATATCACTGGAATCTGACTTAATCTTCATTTGTGTCTCTTGTCCAACAGGAGCAGGAGCTGCCCCGTCTCATCCGTGGTCAAGTCCATCGCTGTGTGGGAAACTATGACCGCAGCAGGGATGTCCTGATGTGTGTGTCCGTCAGACCCGGCCTGCCCTCGGAGCTGAGGAACGCTCAGGAGGCTGTCAAAGCCTGCGACGCAGAAATGAGAGCGCTGGCCAAATTACTCAGTGAAGTCTGAGCATGAGTAGGTATCTACAGCAGCACAAGACTGATAGTACAGAAAGTACACCAGTATTTGATGAGAGTGAATGAGAGCCAAGCTTATATAGTAATAGATAACTCTTGTTATGGGTAGATGTTTAAAGTATTATTAAAGTGTTTGACCTGTAGAGGGCGCTGTTGCGCAGTTGTACTGAAATTTAACAGTTGAACTCACTAGCATGTTCTGGCGTTTTTTTGTATTTGAAAGAAATATATAAAGAGTTGTTTCGTTTTAACGGAAAGTAAAGCCTCTCTTTTTTTGTAAGTTCTGAAATATTTTTTATTACAAAGAAAATTCACAGAACAGCAAACATTGTTTCGAGGTTAATTCAGGTAAAGCAAACACGATGAGGTAATATCTCAAAATATATCTTTTGAAAAACGGGGCAGTTAAGAATAACATGTGATATCAATTACAGTTAGTTTATTTACAGTCAAACATCACAATGGAAAAAACAAGAATTCTAATCTACCAAAACAGCTTCACCAGTGCTGAGACTTTACACACAATGGTTCAACGAATAGGGGGAATAAGTCCAGTGCAGTCACGCCAGTCATTCCCACAGTCAAGCACAGTATGAGGTCCAATACATACCAACGTTTCTCTCCTGACCTTCTTTCAAATATGGCAACATAATCACAGTCATCTTCTTAATGTCAGGACATGTCATTATGGGAACCCAAATTAGGGAAATATTATAAAGATTAACCCATTAGCAAAATCCAACCCATTATTCAACACTAATACGCACATGAACACCCACTAGAAACGGGAGTCTAGCTCGATGAGATTGGCAGTGTACAGGGAGAGTAAGTGGAGACATTTTGTCCTTGGAACATGACAGGAATGGTGCCAGCGCTTAAAAAGGAGAAGTGGATCGACGAAAAAACACAGCAACACATTAGCTTACTCGAGGAGCTAATTATTTTTAAGCCACGTTCTACACATAATGTGAATGATGTGTCAGCTCAGCACAGATAACCAGAGGCGAAGTTCAATTTGTACAGCTCCCTCCCCTACCACTCAATTTCTGAATCACGTAAGACAAGGATGCCAGGAATTAATCTGTTAGCTGCGTGTCACAACCTTTTAATATAGCAATTCAAGTGATTTACCTCTTCTAGATAATTGGCAAAAATGTCTCAGGGCGTAATTGAACACAAGTACACTGCTTGCCTTTTTTTTTTCTCTCTCTCTGCCGTTACCTCCGAGGATTAGAAGACATCATCTTTTTTTTTTTTTATCCTCCAGAACATTTTCTCAAGTTAATGAGATCATACTGCATCAAGTACAGGAGAAAGACTTCACCTCTGAGAGGAACAAATAATATAATAGAACCAAAAAAAACATCACACAACAGGATCCACAGTTTTTCAGCAGAAAAAGATGATAACCTGATAATCGTATTCAACACTTGTCTTGGTTATGTTAAAAGGCACAAGTTGGTCAGATCACATTTAAAATCTAGATCAATTGTTCTACCATTAACAAAGCCCATCTTATCATGCATGTTTTGACTACATCTCCCTGCCTTTTTCGCAATCATTTTTTTCCTGAATTAGTGTTTAGTATTGTGTGTTGTAGACTGAAAATTTCATGTTTAACAAGCGAGTTACATTACACAAACGAGTTCTGGGGAAAAAAAGGTTAACAAAAGGATGCAGTATCCCAACATACACTGCTCTGAAACCACTACTTATTAGTATGTCCTTGTTATTATGAGAAGAGATTCCCGTTTGTCCTCTCGGCAGGTCTGATGCTGTGTCTATTGTCCTTTTTCTTTGAGACTTTCTTTGAAAGCTAAAACGTCTTCTCGACTCCCGCTGCTTCACAAGACTGGAAGGCAGAGAAAAGTCTGACGAGCAAAAATCCCTCAAAGCGTCAGATTTCTCTTTTCAGTGTTGTATTTTCAAATATCAGTTCTGTTAAGTCCAGATCATATGTACAGTCCAAACGCTTCAGCACAATACAAGAGCTGACCCATTAATAATCTCTCAAAGTGTCTCTCCCGATGAGTCGAACGTTCTTCTTATTGAAACATCTGATTGGATGAGTCACACTGCCACATAATCTCATGCTTCCACTCTCTTTATGCAGCTGATCACCAGTCTGTTTTGGAATGTTACATACGTTGACCCACAAAAGAAAGGAAGGGGAAAGAAAAAACATCTTTAACAAGTACTTGTTATGTTTGTGGTCATTTTCTTAAATCATTTAAAATGAGGTCCTGACTGCATCATCTCCAAGAAAACAGATAAAGTCAAACTGCAAAAAAACTCATGATAAAAAATAACCACAGAGTAATATCGTAACGTAAAACATTCCATCTAAATGAACTGTATTTGAATTAATAGATGCAGGAAGACAGTGTTCGTTGAGTCCCCAACAGCATCGCCTTTAAAAAAAAACGGGATGCGGGTGTCTCTCCGTGACATCGAGCCCAGGTAAGAGAGCGTGGTCAGGACCAAGACATGGTGTCAATGCACTATAACAGCGTGGGCAGAGGGGTTGGGGACAGCTGCTCCTTCGGTGCATATTTGGCAAAAAAGGGCAAGAAGACGGTGAGCATGACTCCGACGATAGCCAGCATGTAGCCCCAGCCGATCTGGCACTCGCCGGCGTAGTAGATGTCAGAGTCCCCGCAGAAGGACCGGACCAGCGAGGAGTTGAGGCCGAAGGGGTAGACCAGCAGTCCGGAAGCCATGATGAACACTGCAAGAGAAGACGGAGCGGGTTAGACAGCTAATAGTATGTCATCTAGGCCAGGGGTTCTCAAATGTTTTGGGCCCAGGGAAAGGGGAAAAATGTTCCAAGGACCCCCTCATAATCGTAACACCGGTTAAGCATAATGCTTACTACCATTTGTACTCTTAGATGCTGTTGGAACTATTTGTATTCTAAAACTTTTCAACCTGAATACTTATTGGTGCAAATGGTCCCAATCTGTAGATATGTACTTTTTAATGATACAGCACAATTTTAACAATTTATAGCAAATAATTTTGCGGACCCCCTGACAGAGCACCACGGGCCCCTGTGGGTCCCCGCACCCCACTTTGAGAATCACTGATCGAGGCTGTTGGAGGAAAGATTTAGCACAAAAACACAAGATTAAAAAGATGTTTATACAGCTAAAATGTTTATTCTTTCATACTGTATATCAAATCTTTCTGTTTCATTGAGAGTAAAATATATAAAACTATTATTAAAGGGTTGATTCACCCCAAAAAAAACACATTTTCTAGATTTGTATACTGGACTGGTGTGCCAACTGAGAGCCACTTGGTGGCAGCAGAGGTTTTGCAGTAAAAGCTTACAGTCTGGTGTGTAATTTAGATACTTCATCAGTGCTGAAGTGCCTCCATTTGCACTGAGACTTAATGATTTGTTGCCTTGTGTTACATTTAGAAAAATAAATCATGACTTAGATAGCTTTATAAGACCAACCGTGGCCAGGGACAGTGCTTTTAATGTATTGAACAACAAAAGTGCCGATGACCTGTAATTGACAGAAACTTCTAATGCAAAATGATTCACGTCTCCTTTAATCCATTTGCACTCTTCGTTTTAAAACTTCGTAAAAAGAAGCTCCACACCCCCCCTCCCCTGTGCACTTCTGCTGCGATCAGCTTTCTCAGACTCGATCCTCAGTCAGCTCCCGTGCAGCCAGAGAGCGGCTCACTCTTACAAATTGAGTCAAGTCTCCCAGTCCGCGCTGCCAAGCAGATATTGACTGCGCGACCAGGCTATCATTGCTGCTCTTAGTCATCCTGAGTGCCGGCTGGATTTCCATTACAATGCCAGGTGTCATAGTTGTTTTAGCTTCGGAGAGCCGGGGTTACTGGAAAAAGCTTGAACTTGTGATAGTGAGCAGCTCTTCAGAAAACACAACAAACATATCTTTTATTACGCTCTATCGATTTCAGAAGATGTCTGTTTCTGCTACTTTCAAGGGCGGCGGCTTCACGGTCAGCGGCAAACAGTGCTCGCATGAGAGCTACTCTAGCTGTACGAGTATCAAATCAATGGTTTGTGTGGGCAGTGAGGGATTGTGCTGGTAGCGCAGCGATGAAGAGGTAGGAGGCTTTCACTGATATTCTAGTTGCACACTTGGGGCTCTGGGATTGACTGTTAGGAGGAGAAACAAAGAAAAGAGGTCTGAATGGGTGGAGGAGAGCTATCCCTGGAGTGTGGTTTGTCTCTCTGTGGAGTTCCGCCTCTCAGTGTTTGCGTATATCCCAACCCTGAACCCCGCCCTCCCAGCTCTCAGTACAGAGTGGCCCCGTGTTTTATCTGCAGGGGCCCAGCGCCTCAAAGCTCGCTGCCTAATGACACTTTAATGACCTTCTTTATCAAACTATCATTGGCTTTTGTGGAAGAAACACAAAGGCACAGGCGTGCGCTCGCAAGGCCACTTCCCGTGCTACTCTGAAATGATGGCAGCCAACGCAAACAAATCTGGAATGGATAAATGAGGAGCAACACACAAATAATCAATACAGGAATGAAATCCAGGCAGCAGTCTCTAACAAGTGTCAGGTAAGCAGCAGGGCGAGGGCTGGATTTTATCAATCAGACCGAGAGTATGTCTGGATCAGATAAGATGCAGCTCGAGCCGACTGGATCTCCGCGAGCCTTTAATGAGAAGAGAAACTGTAAAATCAACCTGATATCGGAGGCTAACTCCAAATGGATCAATTTCATCCTTCAGATCTGAGAGGGATGAAACCAAAGTGCATTCGCACGTCTTAAAGGGGAAATCCAGTGATTTTACACATCAAAGTGTGTTTACAGGTCTTGGGGTGTATACTACTACTGTTGGAGCTCCAGACGGAGCTGCGTGAAGTCTGAGAGATTGCCCTAAGTGATCTCAGTTGAGTCAGTGTCGAATGGGGGTGAAGACGACAAGTTTGAAAATGGAAAAAAATGAGGAGTTAGAAAGAAGTGAGGTTACCATGGCAGTGGTCGAAAAGTAAAAAAATGACGTCCTAATGTCTTTTCCTAACCACTGTTCCTTGACCTCAATGAAAGCATCGTGGGGTCAATGAAAGGTGTGAAGCAGAACTCATGAGGACTTAGGAAAAGACAACGTGGTGTTAAGAGAATCCGACTGCACTTCACTAGGCTCCGTAATTATGATGCATCGGATGTTATTGAAATCGGTCTGCTGTGGTGAAACTACAATATACGAAGATGGACTACAAAAGACATATGCTCGCCCCGTGCGTTCTTAAATAGCTCCTTCAGTGACAGGCTGCTTCACCCGCGGTGTGTGAACGAGAGGTTCTTCTGCTGCTGGAACACTTTACATCAACATATAATTAAGGATAATCTGACCTAACGTGGACAACCGGTGACAAATATCACTTCATTACCAAGGTTGGAATTGAAATTTAAAATAAAAGAATAACCTACAGGCTACCACAAAAGTTTATATGATAAATATTGAGTTATTGTTTGAGTTATGAATCCCAGTTAGTATATGACTGTATGGAAATAATTATTAAATCTATGCAAGATGGGCATATTGTTTGTTTTCATGAGCGGCCGAATGGTGCGTCGCTTTACATGTTGTGGCCGCAAGGAATTGTGGGACAGCATTATCTTTTTTCCTTTGGTAAAGGATGGTCCAGTGTATAAGGAGTGCTGAAGGAGATAAGAAAGGAAGCATTGAAGCACCTTTCCTTAGCATTTTGAGAATTTGAACAGCTCTTATCATGTCTGCTACCGAGATACTTCTGGTTCATTTCACTCCGTTAGGAACCTTCCTAAGCAAAAAAGATTTTTCGACCGAAGCCCTCGAGGGTTTGACAAAGAACGCGTGGAATAAATATGTCTTTTTGTGCAATGCTAGTGTACCTTTAATGCCCTAATGTAAAACTGCACGTATTGCATTACTGTCCAGGATGCATAATGCAGAACAACAAGGTCGATGTTTTGTGACAAACCTTCAATTAAGGTAGAGAAGACATGAAGCAGTATTCTAGTTCCCACTGCAGGCTGGATAAACATAATTTCAACAGGCTCTTACATGGCCCGCTAATCTAATCCTGAGAGGAACGGCCAGCGTGATGAAAGAGGCTGACATGACACCCAAGTGTTCATTACTTGAGCAGCCAGGAGAGCAATTTGCATGTGGACTCCCACTTAACATGGCAAACTGAATGCCTCTGTTGTTGACATCATTGGCTCAGATAAGAAAGGGGTGACAACAATAACGTATTGTTGTTTTGAATAACAAAAAACAACTGAAAAGAATTATAGATTGAGCTGCGAACAGAGATAGCACTGGCTGACTCAGAAAGACTTGGATTTAATGCAGGGACTGTATAAAAATGATTAGGGGTGAGAGGGGGTCAGAGAAGGGGGAGGCTTTTTACTTGTTCTCATCCCAGATCTCTTCTTCCCTGTGAGATTTATTGAATAATAAAAAAATGTAATAGTTGCACAACAAAGATGGTTTTTGTTTCAATATATAACAAAAAAAATTAAGAAAGGACCTACTATGCTTATCTTCAGGTGCATACTTGTATTTTGGGCTTCTATTCCTGGGTTCTTGAGTTTCCTCTTTTCACCCTCTGTGATTGGTTAATCGAATCAAACTCTTCAGACTCCGCTCCAGCTCCGCTCCAGCTCCACTCTAGCTCCGCTCTAGCTCCGCTCTAACTAGCTTTGTTTGAGGGCGTGCCAAAATAGCCGCTAGGCAGTAGGGATGTGACGGTGAGGAAATTTTCCCACCGGTTAATAACCTTGTGACAACACCGGTGTTGCAGATTATTCCGGACATTTTACAAGAAAAGATGATGATGATTTTTTTTAGTATTTTTAACATCGGCTGGCTGTGTGTCTGGCCTCTCTGGTCCAGGTTTTGCTGCGGGGCCGCAGGGGTCTACCTGGCGCCGCTGCGCCGTGCACACCGCCTGTGACCAATCTGTCCTCCCGTGGCAATTGCCTCATTAACATTATGGTTCCCTTATAGTGTTGGGCTTAAATCTGAAATATTGCCTAATAGGTGCATTTGCTTTTTGCTTCGACAGCAAATCCTCTGCCATCTCGGTGGGTGGGCGGTGGGCACGTAATGTAATTGGTGTGTGCCCTACCACCGTGCAACACCTGTAACACCGACTACCACGACAAAACCTAATAGGCAGCTATTATGCAAATGTGTTACTTGATGACATCACCACATAACGGAAGAAAAGGTTGAACTTTGGGTTTTGTAACTATACAACTATATAACACACTAAAGGAAAGGGAAAAAGCACAAAAGCATAATAGATCCTCTTTAAAATAAAAGGTAAAATGTTGGGAAAGGTTTTGATTTTTACAAAATAAATAAGACTCAACTCGCCTACCCACCCCAATAATTTTCATACAGTCCCTCACAGCGGTTTTAAAGAGCTGTCCACAGTAGCCACCGGGCAGTAAAAAGCTACATGTGCTTCCATCAATTTCCCCATAATAGACCCAAGAAGCAGACAGTTTACTAACCTCCCAACCCCCAATTAACGGTGTGCATTTGTAAGAACTCAAGACAGGCAGAGAAGTCCAGACCTTTCTCCACAGAGAGGAATTAAAGTGAAGGGGCGTGGAGAGAGAGAACGTGTCAGCCCCGATCGGATGAGTGAGGCTGAGTACACGAGGCTCATCATGATGGCTCAGAGATGATGAGACAGTGAATAATGGAAGGACATCAAGTTAGCTGCACGGCACTAATGTGTCCCAGTTTCACTGCAAACTTTACACACAGATCTAAAGAGAGGAGATTTCAATTCTATTTGTTTTTTGTTGTCATATTTTCAACCTACAAAAGAGCTCATTTAAAGTTTCTTAAATTACTTTTTCATTCATAATGTTGTTATCCGACATACTTGCAACGTGTTAATCTTGAAAAATGTCCTCGTATTACTTGCTGTATTTCTTAACACTGACAACTTGTTTGAATGCAGACTTCAGCAGCTTTGAAGTGGGCACCGGCTCCAGACTGAGGAAGTAAAATATTGATTTGGAAAGGCAAAACAGCCAGGAGCGTCCAAGAGATTTCATTGTTCATCATCGGCTTCGGCCTTTTTTCACAGGTAGCTGCAAGGCTGCCGAGGCCTTTGTGTACGCTAATGAATAGCAAATACATTTATGCGCTTGCTTCTCTGTTTTTTTTGTGTGTGCCTCCACGGCAAGGGTAGTAGAGGAGAGATGCAAAACTAAATAAAACAGAGGGGAAATACATTGTACTACCATACAAAGACTGTGCAACTTTGCGTAGCTGAATGAGCTAAATTAACCTTGAATCTCTTTCTCAGCGGCGTAGCGAGAAATAGAAAGGTACTCCAGGAGACGGTGAAACGGCTTCACAGCAGCGAGAATGAGAGAAACAGATTGAATGGGTTTTGCGAGGGCAGGAAGGTGTGTGATAACCTGGCGTCCAAGCGTGACGCCGAATCACTTTCATCGCAGGCCTCTTACACAGAATTCACTGGCTTAGATTATTACACAAACCTGGAAACACACCGCTCATAAGTGATGTATTTCATTGTGAAGTTCAGATGTAGAAATTTGGAATCTACTCTTGTCAGTAAATGTCAGAAATCCAATATAGTGTAGTCGCAGACATTCATACACCTTGTATCTAATATTCTTCCCAAGATATTACTAATAAAAAATTCAATTGTGTGAGCTTCAAGGCCCCTTTCATCACAATGCCAACACCTCTGCTTTGGATCAAACTCTATTGCCACTGTGTGTTGACTGTCGTAACTCTGTTACAGAAGGGAAGGGTCGAGTTAACCCTCTGAAATCCACATTAGATCTGTTTTTGTCTTTTTTAGGGGGGGGGGGACAGGAGGTCTTTAGAGGGAGATAGCAGGTCAGCAGTAGATGTCACATAGAAGTGGTGTACATCATCTGAAAGCTGGGAACCTGAAGATTAATTTGAGGTCGCAGCTCAGCACTGTGTGTCAAGTTGTTCTAGTCATAAATCAGAAATAAACATACATGAATTAATTAATTAATTAAATTTAATTGTGAAAGTGTATAAGGGTTTAGAACATTGTGATTGAAGTATATGATGTCTATTTCCATGCTCTATAATGTCTCATAAGTTGTTGCAGCAATTTTGGAGTTGATACCATTTGTTACACAGATTTGGTGCTAAATTTAACCATTTTGTTCCACTTGAGAATTGATAAAAATTATCAATAATCCCTCCAAAATACCACATTAAGACACCAAGACCTCGAGGAACTCCATAGAAAAAGCCATGCTGTGATTTGATATCAAAAACGTTTGACATTTAGAGATTTCTGCAAGAATTGCATTTTTCGGCATTTGGATGGCGAGCACCATCCTCTGAATGCTCTAGGTCTCTAGTTTGTGGTTGTAAAGTTTAATGAGGCTGTGATTATCCTAGAGGTTACCACAGGTCATTTTATACAGAGAGGTCAAATTTTTAAAAAAAAGGTCTCACTACAATGAAATGGCTACTATGGGGACTAACATCATCACACATGAATACAATTGGGCTCATTGGATCCACAAGAGTCTCAGCTTTACATTGATACCCAACTTATGTAATTCCAAGACTGTTTATGGAACCCAGTATGCAGAAATATTCAAATACATAATTTTTAGAATAGTAAATAACACATTTATACTGCCCAAAATTGCATGTGATTATCATAAAGTGGGCATGTCTATAAAGGGGAGACTCGTGGGTACCCATAGAACCCATTTTCATCTATATATCTTGAGGACAGAGGTCAAGGGACCCCTTTGAAAATGGCCATGCCAGCCTTTCCTCGCCAAAATTGAACGTAACTTTGGAGCATTATTTAGCCTCTTTCCCGACTAGCTAGCATGACACGGTTGTTACCAATGAATTTCTCAGGTTTCCTATGATAAATGTATCTTCACTCTAGCTCTAAAAGCTACATCTGAACCTGCTACAGCCTCTGAAAGACAGTAAAGTCGGTCAGGATCGTGGTCTCAGGGGTTAAACTCAATAGGAAATGGGTGGCTCCTCTCCTGTAGATGCAGCGCTCTGTAATTCCTGTTTTGCCGCGGTGTCATCTGTCGGTTCGCTCCCTCTGGCAAACACTTACATAAAATATATGAACTGCGCCTATTATTGTCACTCCCGGCACAGACAGAGAGACGACTGCCGTGCAGTAAAAACCTGCACTGAGGCGGAGAGATTCACTCTCTAAACAAGGTGGTATTGTTAAACCTTGGTAAGGATCAGGGGGGGAGATTTACGGCTGAGCGGAAGCTTAGTTCACTAACAGTCTACTAACTAACTGTCTTTGTGAGCTCTTCTATAGAGGACGGACAATTTAAAGTGTTTTATAATGAGAAATCAGCAAGAGAAAGACAAATCAGACAGGACGGGGTTATACAATATACGTTCGAGCCTCGCAGCCAGCAAATAGAATATATTAGAACAGACTAATGCGCTGCTTATCTTCTCCGACCTACAAAGCCAGACAGACAGTCAGCTCCACCGGGACGAGAGCAGTCAGACGTGTAAATACAGAAACATTAAAAGAAGAAGCGCAGAACCGCAGTGGACCTTTGGGTGCTACTTATCCTGTCCTCCGTGTCACCAGCACCCTTACTCCTGAAAGAAACTTCTTCTCCATGTGGCTGCCGTCCAAACAGGGGGACATTATCTGCTCTTCACTTCAAAGACACATGAATGAGCACACGCATTAGACTGTGGCCTTACATTACCGCAGACTTGTTTGATGTCACATTACCTTGCACAGCGAAAGACATCAACACACAAGCCGGAGGGGAGAAAAAAAAATAAATTTCTCCTTCTCTGCCTGCCAAGGATATTCTTACAGGTAAAGGTGTAGACGAAGGCAAAACAACGAAATGCATCTAATAAATCTTGATCTGCCGGCCCATGTTTGTCATTGATGAAATGTGGTGACGGGAAACATGTGCTGAGATATGTTGTTTAATTACAGCAAAGGCCCAAAGCTATATATCAGAACGCTGTGTTATTCTAGGGTGTCTCCGTCCGCCACCTTTTTTATCATCTTGTCTCCCGTTCTCTTTTTCCATAAGCAAGCATTTTCCATGAATAGAACAGGTGAGCTGTCTAGTCCCGTGTAGACTATAATAACCCAGATGCAAGCTGATGTAAATCAGGTGCTGATTTACAGCAACAACCTGGGGCAGTAAACACAGAGTGTGACCCACTTACACTCACTGTTATATACACAGGTACATACAATCATGCATAAGTGTTTGCATATACACCCGTAGGGAAGCCTCCGCTTCTGAAGTCAATGTTAAAGTGCCTTAAACTTGCATTCTTTCCAATAGCCACCAGGGGGCGACTCCTCCGGTTGCAAAGAGAAGTCTGATTGTATAGAAGTCTTGATTTATTACCTCAGTAAACATTGTAAAAATGAGTTTCTGGTCTCGATCACTAGTTTTAAGTCTTCTTCAATACAGCGTGATGTTCATTTAGTAAATTATGGTGCCATTTAGTCAAATAGAGTCAAATAGACCATAAAGCAGGGGATGCTTTAGGGCGTGGCTACCTTATGATTGACAGGTCGCTACCACGGCGTTGTCCAGTCTGGGAGTTGTCCGTGTTTTCGTCTTAAAACTTTAACCCTTTCACAGTGTGTTTTCAGTTCATGACATTTAACATTGAAGTCGCCTAAAAATGTCTTATTCAGCGTTCAGGCGTACTTAGCTCCACCCTCTCTTGTCACTTCTGGTTGCAAAAAAACCAAGATGGCTTCAGAACGGCAGTCCACAAACTAATGGGTGATGTCACAGTGACTACGTCCACTTCTAATATACAGTATATGATATGCACACATACAACTCTCCAGGTAAAGAGTGGCACAAAAAACCCTTGACATTTCACGAGTAAATCCAAACGATTAGGGTCTAAACTGCATAATGTAATCACTGTGTGTTTATAGTGGAAACAGTGTGTGTGCGTGTGTGTCCAGTAATGAAAGCATAACAAAAGGGCAGTTCGTAACAGCGGTGTGTCTCTAGGAAATTGCCTTTTCACCGGCCGCACACGAGGAGTATTTCCATTTCCCCCCCTCTATCTATCTACAGACAAATGGAGATGGGGATGGATAATTTCTATTTCTCTCTCACACAGTGAACACACACTTTTCCGTCGACCTCCAGCCTGGCAGGCAGCAGAGAGAAAGAAGCAGAGGGACGTCCAAAAAACGGATGCGACAGCGCATCAAGCAACACAGATAGCAGATGAACGTGTGAGAAGAAGCCCACACATGAGAGATTGCTCTATATATATGAAGAACCAATCATCTTTAAAAAAGAAAATGAGTTGAAATACCATGCAGCTCTGGTCCACAAGAGTCTCCAGCCACTAAATGTACATTGAGTTTCGCTCCATTATTTCAACCCCTACTCCGTGTGCTCAAGGTGAGGAATCGTAGCGTGGAAGATGAAAGTTTTGGAGTTGCCGGGAGTTGAACTGTGCCAGCAATGAATCTGCAGGTAGTCAGCTGGGACCTGGCGGAGCGTGGGCACAAACAGCAGGGACTCCATCCTAATGTGATGAGCTGTGCTCTAGTCTGCACACAGCCATGTTGATAATTAAGCTCAGTGCGCCTCTGGGAAATTATGCTAATGACGCTCCTCTTCCGACTACCTACATTTCTCGAAACGTTCGGCTTAAGGTGATCCCGAATACACAGCGGCAGCTAAAACACAACTGCCTAATACATGTTTCTGAAAGAGATTAGGGAGGAGAAGAAAAGGGGACAGTGGGGAAAGAGAGTGGTGAGAGGAAGAGATGAGTTTTCAAAGATTCAATGAAGTACTTTGGTGGATAGTGTTTGCTAATATGTTTAAAGGACGAGTATGTAGCATTTAGGTAGATTCTAGATAGAGCCATTCGTGTTTTCACGTTCTCGCGTCGGCCACCGTAGTTCTCCTACACGGGAAAAGTTTCAGTTGGTTGCAATCTGTAACCTCTCCACTAGATGCTGACAAATCCTACACAGTGCACCTTTAAAGAGGACTTATTGTGCTTTTCCCCTTTCTTTTAGTGTGTTATAGAGTTTTTTGTCCATGTAAAAGATATCCAAAGTTCTAAAGCCCAAAGTCCACGCCTAAGGGAGTTACTCTATTGCTTGAAGTCCCGCCTTTTCTATCGTAACGTGGTGATGTCACCAAGTAACACATTTGTATAATACCTGCCTAGTGGTTAGTTTGGCACACCCTCAAACAAAGCTAGTTAAAGCGGAGCTGGAGCGGAGTCTGAAGAGTTTGGCTCGGTTGACCAATCACAACAGAGTGGGTCAGCTGACCAATCAGAGCTGACTGAGCTTTTTTTGGTGGGGGCGGAGCTCAAACAGAGCTTTTCAAACAGAGGGTGAAAAGAGGTGCTGTAGCACAGCCGGTGTGACAAAAATAGAGCGTTTTTTTAATACAAAAGCATGTAAACATGTTCTAGTAGAAACCCAAAATACAAGTATGCACTTGAAAGTAAGCATAATAGGTCCTCTTTAATACTGGATGGTCCATTGGAGTTTTACTGAGAGCAAGTGACAGAACAAAAAATAAAAGCGTCAAGAAACACTGACGCAGCTTAAAGTGAAAGTGACAATTTAGGGTGCGTAAATGAGTATATTTGACAGTCAGTAGCCAGTGATGAACAATAGCTGCTACTTTCCACTAAAATGATTAATAACACAAGTGGCGGGGGGGGAATCAATTTGTTGGGTCCAGCTTGCTTTTCAGTTACCATAAAGAGGTGAGACAAAGCAGGAGTGCGTGCTCAGAATAGCCACACAGCTGGTTTGAAACCACCAATCACTGGTCGGATTTCAGGTGAAAGTGACTTTTTAAAGAGAAGATCAAACCATTTTCTGTGGAAATTGTCCGCTACTGTCAATGGAGGCAAAGAGCTGTTGACCTTGACCTACGAAAAGAGATAAAAGAGTGAGCGTGCAGAGAAAGAGAAAGCCGACGAGGAAATAAAATACAGGGAGTTGGGAGAGATTAGCAGGGCAATAAAATAGCCTCTGCTATCTTCAGAGTGAGCAGGCCTGCCTGTGGACCGGTCAATCAGCGCTCAGTAATAGGTCTGTTTATCACTGACTCATTCACACGGCTCTAAGCTCATACAGACTCACCGCATAGGTGGTTAAAGCTCCCGGTGGTGAATGCACATGTAAATGTTTTCTTTTAGTCTCATAGACTCTTAACTCTACACGCATTTTGCATCTTGGAGATTATATCAGATGATTAAATTCAGCTTTAATGATTCCCTGTGTGGCACTGCTGCAGCAGCAAAGACAATGATACAGATAAGAAGACAACAGATACAGAGTATTGAGGGTGAGACAATAAGCAGTTACAGTATGAGAACATATTGTTAATATGCTGAACGGATAAAGAAATAAAGATGCCGTTGTAAAGGGATTACAGGTGAATTTAAAGGGATAATTCAACATCATTAAATAACGCAAAAACCAGAATGTAAAAACAACATGGTTTCACAAGGAGTTAGCCTATACGCTGGACTATTTCCAGTTTTTTTTGTAGGGCTGAGTATTGGTACTTGACCGGAAAAAAAAAGTAGCATCGAAACTTCTCTAATCAAACGATACCTGCAAATAAGTGTTTTGCATGCAGCCAATCACCGCGAGCGTTCTTTGATTTATAGCGACGTGTGATTGGTTCACTGCTGCAGTAACAGGGAAAAAGAGATATTGCTGCTTACATTTTTCGTGCCAATGTCAATTGGCAATTGAAGATAAGAGAAGGAGAAAAAAAAGCAAATTCAAGAAGGATAGAAATACAAGATGCACAGCATAGCATACAGTTAGTTGGACATCATTTCCACAGCCTCCAAACAAAGACCACTTCAGTGTCTCCGAGCTCCCAGCGCATGCTGAGCCATCTGAACTCGTGCTTATGACTGTGAATCTCCATCCTGGGAGCGCTGTAGCGATGACACATGAATCTCACACGCTGCATCCAATCTGTCATCTTAATTACTTTCATTTCCATATCACCATCTATTTTTTTTAATGCTGCAAATTAATTTACACCTCAGACAAATTGCTTGTCCTTGACTTCCTTATCCCGCATGAGGCAACCCACGGTGCACATGGCGTTGTGTGTCAATGTACAACCTAACCAAACCTAATCTCTCCCTCAATCCATCCATCCCACCTCGCAGATCGAATTAGCATGGGAGACAAAGTACCTCGCATGCATGGATGGGAATATAAATAATAATAATACAAGAGAGAAAGTGGCGAATAGATTGAAGACATCAATCAACTGTGAAAAGTTGCGTTCGGCGTGACGACGGGGTGTTGTGTGAGGAAACAGTCAATGAGGAAACAATGGTTTATCTGATGATACCTGAAGGTCTGTCCCTGTGCAGCATGTGAACCGCTGCTAAAGGTGATGTCTGTGTGTGTATGTGTGTGTGTACAGCCGTGTGTCTGACATTAACCCCCTGATTGTGTTGACAGCCTATGGCCCTGAGGCTAAGCCCTTAAGCTAGACGTCTCCTGGGTTCAGTAACTGCCTCGGGTCCAATGGGGAATGTCAGCAGTGCAAGTCAGAACAACGCGATGACACTGGTAGGTACATTGTGTATCCAGCTGTGCTGTGGCATCACAGTTCACATCTGTGTGCCATAGAGTCAGTCGGGAGAACATGCCACAATGAATACGATACCAACCTTGATTTCATGTCTTGTGTGTATTATGCAAAGCTGATAAAAGCTACTACATTCGAAAAGTGACTACAAAGAGACACTAAGCAACAACAGAGAGATGCAAAACAACAACAAAGGGATGCAAAACAACCACAAAGAAATAAAAAACAACTACAAAGTGACACAAATCAACAACAGAGAGACACAAAACAACCACAAAGAGACACAAAACAACAATTAGGAGACGCAAAACAACAATTAAGAGATGCAAAACAATAACAAAGAGACACAAAACAACAACAGAGAGATGCAAAACAACCACAAAGAAAAGAAAAACAACCACAAGGGATGCAAAACAACAACAGAGACACAAAATAACAACAAAGGGACACAAAACAACCACAAAGAAATGAAAAACAAACCACAAAGAGACGCAAAACTACAAAGATGCAAAACAACAAAGAGATGTAAAACAACCACAAATAAATGCAAAACAACCACAAAGGGACACAAAACAACAAAGAGACACAAAACATCAACAAATAAATGCAAATCAACCACAAAGAGACATAAAACAGCCACAAAGAGATGCAAAACAACTCCAAAGAGACGCAAACCAACTACAAAGAGACATAAAGTGACTACAAAGATTCACAAAAAATCTTGAGACACAAAACGCAGCCGCGCCGTTTGTAGTCATTACTTGGAGTTACAAACAGCAGCAATTTATTGATATTATTTCATACTAGAATTTTTAAAGTTGATTATTTGGCACTGAATAAACAATGTTACTATTAATAATGTACAATGTATTCTTGCCCAGAACCCTGGCTTTAAATTGAGTATTTTTTATGAAAAAAACCTGTGCCGTAATGAACACATGCATGAAACAGCCCAGAAGATGTCGTGGCTCTTGCTGAATAAATATACATGTATACATAACCACACCGACTATTTGATTGAATGCACTGTAGAACTCATAACTTCTAGCAGAGCACCACAGGTATAATGAAAAGTGCAAAATGCATGAATTCATGAGGTGGGCTAAGAACAGGGTACTTATTTTCCAATTCACTGCCACACATTTTTCAAATTGCAGAATGTATTTTGAATGGTTTTTTCTACGTCCCGTGGTGACAGAGCTCACTCGGCCCGTAGACGACCCTGCAGCTCAAGGGAGAAAATTTGAAAAGCCCCGCTACAGGAATTCACCTTTGTTGTGTAAATTAATTTAGCATCCATAGACGGGTTTTTAAAAAAGTGACGCCTTGGCAGGGTGTTGTTGATGAAGCGGTGCGAGAGAGAAAGTGGATCAGTATGAATGTGATGTGCACAAGGCTGCTGGAGACAAAAGAAGATCAGGAGCCTTGCACCTGGGCGCCGTAACTATATATGAGCTCCCATTAATCAGTTTGGGTGTGTGTGTGTGTGTGTGTGTTGCAAATGTGCCTCTTTGTGTTGTGCAGTCTGCACTTGGAACATCTGAAAATAATAAATGAATGTCCCTGTGAATAAATCATGATCTCTATCTGTGTATGCATATTACTGTGTAACAAGTGTATTTCTCACTGTTGGATTGGGGACGAGAGGGTACTGGAAAAAAAGACTGATCAGCTGTTATGTGCTCTATATAATAAAATAATTATTTGATTTGTTAAAAAACATTTTGGGGGGAATATATGTTGATAATATTTAGGGGCTTTTACAGCGCCGAAAGAGTCTCTTTTTACGTAGAGTCATCCAAGCACAGTGATGGAGAAAACCATTTTGCTTTGTCTGTGAGAGTTCAGATGGTATATACCTGCGGTGGAAAAGAATTTTCTCCAGCAATGTGCACAGACTTGCTGAGTGAATTTTTTTTGCTCTAAACTATCATGTGCTTAGTCATGTTTTCTTGAGGAAAAGTTAGATTTGGCAAATACAACTTATCCTCACGGGGGGAAAAAAACTGCAGCCGAGGCAGTGTCATCTTCAAAAAGAGTGGCTGTTGCAGCGAGGAGTCGTGCTGTGGTTCAAACCTAGACGATCATTATCTGATAACATATAGAATTCTTTATGAAGAGTGCATGTGTGTGTATATGTGTGTGTGTGTGTGACAGCGACATAATGAATCCCTGCAGGAGACATGGGGCCCTGCTGGGCTGCTGTAATGAAGCTCTGCCCTGCCATCGCTCCCTGACCCACTGGCATTAAGGCAAAATGGAAACCATTACCTTCAGCCTTCACCTCAGCCTACCAAGAGGGGGAGGCGTACTGTGTGTGTGTGTGTGTGTGTGTGTGTGTGTGTGTGTGTTAGGACTGGGAACAGGAATGAGGTTGAGACGGGTGACAGCGGGGGGTTGCAGACCAGACAATACTCCTACTGTATATGAAGAATATGTCTGTAACAACATTGACAGGCTATAGTCTAGAGCAGAGGTCTGTACTACGAAGCAGGATTTGGGGTTAGCGAGGTAACTTCAGGGTTAACCCCCTCAGGGTTGTCAGTCCTACGACGGTGGTTCACTTCTTACCTGTTCCGGAGCAGGTTAGATAAGAGATCAGCTCGTGATTTATAAAGTGATTTATTCATCCATTCTTTTCTGAAAGCTATTCATACATCACTGCCCCATCTAGACGACTATATCTGACTTTTGAGTATTCCGTTAAATGAATAAGTCCTGTCCTACCTGCATTAGGCAGCTGCAACTACTTTTAGTCTGGATTATGTGTTTAACTTCTTCGTATTTGTCTAATATCATAGTTTGCTCTTCCTTTGTAAAATATGCCGCTCTGCTGACAGTAGACTTGTCCATGTTTGTGATTGGTCAGATGCTGCAAACACCGACCCCTTTCATGTGAACGCGCTCATAGCCAGATAGAGAAACACTGGGTTGATTTACCGAGTTGGATCGCCTACTACTCTCTAAACAACTTTAGCCTAGACATACTCTATTTCAGACCCACGACAGGCTTAGAAGAGGGGGGGGGTTTTAAAGAAGATTGGATGTTTCCTCTCAGTCACATTCCAGCAGAAGTGTCTAAAAAGTGCCAAGAGATCTTAACAGCTCTGTGTATGTGTGTGTCGGTGCTCCCCAGCTAATCTCGTCCTTGGTTGAATGCATCTTATTAGGACTAGAGTGTCTTTGTTTGTTGCGGATTTCCAACAGAGTAAACAGACCATGCGTTTCAGATATGTGTGTGTGTGTGTGTGTGCATGTGCATCTAGGAAACCATTGTTCAGAAGTGTAGAAATCCACGGCACCCCGAGGGAGTGAGAACAAAAGGGAGGCTTTTGTCTTAATTCTCTACAAATGATATTTCGCAGGGCTGCCTTGTGTTGGTCGCGGCCGCGGCCGCGTCCTCCTCCGCTGGTTGCTCAAATTGGAGTGCAACTGGCTGCAGATCATTTGATCAGCAGATCTCTGGGATCAAGTTCATTACAAGAGATGGAGCACCACGGCAGCCGGCCACGGATGAACCCTTTAGATAAGACGGGCTTCTTTCCTTCTGGCTGTGCTTTTCCTTTCTATATCTTTTAGAGATATTAGTCATCCCTTTTCTCCTCCCCCTGAAGCAGTTGGGGAATGACTATTTGGTTAACAGGTGATTGGCAATATCCACTATTAGCATCTAGCCATCTGGTCAGAGTCTTGGATTTGAAAAAAGCGTTTGCACAGAAACTGGTGAGGAAGAAACACCCGTTTAAAAGCTAACACAGCTCAAACTGTTACTGTGTGTTTTATGGCTGTTTAATGAATCGTGCAAAAGTTGGCCAGGCTCTATGTCAACCTGGGATCAGTTTGACATGAGTTGAAGTGTGCACACATGCTTAGCAGTAGCTCGTGCCCGAGGGGACTTGGCTTGGGGAAGTGGAGGTTGGACGGTTCAAGTCCGGCACAGTACCAGTACGGAGTGTGGACTGGTAGCTGGAGAGGTGCCCTTGAGCAAGGCAACTGAACCACTAACTGCTCAGAGCGCCTGACTATGTGGCAGCCCCATCAATCTAACATCTCAGTTACAGTGTGTAGGATTTGGCAGCATCTAGTGGTGAGGTTGCAAATTGCATCCAACTGAAACTTCTCCCATTTGCCAAGCGTGTAGGAGAACTACTGTGGCCAACGTGAAAAATAATAAACGTGAAAACGAGAATGGCCCTATCTAGAGCCAATGACTACGTTTACATGCACAAAATATTCAGTTTTTAGCCCTTATTCCAAAAAAGAAAATATGTCTACTACACGTTTATATGGCTAATGAAAAAGGAATATTCATTATATATACATATTCCACTAATATTTCCGTTAACATAAAGCTGTGTGAACTCCGATTATCGAAACCGATGGCGGATTTGTTGGACTGTGCGAACACAGCCTCCCTCTTTCAATCCTTCAACCACTTTCTTGAAAAAGTCGGCGTTGTGATATTTGTATTAATATCCAAAAACCTGTTGATATCCAAATCTTTAATAATGTTTAAAAGTAGGCGTGTTTCTCCTTCCGACCTAAGGCCTTATTCAGAACAGAATATGCTGTCTACATGACCCGTATCAAATTCAGAATATTGTCATATTCGGAACAATCGTAGAATATTAGTGTGCATGTAAACATGGTAAACAAGGTAACGAAAACACGATTGCTAGTTTTAGGTGATTATACACTAAAGAAAACATACCTATTAATATTATATTCCATTTCTGCCAATAGACACAACGTTCATTTAATAAAGTAATTATCATTCTTCTAACGTTACTAATATAATATCTAGCTTCTGCTCTCTTAACTTGAGGTACTTCAAATTCAAATTTGTGTTCAGTTGTAGATGATTTTGGTTTCTGTTGTCATCATGTGATGGTCTCTCTTTGCTCATGCATCTCTTACATCTTTAATGAGCTTCTCCCTTCCTCCCTGTGCCATAAGTGGAACACACAGGTGCACAAACACACATCCTAATGACATCTCTTGAAGTGCTGCCCATGCTAATGGAGTAATAAGGGACGTTAGCAGCAGCTCCCCTCAGCCTCACCCTACGTCATCTCATTGGACTTCTGAAGTCTCAACGCCAGAGTGCTCATCCTGCTCTCTAATCACTCACATCTTTTCTTCAGAAAGTTACCTCCGTGCCGATAAATGGCTTCCTCAGTCTCTCCCTCAATCGATCACATGCTTTCAGATCTGTAAATGAAGGCTTAGGTAACAAGAACGGCCAGCGAGGTAATCAAGAAGACCACCGAGACACAAGGGAGGGGAGCGCTAATGTGGTGAAAGCATTTCCTTGGTTACAGCAGCCTTCATGAAAGCAGTCACACACACACACACACTGGCCTGTGTGTGGCTGCGTGACCCTTCTTGGGAGCAGAGTCTTGGTGACAACAGTGTGCCTCACTCTCCTTTATTTAATGCTTCGTCCTCTCTCCGTCACACACACACACATGCAGGGTGTCAGTGGTCAGGGTCAAAGGGTGACCTCTGCTCATTCAGGCGTGACTCTGGAGCTTAATCACACATACTTATTGTTTCGCCCTCTGAGCATCTATCATGGCAAAACTGACAGGCTGAAAGACATGAAGGAAACCGTCACTGGTGGCAACTTCGGAAATGCACATTCAGTAGTAGAATAAATGATTGTATATTACTATTATTATCAAGTTTGATGCTGTGTTATTTTAAAATTTGAAACTAGGGCTGCACAATTAATCCAATATTAATCACAATTTTTGCTTCTTACAATTAAATGAACATGATCGACTGCGATGTTTAAAATGTGTGCTCTGTTTTGGCTTCACTTTTGGGGAGCTGTCTTGCCCATGGACTGTATATGAGAAGTGATTGTAGTCACCCATTGACATCACCCATTGGTTTGTGGACTACGGTTTTGAAGCCTCGAGTCCGGCATTTTGGCCGTCGTAATCTTATTTTTTTTGTCGTGGCCATCTTGGTTTTTTGGCGTCGCCACCTCAGTTTTTGCGACCAGAAGTGACACGAGAAGGTGGAGCTAACCAAAAAGGTTATAATTAACTTTGATGAACTGAAAACACACTGTGAAAGGGTTAAAGTTCTAAGACAAAAACATGGTCAACTCCCAAGCCCAAAAGTTTTGGTACAATTTTGCTTCTAGTGTGAATAAGGACAGGTCTTATTTTGATGTGAAGATTTGTACATAGCAGAAATGTAGGCCAACATTTGCTCTGTTTATTTAAAAGTGAAAGTAAATATTTTATCCCTAAAATCAATGAATAATCGTGATCTCAATATTGATCAAAATAATCGTGATTATCATTTTGGCCATAATCGTGCAGCCCTAATTGAAACACCTTTTACAGATTCAGTATCCTGATCTGCAATTTTGCTGAGAGTGTGCTTTTTCTTCTCAAGTGTTTCACAGAACTTAATGGCATCATGAATCATTTATTGAATTGTATGTCAACACACACACACACACAAGCAGGCTTACGTCCGGTATAATTGCAAACACCCCAGTTCTATGATTGGTCGCACCTCTCTGGTTTGCCTCCGCATGGTTTCAAAGATCAATTTCAACACAAATACAACCTCTACAAATACACACACAGACCTGCTGATTGTCCTTCACTTACAGCAACAACAACACGTTGATAGGTGGCGTGGACTCACTGTGAGAGGACGGTAATCTGGACAACAAGGACAGGTGCAAGGTGTCCTCAACGCATGAAACAATATCAGAGTGGGTATTGAGGCGGAGGTCGCTGGGTGTAACACTGGGGATCAAAAACATCAGCCCAGCTGCAGAATATCATGTTTAGCCCTCCGCCTCCAACACTCAACATGTCATGAGAGCAAGATGTCTGGTTGCTGCTGGTGCTGGCCACTCAACTGACACGGCGAGGTGCTCGCACACTAGCGAGCAACTATTAAGTGTTATCACTAGAGAATGGTGAGGCAAGCAGGGCAGCGTAAATAGAGCTGTTATCTCCCCTAGAAGCTGGTACAATACAAAGTGTTTGTACGAGTGTACACACACTGCACAAGGTAAAGTGTCCCCACTTGATATCCTGCAAGCTACATAGAGATCCTCATGTAAAGCCTACTCTCACTGGTATACATTTCACAATGTGGTCTTTAAAGGTGCTCTATTCAGAGCATTAATGTAGCAGTTTGTTATGTTAAGATAGATGTAAAGATGTAAAGATATGTAAGGGATAATGCTAATGAAGCAATGCAGCATCCGATGGACCCTGACGTAAAGTCTTGCATCATCCTGAAGGGGTTTATTTCACAACGATGACCCGCTAGCTGTACATTATCCCGCTTATTACACGGCTACTTACTTAAGAAATCAATAATATGTCACAAAAATGGTCCTCCAGATTCCAACATCAGAACTGCGCCCATAGCAACAGTCTGTTATACATAGCAACGGTCTGCTATAAAGAAATAACAGACCGTAGAACGCCGTGATTGACCAATTAGAATTGAGGATTCGACCAAGTCGTGCAACAAAGTGGAGTAATGTCTACCTGAGCAGAGAATGAAGTCACTCTCCCTCTGTGTGTGTTCTAATCCGAGCTTCTCCGTGCTTTGTTGACGTAGCTGGGCCGGCCAAGTGTGCCTTTTAGTGCATGCATATTTGGCTCCTGTAAAGGGCCGGTGTGAAGGATTTAGGAAGATCTATAAGCAGAAATTGAGTATTCAAAACTATGTTTCAGTTAGTGTATAATCACCTGAAACTAAAAATTGTTATGTTTTGGTTTGCTTAAAATGAGCCCCTCAAATCCTCATAGGGAGCTGGTCCTCTTCACGGATCCTACATACTGGTCCCTTAAGTAATATGTTCAAGTTGTGATATAAATGATCTTTCAAATGCATGTAGGATTTCAACAACAATCTTGTAAACTTGAACAAACGCAGCTGTATCTACACTCAAACAGTCTCTCGAGCCACTTGGCACTTGTAACACAATGGGTGTGAAAAAAACAAACAATCTAAAGAAGAAGGCTTTTAAAACATTCTGCTTCATGTTGCAGCTACGCTCAACCAAAGGAAGAGCAGAGCCACTCAATTGTCCCGCTATCTGTGGGAGGATAACTAGGCAGAAGACAAAGCCAGGTGCAAAACTGACTGGCCAAGCTTTAATGACAAGGCGTCATCCATGTTATTAAGGCCTTAAATCAGCACTTATCTCTTCTCTGTGTACAAACAATTCCCTCATCCCGAAGGCATCTCATGCATGTCTGGGAAAAAAAAAACCTCGGTTAGAGGATGGTGACACCGCAAACCCCGAAAGATGCAGGACTTTTATTATTGTTACAGGCCCCTGTGACCCTCTACCCACACACACAAACACACAATGATCTACCAAGTCACATTAACACTGTGCTGGGTTCCCTCGTGTCAAATTATCATGATAACTGGGGCGTTTATCGCGCAGCACAAAGACTGGTTAACATCTTCAGTGGCTACTCTATTAACAGCTTTATCACTAAGCAACAGAAGAAAAACCCCACCCCCCCAATCTCTCCCTTAACACCAAGGGACGCACACACACACACACACACACACACACACACACACACACACTGTCCCTTTAAATGTAATGGCGCTGTGTCTAATTTGGAGGGTGTTTGACAGACAGCATTTTAATGACCCAGAGCCTGGGTGAGGACTTAAGCTGACAGAAGCATCTATAGGGCCTCTATCATGTCAGGGAGAAAGACTTTGAACAGTCAAATAAACTCACTATGGAGAGTGAGATGGGGGGTTGCTATTATACTATTAAATCCAACAGCTATGAATAACCAGCGAATACAAAACAAATACACAAAATACAGAGAGTTTACAGTGAGACACTGGAAACCAAGTCAGGCCTTCTCCCTGTCCTCAGCATAATGCTACGGCACTCTGGGAGTACTGAGTAGCATGTAATGAGAATAACCATGCAGCTTTAGTCATGAAATGCCTAATTAGCCATTAGCATGCACTAAAAAGCAGCTATGAGACCATCACTGTCTCTCCTCCACAATCCCCCACTGAGATGATACAATACAGCCCAGACTCGGAGGATGCTCGCTGTGGGGGGAACCGCCAGCCTATCAGATGTCTCCCTCCACGGTTCAGGTCACAGCAATGAGACCATGCACGCTAAGGTTCCTCTTTCATAGCGCCGGTCCAGCACGCCCACACACAAACTACCGGCCTCCTGCTCCTCTCATTTTGCGGGTTAATTAGAGTGAAGCCGTCTGCTGTGTTTACAAGAATGCAGCCATATGTAGCCCAGATTATGCTCATCAACACTCGGTGTTCAGAAGAGCGGGCTTTAGCTAAACACGCACGGATACGTATACGAGCACAAAATCATTTTCCTCTGTCTGTGTTTTGGGCTAATTAAGCAGCACAATTTGGTGAGCGTCTCGGCTAATGAGAGGTGATGCGCTGAGACTGTGTGTGTGTGCAGAAAACAATCTGTGTAATTAGAAAAGACAACACAAATCTGCCATTGAGTCAAAATAATACTGTTATCCCAAAAGAGAAAGTTTGTTTTTTCTTTCCACATCCACAGGGAGGTCAGAGGAAAGCATGGTCGTGTTTAGAAAGGAAAGAGCAAACTGGGGAAACTCTCGCGAGTTGGTTAAGGTTAGGCATTGACCTTGAATGGTTAAGGTTAGGCATTGACCTCGAATAGTTAAGGGTAGGCATTGACCTTGAATAGATAAGGTTAGGCATTGACCTTGAATAGATAAGGTTAGGCATTGACCTTGAGTAGTTAAGGTTAGGCATTGACATCGAATAGTTAAGGTCAGGCATTGACCTCGAACGGTTATGGTTAGGCATTGACCTTGAATAGCTAAGGTTAGGGATTGACCTTGAATAGTTAATGTTAGGCATAGACCTTGAATAGTTAAGGTTAGGGATTGACCTTGAATAGTTAAGGTTACACATTGACCTTGAATAGTTAAGGTTAGGCATTGACATAGAATAGTTAAGGTTAGGCATTGACCTCAAAAAGTTAAGGTTAGACATTGACCGTGAATGGTTAAGGTTAGGCATTGACCTCAAAAAGTTAAGGTTAGGCATTGATCTGGAATAGTTAAGGTTAGGCATTGACCTTGAATAGTTAAGGTTAGGCATTGACCCTGAATAGTTAAGGTTAGGCATTGACCTTGAATAGTTCGCAAATATACCGTCGCAATGGCAACTACTACGTTGATTTGAACGGGATTGTCCATTCTACTCCTATTCTATTTCTATGCATGTGGTTGAGGGACAGTCCATCTCTCTGCCCACTGTCGCACCTCTCTGCCCTCCAACAGTTCAACTGGTGTGTGCAGGTTTACACTGAATACATTTACATTCATTAGCGTTGACATTTGCGATTGTGGTGCATTGACGTGGAATTTGGCTTGTACTGGGTGTGTGATTAGGTTATTGATGTCTGAGTTTGGGAACCACTGAGTGTGTGTTTAGCCAGTAATGACGGTGTAATTTCGTGGGAGCAGAACCAGACAGAGGTGCAGCAGGACCGATGCATCAGAGGTGAATGACCCCGTCAGCGGCATCACGGATAGAACAGCAAGGACAAACTGAATATAATATGCAGATCTGCACTCAGCGATCCGGACAGCTGAGCATGATGAATGTGCGAACTAAATATCAGCATAGAGCCATCTGTAAAGCCGGTCACTGTGAATGACCGACCAATAATTGCCTGGATGGATTCTTCTGTGTGAGCCAAACCAACTTAACTCTGTCATACCTGACGGTGTGATAAGTACAGGGTAACATTGCATTTTACCCTCATTTCCCAAAACTCTCTTGAGTCACTTGCTTTAAAGACATCATCATTAGTCAAATTGACCAAAAATGAGAGAAATGGACCCATAAGCAGGAAGCAACAAACACATGTCTCCTGCTGAGGTATGGTGTGTTTACTTCTTGTTTTACTTTAGTGGTAAAAACTATTGAAATGTTATCTGTGATACAATAGAAAATAGAACAACAGGTAGAAAAGAGTCAGCAAACTCAATCAGTAATTCACTTATACAGCAATATCTAGCTTTAAGTTTGCTAACTTTAGTTAGCATTAGCCAACACAAGCTACCGGTCATACCAGACCAGGTGGCAACCTCTAGGTCTGAAAATTGAAGCCAATGTTAAAGTGCCTCAAACATGCATTCTTTCCAATAGCCAGCAGGGGGCGACTCCTCTGGTTGCAAAAAGAAGTCTGATTCGGCTGTACTTAGCGCCACCCTCTTGTGTCGTTTCTGGTTGCAAAAAACCAAGATGGCGGCAGCCAAAATGCCGAACTCAAGGCTTCAATATGGTAGTCCACAAACCAATGGGTGACGTCACGGTGATTACGTCCACTTCTTATATACAGTCTATGGTTATACAGCAATATATAGCTTTAGGTTTGCTAACTTTAGCTAGCATTAGCCACCATAAGCTACCAGTCATACCAGACCAAGTGAGGTTGTCTCGCTTTAACAGATTAGCATCCCAATCTTTGCATGTTGTGAGGGTGCATGCATTTTATGACATCATCAGACTTAATGTCTTTCAGGATGGTCGCCGTGTCAGATAAGGCGACTGTGTCCGGCCGTGACTTGATCAACCGCAGCATCACTTCGGATAGATGTTATCAAACTAGGTGAGAGAAGGCAAAATAATTCACATGAAATGCTGAGTCCACAGGCCTCATGAGGCATTCTACACAGAACCAGTTGTCTATGACACATTTCAGAGGATTAAAGGGCAAATTGTTATGCCCAATGCAAATTTCCATCTGTTGGATGAGGCCAGTTTCAGGTCAGTATTGTGTAGTCTGATCCTGGGTTTATTCAGAAAGTATCAACACGCTAGCAACTCCCAAAGCCCCTCCAAGTCCAGCCCTATAAATGCACCACCACGAATCCTACATTACCCTCCCTCACTAAGTAAATATGACCAGTGTGCCCAGTGCAAGCCAAAGCATGTTTGTGTGCTTCCATCACCCACATCGCTGCCCATGCACATCTCATGCCCAGCCTGTACCCACCCAATGTACCATCTGCCTTGGCAGTCAACTGCACCAGACCAGGCCAGACCATTGCTCCAAAGAGGGCTGGGTCGGTGATGGGGGGGCGGGGGGGATGCTCCAGATGCTCCTCAATCCAGCTGCAGCCTGTTGGCAATGTCACGGCATGCCCCTGGATTAATGAGCCCCCCCCCCCCACCTCTGCTTGTTCCTTGGGCTGCTGTCCCACTATCTGTATGGTGCCTGCCAAGCCCATTATCCATGCACGGTTTAAGTCAAAATGCCACACGCTCACTAACTGATCGATGGGGTCTTAAACAGTGGGGAGCCATTTAAACAAGGAGTGGGGGTTTGTGTGTGTGTGTGTGACAGTTTTCTTGCCGCCATCTCATCTTTCCCAACCGTCTGTATGGATTTAGGTGGCGGGCCCGTGGGCCGGGCTCCATCGATTACAACCAGCCAACCAATCATGCTGACAGACAGCTCGGGTTGAGAGCGCACCTTGGCTTTTAATAGTGCTGTCCACGATACCCATGTTCGCGCGGAAAGCCGGGAACGGATAGTAAAACACTGCAACACACATGGACTGACACCCAGCAGGCAGCCACTGTAACCTTGTGTTTCTGCATAATGAGACAGACAAAGACGTAGACACAGACAACCTCGAGCAGTCGCAACACACACAAGCACACACACACTAACAGACCAAAACAATGCTTTTTTTTTATTCAAGCCTAAGCTTTTTTTGAGCTTTTCCCTTGTCCTGTGTGTGTCTCCGTTCTGCTAGCAGGCTGAGTCGCAGCTTAAAAAAAATACTCGGAGAGGAAAAATGCAAATGACCTTGTCTCATCTCAAAGCAAACACTGGGAAATTAAATTAAGGCTCCCTGCGACTTGGGAAGTGCTGTTTCCTCAGTCTTGTTGGTTCTATGTGTGAGTGTGTTTTCAGTGTGCCGTGAGCAGTGGATGCTTTTATTGAAATCTGGTTAAGCCCTATTTCACTTCTGTAATTCTTCAAACTTATGTGTGAATAATAATAAATTTTGGCCGGAGCAAATGCGATTTCCAAAAATGTGTTACATTATGGGTGTTTCTGTGGCTTTGAGGGAGAGTTCAGCAGCTTTTTCTTTGTTTTTTTGTCTTGTTTGTGCGTGTGGGTGCCGTCTGTGAATCCAGCTCTTTGTCTGGCCTGCTCCGTTGTCACAACCACTAATAGGAATTCACAGCCGTTTAATAATTCACACCGAGGTAGGCGGCTACGGTAAACTGTCAACAACACAAGCTCCTACTGAAATCCCATTAACTGCCAATGAATTATTCCCACATTACATCTGTCCAAGCTTTTATGTACACCACACACACACACACACACACACATGGACATATGTATCACACTAAACTCACAATATTACTAATGGTCCAACACTAAGCAGGATAAACCTGGAGCTCTAGCGGGGCTCTGAGGCACTTTCCATTATTAGAGCGGTGAAATGGAGACCCCATTGGCCTTTGGGACGGGGTGCTAAGCCCAGGGACATTATGATAATGGAGGTTCTACGGGGAGTAGATGCCATACAGGCTGATGTACTGTCTGGCGATACTGCACAATGACGGCAGCCTGGCTACAGGTTCGGCTCGCTCCTCAGATTTAACGTCCTCTGCGGCATACTTGCGTCACATGGCTTGTCTTTCCCACTGATTTGTTATTGGAAGAAGCAACAGAGTTGAAGGTGGAGAAAATGTCAGATTGTATTTGCATTTCATATATCTGAGTGTGCACATAGTGAACTGTTGATTTAGGTTGATTGAAATGTTGAATAAATCAATAAAATTCAAATTTAATTTATTTGACTATTGAATTGCCATTATCATTCAATTTAATATTTATAAATCTCTTCTCGGTAAAAATGTTCTCCTGGTCGTCAATGTGAGGTTGCCAGGCAACCGGTGGAGATTGCAGGATGTCACTGCTCCCGGCCAAGAAATAGTCCCACACACATAATCCCCAGTAAGCCACACATTGTTGTTTTTACACCTTTTTTTAACAAATTAAACAATCAAGATATAACTTGTTAATTAGTGAGCTTCTGGGAGGCAGATTTTGTTACCGTTGGACAGAGCCAGGCTAGCTGTTTCCCCCTGTTTCCAGTCTTTATGCTAAGCTAGGCTAACCACCTCCGGGTTCTAGCTTCATATTGAACGGACAGATATGAGTGTGGTATCGATCTTCTCATCAAGAAAGCGAATATTTCCCAAAAATGATGAACTATGTCTTTAAGAACGACAAACAAGCAATATTTGTGGTTTAAACTTGAGTTTGTTTGCTTTTTGTAAGTCCTGAGAGATGTCTCCCAGTGTCAGGGTACTCACATCAAAACAAAAATACAGAATGTTGAGTTGAAAAAATTACAAAAATTTTAATTGATAAGCACATTCAATTACAAGCTACTATATGTCCTGTTCATAATACTTTAAATCAGTGGTTTAACAAAACTAGTAAAAACATGTGATCCAATTTTCTTATACATAAGACAGACAGAGAGAGAGAGAGAGAGAGAGAGAGAGAGAGTGACGTACAAATGTACTATTAAAACAAAGACAAGCTGCTGGTCTGACTGGGTGACATGGAAAAAATTATAACTGTTAGACCTTTGGGATCGTAGAAATAGAATAGGAGTAGAATGGACATCGAACTCTTTTCCATGGTCATTTGATTAATACAAAAGAAAATGTTGATGGTGGTAAGTTGTTATGATGATAACACAGGTCTGTGGGGCCGTAAAGGGTGGTTGTAGCTCGCCAGGAAGAGAACAGATACAGCTAGGTAGCTAAGTAGCTTCTCTGGAGTAGTGATGCTATGTTGCTATGCAATGTTGATTTAAATGGGATTGCCAGGTCTTGGTTACTCCTATTCTATTTCTATGTTTAGGATATTTATGTATGTAACGATATATGTTTATGTATGTCTACGGAAAAATCCCCAGTTCTCTAGTTGTTCTTCAAATTGGTCGGTGCAGTGACGAGATGTCAGACAGAAACCTTCATTATCAGTCGTTCTGGGAGAGACCTGTCCATGTTAATTTAGACTACGGTTCCTGATATTAAAAAAATAGTCCCATGATAGAAGATAAACAATAAAATGCCATATATTACTCTACATCCCCTGTGCTGTGGAATATTATTTCATTTTAACAGACGCAGCCTTTCCTCGCTGTTTCAACGTGAAGTGCATCTACACAACAGCCTTCAACCACCAGTAGGGAGTGGCTCTTTGTCTGTCTGCTGCCTGCACACACAGACACACACACACGCACACACACAGACAGTCACACACACACCGAAACGCTCCTCTAGCAGACAGTAGACAGTCCCTATTTGTCAGCAGCTGAGATTATACCTTTCATCAGCAGCAGTGCAAAGCTGATGTGAAAGCTATATGGATTTCTGTTATCAAACATGTAACCGTCCGGATGCCCCCGGTTACTCAAGCGGAAAGCTGGGAATGTTTCGGGATCCCTTCATTCCCCATTTTGATCTCTTTAAGGTAGATTAAGATACTTTAAAATCCCCAAACAGGCCGTATAAAACACTTTGGCAAAACCTTTTTCATTTTCAGTAATTGCTAACAGGGAACGAGCTATTAAGAAGCTGCAGCTCGGGCGCTGAAATTGAATGCGTTTTATAGCGCAAGTACCTGCTTCAGGAGCCAAGAAGTGTCACTTTAATACTGTCCATTTACTGTAACTAACCGCTTCAATTGAGATAATGGAGCAGAGGTGGAGGGGCAAGTTACCATCACAACCCATAACCTCCCTGCAACGACACCAAACTTGTTTTCCTAAGCTGCATACCGGCTTTTATTTTGCCTTCAGTAGCTAGTCAAGGTCATTTACACAGTATCCATAATCATTTTATGTCATAGCCTGTGGATGAAATCTTAATTTACCCTGCAAGCCAAGACTGGTTTGGAAAATATCATCCCAGCCTCTGTTATAAGCAAGCAGAATCCACATTGTACATGCTTTACACATGCACACAAGCCCTAAAAGCAGCATTAGGCTTTACAGTACTTGTATGTCCTTGGAAAAAAGGAACACACTCTGGTTATATGATGCTTGAAATGTGGTTATCCTGCCAACCAAAGCTGTAAAGAAGCCACAGTTAAACTAACACAACTGCCCGACCTGCTGGGTCACTGGAGGGTTTCGGTGACCCGGTCAGAGCGTATAACCTTTCCCTCTGTTACAGTTCACAAATCTCTCTGCACTCCGCCCCGGGGCTGTTAGGCATTTTGTCAGCGACTTTGAAAAAGCTCGCTTTGGAGCAAACATGCAAACCGCACGAGCCGCCTGCCCCGTCAGCAACCTCCACCCTCGGGTGGCTGCAGGGTAACATTAGCAACCGTCTTTTATTAGTGCTATTAGGACGCCAGGCGTGTTTTTCATATCCAGGCCGCGCTAATGTGAAGGTTAGATTGATGATGATTATGATGCTCGCCGTGGAGATTTTGCATCTGATTTGCAGAGGGTGACAATGAGGGCTTCATTTCCATAATGAATCCTCAGTGCCTCCTTGATGAGCTGTTGACAGAGGAGAAAACAACAAGTGTCTTGTCTTCCACACATAAATAACGGAAGAGCGGAAAATGAGCCAGTCCAGTAAATGGCTCCATCAACACTTCTTTTCTTTCTTTGTTTCTTGGGTTTCCAGTTCAACAGATCTAACAGAAGTTTTAAGGTTGCGCTTACAGCCACAACTATCTAGCCTAAAGCTTCCTGTCAAAGAAGACAAAGCCTCGTCTCTCTTCCACACACATATCCATACGCTGCCCGTCCTCCCCAGCTCCAAACAGCCTCTACCTTCTAGCTTTATTGCCAGAGAGCGACTCTGGCTAGATGAGATCCCCACACAGCTTAACATCTGGGCGCTTTGCCGCTGATGCCCTCATAAATAAAAGATAACTCCTGCCTACCGCACACAGTCGCACTGGTATAAATCATGTATATGGATTTTCACTTGGCTTTCACTCTCTCTTTCTCTTACAGTCCCTCAACCCCCTTCCTTCATTCTGCCCCCTTTTTCCATAATTCTTCCTCTCTTACCTCTCTTTCTCTCTGCCTTCACAACCCAGCGTGAAGTCCACCAGACAAAAGGAGGATGGCAGGTAATTAGAAGGCTTCACGACAGTGGGAAGAGAAGCCACCTTGTCCTTGTCCTCCTTTAATTCAAAATCATTACAGCTCAATCTGCGGTCGGGATGTCTGAGGACTACTATGTGCACTTCAGTAGTTGTAGTTGTCCGTAAAGCTGGGGACACACCAACCAGACATCAGAGAACTAGCGGTGTCGAAGACCGCCTGTTGCGTCGCCTTTGTTTTAGCCGCCAAGATGCACCCTAACACACCGCAAAGACTACACCCGACGGCCAGGTACCACGTACGTTCTGCGCCTGCGTGAGAGGAAATAACTCTCCCAACCAGCAAGTCACTGTAGTCTGTATTCGTCATTCAGAAAGGGAATCCAGAAGACCGAGGTCTGCGGATATATAAGCCGTTGTTACGATACCTACATGAAACAAAGCAGTGTTTGCTGACCATTTTCACACCACTTAGCTTCTTTCCAGATGGCCATGTCGTTGTGAAAATATCCTTGTGTTGGAATGATCAGATGAGATGAGGATGAAAAATGAGAAGAGACTTCAGTGTTTTTCCTCTTGACTTTACTCATTGACCTTACTCACTTCCATTTCTCTTCCTGTGTACTGATTCGTTTAAGCTGAACAGCCAATCAGAGTGATTTCTGTAACCGACGGTGGCCGCTGCAACATGCTGAATCGGCTGAAAAACCTCCAACGCGCGCAGACTAGAGCCGACAGTGCGGGACACACCGGAAAAACTAGGCCAACGGCCGACCGTCGGCTTGCTGTGTCAAGGTCTGAATATACCTGACTGCAGTCCTGAAATAAAGTCTGAAGTGACATGAAAATAAACGTGAACAGATGTGAGATATGAATCTATCTATCTATAGTGAATAAATAGTTATTTCAAAAAGCATTGAATGCTTTGTAATACTTTCCGATTGTTCAGGGAGTGATAGAAACTGTAAAATGAGATCTCCGCCATCTGAAAAATATGAAAAATGAAACTCAGTGTAGCACTATAAAAGAAGCTTTTAGGATGTAATATTTTCAGGGTTTAGGGCTCAGAGTTTAAGAGCAGCAGACATCAGAACATATTACATGTCCATTCCAAAATGGATACGTAATATTCAATTACTAAGAGACGAGCTATTGTGAAAATGAGGTCTGAGTAATGTGGCCTTGCCAATAACAACACGGCTTTATTAATGTTCAGTGTGATACTTTATTGATGCCTGAGGGGACATTCTCCCCCCCACACACACATCATCATCATATTATTATGGGCATGGAGGCATTGTGTGTCAGGTCATGAAGACACAACACAGACAGACAGCAGCATTCAGAAGAGATGAATATAATGACCTGAGAGCGGAGGTGCAACACAGATCGTCATGGCTGATCAATAGATGAAGCCGGGGACAACTTTCTGTCTCAGGGTTTGTTAGGAGACGAGTAAATGTACGACCTGATAGCGGGCGAACAGTCCAATGATTGGCGGATATATTTAATCCCCAAGGACAGGAAGTCCAAATCAGCTTCAAACTTTAAAAAAAAACCTAATTATGTCAAGTCTCCTTTGGCTGATGATAAAGGATAATTACTTTTTTATTCCCCTCGCTAAGGCCGACTACGTTCCCTCAGATGTGGCGACGTAACCTTTAACGAACGCCGCGTGATTGATGAGGCGCCTCATTTCCCCCATCCAAATGATTACCGATCACTGTTTCCCCCTCCTTAGACACACACACACACACATACGTGCAAACAATCTATCCATCCTCTCAACCGGCTACAAACAAGTTTGTGGGTGACACTTGAAAAAGGAAAGCATCTCATTTCAGGACTTTCATTACTCATATCATCTGATACTTACATCTGCGGCGCATGGAGACGGAATACAATTACAGGGGAAAGAGAGAGGGCTCTGCTTTATCTGTCCCGGGAATGAGACGCATTCTCATCCACAATGACCGTTTTTGACAACAGTGTCAGCCGCAGACAATACCCCACCATATCTATCTGTCTCCGGTGGTGAGATACTCGGACAGTGGGAGCCGGTGATGAATGAGACATCGCACCGTGTCTGATACATATTTCTCATTTCCAGAACAAACAATGCAGACGTCTGAAATGAATATCGCCGGCTGAAGGAACACGGGCAACACAGCTCACTTGGCAGGCAGAGGGAAATGCACAATTTGTACATGAGGAGACACTTGTTCTAATTCCTTAAAGGTCACCGGGTCAAAACCACCGATGGGTTAACTTTACCCAGTACCCATAGGTAGAAAACCATCGGGGCACCAATCAAACCCAAGACAATTTGACTGTTTGACACAATTTTAGTGTTATTTTCCATAATACTGTAGGGTCATTTACTCAAATTAAAATATGGTATGCTTCCAAACTCTAGCTCTTTATAAACTTTGTTAAAAATATGTTTATTTTTTATTAACCAACCGTAAATTTGTGACAGTTTTAAGACAAAACTTGAGCTTTTCGTGTCCAACACTTGGTCAAAATAGCCATATTTTAGCATGGGTGTAAATAAAATAACCCAACAGTAATTAAAAAAATATCATTGAAGGCCGAAACACAAAAGCATCGTAATTTTTTTTTTCAGAACAACGTCAATTTTGCTAGATAACTAGATAAGTGAATAAAAATAATCCAAATCAAGTGAATCAGAAAATAAAAATAAAGTAAATAAATAAATAGAAAAGTATATATACATATATATACTGTATATATATATATATATATAGTAAAAATAAAAATTAACCCAATATTGCAGCAACACATCCTCTGAGAGGTTATCTTCCTGACCTCCTTACATTTAAAATCTTCATTTCGGCTTAAGGAAGCCTATTAACTCATACGTCCAGCTTGACAGTAAATGAAATGAGACAGCCCCCCCCCCTCCTCCATCCTCATCCTAATTCCTCGTGTGAATTCCTATGAGACTACAGAGCGAGTGTACAGTACATGTCCATATCTGTTGCCTGTGCTTCAGCCCTGACACTTGACAAATGCGGTGTTCCCCTCTTAACCTGGTTACCAGCAGGTTGTCCAATGACGGCGGCCATTCGCTGTTTAATGCCACCAGAATCCGATTATGGGTTTCCGGGGTGCATTCGCCGGCCGACAGAGATGGATGGAGATTATAAACTAAGGGATTGGCCGAGTAGAACATTTTTTAAAAGGTTAGGAGAGACATAAAAAAAATAGCGAGGCTCAAGGATATCTGTGGTTAAATATCCCAGCACCCCAAGGTCAGCAGAGTCAAGGTGGAGGAGATGATACAGGTTATTGGTGCTTCATCCTGCAACACCGCCAACCTGTCCAGGAGAGACTTTTACTGTATATGATGGATGTAAATCTTACTTTTTTCCAGTATTGTCATGGTCATTGTAAATTATGACCCAAAAGAGAAAGAAAGGAAAAGGACAATGAAACAGAGATGGATGGATACCATCTAGTCCAGGTGCTGTGTATCCTGACTAGCTGTATATAAGGAGGTAGTTCGATCTGTGCAGAATAGATGACCAAAGACCCCTTTGGTAGGTCCGGTTCCAGGTGTCTAAGTGAGCTATAAACACAGATTCCTATCTGGGATCAATACGAGGTAATCTAAGGCTAATCGTCACCATGGCCAGGAACTGTTACCACTGAGGAGTGTTGAACCATTTCATTCTTTTGCCAGTTGTTTAGCGTGAATGTTGCCCCACCACACATTCAGCCGAGACAGTATCAGCTTCCAGAAAAGCACCACTGAACTCTTTCAACTGAATGTTTGCCAACACAGTGTACTCTCTGGGAAATCCAATAATCACATTCCTCCTCTTGTTTTGTCTTTCAGCCATTCTCAGTTTCTGGAAGGCTCCATTCAGAGAGACCGGGGACCATTCAAGGCTTCAAACCCGCGCCTCCACTCCTCAATGGCTGAGAACAGGCCGGCTCGGGCTTTCTCTGGGTATCACAATTAGCCATGGAGCGTCCGGGCCCGGCCTCCTTCACATTCAGCCTGTGTTTGATGGCCGTAGCCAGCCCCATGACTTCATCCACGCACACTATCGGCCTATTGCCATGCAAAGCAGCAGCTTCTCCTCCAACCCCGCACCATCTCACATCGCAAGCGTAAAAGAGGTCCCCCCTCTTTAGCCATGCTTTGTCCCACAGCTACTAATGCGTGTAATTTTTGTGCGAATGAGGAACGGAGACTGTGAGCAAACACACCTCTTTCAGCCCGAGCCATTATAGGATTTGGCTCGTATGGTGGGAGGAAGATTTGTAATTGTGGCCCGCTGGGAAAACAGCGGGAAAGACCAGGTTGTGGAGAGCCATATGGGAGGGCTGAGGAGTTTGTGGCATTCGGTTTAAAATAGAAAGCCAAAGAAAAACAAGAACACAACTCAAGAGAGAGCTGCCAGACTTTGTGAAAATGTCTCCCACAACACCCATAGTCCATCACTTCAAACTCCAGAATGAAAGTCCCAATATTGTGCAACAAATGAAAAAGCTGAGAGACGGACGCTTCGGTCTCTGAATATACCTTATGGAGTTTGAATCTTCAAGCAGCTTCCACGTTAAAGAAGTATTTCCGACTGTCCTTTGTTCTCGTAAAACTTCCACACACGATTCAAAACGCTATTTCAGGCTCAACAGCCGAGCGAGAAGGAAGAGTGGAATATAAAGCCGGCGTGCCTTCAGTGAAGGCCCGAGACAGCTTTATATGATTAAAATTGACTGGCACATGGTGCAGGCCTCCAAACCCACCCATAACAGATATTGAAGACCCCCCTGAGAGGGCAAGCAGCCAGAGGCCTCCCTCAATGAATGAGACAGGTTTGTAAAAAAGCATGAGGCTGCCGCCACAATCAATTCCCTTCCATTCAGACCACGCATGCATCTGTGTGTGTATGTGCGCTCTGTCCTTGTACCCGGGTACCAGTCACCAATTCCAATTCCGTTAGCTCCTTAAAAAACACTCAAACCCTCCTCGTCATACCTCCCACCCCCTCCTAGAGTGGCGTGGAAATAAATATTTATCACATCAGAGACAGGCGGACAGAGAGGCAGGCAGAGCAAAACAGGGACACACAGAGAGAGAGAGAGAGAGAGAGAGAGAGAGCCAGAGACACTTGTGGTTACGATGACAACAGCTTCCCACTTGGCAGACGACAGAAAACTGATGGAAATGGAGCAGACTAAAAAACAATTAGGAACAAGCAAAGGAGTTGGGAGTGTGGGAGAGAATGAAAATAGCAGCTAAAGCCTCAAAATGAACTCAAGGTGGTGAGCGCCCATCTGGGCGATATGCCACTCTGGTCAATTCCCCTCACTGGATTGTGGGAAAAACAGAGAGTGTTTTTCTGTGTTTTGCTTCCTGAAAAATTTCACAACGTTGTGTGTAATTTCACAAGTCGTATTCCACTTCGCGTCGTCCTTCAAGTCCAAGAGAGAAATTCAAATAGTCCCTTCCAAGGAGGCTATCATAATGCAAACTGTGCTGTATTTAATAGTGTCTTGCAAAGAAGGAGAGTGATATTCAATAGGAATGGTGTGCACACCATAGTAATACTCAAGGTTATTGTGAATGCTGAGGGTTTACGGATGAGAAATCCATTAAGGATTCAATCAGAGAGGAGGATCCTCTTCCCTGGATGGACCACAAACATTAGACTGTCCTCTATCCTATCAGGAAGAGCACACATCGCCTTGACTGGCCAACAAACATGACCTTTGACCCCAAAGAGGCTGAGGGTCATGTGGGTGTGACCGGCTCGTGGGAAGTGGGCCCAGGAATACCACTTTATTTTAGAGCTGAAACAGCCAGTAGATAAATCATGTAGTAGATTGCCACAAAAAACAAATGAACAGTATTAATAATTAAGTAATTATTTCTCAAGCAAATATGTCAAAAATGTGAATATTGGCTGCTTTTCTCTATTTCATGTCATCGTGATTTGAATCTCTTTGGATTTTTAACTGATGGACAGAGAAAATAAAGCAATTTGTATTTGGAAATTAAAATTTGAAGAAACTGTAATAGTCATTTTACTATTTTTGTGAAATTTAAAGGGGCACTCCACCAATTTTACACTCAGAAGTCAGTTTACTAATATTCAGCCTGTGAAAACAGTTCAATAGTGCAAGCTGAAGACATCAACAGCATAATGTTTTCTGTGGCTCTGAGTGAAGGGAGCTCTCCAAAGTTTGAACAAAAAAAAATGATGATGTCATCAGGGTTGTCTGGAATTGGGCCTGGGACTTTAAATATTTGAAAGTAAGCCTACGTTACAAACTGGAGGTTTGGGGTTTGAAAGAAGTGGGCATTCAACAGGCAGGTGGGGACTAATGACAGATGCTATTGAGTTGCATCATGGGAAATGTAGGACACAGCATTTTTGGAGCTTCACCCATACTAGGAACTAAAAGTTGGTTTGGGCTGCTATAAATGTGACCATTCTTTTTGTCTCTTATGAATCCTCCAACTTTATGGAAGTGCAATGCTAGATCGTTAGGTTACCACATTAATAGGCTAGCTGACTATTAATCAAAGAACTATAGAGTAATCAATAATGAAAATAATCCTTAATCAGCCCTGTTTTATTTCACTCACCATCACTAATTCATGCAAAGAGATACCAACTCATATGCATCAATTCAATGATAAATGTCTGTAATCAGCATTTGATTTGATGAATTTCTATCATTGTGTTTGCCTATCCCTTCAGGCTCTAAATCCACTTTTATGTTAATAGACACTCTTCCTTTTCTGTCTTTAATAATGCAAGAGCATTCCATACAATTCTGTTAAATTCAATTGTGCAAATCATGGCCTGAGGCTTCTCTTTTCCACACACTTCTCACTCCACATAGCCAACCTGGAATGGTGTTTGGCAGTTGTAACCATAATTCTGAGTTGGCCATAGATAAAACCATTATCTCCCGCATTTGATCCGCCTCAATCCTCTCTCAATATTATATTTCCTAATTAAGGAAGGTGTGGGGCAGTGCGGAGCCTTCCCTTGAGTCTTTTTTCCCCTTACTTGATTTCTTTCCTTTGCCATCATTTTACGTCCGTCCTCTGCCTCGCTGCCTCTCTGTTAACCCATCAGTCTCACTTTCCTCTCTCCTTTTGATTCTCTATTTGTCTGTTTCCTGTTCTTTATCGCTCTGCCCAACACCCATCCATCTGTTTTGTCCCTGTCTACGTCTCCTTTCTTTCACTCCCACTTCCTCTCCGTCTCTGCCTCCCTCTCTCTCTCTTTCTTTCAGGCTCCAACAGAACAGTTAGAGGATGATTTTTCCGAGAGGACGTAAATCCCAGAGAAAGCAGCGGAGGAGGTGACATGGGTAGTGGGAGAGATAGAGCGATTCTGTGAGAGGAAAAAGCAGAACGATAGAGAAAACCCTAAAGTTCAATTTGCAGTAATTCTGTTATCTGAGGCAGGCAGGGCCGGGTCACGGCTTCAGATACAATGGGTCCCCTTGCTCCTGTATTCCCCTATGTCCAACACTCAGCCTCAGTCTTATGGCTCACTGATGTCTGTTTGTGTGTGTGCGTGTGTGCGTGTGTGCGTGTGTGCGTGTGTGCGTGTGTGTGTGTGTGTGTGTGTGTGTGCCAGAGCTAAGATTCTGTCAACAGCAAGGGAGCGAAGTGAAAGACCTGGCAGCCAATTTCAATAAGGGCATGATATAGTCGGAGAACTATACCTAGAAAAATCTTTCATGTATGAAATGTTGCATGTTATTATTTGCAGATATCTTCAATCAGGGTGTAGCTAAAAGGGATACTCCAGTGATTTAGTGTTACATCTCCATGAAGCTGGGAGATACACAAGAGACAGATTTAAAAACGAATGGTCAAAATAGATCCATCAGAGGCGAAGATGTCCTGAGTTTTAGTCCTTGTAATGTGTCAAGCTCCTAAAACGCTGGATCCTACATTTCCCATAGTGCAACTTTGGTTAGTGTCCTTCAAACAAGAGTCTACAGCCATGCTGGCAGCTCTGTGAGGCTCTGTACTTAGACATAGCGGTGCTTAGTTTAGCATGTTAGTATGCTATAATTTGCTAACTAGCACTAAAAACAAAGTAGAGCTGAGGCTGATGGGAATGTCATCAACAGTATTTGGTCATAAGCCAAAGTATTTGAGAAATTTAAATTTCACTTGATGGCGGCACAAGAGGAAAAGTCAGAGGATCCCCCAAACTATTAGGGTTTATCCTCTGACCACCATGAATGTCTGTACAAAATTACATGACAATCCATCCAATAGTTGTTGAGATATTTCACTAAAAACAAAAAATGTTTGGTGGTGCTAAAGAAAAAGTCAGGGGATCACCAAAGTCTGTGAGTTTCATCCTCTGGAGATTGTAATTGTTTGTACAAAATGTCATCTTAATTCAGTCTGGACCAAAGAGGTGGACCATCTGACCGACCAACCGACATTTCCATCCATAGACTAAGGCTAAAAATTCTCTCTTGGAATCTTCTCAGATTCAACAAAGCTCCTCAAGAGTAATCTGGGAATCCATCAGCTCATTGTTTACAGTCCGATTAGCAACTTGAGACACGAGACTGTAGTTGGAGTTGAGAGACAATGTCTACGACCAGATTATTCCACAAGTAGCCAGTTTACAAGCTAATTTTAAACCAATAAAAAGCTAAATCATCGTCAGACGATAGCCGGTAGGGTCCCAGATTGCACACAGACTGTTTACCTGCATTCAACCAAAGCCTGCTCAAACATGATTGGTCAATACTGCTTGAACTACAAACTGAAACCATAATGCCTCCGATGCCAAACTCTTGCCCCGTTGCACGTAAATACAGAATCTGTTTACAGAGATTACCTCAAGAGCAACTGAAGGTATCATGAAACCGTGTTCACAGGCTGTGTAATACTCTTCATGAGCCATAAACTGATGGTGATGTGTAAAATTGTGCCCCTTTAAAATTGCCACCACAGGACCCTTTTGTCCTCATATCGCTATGAGAATGAATGAAAGCAATGATGGAGAACAGATGCAAGTTCTGTAACACACAGATCTGTGCCGTCTACGTTGTCTACACAAGATACTCACAGACCGGCAATCCCTGGTGTAAACAGCTGAAAATGTGCGTTTTCACCGCTTCTGAATTGCACTCAGGACTCTTTCAGCCTTCATTAAGCCGGGCAGCCAACACAAAGGTGTGACCTTCAATTACCTCCCTCCACTTTCAAATTAACCGTCTTTAGCAGGAGAGATAGAGAGTAAGAGAGAGAGAGAGAGAGAGAGAGAGACTTACAGAACAAATAGGTAATGGTACCACTATGCAAAAGGACAAAACCACACACAAATCAGTTTAATGCCGGCGGGCTTTAATGAGCCCAGGATAAAACCACTTCTGTATTAACCAGCAGGTCAGGATTACAAGAGAGGCAGAGTTGGTAAGTAAACAAATTAATAATGAATGGGTTTGCAGTGAGAATTTAAAAATGTATCACTATCGGTGGATGCTGTATTTGAAACTTCTTTTCATTTAATAATTCTTTTAGATGTGTATCTGCATATTGAGATACAGTGCATGGTTGGCCTTAAAGCGGCAGTAGGCGAGATTGGAGCAAATCTGATTAAAAAAAAAAGATATTTTTATCACAGTTTTGTCACTATATCCTGACAGTAATACATGTGACAGGTAATCTGAAAAAAAATCATGTCCCTCTGTGTCCTCCGGTGCTCCTAATGGCATCTGCAAGATTTCACAGACCGGAGGAAAACAACCAATCAGAGCCGAGCTGGAGCCTGCCGTCTCTGAGCAGCTGTCAATCACTCGCAAACTCTGATCAAACGGTCAAACTAATGCCTATTTCTCACCTCAAATGTTTTCAGAAACATCTTGTAGTGTACTGTTTAGCTGTAAATCAAGAAAGTTTGTGACACCAACTGCCATGTTGAGATCAGTTGAGGAAACACCAAGTGAGAAATAGGCATTACAGTAACAGAATATTGATTCATATTTGATCAGCGCTGCCTAGTTTGACCGTTTGGTCGAAGTTTGCGAGTGATTGACAGCTGCCTCCGTTGAATGAACAGCCAATAAGAACGCTCTCTCTCTGAAATGACCTGTGATTGGCCAAAGTCTCCCGTCACGGGCCTCGATTTTTTAAATACTGAAAGCAAAGCCATGAGGAGGTGCAGAAGTCTAGATTTCTCTTGAAAACACTTGAATTACAATATGCTGAAAGGTTATTATGGATTTTTTGCCAAATAATGCAAACATATTCTGCCTACCCCCACTTTAAAGCCACCAACTAGAAACAGACAAAACATCCACACTTTGTTTTAAAGGGGGGAGGGAGGGGGGGCATCGAGGGCTTAAGAGGGGTGCTGGGGGGAAAGAACAGATATCGTCCATCGGGCTCGACTGGCCTGTGCAATGTGTTGGAAAAACAGCCCACTGTGGAGCGGGGATTATTGAAATCTTCTCAGGCCTGGCTGTTTTAAATGGGAAAGAGAGTGGTGGTGCTGATGCTGTGCGTGCGCGTTTGTGTGTGTGCGTCCCTGTGCGCACGAGTCACGGACAAGCATGAGCGCCGCTGTTGATGACATCTCCATGAGTGAGTAAATCTGCTGCTTTGCCCTCCTCACGCCACCGCCACTATAGTTTTACTAGGAAGCGGAGGGCCAACAGCTGCTGCACTTCCCCTACTCTCTCTCTCAAACACACATACACAGACAGGACTTGGGCTCACACGTACAGACACAAGTAGCGGTGAGGGGGCTGAAAACGCTGAAAACGAGGGGTGCGCAAGCTGTGACGGTGAACATTAATGGCGACAGCAGCTGTGGAATTAATGTGGCACATCTGGGAGGACGGAGCAGAGAGGAGACAGGGAGCGATGAGGAAGAGATAGAAGTAGACAGACAGAGAGAGGAGGAGGACGAGGAAGGGATGGAAGAGGTGTGTTTGACTTGACTTTCAATAAGCCCCCTCCCCAATCAGTCTCTCTTGATGCAGTCTCTTTTAGCATCTGGCTGAAGCAATAGACTTTTAAGGCCCTCTTGTCCTTATCTCACGTCTTCATATTTGACTTTTATTCATCCAAAAGTTAACTTTGCCTCTACATTCGTTTCGACACACTCCCATTATTACCCGGACACCTCTCTGACCTCACATCTACATAGCACACTTGAGGCATTTTGCTAATGCGTTTACCCAGCGCAACCTGCAATAAGTGGGCAGCATAATGAGCTGTGAATTTAATCGCACCACAAGAAGTGCGAGAGCCTTGACAATATTTCTATGGCCGCGGAGAGATCTTGCAGCAGGGGCGCGTTGCAGCGAGAAATAGAGCACAAAACCAGAGCGTGTGAACGTGTTCGCAGAGCAATTAGACTGACAGGAGAGGGTAAATATTTCAACGGGGAAAAGTTGTTATTCTCGAAAACAAGCACCAGGTTGCTGCTGCTGGGACTGCAAATACAGGAGTGGAGGTTTAGATGGGATTAAATAGGTGTAACAGATTTAGAAGCAATTTCTCCTCTCTTCTACAAAAGCACAGCTTCAAGTCCTACCTTCCTCTATCCCCCCCTATCAAACAGGCAGCCAAAGGGTAACCTTAAAAGTCTCCTCTCCGCTGCTTGTCTATCCGTAGCCCTCAAAAGCAAGAGCGAGCCATCGCCGCCTGCCTAGAATAAACATCTCTGCAAGATTTTAAAGTTTAAAGACACAGGCAGGCGTCAACAGCCCACCAGGTGGAAGAGCTGATTGGATGTCTGTGTTTGTCTGCCTCTATGAGTGCCCACCACCGTGCCTATCAGCCGGCGAAGGCACGTCGACGGGCTCGGAAGAGCTCCGTAATGAGCCTTCACAGTCCTGGAGATCCACTTCACATTTAAAACCGAGCGGCGGCTCAGAATATCAGCGATATGAGAGAAAGAAAGAGAGAGAGAGAGAGAGACGGCGAGTTGTGGATTGTGTTGAGGAGAGAAAAACCCATAAAATAAACTGCAGCCACTCTCTAGATACCCTTCAAAATAAAACATATGGCCTGATGCCGTTCATCCGCACCATGATGAATGAATGAGCCTCTTTATTGGACGCTCGCAAACGCTCAGTATTCACCTCAGCACCCTCTGCACTCATTATGTCCTCACTCTGAGACTGAATATGGTGGATAAGAAAAACTAAGTGTAGCATCTGTGTGTTTTCATACAAAAAAACAAAGGGCTTGAACCAGAATGTGGTTTAAGGATGAGCCATTGTGTGCAGTGCATGGTAATACACCCAACTAGTTTTACATAATCTCAAGAGCAGCACCAGAGAATCTAACTGTAAGATGTGAAGAGGATACCAATGTTCTTGCTGCGCAACATTAAGTTGATCAAAGGGCTGACTTTCCAAAACCTCAGGGTACGTCTTTAATATGGAGAAGGGTGCAGAGGAAGCGGAAGAGCCGAGAGTTCACTCAGATTAAGACTTTGATTCTCTGATTTCCTATTAAAGAGAAATATTAACTCTAACTATCAAGAAAGTTATGACCCATCCAGAAGGCACACTTAGAGGAAGATGTAGGCCGAAGAACTTCGCTAATATCCTCAGAGTTTTTCTTTAATCGCCTGATTAATTGTCCGTCGCACGTGGCCTGATGAGGGGTTAGCGTGACGGGGAGGGGAGACGGTAAAACAAGCTGATATGCAGCCTTCGCACAGAGCTAAAGGATAGAAATGGATGATCTCTCTCTCCTCTCCTGCTCTCTTTTCCTCAGATATATTGTGCCATCAATCCCCCGCAGCAGAAGCCACACTAGGAAGATGAATAAATTAATCTGGAATAAATGGCCTCCTGCTTGACACATAATCACAGATTAGGCCGGGTCGGCTGGGAGTGATGGATTGAGCCGAGCTGGTGGGGAGGTGGAGGGCTGAGAAGGTGGGTTGGGGGGTGGGGTCACCCACATTAACCCCTACCCAGTGCAGGAGGCCCTGCACAGCCTTTAGCGAGAGACGGAGCTACGAGGTGATTTACCTGCTGGCTCTTCCCTGAGGTGTGATTGAAACCGTGGGAGGCGGCAGCTAATGATGTCACTAATGAGAGGTTCATTACCGGGTCAGCCCTTTGGACCCGGCCGTGTTAACTCTTCACTCTGACATCAATAACCTTAGCTTGAAAGAACTCTAACAGAACCAAAGACTGTAGATGGATGACGCGTCTCAACTTCCTCCCACTGTACAAAAGCCATTTTTGACGCCATTTGGAACCAGAATCGGAGGGCTGGAGCCGCAGTATCGAGGTCCCGCCCACACACTCGCACGAGCCAATCACGAGTCGAGCACGGCCGCAGCTTGCTAGCATGAGCCACCTAGCTGCTACGTTAGCACCTGTTGGGCTAGAAAGACACAACAACTAGCCATAATATCTTTATAACTACATTAATGATCAAATGGACACATGTTTTATTACACAGACTAGTGACGATTATGGAAAGTTAAAGTTACATCTCCTCTCTCGTACAATAGAGTAGATTATGGATTTTTGTAGGCCAACCAGGAAGTTAGCATCGCCCTGGTTCCCTCGACAAAAAGCCAATGGGATTTTTCTATTGGGTTTTGCATTACTGCAGAAAATAAGCTTGGTGGCAAACACACATTTATGATACTTGCACGTTTTGTTCAGCAAGATAATCTTTACAAATGAACACCACTTCTATCATTTTTGAAGCTTGAATGCAATCACCAGAAATAAAAAGCTAACGTTAGGCTATAAACGAACTACACCACGGTCGAGTATTCACAACGAGGCTGTGAAGGCAGCATGATGACGTTTAGTAGTCTCATGTTATCACTTGTTAGCAACCGCCTTCTTTAAGACACATAAAAACTTCAAAATTCACGAGCTTCAGCTTGTGTCAACCACGGACCTTATTTCAGGCATCTAACTAAAAACCCATTGACTTCCAGACGAGGGAACCACAAGTGCTAAAATGCTAACTCATTCCTGTAGCACTCTATTCCTGAGCCTCCGGCTGCGTGACTACTTCACTCAGAGCAACTGTCAATCACAGCTGTCAATCATGACGTCTCACCCCCTTTTTACAGTATCAAATAACTAATTAAAACCAAACTTGTCAGAAAAATGAACACTCATACATCAGCGTGATAAGAACGACCTAAAATGACAGAGTGTAATGTATATGACGTGTACTTTGACTTTTTATTTTGGCCTGTGTCCCATCCGCTAACATAGACAGAGGGGGCGGGGTTTATGACCTATACTGCAGCCAGCCACCAGGGGGGCGATTGAGATGTTTTGGCTTCACTTTTGGGGAGCTGTCATGTCGTCCATCTTTATATCCAGTCTGTGGATAGAACTCAAAGGCGCAGCACACATCGTACTGGTATGTTTCTTTAACTCCTAACAAATATGCACATGAATGCACCATCACCTTCCCCAACGACCACGAGCATCCACAACATCCAGCGGCGGGCCCAGTCTGCTGAGCGAAACACAATTAAGGTGAGCGGAGAGATTCGTCATGTTGATTTATCCCACACCTCACCTAATGAAATTTTCTCACATTCCCTTTTGAGCAAGTGGCTGAAGGGGCGGTAAAGAAATGAGAAATTGAAGACGGGGCGACCCCCCTGCGCCCCTCGTTCCTCTATTTAGACGAATGAATCGTGCCGCTGTCCCTTTCATTTTTCTCAATTAAGCGTTTGCCATTTGGAATTCTTCCCAGCTTCATGATCATTAAAACCTTTGCATGTCAGAGGAGGAGAGGGGGCTGAGAGGCACGCTTAATTCAATTTCACAGCCGTCAGGGCTACCTGCCCTCATCGACAGACAGCGAGAGAATGCGAGGGAGGGGTGGGGGAAAAGAGCGAGAGATAAATAATGACAATAAACACACTATCCATCTGAGGGGAGCTGTCAACATGAAAAACACTTATCGACGGCGCAAATCAGCGCTACTTTGTCTGGTGATGAGTCTGTTTTTCTTAAGATGAGTGAGAGAAAATTATAGGCTTCTGATCTAAAGTTCAAGATGTAAGAAAAATGATTTCAAAGAAACAACTTCACCTCAAAATCAAAAAGTAGATTTGCGATATAAAGAAGACTTTGCTATAATGAGAATATTCCATTTTTCCAAAGAGAGAGAAAAGAGCAGTGAGCTCTTCGACCTCGAATCAGAATGGAGTCTGTGCAGTTTCTTTATCTCCCTCTTGATGCTGCATTGACCAGTGCATAAACCCTGAACTCGGCGCGCTTCGGCAGTTAACGTGATATATTCATGTGTCGATAGCGGGAATGCAGGAGAGAAAATCAATGCTGATATAATACACTCACATTAACATGGGACGGAGCAGCAAGGCCACGGGAAAAAATAAATGTCATCTTCCTTCATATTTAGCGTGTAGGCAGCATATAAAGCAGCCTCTTCTGCTTATTCACATCCTGTGCACTAAAAGATCTTCCAAGAAAGTGGTGTAAAACGTGTAGGTTGAATCATTATTGTAGCAAACAGAAAGTAGCAACTAAGAATGAATATTTAGACTTCTAACTACGAGTTTGCACCAGAATAGGGAGTTCATTTTTTAGCAAATGGCTGCGACTGAGACAGGCCGCTGGAAAGGTGGCTTGTAAATCCCTAAAGGTTTCATTTAGAGGGGGAATGCTAATTCGTATCGACCCTCCAGTCAAGTCTGGAAATAAGTGATGGTGGTTCGGTGCTGCTGCCTTCCCAATACCATCACAGCCAGAGGAGGGGGAGGAACACCTCTGGCTTAATCACATTCATGGTTCCTCCACCTCAGTGATTTGCAAACATGGGTCTTGCGCACCCAGGGGTCCACAATTAGTGACTAACAACTAAATTTCTTTTAACTTTAATTTAGTGTTCAGCAAGACAGCCACGCTAGCAGCTCTGTGGGGTTGTGTTAACATGTGCTCATTTTTTTAGCAGATAATGTTAACACTAATAATAATTGAATAATCAATAATTGACTGGATAATGACGATGATTACAATTCATCCTGTGGGGGACATGAATGTGCGCGTCAAATTTCCTGGCAAACCATCCAGCAGTTAGGGGATCATCAAAGTCATCAGGAGATATCATCTTGGGAACATGACTGTCTGTTAAAAGTTTTGCATCAATCCATGTAGTAGATGCAGTGGGCAAACTCCAGGTCTGAAAAAGCCAATGGGAAGTGCCTTAAACCTGCATTCTTTCTAATAGCCAGAAGGGGGCGACTCCCCTGGTTGCAAAAAGAAGTCTGATTGTATAGAAAATGATGCTACTTCTCACTTGATTTATTACCTCAGTAAACATTGTAAACATGAGTTTATGGTCTCAATCTTTAGTTTCAAGTCTTCTTCAATACAGAATGATGTTCATTTAGTAAATTATGGTCCCATTTAGAGTCAAATAGACCATAAAGCAGGGTATGCTTTAGGGCGGGGCTACCTTGTGATTGACAGGTCAGGCTACCACCACGTTGTACAGTCTGGGATTTGTCCATGTTTTCATCTTGCAGCTTTAAACCTTTCACAGTGTGTTTTCAGATCATGAAAGTTAATGATAACATTTTGGTCCCCTAAAAATGTTTTATTAAGCATTCGGTTGTACTTAGCTTCACCCTCTCGTGTCACTTCTGGTTGCAAAAACACAAGATGGCAACGACCTAAATGCCGAACTCGAGGCTTCAAAATGGAAATCCACAAACCGATGGGTGAAGTCATGGTGACTACATCCACTTCTTATATACAGTCTATGAGTAGATGTTGAGAAATTTCACAGGAAATAGAGTAAATGTCACGGGATCACCAAAGTCATTAGGGTTCATCCTCCAGGGACCATGAATATATTTAGCATATTTCATGGCATACCATCCAATAGTTGTTGAGACATCTTACAAAAAAAAACTAAAAATCAATCTCATTGTGGCCCTGGAGGAAAAGTCAGGGGATCATCAAAGTCAGTAGGCTTCATCCTCTGGGAATAATATATATACAACATTTCATGGCAATCCAGTAATTGCAGAGAAGAAAACATGTGATTCAACAAGCCAATCAGATTTGGCTACCCTTTCTATGTCACAATAGAATATACCGCCCACAGCTTGAGAACTACCTTTGCAAAGGTGCAACATATATTTCTCAGAAGCCAATCAGAGCAGACTGGGATTTTTTTCAGGAGGGGGTCTTAAAGAGACAGGCGCGTTTCAGACTGAGGGTGAATACAGATATATTCAGACAGACACTATGAGAAAAATAACGTGTTTTTAAGTATGAACCTGAAGATGAACATGATATGTCCCCTTTAAGTCCCAGCATCTTGCCTCACTTGTTAACCTTAAAAAAACCTTCTCCCTGGTTAAATATCTAGAGACAATGTGGGCCAGTGACAACACATTTTGACATGATCAATGTCGAGTCCATGTAACAAAGGTACATCTGTGACCATCAGCCTCCCAGCAGCCGTCCTGAGGCCAGTCATAACTTGAGTCGTGTTCCTGAGAGAAGCAGTTGTGTTATCAGTTTGCCTCCGACGGGACTAAAAGAGTTTCAGGAGGCGACAACATAATGTGTGTGCTCCTCTTCTCGTGACCAACTCCGGTATCGAGCGCAGTCACCCGGCCTACGTGCGCCCATTGATTTATACATTCTCCTCCCTCCGTCTCCTCTCCACTCTCCATCTCTTCACCCTCCCTGGATGACTATATGTCGGCACTGGGTTGTCCAGGACGTGGATCGACTCTTAATACACGTCACACACACACACACACACACACACACACACAACAGTCTCCCCACCAGGTTTGATTAATTTGGCTCGTAACGCGTGTGAGCAGAGCTATCACCGGCATCCAGATGTTCCACAGCCCCTTTTGTCTGCACCCCCCACTACACACACACACACAAACCACACACACACCTGCTTTCATCCCCTCCCCTCGCCTCCAGTAGTGAGGATGTGATGCGGCGTGTGGCGTGCTGTTGTTTTGATTATTTCTCGAGGAGCACGGCGAGGACGCCTGAATCCAATTTCCCAGCTCTCTCTCTCTCTCTCTCTCTCTCTCTCTCAGTGTGGCCCAATATAAACAGCCAGCTACAGTGAGCGCTGACAGTGATCCTATGTCTGCTCTTCACCTCTGACCCTGCTCTTATCACAGCGCTAACCTACCTCCTCTGATCCAACCTCCTGGCTTTTACCACCTCCGAAACCGAGATAGAGTCTGGACACGGTAGCGAGGAAGACAGAGAATAAGAGATGAGGTTTAGGAGAAGGTGAGTGTGAGAAATTCAGAGGACAGAGAGGGAATGATAGATGGCAGTCATTGGGAATGCAGATCAGAGAGATGATAGCAACCCTTATTGATGGAGGGCACCTTTTTTTTCTCTCTCAGTGGAACATAAAATAAGGGAGCCCGGAAATTGCGAAATCTGATCTGAGATCTGCAAAAACTCTTGCGAGATTCTCTGCCCGACGACCTATCCTAACTGTAACTATTCGAGATTAAGTTTCAATGTCTGTGCTTTGTGTGGTTTTAAACTGATTACAATAAAAAAGTCAGTTCTTACTAGCAAACTAACAAGGTCTTCTCCAGCCAGTAAACAAGCCTATTCTTTTATTCACAGGTCAACTCAATTCTGAGGAACTGAGACCCGGGGTCTATGGGGAACCAGCCTCAAGTGGCCACTCCATGAACTGCAGTTTTTGGCACTTTGGCGTTGGCCATTTGGCCATGGCATTTCTCAGCACTGGAGGTTGCCGCTGGGGTTGGGTACGATCGTGGTACATCACATGGTACCTTATCATAGGAGAAAATATTTTAGGAGATCAGTAGCCTACTGTATGTAAAAGATTTATTCTATTAAATTCCAATTACTTTTTTGAATTTGATTCGCAGATAGTAAATTGGTTAGAAAATGATTATCTTCATTGGTGCTTTGTTGGTGCAGGAGCTGAAAATAGGACTTTCAATTATTTCTATAAATTAGTCTTTGAAGCATATAAACAGATTATTTTTTGGAATCATTTTCTATGACTTTAATACTTTGGATTGAATCTCTGATATGTTGGGATTAGAGTTTTTGGTGGCAGACCGGCCCTTTGTTTTAACATTTGGATTCCATATCGTGTCTCGGCTCTATATATGGTCATTCACGTTTTTGCGTTGGCCATCGTAGTTCTCCTACATGCTTGGCACACGGGAGAAGTTTCAATTGATTGCAATCTGCAACCTCACCGCTAGATGCTGCCAGATCCTACGCACTGCACCTTTAAGGCATTTGGCCTATTTTTTTTTTTACTTTTATCCAAAGTTAGAAAACTATATGACATTTGAACAAGAGGTTTGTGGTTTGCAAAGTCAAGGTAGGACTGTAATAAAATCTAATACATGGAAAAAACACATGCAAGCGTAATGCTGATAAGTAAACACACTCACATGCAGCGACCAACAGATGCTAGCACACCCTCACACATGCACACACCCTCGGGGGTATTTGTATTTCTGAAGCATATGCGTCCTGTTTTTACCAGTTGGAGTTAATAAGGCTCCGTATCTCAATAAGCAGCTTCAGTCTGTTCTCTGATGATCTGAGGAAAACACACATGATTAACGCGTCATTCTGTGTGTGTGTGTGTGTGTGTGTGTGTGTGTGTGTACATGTTTGTGTGTGTGGGAGTACTTTTCTTAAATACAGATAAATACCAGGGCACAGACCCTTCCAGTCTGTTTTATGCACAGTGGGGGAGAGGGTTAATCGGTGTGTGCGTTGGAAAACAGTGATATGAAGCTGATGTCTTGACAATAACATCTTGCTGCTTTAAAAGCTTTATCGCTCGGCGTGTATTTGCATACTGATGACGCCGAAGCTCCAAAAGACATTTAGATCCATGACAGCGATCATTAAGAATCCCCGAACGCACACTTTGTTTACGTGTGGGCCGCTTTGGAGGCAAACTTGGGAACATACATCACGACGAGGCGAGCGAATGTAGGCACACACGTTTTCACACATACGCAAACAAACACTAAAGCCAATGGATGGTGTGTGCAAAGCAGCTCTGCAGTCATGCTACCATCTGTCCTCCAGTTGGTGTTGGTCATGTTGAAGCTAAATCAGAGCAGATACCAGTTAACAACCTGGTAATGTATGGATTTGAGTCATTAGCGTTGTGGTTTAAAAATAAAATAAAATGAAATGTGGCTTTGTGACTGTGGTGTTGCTAAGTTGAATCTCCAGAATAAGAATAAAAACCAGACTGAAGGACAAAAAAGGACAACGGTTTTGCTGCAGCTTCAAGCTTTCGCAGTTGCTTTAAAGCAGTGGTTCTCAAACTGTGGGGTTCGTGGATAGGTTCATGAAGGTTCATGAATGTAAAATCATCAGCGCAAAAGATGAGCAACTGCAGTAAAAGTCAACTGCACAAGCCTGTGTGAATAAAACATAAGGCGATAAGTCAACTACAACTCCCAGGGAGCATTTGGGTAAGAAGCATCCATCCGAAAACATCATTAAAATAACATCTTTAAGTTTGGTGCATTTACTGCGGGGAATATACTTCCAGAACAAGCAGCTCCTCCGCTTTTACATCTCTGTACCGGCGACGGTGCTACGTTGTCAGCAGCTTCCACATGTGAAGGAGTGGGAATGTGTAGCTGCACTTTAAAAACAGTTTTTAAAAAGTGTTCGGAATAAATTTGGGTTAAAAAAAAATAAAGGCGACTGACAATTTTGTTCTCCAACGACACAAAGTGAGGCCTTTTGCTTTGTTAGTCCTTTCCCTCGTCTTGTTAGTGGTAACAAATCCACCTGTATTGTCTGTGTAACTGTGCGTGTGCGTGTGTGTGTGTTTGTATGTGTGTGTGCTTGTGCATGTGGGTGAGATCTGTAATTGGCACGTAGTAAATGGGATGCTTCTGAAGCCAAGTGTAGGCCACGCTGAGTTGCGGGGAAAATAGGGTCATCATTACCGGGATAATAACTGAACGTAGACAATAAGCGTGTGTGTGTGTGTGTGTGCAAGTGCGTGTGTGTGTGTTTCTACTGACAGACTGTGTGTTTTTGCTGGATGGATTGTGTGCAGCCAACGCTAGGGGCCAAACAAAGGAGAGTTGTTTATCCATCTCTGCTTTATAGACACTCCACTACTGCACAATGAGCCCACAATGGAAACTCACATTCAAAAACACACACACACACACACACAGCTAGGGTAGTTACGTGGTTCATAGCCTTGGCACTGTTTGACAGGGAGTGTGTGTGGCTGGCTGTGATTGTACATGACAGAGAGAATTGGCGTCACTGCGGTCACAGGACGCATGTGTGTGCGTGTGTCAGTGTTTGAGAAGTGTACATGAAGAGGGACAGATTTTACATGAAGTGGATGTGACATGTAGCCATGGGTGGGTAAAACGTACGTGTGTGTGTCTGTGTGTGTGTGTGTTTGGCTGTAGAGAGATGAACACAGGTGACACTGTTTGCTTGTGTGTTCATTCAAATGGAGGCGTAGATACCGTAAATTCTCAGATAGCAGCCTGAGCATTTATTCACCTCAACAGCAGAGTGAACCAGAATATTTAAAGCAGTTTACATTATGTAAGATATATAATATAAAATGTAGACCTTTATTCTTAATTCTCCCCCATTTTAAAGGCATATTAAATCATGTTTCACTAAGACGTGCCAGATTTCTTACATGCCACTGTTTCTTGCTCTGCGGTTAATTCTGTTTGTTGTTAATTCAACCCTAATCAATGTTTACCCGTTGTCTTAAAAAAGCATACATTTCCACCACATTATTATACAATAGATTACACACTTTTTAACAAAAATACTGTTGTCATGCACTAATTCATTCAAGCCACATCATCTTTTGCTGTTTTCGTTGTTAAGTTTCTGTCGATGAAACTCTATAACAGGGGCGATGTCACACCTGTAGTTCAGTTGTTCATGTAGTCTGGACCTTGTAGTTCTGGTCTGGTTTGTGTTCACACCATAGACTGTATATAAGAAGTGGATGTAGTCACAGTGACGTCACCCATTGGTTTGTGGACTGTTGTTTTGATGCCTCGAGTTTGGCATTTTGACCATGACTGCACCGACAAGCTGGCGCACATATTTGTTGCCATGGTTACCAGATGAGCTTATACCAGTTTTCACACCAGCCCAAACTAAATTAACCAAATGCACCAGAGTTAGTTTACTGTAAACCACACCGATTGACAATGTCCCGCTAGTAGTAAACTGGCTTGCACTCAAACACACACGTCGTCTTTTGAAGTTCTCATTTGCTTAGTTTTCACTGCAGAAGAACATCAAGCAACAGTTCTGTTAATGTCGGAGAAACTCTGAGAGCAGCAGACCGGTGAGTATGACGGGACTTTGTTGTTGTACTGATGGAAATAGTGCAGGAAATGTAGAAATTTACAATTATACAGCGGGTTATTTTATTAGATCTTTATTCAGTAACAGCTAAGTAGCTTTTACTGGTAGGTACATTTGAGACGTATTTGTCATATTTGAATACCAGCTTTCATTTGAGAATTTACGGTGTGTGTCTGTGTGAACATCCCAGGTGAGGCAAGACACACACACACACACACACACACACACACACACAGACTCTCTCACACACAGAACCCACAAACCACATATCAGGCCCTATTATTTACACTAAACCACAACCTGACGCCTAATGGAGACCTTCACAAGCAGAAAAGACACTCAGAGAGAAATCCCAACTGACTGAGCACAATGTGCAGTTCATGTGTGTGAAAGAGAGAAAACAAATCAAATGAGATTGAGTGAAGCTCCAAAGTAGAATAAACAAGAATGAAGCTCTTTGATCAATAACTGCGAGCGGAGCTGGACACGGGGAGCGAGCTGACGGGCAGCGAGAGAGGTGCAAGTTGATTATCCGTGAGCTCGGGGATTATCCCTCGCCATTCATCCTCTGCAGTGAACCTTCGTCACCTGGATGGAGAAATAACTGAGAACAGAGAGGCGGGAGGGGAGAGCTGATCTGCACACACTCCTATCTAGGAACCAGATCTACAGGAGGTGAAGCTCTACCCCCTCCTTCTCCGTCCTCTCTCCTCCTTGTCTCAATTTCTTTGTTACTCTCTATTTTGTTTCTATCCCCCTCCCTTCTTCTCTGGCTGGTGTGGGCAGCAGGGAGGTTCAGATTTCAGATCGCTGGCATGACAACGACATCGAGGCTGTGCCAAGCTTACCGTGCCTCGGATCATCAGAGAAAGAGAGAGAGAGAGAAAGGATACTGGCAGAGAAACACTGATCGTCCACGCACAAACACTAACACAAAAACAAACACGAATGCAAACAGAGGGACTAAGACTATTTGAACTGGCAGTGTGTGTGGGTCTACGTGTGTGTGTGTGTGTGTGTGTGATGCATGGCTCAGCAGGGGAGTGTGTTTGCCAGTCATATCACAGGGAGCACAGCAGTCCCAAACCTGCCAGCGATGCCTGACATCTTTATCCGGGCAGCCTGCCCGCCTCACCCAAAACCCGCCGCCCGTCCAAGTCACCTTGATCAGGAGGGAGATCCCGTATCAGGGCTTCGTCGCAGTGCACATGGATACTGTACACACACACACACACACACACAGATTCAAAATAATCCCCTAAGATTCAAAGCGTGACTCATCTGTTTAGCTTCATTCAGAAAACTGGACTTGTAGAAGTAAAACCTATTTAGAAATTACAGTGTATTTACAGTTAAACTTGAATTTGTATTCTGGCAACAAAATGTAACAAAAAAAATTGTGACTTTGTTCTAATTATGTACAACAACAGCAGTAAAGCACACACTCCTCAGACTTAAAATATTTTTTTTGTGGTGGATAGTAGCTTTGCACAGCCAGCCCACAAATGAAGCTCTGCTAATTGTGATGTGACACAATCAGACAGAGGTCAGGGAGTCATCAGTGCCCGTAGACCAACATTACATAGCAGGAGAATAGATGAGCAACAGCCACAAACACAGCACCATATTCCATTTTCAAATTCAAAATACAAAGATGCTTGTCATCCAAGTCTCAAACTGCTGGACTCAGATGAGTTTGAGTGGGTGTCCTTCCAGATCAGCTTTGAAAGCAAAAGCTTGCAAGATTCAGAACCAAGACAAGAACCAAGAATAGCCCTGCGTTAAAACAGCACGGTTTGTAACAGTCACATGCAGGATTTTACAACTTGCCGTATCTGAATTTGCATAATCATGACTCGATGTCAACTTTACGCAAATGAGGCCGGTCCATCACAAGTCAGCAGGCTCGCGAAACTCTGATCAAACTGTCATACTAGGCAGCGCTGATCAAATATGAATCAAGATTCTGTTACTGTAGGCCTAATGCCTATTTCCCGCCTCCAGTGTTTTTCAGAAACATATCGTTAAAATGAGAAAGTTGGATGAAATTTATGAGGGTATAACTTGTATGAATAAAGATGGTTAAAATACTGATAGCATTTGTAATCGTTCAAATTTAAAATAGTCAAGTATTGTTTCTCTGTCGCAGCCCCAATTTATGATTAATTTGGAAAAAGCAAAATATGAATTCTTTCCTGATGCAGCTGAAAATAGTGTGCATTGTATTTAGTGTGCAAACAACACATGTTTCACCTGCACTGCCCACGCATGTGCATCTTCAATCATGCTAGTGACTCTGTGAGGCTTCACTTGCTATATATAGTATATTTGCTAACATCAGCATGCTAACATACAGATGTTTAGCAGGTATTGTTTGCCAGCTTGTTAGCACTAAACACAAAGTACAGCTGAGGCAGATGGGAATGTCAATAGTTCTGCAGATATTTGGTCAATAACCGAAGAATCTGATCTACTGATGGTGCAAGATGAAAAGTCAAGGGATCACCAATGTCTATTGTATTTCAGCGTGGCTAAAAACTACCACTACTTCAACCGTCAGGCTCTTGAAGCTGCGCGGCAAAATGGACGTTGAATGACCACACTGCTTTCAACACTTTGTGATCTGCAATCACCGGCAACCCGACTGTGCGTAGACGGGCAAATACACGGAGAAGTGGCTGTGCAAGGCACTGATTAAAAAGCTGCAGGTGGGGACAGACGGGAGTATCATTATTATTTATCAGCTCCCTATGGCTAGTCCAACACACCTGGGTACACGTGTGACGGCGCTGCAGACACACACACATACACACACACACAAACACAGCACAGCTCAGAAACAAAGAGAAAACACATTCCTAGACAGACACACAGAGTTAGGGTTTGATATGCAATTACGGGAGCAAAAGTCAACATTCAGAAACTTAAATCAGCAAAATCCTCCACTTAGAGTCACTTCACTAATCAGAGCGCGGCTGATCATATCAGCCCTTCAGCTAAAACAAGTCAGGCCTGCGAGACAGTGAGGTTGGATTGCTACTCTGGAGAAGACGTTAATTACACTGGATCCCTCTAATAGAGTCACGCTGCACCAATTAAAGACAACAGAGACACAGCGCGGATGTACAGAGCTCATTACTCACGCAAACAACCCAGTTCTCACAGGACAAGGAGATTAATGGCACTCCTCTTATAGCACATACGTTGCGCTCGTATGACGCAAACGCGTGCAGGGACAAAAGCGAGCGAGTGCAGTTGCACGGGGATGAGAAATTGTGGGACAAAAGTAAATACGCTTCACTGTCGGAGAGTTGGAATCATCATGTGCATAGAAAACAATAAAAGAGAACACTTATTTCCAGTGCCCGGTCCTCGTTGCCGGGCAGGACACCAGACTCATTTTCATTTCAGAGAATTTCAAAGATTCCCCATGGGCAATGTGCAGGACGGGGAGGGGGTCGGACGGAAGATGAAAAGGCGATGAAGGGGGTGGTGAAGTCAGAAGAGGAAGGAACAAAAGGAAGAGTTGAAAGGCAGAGCTGAAGAACAGAGGGAGAGAGGGGAACATATTCTTGAGAAATATTGCATGCGTGTATCTATTTTCTTGTTACATCTCTCTTTGAGGCACGAGCATAAGGCGTTGTGGTGATAATTGCATCCACGCTCTCGCTGTCAGGAGCGCCTCTGATCTCTTCTGATGCATGCCGGAACATCTCCTCGCTGTCGTTTCTCTTCCTCTCTGAAATAGGGGTCGACATGCGGCCACTGAGTGGAGGCCTGCTGTTGTGAAGACGGGGCAGAAATCACCATCAGGTCCTCTGACAGAGAAAACATCCCTCTGCTTTTGCTGCAGGCCTTTCAGTTGACTGAGGCTGCTTCTGACAGGCTGTAATTCTGTTTAAAGGCAGAAAAAGTGCTACACGGTGTTCAGCAGCATGCAGGCAAAACTCTTCTTTTCTTATTTTTAGTATTTCTCTCAGGATTACATGAATGCCGCCGTCTCTCCTCGGTCATACAAAGTGCCGATTGTGCTCGTGACCTCTCATGAGGGTCGTTGACTTCCTCTGGCCTCAGCGTGCCCACACTGTGTTAAACAGCCTGGCTATAAAAGGCAAAGCAGAGATGATAGAGGGATTAGGTGCCTCAGTGCCACTTCTGTTTCCCAATGAACGTCTGATCTCCACCACAGAGACCCCTGTGTTTCCAGACTGACGATTAGCCGTGTTTAATCTTTACATCAAATCTGTAAATCTGTCAAAATCCATCATGGCGCCAATTTTATTTGAGCTATATTTCATGGTTACAATGTCGATGCCCTAGTTTTAATCTATTTTATTTTGCATTATGTGCCTTATATTACTGTTTTATTCATGCACGTTATTAATAAAACACCAACTTATATGTCTGTTCGTTTCTGCCTCCCTTCAGGGATCAATAAAGAGCTTCTGCTCTTGCAGAGCTGCCGAGATACCTCTGTGAATGTGAGTATTCTGTTTCATTTTATTTTCAGCCTCAAAACTTTAAGAAAATATGAATAAAATTAAAAAAGGAATGAAAATGATGCACTGCACCCATCTGAAAATAAGGTGAATTTTATTTTATATTTTTATTTTATTTTATGTAGCGGTGAACGCAACATAGGGAGGAGGTCGGGGTGGGTGGGTCAAAAAATACAGGACTTTTGCCCAGGAGACCGCCGCTCGTTTCCAGTGTGAAATCAGAAGTCAACGTTGATTTATTTGTCGTGCAAGTTTTGTACTTAAGTTCAATTTCCAAATTTATTTTAAACCAAAGCACGATCTTTTCCTAAACCTAACTAAGTCGTTTTGTTGCCTAAACCTAACCAAATCAATCTTTTCCTAAGCCTAACTAAGACATTTTATTGTCCAAACCTAAGGAAGTTGTTTCCTGTGAAGATGGAAGTTTATTTTGTACAGACAGTATGTATGTAACGAGCAGAAATTGACACATGTTGCTGAACATTTGTAGGAAAACTAACGCAAAAGGAGGAATAACTGTTTCGTAAGATATCATACGAACCGTTGCATGAGAACACATTGCTTCACTATCTCTTTACATAGCAAATAGTTATTTGCTGCTATATTAATGCTCTGGATATCGTATAAAGCACCTTTAAGGGATTACCGAAGATCACAATGCCCGTACCAAATTTCATGACAAACCATCCCATAATAGTAAAGACATTTTGCTGTTCCTTTTCCATGGTGCAGTGGAGGTGAACACTGTGTGTGAATGTGTGGTGACAGATTGAGGGTGCTGCTGGGAGACTCTGGGGGCCGATGACACCTCTTGCTCCTGTTGCTGCAGCTGAATGTGAGCAGCACTCTCTCCGATACGTCCCGCTACGCCCCCAGCCACACCAAAAAAAAAAAAAAAGAGAGGTGGCACTGGTTTCAAAAACGTCACACTCGCCCTCTTTTTTTTCTTTCCATCTGTTTTAGTTTCCCTCGTTTGTCTCCCTCATTTGTCTTCTCACAAGAGACGACTTGTGTAACACATAGATGTCTCCTGCCTGAGAAGCTTTGCTCCCCGGCATTAAATTGCCTCGGTGTGACAGAGAGAAAGAGGAGTAATTTGCAGCCAGTTTCCACACCTCATATCTCATCACAAGAGGCGCTAAAAAGGTGTGAGGCATTTTTTTTCCCCCCTGAATCAGCAATCATTCTGATAACTGAACACATCCTCTGCTTTTGCATCTTGAAGCATCAGCAGATTAAGATTCGGAAAGGTTCGAATCAGGATCGTGAGTTTTGTTTTTCTCCCTCTAACAAAGCAGAAATTCCACAGAAGTTATGTTTAAAAGGCTCAGAAGATGAGCACTGTTCTACAGCATTAGCCTGACGAGAAGAGAATGACAGCATGCGTTTCACAAACTCTGCCGAATACATGCTCTCTCTCCGTACTTCCCGTCTCTCTGACATGCTTTGGTTAGAAGTTGAGAACCAGGGGGAATTCCAGCCATGATGAAAGAGTGCAGCAAACTCCAGAGTAAACAGGGCTAGACCGAACCGAGAGACCCCCGAGAGACAAGTGAAGTCATTAATGCATCAAAGGCTGTCAAAAGAATACCGTCTGAGAGTCGGAAAGTGTAAACACAGCAGATGGCGAGCATCTCATCCTCGGACGGGAGATTCAGCCCCGCTGACACAGTATTAGCCCCTACTGAGGTTGTTTGTATCGGCCTGTCAGTCGGAAGGGATAATGGGTGGAAATAGCTGCACGGATTATGAGATTAGGCTGTGCAGATCTGACAAGAACTATGAAAACACCTCATCACAAAAAATATTAGTCATTATCGTTAATATTATACACTCAAAATTCAGCATGGCTGTATAAAGAGAACTGGATGCAGAGTTGGAGGTGGGGTCCCATTCATTCCTATGAGAGTTGCACAGTGGCGCATGAAGCAAAAATGGCTTGACTCCTGAGTGATAAAGTACCCATATCTTCCGCATCCATTGGGCCCATGGCGCCTTTAACCTTTGTATCGGCCGATACCCAAAGCCCAGGTATCGCTATTGGTATCGGGACTGAAAAAGATGGATCGGTGCATCCCTATTCAAAACCCGGCGCTCTACTTTGGGGCTTGATTTTCAGTGGGGAGAGATGCCCAGCACACGAGCATGCACAAACAAATGTTAAGAACAGATTACAATAAAACTTGCGGGGAAATAATTAGAGCAGTTTAGGATAATCGATATGATCGAAAGATACTTAAAGCTGCAACCAGCTCAGTTGCTGACATGGTTAAAACATCTTAAACATACAGGCTTAACACCCAAGGGTTGATGGCTACTTACTTTGTGGTATTTACTGAACATGTTATTATTGGTGCGTCATTCTTTCACATCCCGACTGTGTCATTTGTCTGCCCTCGGAGTCAGCAGCCGCCAGTGCTTTCTTATCTTCTAGCCTAAGCTATTATTGAGTTAGCTGCTGCTCTGAGCTCATATGAGGACACCGAGATTCTGGATAAATGCGCCCAGGGCCCCCATCTCACGCTCACTAGTGAACTTATCGCCCCTTTTTTTCCATGGATTATTTTCTATTAATTTATTTAAAGTGAAGAAATGTGTGTTGCTTCTGTGCCATTGCTTTGTTATAGCCCATTATCTTTGTTCCTGTTTAGCAGCTCCCATAAACGTATAGCTGAGCATGATGCAGTCATGCCAGGATATTAAGGTAGAATGCCATACATGTGTTTATCTATCAAATCTACTATTTTTCTCATACTTGAACCACAACAGCCTTGAGTTCGGCATTTTGGCCGTCACCATCTTGGTTTATGCAACAAGAAGTGACACGAGAGGGTGGAGCTAAGTACAACCAAACGCTGAAGAAGACATTTTTAGGTGACCAAAATGTTACAAATAACTTTCACAAACTGAAAACACACTGTGAAAGAGTTAAAGTTCTAACACAAAACGCGGACGAGACCCAAACCGAATAACGCTGTGGTAGCGACCTGTCAATCACAAAGTAGCCACGCCCTAAAGCATACCCTGCTTTATGTCTATTTGAGTCTAAATGGGACCATAATTTACTAAATGAGCATCATGCTGTATTGAAGAAGACTTGAAACTAGCGATTGAGACCATGAGCTCATGTTTACAATGTTTACTGGGGTAATAAATCAAGTGAGAAGCCCTGCTGGCTATTAGAAAGAATGAAAGTTTAAGGCACTTCAGCATTGGCTTCACTTTACAGACCTGGAGGTTGCTGCCTGGTTGTAATAGATTAGGATGACCCTCTAAGAGTCACTCAGTATGGGTTGCGGTTGACCTCAAGACGTAGCAGAGAGGTTTAGCAGATAATATCCACAAACATGACGGAACACAAGACGGTGTTTTGTCAAAGTGGCATTCAGTGAGCATTCAGCAGCCCTCAAGTTTCCCCAGTGACAACTGAGCCAGCGTCCGGCACAGAAACTAGATAATTAAACAGACAATGAAGGGTGTGGTTGAGCAATGCGACTGTCAGAGTGATCCCATTTTATTCATGCTTCGCTTCCTGCCCGACAGCCTCGTCTTGACCCCGCAGTCACACAGTGAAAGACGTGAAATGAACACAAGAGGCTGGTGGGGGGGGAGGACTGGGGGCTTTAATCTGTTTGGTCCCAGACTGGCTGCTGGCCCCATCCGTCTTCCTCCCCTGTCTGTCTGCTCCTGTGAGGTGCCCTCTTTAAACTGTAATCACAGAGAGGCGAGTGAGGTGAGGGATGTGTGGGGACAGAAAGAGAGAAGAGGACAGACGGAGATCTCTCTCTCTATGTCTCCTATCCTCTCTCTATCTTCAGTGTGTATACTCCTTTGCTGTAACGGATTAGATCACAAGCTTGACAGTATCCATCCTATCCGCAGATCAATCAGCGTGAACCGCGTGAGCAGCCCAACGCACACAGGACATATCAATTAGGAGGGAACTGTGTGTGTGTGTGTTAGGCGTGTGAGGCGTATCGGGGAAAGCAAACACATTTCCCTTATCTTATTTGACCTGAAAGTCTAAGAGGTCATCTGCAAGGGGAGGTGGAAACATGTAGAGAAAATCCTCACAATTTGAGAAGCTGTAAACGGCAAATATTTGGAGTTTTTCCTTGATAAATGACTTAAACAATTAATCAATTAACCAAAATCGCCTAATTGATTAATCTTAGGGCTTTCAATTGATTAAAATATTTAATTACCATTAATCACATGATTGTCCATAGTTATCGCAAATTAATCGCACATTTTTTATCTGTTCAAAATGTACCTTATTAACACCAATTAATAACACAAAACATTGACAAATATTGTCCAGAAACCCTCACAGGTACTGCATTTAGCATAAAAAATATGCTCAAATCATAACATGGCAAACTGCAGCCCAACAGGCAACAACAGCTGTCAGTGTGTCAGTGTGCTGATTTGACTATGACTTGCCCCAAACTGCATGTGATTATCATAAAGTGGGCATGTCTGTAAAGGGGAGACTCGTGGGTACCCATAGAACCCATTTTCATTCACATAACTTGCAGCATTATTTAGCCTCCTTCATGACAAGCTAGTTGACATGGTTGGTACCAATGGATTCCTTAGGTTTTCTAGAATCATGTGATGCAAGTGGCATTTAAACGAATTTGCGTTAACGCGTAATTGTCACGTAGACTTTGACAGCCCTAATTAATCTACTATCGTTTAAGCACTACTTGAAAAATTGCTGAACATATGCAGCTGTCACCAGGAAATTAAAGCTATATTTTCCCTCCACTTACTCAGTGTAAATATTCTTAATATATGATCTGAATCCATACTGCAGGCCACATGTCAGTTTCATGTACGTAAAACATCTTCACACACACACACACACCTAGAGCTCCAGATCGATGGCACTGGACAAGTGGATCAGCGGCTGAAAACATGAGGACAGATTTCATTACAAAAATGATCGATGAAATCAATAGATCACGTGTACGTGTGGGTGTGTGTACATGTGGACAGGTCCAGAATAATACGCAAGTCTGTTCCTGATGTAGGGAGAAAGAGCCGTCCACAACTGACTGCTTTTATGACACCTATGGGTCTGTTTGTGTTTGTGTGTGTGTGTGTGTGTGTGTGTGTGCGTGTGCGTGTGCGTGTGCGTGTGTGTGTGCCCTTGTGGTCTCTCCCAGAATACTGATCTGAGCTCTACCTTCGTGGTGAAATATGATAGCTGCTTACAAATAAGCTCAGCAAGCGATGCACATATCATATCCTCTTCCTCTGCAAAGCCAGAGATACACATCTTCAACCGACAACAAAGGTGTGTGTAAGTGTGCATGTGTGTGTGTGTGTGTGTGTGTGATATATATCCCAGACAGAAACCAAACATGTGTGTGAGCTCACCCATATGTCTACCTGGCTTTTTGTGTGAACAAGAGGGCAGTGACTGAGTGTGTGTTTGATTTAAGGAGGCACCGTGCCAACTGTATGTGGGGCCCAGAGGGGTCAACACAGAACTGTGGAATCCTACCATTAGATATGCGTTGTGTGTGTGTGTGTGTGTGTGTGTGTGTGTGTGTGTGTGTGTGTGTGTGACGGGGGGAAGCATGCACCTGTGGGTTCCATCGTTAAGACAAAGATGGAGTGGTATGTTAGAAACTGACTCGTGGCTCAAAGGAGAACTTACAGTATGCCAGGTAGCTTCTATAATCTCAACAAGTGCCAGCCATCTTTCATTGGTGTAATATATTGTAGTCTGTAGTCTGAGTGGACAGCCAGACGTGTCTCACTTTCACATAGCGAACATGTGTGAGCAGCTGTGTGTTCATCACACCACATCAGCTCCACACCTGAGCAGGAGCAAATAACACGTAAGACATGAATGAAACAGCTGATGCCAATCAGAGAATATAAAGTGCGACTTCAGTGCCCCGCCTGAATTAATGCTATTCTTCATATACTGTATTTTGTTGGTATGGATGTCATTTTTGTAATTATGTGAATTCTGCGATATGTGAATCAATCAAATTTGAAGTGAATTAAAAAAACAAAAATCTGGTCCTCTCTCCAGGTTCCATGGTGGAGAGGTGGTCGTGTTGCTCTGGCTCTATATGTTTGGTGTGGAGAGGATGTCGTGTTGCTCTGGCTCTATTTATTTGGCGTGGAGAGGATGTCGTGTTGCTCTGGCTCTATCTGTTTGGCGTGGAGAGGAGGTCGTGTTGCTCTGGCTCTATCTGTTTGGCGTGTCGAGGAGGTCGTGTTGCTCTGGCTCTATCTGTTTGGCGTGGAGAGGAGGTCGTGTTGCTCTGGCTCTATCAGTTTGGCGACGCCGGGAAGCTGCTTGACATGACATCCTCCTGGATCCACCTTCTCACATATGTTCACATTTTATGTATTCATTTTTGTCATATGGATTGTCTATGTTGTATTTTCACTATGTTGTTACTCTGTACACACGACATCTACTGCATGTCTGTCCATCCCTCTTCTTCTTCCTGATCCACGGTACCTGCGGTACTGTTGAAAAACAAGTACCGTCACGTTTTCAGAATTTTGACATCGACTTGGTACCAAAGTGTTGGTTCTCATGACGTTCTCAAGACCAAATGTAGCTTCATTGCAAGCATCGACACAGCAACATCAGCATACACAAAAGCAATAAACTAACACACATCCATTAAGTGTAAAAGCATTCTTAAGAGACCAAAGAGATTCATTGCTATCCTCAGGGAAATTGCTTTGTGTTTGAGACGAAGGATTTCCTGTCTGTCCTGTCTTCTTCTTGCTTATAAAAAAAGCTGATGTGCTCTACGCATAGCATAGTATAGTAAAGTGTAGTATATGTTGCAGTATGCTATAGTAGGTTTTCATACATATTGATTTTTTACTTGGGTTGTGCTTAACTTACTGAATGAAAGGACAGTGAACTTGACCTGCTGCTTACTCTGCCCACTCGCTCTTCAACACCCTCACTGGATCTCCCTGATACAGTATGTGCTCTGCTCTCATCCAGCTGACTCTGAATGTACAGCCGGTCGGTCCCCAGCCGCCCCGCCGCTACTGATGTCTTTGGGAGAAAATATTCCCTCTACTGCGCTCTCTCTGCCTTTGTTGCAGACACTTGAAAGCTCAAACATGTCCTGCATCGCTGCTCTTCCTCCCTTTTCATCTGCGCAGACCAGCGACTACATGCAGCGAAAATAGTTCAATGCTTATTCTGTGTGCATTTTTATCAGCGTTGTACACGCAACTACCAGAAACTGCTGCATTTAAATTGTGATTGCTTTCACTTTAGCTGCAGCTTTTTTTTGGTTTCTCACTTTTCTGTCACTCAACTATACTGTATTTAAAGAAATAGTTCCACATTTTGGGAAATACGCTTATTTGCTTTCTTTCCGCGAGTTAGATTTATTGGTAACACTTTATAATAACCATCATTTACAAATAGTTGGTTAAACTTAGTTTATAGTTATTTTACTGTTAACAAACAATGAAATGAAAATTAATAATGTTTACTAATTATTAGTAATGCTATGTTATTCTATCATTAGTTTGTGTAATATGTTGCACACATAATAACATTTGATATACTATATTAAACTATCTATCTAAATGTTTATAGATGCTTTATAGATGAAGGTATTATAATCATTAGTTGCAACTTTATAATAGCCATCCAAATCATCATTATTATCTATCTATGTAATGTTTATAAATGTTTTACAAACAATTTCTTAAATGTTTACAAATATTTACTAATAATAATAATACTTGTTATAATGTGTGCAACAAAAAACAGTTCAAATATGATAAATTATAGCATTACTAATAATTACTAAATGTTATTAATTATCATTCCATTGTTTGTTAACAGTAAAATAATTATTAACAAAGTTTAATTAATTGTCAATTTACCATTTATAAATGATGGTTATTATAAGGTGTTACTGACTTATTTTCATCTTTATGTTAAGCTAAGTTATCGCAGCTGTATGCATGAGATGTGAGAGCGGTATCAATATTCTATTCTAAATGCAAGAAAACGAATAACCATATTTCCCAAATGTCAAACTATACAGCTGTGAATGTCAATGTTGTAAAACAGGCTGGACTGTGAGCTGTACAGGAATTCACAATGGGTCGGTCAGCGTACATGCATGTGCACACACACACCCACACAATGCAGCATTTTTAATTCACTTAGCAGCCGAGCTAACACATTCGTTTACCCCATGCAAATGAGAAAGTCATAAACGAAAGCGGAGCAATAGCAATAGAGCGGCATTGCCTAATCAATCATAGTGTGTGTGTGTGTGTGTGTGTGAGAGAGACGGGCAGCGGCGCTCTCAACCCTTCATATTGCCTACAAAAACTAATTCCCAACAACACAGATGGCACAAACAAAAACACGACAACGCGGCGCGAGCTCTCACTCATCACTGCGCGTTCAAGAGAAGCCTCTGAGCAGAGGATCAATCACTGCATGAGAGGGGGAGAGGATAAAACGACATAAGAGAAATGAAACTGAAAGGAAAGCATGTATAAACATGCACACACACACACACACACAAACATTCAACCAAGTGTGTGTGTGTGTGTGTGTGTGTTTACGGCTGAGGGCCCAGTAAGGAGGAATGAAGCAGCTGCAATCCAACAACCACAGACACAACAATGAGTCATCCTGGCTGTTGTTCATATCAAACAAACACTAGTGGGAATTCCAGGGAGAGACACAAGTTGTATTGACCATAACTGAGCCAGCGTGACTGTAACTAGCGACCATCTCGATCTATCTTAGATTCAGTAAAAACTGGTCAAACATCCAGAGCACACACCTGAGTGTTTGCAGTAGCACAGGTGTTTCCTTTTAACAGCTGACAATCAGACTATCTAGTACAGATATTAGACTGTTTCCAGTTTGTTGGATCCAAGTAAACTTAAGATATATTATTTTGTCAAAAGTCTTTAAAGGCATAGTTCGGGTGTTTGGAAGTGGGGTTGTATGAGGTATTTATCCATAGTCAGTGTTTTACCGACAGTAGATGATGGTCTGCACGCTCACAGCTTGGAGAAACGGACATTGAATTACCGCACCGGGGAAATTAAGTCGTTGCATCCATCTATGCTCTCACCAAAGACACCAGACTCCATTGAAAAAAAAAAATTTTACCTCGCAGAACATGGTAGTAGCCGGTCTACTGTCTGCTGGCTCGATCGGTTAGTTTGTGTTTGCTATTGTGTGACTTTGTTGAATCCGAACTAACCAAAGTCGCTTTATACAATAACACAAACAAACTAACCGATCGAGGCAGTGCTAGAGCAGCAACTGCTGTGTTCTTAAAGGTAAAATTATTGAGGGTTTTTTCAATAGAGTCTGGTTGCTTTGGCGAGAGCGTAGATAAGGGCTTCGGTTCTCCGTCTACGCATGGACTGTATAGCTGTATCACTGCAAGGTAAACTGGCGGAAATATTCTAAATATAGCGTACACTTAAATTGATATTGATTTTTTTAAGTGGGCCTTTCTTTAAGGTGCTAAAATATGTTTTGCTAAATTACATAATTGCTTTGCTTCTGTGTGGTAACTCCTGTCGGTTTCTCCAACTGCCATCTACTGTAGGTAATTCACTGACTATGGATAAGTACCTCATACAACCCCACTTCACAACACCCGAACTAGCACTTTAAGGAACAAAAAAGGAAGTGCTTGCAGTTGAAAAATCCCCACCAACATGTGTAACATCTTCTGTAAAGCCAAGGAAGAGGACACAAAGAGCAAACTCAAGCAAGGGGAGATTAAAAGAAAGCGATAGGGATTGTTACAGAGAAACACCAGCACATCAATACACAATGGATTTCCTTAATTTCCCGGTCTCAACTGATTACAATCATTACACAAAGATATTACCGAATTACATATTGATGTTTTAAACAGCACTAACTTCAAGTCAATCTCATAAACAGCAGCTTCTGGTTTCTGCGGTAAAGTAAAAAAAAAACAGTCCCTTAAGTGCAGAATCTGGCTTCCACCTCATCATCTCCTCTGTAAGTTGCAAAAATGGAAAAAGCAAAGAGGCCTTCATAGGTGGAGAACTCATGTAATATGCATGGCCACTAGTTCTTTGAGTGTGTGAATGTGAATGTGAAAATGAGTGTGTGTGTGTGTGTGTGTGTGTGTGTGTGTGTTTGCCAGGCAGGCTTTCATGGCAGGATGACGGAGGAGCAGGAAGAGAAAGGGGACAGGAGAGGAATAAGAAACAGCCGAACATGTTTTTGGACCCTGCGACGGTTCTTCTCCATCTGACAGAAGTGAGAGAACGGTCCACCAGAACAAATATTCCCCCACCTCTCCCTTCAATCTGCCTCCGTTCATCTCTCTCCTCTCCTCTCCTCTCTCAATATGTCAATGTCATTTGTTGCTCGCTACCGTGACACAACTCAGGAAGGCGTAACCACAGGCTAGGACAGTTTCAGTAAGTGTGTGTGTGTGCAACGTATGCTCATACAACAGTTCTTATGATATCTTACGAAAAGTTATTTGTCATCTTGCGTGCGTTCTCCTACGAATGGTGTGGCATTACTGAAGTACGGAAGTTACGTGACAAATAAATCAACGTTTTGGTTAAAATGACTACGAAAATGGCGTTACTGAAGTACGGAAGTTATGTAACAAATAAATCAACGTTTTGGTTAAAATAACTACAGAAGTGGCGTTACTGATCTACAGAAATTATGTGACAAATAAATCAATGTTTTGGTTAAAATAACTACGGAAGCAGCGTCACTGAAGTACGGAAGTTACGTGACAAATAAATCAACATTTGGGTTAATATAACAAGGAAGTGGCGTTATTTAAGTACGGAAGTTACGTGACAAAAAAGTCAATGTTTGGGTTAAAATAACTACGGAAGTGGCGTTACGGAAGTGGCGTTACGGAAGTGGCGTTACGGAAGTGGCGTTACGGAAGTACGGAAGTTATGTGACAAATAATTCAACTTCTGGTTTCACAAAGGATTACCAACACCAGTATCCTGGGCTGTTTTTGACCCATCCGTCTATCCCTACACAACGTCTGTCGCTCTTTATACTTATAAACTTACTTTTTATATCTTTTATTATGTGGATTGAATTGATTTTGTGGGATGTATACAAACCATGTGAATAGTGCATTACGTTTCGTAGGTATAGCCACGAACGTTGTATGAGAACAGCCTGAAGTGTGTTTGTGCAGAAGCAGAGATTATCAAAGCGTTTTCAGCACATACAGAAGATGAAGGAAGGTTAATTAATATTGTAAAGAACATAAATATTGGAAGAAAGATCTCTTAAACATACTGGTATTCTTGCCTCTTCACATTTGATAAGGAGGGAAATATCAAACACAGGCACCCTCTGGAAAGGCAGCATAAAAGATAGATTTATAAAAAAAAAAAAACTGTTGATATCAGACAGCTGCCTCAACACAAAGTCTATAATAGAGCTCTCCAGTGAATGAAAAGAAAATAGATGAATTGGACAGGATGAAAGTTCAGTCTTAATTACAGTCCGACTCTAATTGACTGGTGGTACAGCAGTCAGTCAGCAGTGGTGGTATCAGTACAGCCGTGCTTATAATTCCAGTAGACATCCGATTTGACCAATGAATGAGCTTAGCCTACAGAAATAAACAAACACACACACTTTGATTCATAAGTAGACATTAGGTCGACTTTATCCATTTGCAGCGATGAGAAATGCTGCAATACAGCAGCGACAACGTATTAACGAATGAATCAAACATGTCCCATGTTTGTAAACGCTTTGCCAAGTGGCCGTGTAGCGACTCTCCAGTAAATATTAATGATTTCTGTGTAAATCTGCTCCTGCCCTGATTAATTAATGAGATTTGTTAAGCCAGAGCACAAACCTAAAGAAAATGTTTCAGATTGCTGACTGTGTGTGTGTGAAGATGGTGAGATGCGACTAATCGCATTACTGTCGGAGCAAAATGCGGCTCTGATTATACAAAAAGTGACACACACAGGCGCACAAAAGCACTCTGACTGACAAGATGCACATCTATGATTAATGTCTATTGTCGTCCCGCCGTGAGTCACAGGTGAAGAGGTTACAATGTCAGCATCATCTGAACTGGGTCAGCACAGACAAACAAACACTGGCACACGAAACAGAGCTTGTGCGTAGGAGTAAAATTGACTTTTCTGTCCCTCGTGTCTTTGGTAGATCTGTGAGATTCGGCGGTGAACAAGTTCTCCCTGCGAAAATGTACTTTTGAGGCTTACGAGAGCCTCGAGCCGGCCGACTCATGATGAAACGGAATGAAATATCAGTGATCGACAGAAAACAAGCAGAAGGAGGTTTGGGGTTGTGATTGTGATAAAGACGTGCTTATAGGGAATACTCTCTGCGATATGCGGAGAGGGGGTTAAGAGAAAAGGATGAAAGAATTGGATGGAAGACGGAGGAGTGACAGGTGAGATAAATGAGTGTGGATTTACTCTCAGACACACAGCATATTAAATGAGAGGGAAGCAGCCTGGAGGGCGGAGCGGAAAGCCTTCGGAACCAGAAATGAAAGACATCGGCTGACGAGGAATCCTTGAGCAAGGCGGCTGACCGGGAGTTGCTCCCATCACGCAAAGAAATGTGGAAAACTGGACAGGAACGGCTACATTTTGAGCCCGAAGGCAGCTGGGAGGAGTTGAAAGATGGCAGAGACAATCAAACACTGCTTCAGTGATGTTTGCTCTCAAAGAAAAAGTTCTCAGACTTTCTGCAGCTTCGGAATACTGAACGGCGCCGTGAATGATGGTCCAATCACGCTTCCTCGTGCATGATGAAAGTGTAGTCTAATTGTTGGAGGGACGCATTCTGCTAATAGAGTCTGCCGCTCTAACGCAGCCCGATATGGAAAAACGTATTCATCTGTATCAGAGAGGTGATTGACAGCTGGCACAGGTACCATATGGCTCCTCCGGCGGCAACAGCAGCATTGAAATAACACAGCAGGTGCTTTGATCAAAGCAACTTCCTATTTTCATCTCCGTGCTTCGGGAGGACATCTGCATAGCGGCTTTGCCCAAGGGAACGCTGACACAGCAGGCCGGGCTTCCTCAGCATCAGCACAATGCAACTGGATGTGAGAGTGTGTCTGTGCGCGAAGGGGGAAACACACAGGAACTACACACCGCCTTTCCGTTCCCAAGCAGTCAGGGTCGGGGGGTAAATAACAGTGAAGGACTCTCTCTGATGGAGATGCAGATAAGAAGGCACAGTTTCAGAGGGTTGCACAGAGGGGGAAGCTTCAAAGAGAAATATTCACCGGGTGCAGCTGGGGTTGGATGGAGTTTAGCTGTAAATCAGAAACCTTTTTCAGCCAAAAAAAGTTGGTCCACTGAGCGAATGATAATATTCCTTCACAGAGTCCTTTTCATTCATTCTGCTGAGACGGCAAAAATCAGTGCCAAGAGCAGCAAAAGTGTCACCGTTTTGATTTAAACACAGTCCAGTGGATGATACAAAGTACGGAGATATCTGCACGTCAGAGGAATAATGTAGTTGTTACTGACATTACTGACATAATGCCTCTCTCCACACACTCAACGACACATCAAATACTGCTCTTAATCAGTGGTTTCCAACACGGGGGTCGAGACCCCCAAAAGGGTCACAAAATGAATCTGAGGGGTAGCAGGATAATTAATAAGCTAGGGGAAAAATAAAACATATGTTGACGTCTACACCATTTCACAAGGCTTTATTCAAAGGTACATACCAGACTTTGTACATAAACAAGTTACTTCATCTATACATGAGGTGAAACCACAAACAAATATAGGTTTCTTCATTTAACTTGTTGATTGCTTAACTCGACATGAGGTAAACAAACTTCGATAGGATCTTGATATTTTGGGGAAATGTTGATGCTGCCGCACGTGGAATAATTCTTAAATTACAGGATCCCTTGTTCCCATCTTGGGACAATTTAGGTTTACATACTTGTCCTTTTTTGAAAAACCGTCACCAAAGAGTGCTGCCAAATTCAGCATTCAAAGTGAAGCCAGATTTCACTGGCGGTTCGGCGTTTGTACCATTTCTCTCCTGTTATGTCTCCATGTAAGGATGAAAAACCACAAGCAACACAAACATCTCCGACTGCAGGTAAGAAAAAAAAAAACACTGTGGTTCATATTTCTTTCAAGAGCAGAAAAACACAGCTTCAGGCGTATCCCTTTCAAGTCCTCAACCCAAGTAACTCCCAAAGAGCCATTTTCACACGAAAACATTTCTGTTTTTGAACTGGAATACTACTCACTAGCAGTCAACAAAAAAAAAAGAAAAACAACAGGCAATCAATGCAGCACATAAAAAAATCTCCAGCACATTTTTATGTAAGCGCATCATGTAGATTATCTCCATATGTTAATATGGCTATAACCCTGCAGGAAAACAGCTGAGATTAAGCTTGTGTGTGCAGCAAGTGCTTGTACACTCAGCCGAGTGTGACATGTCTTCAGCCCTGAACAGATAACTGCACTGCGAGAATCTGCCTGAGCGTTGTACCACGACGAAACCCCAACGTGGTGTTCAGCGGATGAATCGGAATAAATTGAAATAACCGGGGAGATCAGCAAGAATGAAGGGCAAAGTCACTGTTACTGAAAAACTGGAACCCTAGCTACATAGAAATTAAAATAAAACGTTAGGTTTGTGTGTCATTAAATCAGTAATGCTTGTATTTATTTCTTTAGCCTGTAAAGTGTGCGACTTTGAATGTCTGTCTGTTCATTCTCTCCACACATACACACACCAAAGAGCCGTCCAATCCAATGGATCCTGACCACTAAGAAGAGCAGGCCGATGAAATATGCATGACAGGAGAAAAAGCTCCCCGCCTTAGCGCACAGAAATGTTCTGCCTCCCTTTCTCGCTCTGAGCATAAAACATTGATGGCGGCAGTGCTCGCCGGCGCAGCAGCTGAACCGCTGGATTGAGCGCCGAGCTGACCCAGTGGAGGGTTAGCCAGTTCACATCTAATTCTGGACTTCACCCACGGGACCACAGGGCTGAAAAAAAGGAAAGAGCCGGGCAGCTTTACCTCGAAAAAAGGTTTTTCCTAGTTCAAACCAGCCCTGTGGTGTGTGCGCCGCGAGACATGACAGAATTGTTGATATGTAAGGTCATGTGCTGCTACTTCTGAGAGAACATACAAACGTTCCTGGGGTTGTGCCTCCTACGTTGTAGCTGTGTTATAGTAGCAGTGATACAGCACATGATGGAATTCCATCCTGATTTGGAGGCGGGCTGTAAGAGCACAGTTTAGATGGAAATGATTCAGCCTCTAGTACAGTGGTTCCCAAACTGGGGGGCGTGACCCCTAAGGGGGGCCCAGAGTTATAAAAGGGGAGGCGCGATGAGACTAAATATTAATGATGCATGTTTCTGCACTAGCCTGCGGGGGGTTTAAAAATATCTTTCATCTACAAACGGGTGGCCTTACAGAAAAGGTTTGAGAACCACTGATCTATCTGATACTGTCTTGCAGCTTCGTTATGAGTGCATACTTACTACTATTGGTAGTAAGGGGTCTGCAGATGTCAGGCATGTCTAAGAAAAAGGTTCAAGTACTTGAAAAGTCCTGCTCTATTTCTGCAGATAGTGACAGCCACCACATTTAGAGCACCTGTACCCTTAATTAAGGCTAAATGCTCATAGTGGAAAGATGACAAACACTCAAATGTCACATTTTCATTGTAAAATCTAATAAAGTCCCCTCAACTCTTGTTATCACTGTGTGATTTTGTGTGTGTGATTAACTGTTTGGAAGCCAACTGTGGTCCAATACGCAACTTACACAAGTGTGATGTGGAAACATGAAACCTCCAGTGCACTGAAAATGGACTTTTCAGTGAAGTAGGAGACATCTTTAAAAGGTGCTAAATGCGAGATTGGGAGCATTTGTATTGCCTCTGCACGGCTGTCAACATGGCGTCAAAGGCTCGTAACGGTGCTAACAGCACTAACACTGCTGACAGAGTTAACAGTGTTTACCTGGGGAGACCGAGGGTTGGGTGCCACGCTACGGCAACGTCGGTTGGGATGGGGTTATCAGCTGTAACCGCCGTAGGAGAGCAGCGCAGAGCAGCAGTGGGACACATGCACTAACATGCACTAACATTCACTAAAAGCACGTGCGGCAGGCCCGGCTATGTCAACAAAGCAAGGAGAAGTTTGGATTACAACACACACACACAGATGGAGAGTGAATTCATTCTCTGCTCAGGTAGACATTACTCCTCAGCTAATAGTTTTTTTGCTGCTATAGTGATGCTCTGGATATCATAAAGAGCAACTTTAAACTGTTGAAATAAACAATATTTGCATATTCTCAATGTATTTTTAAGAATTTTAACCATTTCACTTTTTTTGAAACAGTGCAACAGACTTGTTGTGAATTCTGACCTGCTATTGTGAAGTTACCACAAAGATGCCTCACTGTAATGAACCCTACGTCAAATAAAATAAAAAATATCTTTTCACCTATTACGATTTTTTCCAGTGATAATACAGTATAAGCCACATGATCCAATGTACAAATGACAAAAGTGCAGAATTTTTTGCATCATGTATCTGAAAATCGTCTTCACTTTCTTCAATCGTACCAGCTTTCAAATGCAAATAAACTTTCTACCCAATAAAACTGGGATATTCCAGTCCAAGCACTCTGCCCATCAAATAATCCCGCCCCTCCCGTCCTATCTGATATTTCATTGGTTCACACTTTTGATGTTTTGCAAATGAAACAAGAACCTCTCAAAACACTGCTTCAAAGTGACTTAAACCCTAACCTTTTACCCTCGCTTGAACACATTTCAAACATATCCCAAACCTTGAAGAAAGTTATGATCAGCAAAACGTCCTCACTTTGCAGGATTTCTCTTGTTCTTTGTGTCCTCATAATGACTTTCAGCCATCATAAGTAGAGTAACACACCATCACACACACACACACGCGTTTGACATCTCCTTTGCCTGTCAGAGATACTGTAGTAAACATGGGGATCAAAACAGGCTTCTGTCTGCTGAGGGAAAGTTGACAAGTGTCTCGTCACCAGTTCATTTCTCCCAATCTGCTAGAAAACACACACACCTTCAAATGTAACACTTGCACGCCACAAAGAAAACCATTGTTCTTTATCTACCTGTTTCAGTTTATCGGCCCTCTTTGGTAGCACTCAACACACACACACTTGCAATGCTGGGAAAACAAACACTCTTCTGATCTGCCCTCCTCGGGGCTTTGTGGGCTCTCTGTGAAACCTCCATCTATCTAGACAAGAGTCGACCTGGAAACGGAACAAAGAGCCGGCTCCTCGCTTCGTATTGTTATTTAGCAAAGTCTGTCGCTGCGAAAGACGGGATTACACACAGAGATACGTGCACACACATTCACAACAAGAGGCTCTTGCTTTCCTCCTCGTCCTCCCAAAGAAACATTGATCTGATCCTGGAGTCAGACAGAGAAGTATCGGAGTCTGGCTGTAAGCAATAAGCACCACTTTAAACACACCATTAACCATGCCCTGTGAAAGTCTAGGTTTCGTCGGTAAAGATTTAACCTGCCCAATGAATTCAGACTCTAATTATGCTTCATTAAATGCCACGTGCTGGGATTTAAATTAGCTACTCAGTATTCTCAAGGATAGAGGCTACGTAAAGCTAAACAAATAACAATTAAGGGGATCAGTTGACCTGAAGAACAGAGGGGCTTACTTCAGATTTACTAACTGGCAACAGAAATGCTTGAAGAGTTTCAGGAAAAAATGTCAGGAATGTAGAGAAAGAGAGACACGTATAAGAAAATATGTTGCTGTAACAGAAGCACACAGGAACTGTATCCTCTCATACAACAACAAAAAAACATTTTTACCATTAAAATGGTCCGATGCACAAGGAAAGAGTGTGAAGGCCGGTACGACTGAGCAATGACACTAGCCGTGCTGCATTATGGGTTTTTAAAGCCCAAACGCTGACAAGACCAGGCTTTGTTTACGAGGCTACTCCGCTGTTTGAGTGAAAGTGGCGGCCACATGTAACCCTGAACCAATGACCTGTGTTAAGGAGGCATAATTGTCTTTTTACAGCAGGCTCTAAATCTATCCTCGCCTTCCCTTCGCTGGCTCACCCGTACGAGTGCTATGCAGACTCTGGTTGCCTAGCAGCAGCTGTCCTCGAGTTGATTCTTTTGTTTTGTTGTTTGACTGATGGGCAACAAAGTCAGCTCCTTTTTCTTTTTTACAATTCTGGTAATAGACAGCGCTATCAGTGCTTGGTGCAGAGGTGAAGGACGAGATAATGAAAGATGTCTTCTACTTGAGAGGCACAGGGAGTGCAAGATACTGAAATGATTAATTTTACACAGAGGCAGGATTTAGCAAGTAAAAAAAAAAAAAAAAAATCATGTTTTTTAAGCTATTTGTGAGAAGGATGTCCTCTGTGCTCCTATGTCTGTGTGTGTATTCACATGTGTACCGACCTGAAGCCATCTGCATGTATCCAGCCAGGGTGCAGATCCTCCTCTCGCATCCTCCGCTGGGCAGGAAGATGGTGATGATGGCCAACAGGGAGCTGACGGCCAGCAGGGCACAGCCTCCTGAACAGAGCACCGCGCTGGTCTGAGGAAAACAATCACAGAACAATAGCTCCATTTATTCACATTAGAAAGTAGACCCAACACCACCATGACTCACATCATAGACTGTACTGCATATAAAGATGGACGACATGACAGCTCCCCAAAAGTGAAGCCAAAACATCTCAAACGCCCCCTGGTGGCTGGCTGCAGTATAGGTCATGAATCCCGCCCCCTCCATATTAGTGGATGGGACATGGGCCTAAAAAGTCAAAGTACATGTCAAATACATATTTAACATACTTACAATACATATCTTTACATAAAGATGGTTTCTGTCATTTAGGTAGTTCTTATCACACTGATGTATGTTCAAGTGTTCATTTTTATGATGAATTTGGTTTTAATTAGTTATTTGATGCTATAAAAAGAGGGTGAGACGTCCTGATTGACAGCTGTGATTGACAGCTGCTCTGAGTGAAGTCGTCACGGAGCCGTTGCCTCGGGAATTGTACGAGAGAGGAGATGTAACTTTAACTTTCCTTATTACACTGCTTTGTTGAATACTTGATTCTGATTGGTCAATCACAGCGTTCTACGGTCCGATATTTCTTTACAGCAGGCTGTTGCTATGTATAACGGACCGTTGCTATGAATGCAGTTCTGATGTCGGACTCTGGCGGACCATTTTTGCGTCAAATATTGATTTCTTAAGTAAGTAGCCGTGTAATAAGCGGAATAATGTACAGCCAGCGGGTCATTGTTGTGAAATAAACCCCTTCAGGGCGATGCAAGACCCCTCCGCATCGCCCTGTCGGGTATATTTCACAACAGTGACCGGCTCGCTCTCCATTATCTTGCTCGATACCGCGGCTCCAGCGCCCCGATCAAAGAATGTATATTCCCAAGAAGTGAAAGTCAATTGTTTTTTCCATTGCAACATCAGCGCCCAGCAGCAAAGCTCCGCTTCCGCTATTTTGGACTGAAAAAGCAACTACCGATCGACTTTTTGCTTCTATACTCTTCACCCTGATCACTACTGCGCAGACTCCGGCTCCAAATGACGTAAAAATCTCAAGATCGCAGCTCCCGTATCCGGAATATTTTGGCTTCACTTCAGCACGGTTGGAGGAAATGGAGAAACGTCGCTATCTATATATACTAGTCTATGTCTGACACTCATACAGTTGCACATATTCACAACATAAAGCACATTCTTCTTCTGTGGAAAGTTGCTTGTTCTGTCATGTAGTCACAAATAAACGTGCACATGTTTACCAAATAGTTATGATTACATCTGAAAACGCTCCCTCAAGCCAAAAGTCTGTGTTTTGGTCTCAGGTCACATTGTGCAATCTCACAGTCAATCCTCCAAACAGGTTAATGGCTCTCTCAGCTGGAAAACAGCACTCCACGGCCAAACAACAGGGCGCTGTCCCCATTCATTACATCTTCGCTTAATCACACACACACACACGTGCTGCAAGCAAGAGGAGCAAAACAGAGGCAGAAAGAATTATCACACAAACGACAGATTCATTCACAACTTTTCTGACAAGCTACGACCGTAAATGCGTACAAGCAGCCGGCACATTTCATTCTCCAGTTGTGTTTGTACAAAGTGTCGTCAGTGTTTTGACCGGCGTTTCACTCTGTGTCCTCCAGCTCTGCTCTTACTGTACAAAGAGACTCCTGGGAAAGTGTGCATTCCAGGACGAGTGGCGGCTGAGTTTAAAGCCCTGAGGGAGTGTGTGTACAGTATGTGTGGGTGGGCGAGAGTGTTTCCCACAACCTGCGTGTCTTCATGGTGCTGTTTGATCTGCGTAACCTCTCAAACCGACTCCCCGGCTTCAATAAAGCTGCCACACATCCTCCTCGACACATTTAAAAAAAAAACAGTGCCTGTCTTGGACAAGTGCAACAAGCTAACGCAGTCAGAAAACAAGCACGGCATCAGTGATTAGCATGCAGGCGGGGGCGATCGTAGAGAACTGTCTAACACGCACGAGGGAATTACGGCCCTAAAACACGTGTCATTATGCATGTCCCTGATGTGACTGACGTGAATGGAGGAAGGATGAAAGCAGAGAGATTTCCACGGCTGACAGAAGATTTGATTAACTTGTTCGGGGTGCTTGGCAGAGAGGCAGAGAGGCAGAGAGGGGAGCGGGGGAAATATTCAAGTGCCATGATGGTTGGTGGCAATGATGATGATTGTTCTCTTGACCCTTATTTGTGCAGGTTTTTGTGGTGTGTTCTTCTTCTTCACCGTCGCCTCGCATACATAAACAGTGCTTTTACACACGTTCACATCTGGGTTACAGATCAGCTACTTGGGAACTGCTGGGAGCAAAGTGCCGTGCACAAGGGCACCTTGACCGTATGGCAATTAAGCAGAGAAAGAGCATGTGCAGAATAAGAACAAACTCCTGCAGGAAAGTGGGTTTATTGCAAATCATTTTGAGAAAGATTAGAAGTTAATTTGATTTCATTTACGATTCACATCATTATTCAGCACAGTTTCTCAGTCCTGTAGCAGTGCAGACCTCCGGTGACAATTTCTTCCTTTGAGATTGTGGCAAATGGAAGCTTCAATATTATGACAATAATGTGACGATATGACAATTTTAATTATACTTAGGTTGATGACCAAATAGCTGCAAAACTAATGACATTACCATCAGCCTCAGCTGTACTTTGTGTTTAGTACTAAATAGCAAATGTAACTGTAGCATGACAACATAGAAGGCACGAGGTGGAAGATAAATATAAAGATAAAGTTGATGTTGATGAGAATTACTATCAGTAAACACTAAAAAGTATGAATGGTGCTTGGTGTAAAGCAGCTTTTTTTTGCTGGTGATATCTTCGGCGAACATTTTGTTTGTGACTTACTATTCTTTTCTTAGCTGGACAAAAAAATGGACAACGCAGCCTTGTTTCCTGCAGCTACAGTGGAGTTTGATGAGAGAAAATGTTGTAGTCATCCAAAACATTCACAGACAGCAACACTAAGAGAGATAGAATAGCTTATTATACTACCATTCAACAATCATAAGGGAAGAAATCCAACAAAGCAGAGATGGCAATTTCTCCACCATAGCGAAAAATGCAATGTCGTTTTGGGTTTGGTAAAAACCACCAACACATAGGACTACATACACAGCTGGATAGATTTGGAAAAGTATGTCCCTGCTTATATATTCCCATCAGTAACAAGTTCCGGTATAGTCTCTGGGAGGTTCATTATCAAAGGCGCTCTTGGGAATGTAGGAAGTATGTACAGTAAGTACATCAAATGAAATAGCCTACATCTACACAAAATAACTCCCTAACATTAAAGATTGTGCCATATAGTTTTCCTTTAAACCTGCAATAACTCATTTCTTTGGCCACATGGAGGTGGCAGAAACAAGCTGTCAACACAAAACTCCCATATCATCAATTTTTAAAGTGATATGGCGGACATCCAGAAGATACGGAGCAGCATTAGCATTCATTTGGATGATTTGGTGTGATAGGCCATGTGGTTGCTAACTTGTCTAACTGCTGTTAGGCGCAGAGCAGGTAATGTACGGTGAGTTTTTTGTGCTTTCTTGACTGAAAACAGGTATCTTCTGCGGCCAAAATGACGTATGTGAGCACTGAGAGTGAACCAAAACTGAAACCAAAACCAAATCAAACTGCGGGCCGTAATCAATGAGCTAAAAGACGCTATTAGGCTCCCTAGAGCTGAGATGAACTGAAGATTTGGGTGGTAATTATCAGGGTTGATCATGAGCGACACCCTCCACATACAAGTAGTCATTTGATCCACTGTCAAAAAAAAATATATAGCCACTTTAAAATACCATAACAGGGACATAACAAGTAAAGAAGAAAACAAGCTGCTAATAAGTGCTCTTATCTCGGGTACTCCTGCCACAGCTACTTGTTTTTCTTCTTTTGAACCCGGCGACTACAAGAGGGCGGAGGAGACGCAGCGGCGCACTTGAAGATACGGAAAAGTCATTAACTTCGGAGGTCTTTGTTCTTCTTTCTCTCTCGCTGGAATGATATTCATGTATGCAAAGGAATGTCTCCTCTCTCTCTTGCTGCTTGATCTTGGCGTGCCTCGTGGGCCCCCGGTGTGCAGCCTATACCTCCCACCCTGCTGTTCTCAATTCACTACGACACATTAAAAGGTGCATTATGTCTCAGGTAGGGGAGCGGAGCGTGAGAGGAGGAGGGCAGCCGTGTCCAGGTATATAAGGTTCGCTCGCTAAACAATAAAAGACACGCTATGATGTTGTAGTCAGCTAAATTAAGTCTGACAATGGTGATTAGCATAAAAATGCCTGGGAGGAAAATGAAAAAGACATTGCATGTAAATGGTTGTAAATCTAAATATTTCCATATGTAAGCTGTAAATCCAGCTGCTTTTTTTTGTGTATTCTTCAGTCCGTTTTCAGTCAATTATCTGCAAGCACTAACAGATTTATATACATGACATTTTCTGCGTGCCATTTAAAAACAGCCCGAGAGACTAACAAAGGCTATCAGAGCGCCACACAGCTATTTTTACAGCAAACAACCAACATTTCAATTAATGGCGTCCCAATTAATCAACTCCCAACACTGCGTCTGTGTGTGCTCTGATGAAAAAAAACCTCATAATCATTACCACGTTTACTTACAGACGATACGGAAAGATTTCCGAGGCCCTTTTTTTTTTTCCACGACTGCGCTGGCTCTGAGCACAAGTTAATTTAGTAGAAAATGAGCTGCTAACAGCACTGGTCCTCTCGGTGATGCTTCCTAAATAGATTGTAATTGTGTGTTAATAACTGGTGGAGCCACTGCAACAGCTGGAGCCGGGGAGGAGAGACGGGAGGGTTGAAAGAGTGGAAAATTGTGGAGGGAAGAAATGAAAGTTTTCATTTGGCAGAAGACAGAAGGCAGACTTGTCTTAATCTCTTTCTCTTAATCTCTTCGCTGCAGTCTGAAAACTTGATTTGGAAGGTAATCATCTGCAGGATATTGTGACTTAAGGTATGCCAAGGCACAAAAACACAACTTTTACATCATGTCCATAGTCAATGCAGATAATAGAGTGGTGCAGGGATGACGTAGTTTTATAGGCCAACCAGGAAGTTAGCATCACCCGAGTTCCCTCGGGTAAAAAGCCAATGGGATTTTTCCATTGGGTTTTGGATTATAGCAGAAAATAAGGTCTGTGGCAAACAAGCGTTTATGATACTTACATGTTTTGTAAGACAAGACATCATATGGCACCATATGAGACTAGAAAACTTAAGGAATCCATTGGTACTAACCATGTCATACTAGCTTTTCGCCAAGGAGCCTGAATAACGCTCCAAACTTACACAAAATTTTGGCGAGGAACAACTGGCATGGTCATTTTCAAAGGGGTCTCTTGACCTCTGACCTCAATATATGTGAATGAAAATGGGTTCTATGGGTACCCGCGAGTCTCCCCTTTACAGACATGCCCACTTTATGATAATCCCAAGCAGTTTTGGGCAAGTTATAGTCAAGTCAGCACACTGACACATTGACAGCAGTTGTTGCCTGTTGGGCTTCAGTTTGCCATGTTATGATTTGAGCATATTTTGAATGCCAGATGCAGTACCTGTGAGGGTGTCTGGACAATATTTGTCATTGTTTTGTGTTGTTAATTGATTTCCAATAATAAATATATACATACGTTTTCATAAAGCAAGCATATTGGCCCACTCCCATGTTGATAAGAGTATTAAATACTTGACAACAGCGATTAACTATGGACAATCATGCAATTAATCGCCCTATTAAAACCCCATTCAAAAACCCATCGACTTCGAGACAAGGGAACCGGAAGTGCTAAAATGCTAACTCATTTATGTGTTTTAGGACTCATTCCTGCACCACTCTATACCTGGAGGATTTGACCTACAATCACCAATTAATCCCACAACAATAGTAACCAGCCTGGAAGTGTTTCAATGACAATAAAAGTCAGGGCCGATACACATGTAAGACTACCTGGCTCCATCATAAAGAAACTTTATTGGCTTCCCACAATAAATGGTCCACATCCTGAGCCTGTTGGAGACCAATAACCGCACTGATACAAAAAAAAAACTCCATCCAGCTGCTTTGAGTAATAAAGGGACAGTCTGAGTGGGACTCTCTGATTTCCAATTACATTAAGGAAGCCGGGGATTACACAGTACGGCCCAATGAAATTTCATTGTCTCCTCAATTGGGAGTTACAAGATGGAGATGGTAAGGCATGTCTCATTAAATGCACTTTGCCTTTCCAAGCCTGGACTGAATGGCTGCATGTTTCAGCTGTGGAGGAGTGGAGGGGTTTCTGCTCTTCAGGAGCGCCGGGGAGAGGACGCGGTTAATGCTCGGCCCTTGACAGAAATAACCCCACCACTTTACAATCCAATGTCTCGCCTTTATGGAGGACAAGAGGTGAAGCGAGAGCTCTGCGGATCCGCCGATAAGCAGACGTGACGAGGTTGCCACATTGCTGTTCCTGTGCATTGTTAATATGTACAGGTATATGCCGTCCTCTGTGCGCTTGCCTCGGCCCTCCCATCACTAATCAGCATTCAGCAGCGTGAGAGCCCAGCGGTAAAGCATCAGCCTCGACATGTTCTGCCTGTAGAAGCCCATTAGCACCGTAACACAGCTTCCCAGAACATCCCCGAGCCACCGGAGGTGTTTCCGCTCCATCCACCTCCCACAAAGAATCTGCTGAGATTTCGCCCGTCCAGTCCACTTTCTTTTAACTGCCTCCCTTCCCACTTTTTTTTCTCTCTTTGCTCATCCTGTGACTCCATCATCTTTCAGAGGATTCCTCCCGCCAGAGCACTAACACAAAAAAAGCACCCCCTCCACCTCTAAATTAATGTGCTGAATAATACATCCGTCTTCCTCATTGATCTTCACTGGGCGGAGACTGGGAGAGGGAGCGCAGTAAGGATAAGTGTGTGTATGTGACGCTCCTCTGAATGGCTGACGAAGCTGTGTGTGTGTACGGAGTGAATACGAGATGGGGAGGAGATGAGGGAGAGAAGAGGAGCGGAGATTAATCACCTGACAAGTGGATGGAGTGTCCATTTGTGCCTCGGGGACAGGCCGCAGATAGGATGTGACATTCAGGAGCACTTAGGAGGACATGGAAGCGCTCGCCGTTCCCTCTCGTACACATACATACGGACGCACATACGGAGTCATTCAATGTAAGCATACGAACACATGTATGTTCAGAGGGGGAATCCTATTACTGATTGTAAGGGTATAGGGTTAAAATCCCACAATGAGTATGATACCTAGATGTACAGAAAAAAGCACTTGTCATTTAATGTGCAACGGCAGTTTTACATACTTTTTAAGATTATGTTATGGACAACGTGATGACAGTCTAAAGCAAAGGTCAGATGGCTCTTCAGAAACTCTTAGATTATCAGTAATTGACTTAGTGATGGGAATGATGCCCAAAACTACTAAAAGCAAATCCAGGTTGTGATAAGACTAGGGACTCTATATTTGTGAACGTAATGCTGATTGCAGTCAAGTGTGTCCTGCTCAGTGTGACGAGGGTTTGCACTTTTTGTAATTTCATGGCCAGGTTTGCCTACCGGCAAGTGGACGTAGTCGTGACGTCACCCATTGGTTTGTGGACTGCCGTTTTGAAACCTCTTGTTTGACATTTTGGCCATCACCATCTTGGTTTTTGCAACCAGAAGTGACACGAGAGGGGGGAGCTAAGTACAACCGAATGCTGAATAAGACATTTTTAGGCGACCAAAATGTTACAATTGACTTTCATGAACTGAAAACACACTGTGAAAGGGTTAAAGTTCTCCCAGACTGGACAATGCCGTAGTAGTGATCTGTCAATCACAAGGTAGCCACACCCTAAAGCATACCCTGCTTTATGGTCTATTTGACTCTAAATGGGGCCATAATTTACTAAATGAACATCATGCTGTATTGAAGAAGACTTGAAACGAGCGATTGAGACCATAAACTCATGTTTACAATGTTTACTGAGGTAATAAATCAAGTGAGAAGTGGGCTCATTTTCTCATAGACTTCTATACAATCAGACTTCTTTTTGCAACCAGAGGAGTCACCCCCTGCTGGCTATTAGAAAGAATGCAAGTTTAAGGCACTGGCTTCACTTCTCAGACCCGGAGGTTGCCGCCTGGTTATAGAACCAAAATAACTCTTCAAAGCTTCAAATATGAATATATATATATGAATAAACTTAACTCCTTTTCATCAGTTATTTTCTGGATATGTTGAAAATCCAAACGTGCTTTCCATGCGTAATAGTGCAATTTTACTTGTCATCACAATGATCAATACAATACCCATCTGCAGTTAAACACCAACGTACTGCCACATCTAAAATGAAAATGGAACTAAAAATGCAGCCTAGTTTTTTGCACGTTGTTATTTATTTTATCTCTGAAACATTTTTTTTAAAGATTCATTCAGTTAGATTCAACTGTTTTACATGCAAAAATAATTGCCGACAGTCTGAGAACAAAATAGTCGCCTCTTTAATCTTCATATTGCTACATAATATGAACGTGATCCACAAATAAATTTGGATTTTTCATGTTGCTCTCCACAGACACACACATCTACCTGTAGTGTAATTTAAAATGTGGAGCTCCGGGCAACACTTTGGCCAGACTCTTAAAACGCTGGAGCGTACAGCCGTTGCCCCAGTTACCCGGTGTTTTGGAAGGAGACACCGGGAGAGGACTGGCAGGATTGGACAGTCTCGAGGGAGTTATTTCATTTGATCTATGATTCTTCATGGAAATGTAGATCACTTTGAAACTGTTTTTTAATGTGTCTGTCTCCACCGCAGCTGTTGATTTGCAGTAGAAAACTGTGCAGAATAATTCATTATAAGACAAGTTTGACGTGTTTCTGTAGACTGCAGATGGATTTCCTATAAACTATTGTGAATTACAGAGCTGGTAAGAGTCACTCACTTAATTTTAATTCTCTATTGTTGGCATCACATGTCAGCTGAAGAATAATGAATAATTCAATGTAGAATAAAAGTGGAAAGACAATTAATAAAAGGGGTTTGTGTGAGTCCAAAGAGGTCTATATGGGTGTGCCTTGAGCAAATAAAAACATTATGCAACCAATAGCTATAGCCACAGGTGTGCCAAGGTGTACCTGTGCGAGTTTTTCAATCGTGCCCTCTGGCCTCCCAAGCTGAATTTCAGTCCCAGTCCACTCCCGGATCATGTGGCACACCCAATTTTTCTGATGCACACCCACAGTTTTTTTCTGGCTCCACTAGTATATGGATGGAACACAAGTGCGCTGAGCTGTCGACCTGCTCTGGTAATTCTTTGAGATATGGTTCAAAGACACAATCTCATATAATTTTCTGCCTGAAGCCTGCCTCTGTAATTTGTTCTTCAGGAACAGAAGATGATCTCAGAGAGATATGTTTTTCCAAAGAGAAAAAGACATTTTGGGGTCCATACTGGGTGTCCTAGCAGTGGTTTACAGTATATACTTGCGCTCTCTTCACAACGTTAGATAGAATATTTTGAATGGAAAATCCCACTGCTGATTTCAGCGCCATCTCCTCTGCCTTTTCATCAATTTGTTGTCCCATTGTGACGTCTGACACAGATATATTTCAGGGTTTTATGCAACATTCTTACATCATCAAGATGTGCCAAGTACATAAAACCTATAAAACTCCTCCTCCTTTTCGCTCATTAGGTTAGCATTTGTTTCCTGGTGAGCACAACGGTTTACTTGCAAACTGAAGTTTGTGTTTTCTAGAATCTTCTTCTGCTGCAACATTATCAAAACATTGAATCAGACAGGAAAACTGTGGCTTTCTTAATCAGGTTCAGAAAGTCAAGTGCAGCGTTAATGTCATTATGTAGAGGGAGATGTGAAGACTTTTTTTTATCAAAGTAATGACATTAAAATGAATAATTCAAAAATGTAATACTTAAATAATTTAAAGCCTCTGCTCTTAGGGACACATTTTTGCATTTCAGCACATTTTCAAAAAAAAAGCCAACTTTCTGCTTTAATCTCGCCATATGGGCTGATTTACTGATGTTTGCGCCTCATGTTCACATTCTGCTACCTGGAATGGTTTAAATAGTTTTGTCTTCATGACACCTCCAACACAAGCATCCCATTTCAAATGTGACATTTACTTTATAGTATCAATGTCAATATCTGTAATTTTTGCCCAATTGAGAGCCAAGACACACAGTAAGACTAGAAAGCGTTTTCTTCCAGGGACCCACACAGGACGCTCCCTGCTGCAGAGCAATGCTTTAATGTGGTGTTGAGTCTTTGGTGTCATGTTAAATGAAAACACGGTGGGAATCTCTCGTGCAGTCAAGAGTGCCGCTTTCACACACAGTGAGAGTTGAATGAACTGGCAGCATATATGAGCCCGTGCAGGAAACACACACACCTTTATGCTGCACTTTGCGAGGCTTGTGCTGTACGTGGTTGTGGAGGGATGTTTGATTTGGATCACAGCTCAGGGCAGGAAGTTGGTTCAGAGTCACCAGAGGCTGCACCAACCTCAACCTGTCATTTCTGTTCTCACGTCTGGCAGACTGTATTCACCAACTAAACATAGTGGTCTTTTGCATGTGTGTGTGTTTGTATCTGAACACACCGACGTACTATGTCCAAGGGTGAATTCAATTCATGTATGAAATCTGTGACAGCGTTAATAAAATATTATGTATCGATCCATTCTAATTCAGTTTCATTCGATTCCGTTCCATTTAATTTGTGCCGTGCACTCCTGTTTTATTGATGAATAGTTCCTTTCACATTCTCTGACACAGACTGAGGAGATAATGAAACTGCCATGTGTAGTGGGAGTCAACAGGGGCTCAGGTGAATCCAGCCTTTCCCACAGCGCTCCAGTGTAGCTGGCCTGGTTTCAGTTTGTCCACCTGCTGCACCGACTGCCACCTGCTGCACCACCTGGAGACCAAACGGACTTCTTTTCTGGGATCCAGGGCGACGAATTATTGTTGATCAATGAGCCAAAGCTGCACTACGACCTGTGTTCACATGAGCCGTGTTCCCATAAATTTAATATCATGCGCGTTTTGAGGTATCGCATTATTAGAAAAGCTGTATTGAAACAGCAAAATTCAATAAAACTTCCTCAACTGCAAAAAAAAAGTTTACGCCTGCTTGAGGTTGTTTTTGTCTTTGTCAAAAAAGAGTTGATGCGCTAAATGTATACAGTCACCTAAACTATAGATCTAAGAATAAACTCTCTAGGATTGTGTCAATGGCAAACCCAAAAAGCCCCTTCACTCAACTTTAGACAGAAAATAAATACTTGACAAATCTCCCTTTAAGGTACAATTTGAATGGATAAAAAATGTGTGCATAATTTGCGATTAACTATGGACAATCATGCGATTAATCGCAATTAAATATTTTAATCAACAGCCCTTGTAATTAAATATCTTTATAACTAGAAAATTGTTAGCAGCCAGGTGATAATGCCGTTTTTACAAATTTTCCCATTGTTCTTACACACACTGCATTTCCCCATATGGCTCTTTAAAGTTTATATTCTCAACCTTCTCAGCTTTTAACTAAATGAACCGTGCAGTCAATAATAATAATCCAGTGGTAGGAAGGACGTGCTGAAATATGATATGTAATGATCAGCTCATCAGTGATGTTCAAAGCTAAAAATTGAAGCCTAAATGTTTCCAAAACCAACAAAAGACCAAAGATTACTCCAGAGAGAAATTACTAGAGCTTTTTTTTTTTGTTAAAGCCGTTATGTTATATTGTGTTCTCCGTTTTCAAAAAGACGTTTAGAAGATGATTTATTTCTGTCTGTGAATAGAAGTTGTATGAATATAAACTGCCTCGGGTACCTGCCAGCCTGCCAAAAACTTCAGTGGAGTCTCGGCTCCCAGAGCTGCTGGTAGAAAAAGACATAAACCACATCTCTGGTTTCACAGCGGCTGCAGTGCAGGAAGAGGAAATAGATGCATGCTGGTATCATCCCAGAGGAGAATCATCTTTATGAAACCCTCAGGTGGAGCAGCGCAGACAGTGACTCATATGTAAGAGACTGTTATGGAGGGCTATAGGACGCAGATAAAAGCTTCTATTTTAGGCGCATTGCTCTGAGAAAAATACCTCGCTTTCAAAACTCCATGAAGCAACGCGGCCTTACAGTCCCATTGTTTGAACATCACAAGAAACACAGTGAATCAAGGAGGGAATTTATTTACATTTTCACAGATTATGATGATCCTGTCCTCATCATTGTAGAGAGCAGGGGTGGCAAAAAAAATCGATTCACCTATGTATCGCGATTTACTTTTTTACGATTTGTTTAATGCCAGAATAAATATATTTGCTTCATTTGAGTCTATGCAGAGGTAAAAGGAAGTGGTTTAAAGGTCCCATATCGTGCTCATTTTCAAGTTCATACTTGTATTTTGTGTTTCTACTAGAACATGTTTACATGCTGTAATGTTAAAAAAAACAAATTTATTTTCCTCATACTGTCTGCCTGAATATGCCTGTATTTACCCTCTATCTGAAACGCTCCGTTATAGCGCATTTTGACGGAATTGCAACAGAATTGCGTTGCTGGGCAACAGCTTGGGTCCGTGTTTACCTCTTGTAGGCTGATGACATTCACATACACTGCAACCAAGAATAAACTGGGACACATTTAGAATGTTTACATTTAAAATTGTGTCAAGGGTCTAAATATTGTATATTCGTGACATCACAAATGGGCAGAAATCCTGACAGCTTGTTTCAAATGCAGAGTTTCTGAATACGGGCTGTGTGTATTTCCCTGTGGATTGAGTGTTTCGATACTGTCACAGTATTTTTATAGGACTTAAGCCTGCTTTATAATAAAAAAAACATGAAAATCTCACTTTTTTATAATATGGGACCTTTAAATTGACAAACATCATATGTGTGATTCATGGCGCAATTTAAACTGGATCAAAAAATTATTTGTCTCTCGCCGTTGACTACCGTTCATATTTTTTTTCAAAATAAGGTCCCATGGTGGTCCACCGGAAGGGGCGGGACTTCACCTCCCTATACCTCCTCCCTCCGTCATGTGCCTCCAAACTACAGCATCAGATCAGAGTCATCATATACTGTACCTGAGGTGTGTATCATGACCTGTTTTCTCCAGCTTCTTTCCTCTTTCTCTTTCTCGGCTGTCAATTAAACGGTAGTTGATGTCCCGGAGAGGAGGGGGGTGTACAGGTTGAGATGCAGGGGAAATAAAACTTCATCTAACCAGAAACTTCTTAATAGCGCCTCTTCTCTCTCCTCCATATCGTGCCCTCGTTCATAATAGATCACAAAAGCGGATCAGATCAGATATAGGGAGATCAAATAGCCTGTTTGAAATGTATGGGATTCCTCACAGTCTGATTTAATGATGACATCCTCAGAGCCGGGCCACAGCTCTTTATTCAGCTCCTATAATAGGCTGCTGGTGGTGGTGGGGGCTGATGGCTAGTCAAAAGAGAGGAACCCCAGGCAAAGTTTCTCCTTTCTCTTCTCTCTCAATAGATGCTGTAATTGAATTATAGCGCAACTGATACTTTTGAGTCCGACCCCCTGCTCCTCCCCTCTCCGCTCCTTCCCCCCCCACCCCCCCTGAGTCTCTTCAAAAGACACCATGCCATGGAATTTGTCTTGTTTTGTCTTTCTTGGCTTTGAAAGCAGATGCTAATAAGAAATGGATGAAAAGCATACTGTTTAAAATTTTAGAATGAAGTGAATAAATTCAGTGGAGAAAAAGAAAACTGTTAATCAGCTCGTCTGCTCGTTAGAATAAACGTATGTTTGGCATCCCAACAAACAGCAGAGCCTAATTGGTGCACAAAGAGGCCCAATCCAGATATTATGGTTGATCTTTTTACATCAAAAAACATAGCACTGCAGGGAGAGAGAGAGAACTGAGGGGAGACTTTGAGAAGATGTGGGGGAGAGGAAGGGAGGAGCACTTTGCTGTTTCAAAGAGAAAAAGAAATCCTGCACTCTCTCACGTTGGCATAATAACACTACAGCCCACATACCGTAAGTATCCATCTGTAGACATCTTACCCTCCTAGTAGCTAAAGCTCAGTCCTGCTTGTGGGTAAACAACATTTATGACTCCAGTCTTAATAATAAAAAGCATTAGTCCACCTACTCACAACTGAGGTGAGAAGTAAAATATCTTCCTTGAAAAGCACATAGAAACTGTCACATTGACATTGTGAACACTAAATCTGATGTCAGCATTTGTACAGAATTGGAGCATTTATCAAAGTACTCCTTGTAACCATAATCCTTATCCGTGGCTAACAAACTACTATTTTAAAGCTGAAATAGGTGAGATTAGAGCAAATATGATTAAAAAAAGTTATTTTTATAAAACGGTCGCTATGTCGTGACAGTAGTGCATGAAACAGGTAACCTGAAAAAAAATCATGTGCCTCTGTGTCCTCCGGTGCTCCTAACTGCATCTGCAAGATTTCACATACTAGAGAAAAACAAGCAGTAAGAGCTGATCTGAGGTCTGCTGTCCAGCTGCTGTCTATGAGAGCCGGCTGTGAATCACTTACGAACTCCGACCAAACGGTCAAACTAGGCAGCGCTGATCAAATGTGAATCAATATTATGTTACGTTAAGGCCTATTTGTCTCCTCAAATGTTTTCAGAATCATCTTGTAGTGCACGGTTTAGCTGTAAAATGAGAAAATTTGTGACGCATTGTGAAATCTGGTGAGGGAACGCCAAGTTCTGGTCACATGACCGGAGCACAGCCAATAGGAACGCTCTCTCTCAATGTAATGACCCGTGATTGGCCAAAGTCTCCCGTCACAGGCTAGATTTTTTTAAAGCCTGAAAACAGAGTCATGAGGAGGTGCAGAAGTCTAGTTTTCTCTCAGAACACTTGAATTACAATATGCTGGAAGGTTATTATGGAATTTTTACCCAAGGATGCCAAAAATATACTGCCTACTGTCACTGTAAGGCTACTTTTTGGGAGACTTTTTTGACAGCAAGTTTTCTTTTAATAGTCTGAATGTGTACGTGATAAGACTTTGCAGTGAGCTAATATTCTCAAATATAAATATTTCACAGCGTACAGGAGAATCCTTAGCTGCAGCAGGCCTATGATTATCACTTCAAAGTAAGTTGTATACCCATTTAGAAGGATGTTCACTTCACACACATAGTTGTTTAACACTGTGGAACATAATGTAATCCACAATAACAGCAGTGCAACAACACACATGAAATGAGACTTGTGTCCATGAGTCTGTTGCACCAGTGCATGCTGGGAGGCTTCCCATACACATCGACATCAGCACTGGCTGCGTGCCGATCATGGTTTCGCCTCTCTACTCGTGTTGCCTTTATTTCAAAGTAAGAGCGCACTTTTATTCAAGACAACTAATCCAGCATGGATTAACAAATCAATTCTCTGACTGTGTTCAAAGGACCGAATTAGCTGGATGAGAATGAACAGGATTACTTTAGCCTGATAACAACATGTTAGCCTGGATTAGTTAAGCCTTTATCTCTTTATGTATCTGTTTATTACATTAAGGAGCTGTTGGGATTAATAAACCGTATACCACATGTTGTTTAAAAGACATAGAGGAGTTGAAGAGTATGGGAATTAATTAGTCTGAAAAAATGATTTAGTCAGTGTTTGATGAGAGCATCTTCTAAAGAGAGAGTTACTTTCAAAAATCCAGTTTGAACCGGATGACTATTCCCAGATCACTTGAGAGTTTGCAGAAAAAAAGAGGTAATTTACTAAATTTTTTTCAGAATACGGATGTAATATTAATAGCTCATACATCTCTTGGCATTTGATTAAAAGTACACGCCTCCCCCCAATTTAAAACATCTGTTTGTAATAATAATATTAACAGATATAAAAGGACTTGTAGTGCGTCCACGCGGCCCAGCCTCCTCCTCCACCTGTAATGGAGAAGTTAAAGAGAGCGCGTGGGCTTCAGCGGATGCTTCCTCCTTCAGCCCTCACACCCTCAAAAAACTCACACAGCCCAGCTTGCTGTTGCATTTATGCATGATCTGCACTACCGCTGGTCCCAAGTGCACATTTCATAATTCATGCATACTGTACTGTAGCGACTGGAAACGCTACTATATCTGCCTCCACCACTCTGCTTCATTTCATCAGCAAGTCAGACTGGTCTGCTTAGATTACGGTAAACTTCCCGACCCCCACAAAGGAACGTGTAGGGAAATATTTAGAAATATCTTTAGTTTGAGAATCAATCCAGTAACCACACTCTATGGCTTTATCTTGAGATGGAGCAGTACGCCCTTACTTGCTTTTAAATAAGTCAGGAATCTTCTTTTTCAAACAAATCAAGAAGAGAGCAGATCTCCTGCAGGGCTAATACATAAAGTGTGTGTTACCAGGTCTGGATCACAGTTGCATCAGTCTCATGAAGTATCAGAAAGAGCATCTGCTGCATGTTAAGAAGCCCAGAGAGTGGCCTATAGAGGTGAATGATGACTGGATGATGTAACTGGACAACAACATGCTGCTGAGCCGCTTCATCCAACATGATGACAGTTTATCATTACACAGTAGGTCACTCATTAAGCTCAGTTTTGATGCCCTGCCGGGCGAACACTGATAAATGATAAGTGAGTTAAGCTCGTGTTCAACCATTAATTATGAATTCTTTAATGAGAATTTAACCAATTATATTAATCTAAAAACATGACTCCTTTTCACACATTAGCAGCGTTGTTTCTGTTTTAGAGCATAAGGGAGCTTTACAGGAATAATGGTCAGCAACAGGAGCTGCTGGTTTTATTAAAGTCATTACTTACTGGTGCACTAATGGGAGTAAAAACAAAATGCTTATTCTTCTGGCCTTGGAGGGGTTACATTTATAAGCACAAACAGCCTAACAAAAAAATCCAAATATCAATTTGAGATGTTACACTGATGTACAAATTGACTTGCATCTAAATTACTTTATTATGCGTCTGCTTTTAGCCACGTCCTACTGGGTGCTCCCGTATTCATCTTTTCTTCTCATTCAGTTCTCTCTGTGGAGCTGCACATTAGCACAGCAGCAAACTCTTCACTGTTGCAGAGCCGGAAATTAACTTTTTGTTGAGGAATATTTTCCACCCTTAGCTGGTTTTAGTGAGCAAGAAAATACGCTGGTCAGAACTGAAAGGGCACTCAAATAATAGTCTAATATCATTTTGAACAATTGATGAAGAAATAACAGCTCCACAAACAAGATTATTTTAATGAACTATACCAATAAGGCATTATATTACTGAGAGTACAACCTTAAAAAGGTCATCCTGAGATATCTGCTATTGAGAAAATGCTGTTTCAACAACCAGGGAAGGTGTCTCTTAGTTTGTTTTATGATGTAAAGCATGGCATGTCTCCTATATAATATATATACAGAAGATTAAAAGTGTGTGGGAGAATTAATTATTACATATGAATTATATAATACATATTGGTCATGAAGTACAAATTAAATCAATCACTTTTTTATCTGTTCAAAATGTACCTTAAAGGGAGATTTGTCCAGTATTTAATACTCTTATCAACATGGTAGTGGGCCAATATGCTTGCTTTATGTAAATGTATGTATATATTCATTATTGGAAATCAATTAACAACACAAAACAATCACAAATATTGTCCAGAAACCCTCACAGATACTGCGCATTTAGCCAAAAAAATATATTCTCAAATCATAACATGGCAAACTGCAGCCCAAAAGGCAACAACAACTGTCAGTGTGTCAGTGTGCTGACTTGACTATGATTTGCCCCAAACTGCATATGATTACCATAAAGTGGGCATGTCTGTAAAGGGGAGACTCATGGGTACCCATAGAACACATTTTCATTCCCATATCTTGAGGTCAGAGGTCAAGGCACCCCTTTGAAAATGGCCATACCAGTTTTTCCTCGCCAAAATTTAGCTTAAGTTTGGAGCGTTATTTAGCATTCTTACAGACAAACTAGTGTGACATGGTTGCTACCAATGGATTCATTAGGTTTTTTCTAGTTTCTCCACTCTAGCTTTGCGTTAGTATCGCGTTAACTTTGACAGCCCTAATATTATTAAAGTGGATTAGTGATAAGGGCCCTTCTGTTAAGGGTTGGTGTAAAGTTATATTTGAACTGGTACCGTTGGAGTATCTTACAAATATTCTACATACCAAAGCAGATCAGTGATACAACGTCTGGCTGCCCTCTCTGAATTATCTTGAACCTGATTTTTCTTCCATTATTCCGCTGTATATGTTTGTTGGTGTGAACTGTGTTTGTTTGTGTATGTTACTATTGCTTATAGGTTTGTTTTTATAAATACTGCTCTTGTGGAAAATAAGAAAATTCAATCAATATATTGTTTTAAAAAACTGAAAGGGCACTCGGGGAGTGCAGACCTCCGCCAAGGCCGTTTTCATAAGTGAAAAATAATGTGTGTAAGTAAGTAAACAAAGTTTTATTTTTATGGCACGTTTTAAAACACACAGTTACAAAGTGCTTCACACTTGAAAAATGTAAATGAATTTGGTAAAAAAATAAACTGCAAAACAAAACACAGAACAATGAGAGACAGACCAAACTAGAACAACAAAAACACACGACTGGGTTTTTAGAAGCCGCTTAAAAACATTCGTTTGTTATTCAGCAAATCTGATCTAGTCGGGAAAGATGATTCCAGGGGGTTCCATCTAAAACAGCAAAGGCACGATCACCTTTTGTCTTGCAACTGGAGCGAGGAATGGATAAAGGTACAAGGTTGAATAAGGAGCAAGGAGATCAACAATGTAACTGGGGTTGAGGTCATGCAGAGCCTTATATGTTATTGACAGAATCTTAGAATTTATTCTGAATTTGACAGGAACCTCCTTGGCTGAGGTAACTAAACCATTAGCAATAGATGATGATAACACCTGCTGTTGTCCATTTCTAAAACTGAAAGAATACACATCTGAAGAATTTTGTTCTGTGCACATAACCGTCAATACATAAAAACATGAACTTCAATGTTCCCCACATAGAGGCTGCTTCTATCTACATAGTTTCAGGGATAGAGGTAGAAAGTCTTTGCCTCTGGTAGTAGACTAGCAAATGTGATCAGATGCTGCAATTCCCTTCTGACCCTGAAACTAAATGTTTGAGGGGAACACTGGCAATTCGTGTCCCAGCCAACGGCTAATTTCTTTTAATGCCTGACATGTCTAAACTGTCTTCCAAAGCAGAAATGCAGTGACATTTCCCTTTATATCATACTGAATAAGTCTGCACACATGGGACTTGTGGAATTTTTTCTTCTCTGAAGCTGCACAACTCGCTCCGGGATTCAACAGAGTTGAAGTTATGTTTGGGAGCTTGGCGGGATCCCAGGAGCTTTGTGTTTTGATGTTGCAGGATTTGTGAGAAGCTGTAAAAGTGGAGCAGTAAAAAAAAAAAAGAAAAAACTATATCCAGACGCAGTGGAACATCACAAAAATAGAGTTGATTCCATCAAACTAGCAGCTTCGCCCCTCACTAGCATCTTTCTCCTGTACAGGATGTCAACTCTAAGATGTGTAGCGGAGGTGGATTTACCGTATCAAGTCACCCTGAGCTCTTGTACCTGCAACCCCTGTGCTTTGACTACTGATGGGGGGCCGAGTCGCGCAGCTCCAGTGCATCGAGCCAAGTGAGCCATCATTTATGTTAAAAAATGGAGAAAGGCTCCCTGTTAAATCAATACATAAACTACCCGCGGGATCCACGGTGAAGCCAGTGGAAGTGACAGGCTGCTTAACAAATGGACGGCGGCCTCTCGGAGACCGCTGACTCAGCCGCTCCCCGGTGAAGGAAACAGCGCTCAGATATGCCGCCCCGACTCTATCAGTCAGACAGCTCGCTGTGTCTACCTGGGAACTGCTGATCAGAGGCTCTTAAATATCACCAAAGCAAAGAGTATAATTCATAAGAGAGATAAACGCTCACAGAGTCGACGCGTGTGCCGCTGCTGGGAGTTCAGCCAATATTTGAATAAACCTTACCTCTCTGTATATCACGTTTTTGACCATCGGTGGCTTTCATCACAGCTCGTGTCTCGCTGCGCCCACTGCTGTGAGAGTGTCACATGTCAGATATAAAAAGCAGCAGAAAATGATCACACGCTGCACTGTGCCATCCATCCATCAAGGCTGATGAGATCATACATCTTTCTCCTTCTCTCAGCCAGACTGATCTCCTCTCTATTTCACCTAGATGGGTATAAAATGCAGATCAACATGTTTCCTCCTCCTCCTCCTCCTCTTCCTCATCTCTCCTTAAAGCCACCTGTTCTATCCATCATCTGGACAGCTGTGCAACCTGCACTTTCAATTCCCCTTCCGTGTGCTGTGCTGACCTCTTGACCCACTCCGCCTGTCCATACACTCCCCCCAAAAATTTTTTACATCCAACAATTGGTGACAAAATCTGCAGACGCCAGAGTTAGATTGGATTGCCTTGAGGAAGGACACACCCAACCCCAAGGTAGGAAGTTTTTACAGAATTTTCCATTTTTTAATCATGTGGAAAAAAAGCATTTAGTGAGAGGGTGTAGCTCAGACAGTACAGCAGCTCAGTCATCACTGTGAGGTTGTCTCCAACTCCACATGTCAAACTGTCCTTGAGCAAGATGGTGACCCCAACAACGCTCTTGATATGTGTGTCTGTTGCTTTGAACAAATCATTGCACTATGACTTATTTTAAAACCACGTACTATGTGTATTTGTGATATATTCTAGGATATTAGACTGTGATTTGTGGCTGTGTTCTTGTGGCTGTGCAGTGATGCTGATTGAACCTAGCTGTTACAATAACGAGTTCCTTAAAGTCTCTTAAAGTCAACTGAATGGACAACAAATCCTGTATTCTTAAATTTACTGCCAGTGCCAACCTTTTTCTAAAGCCTTTCAAATTGATGTGCTACCTTCCAGGCAGCTATTGTTTTATATTGTTCTTCAAAACAGCATGAAAATCCACTTGCAGAGAAAGAGTTGGAACTGTCCTGAAAAACAAGCAAATGGACTTGCATTTACAGTATACAGCGCCTTTCCAGTCTTCCGACCACTCAAAGCGCTTTACACTACAAGTCAGCGTTCACCCATTCACACACACACATTCACACACTGATGGCAGAGGCTTAGCCATACAATGATGCTCATCAGGATGTAAAGTAATGTTCATTCACAAACACTCACACACCGATGGCACAGCCTTCGGGAGCAATCTGGGGTTCAGTGTCTTGCGAGAATCATTCCACCGAGACGCACCACAGAGCGCCACAGGAAGTCAGTCCTGCCTGAGGACATCAAACTCCTCCCTCTGAGTGTCACAGTGTACACTCTGAGTCATTAGACTTGACCTGGACTTATTTCACCCATCAGCTGCTATATACAATACCAACTTAACTCAACTGTACAATAATTTGTGCAATAATTCTCAATAATACTACATTAATATTGTACATTTCAAGAAATATTCTTATTTTATTCTTATTTATACCATTCTGACATTTATATTTAATACACTTAATAGATCCCACTTCTCCACATTTTGTATTGACTTATCTGCACTGTGGTTATATGTTCTATTTTGTACATATTTCATATATTCTCATTTCTTATTTTTAATTTAGTTATATTTCTTTACATATATTGTGTTTATATTGTCACATTATGTACATATGTTAGCATTATGTACAATGTTGTAGCATACATACAGTTACATACTCCTTTATTTCTGTTTTCCTACATCCACCCCCCACAAGACGATCCAAGACAACACTGACAGATGAGCAGGAATCAGAGTAAGATTCGCAATCCGTCTGCTACTTCAGCACCACGGACAGCGCCGTGGATTTATCAATACACAGCACAGTTTGGAGACTGATATTTCAGAGTCATGGTCTGGGAGTCAGGCAGACAAGACTAACATATTCAACTAAAAAACCCTTCTGACCCTGCACTGTCTCTGCTACTAGGGGATGGACAGAAGGGGGTGGCAGGTTAACAAGGGGACGGCATTTTGGTTATTTTGCCCTCAAGGGGGATGGCATTTCCCCTGATCCCCCCTCAAATCGCCTGCTGCCAACATGCTAGATTCAAGAGCAAATTACAGAAGGAATTGCAATGTGGATTAAAAATAAGAGCTTCTGATGCAGCAGCCGACTCCGGAGTCTCGGATGTCAGAGAGAACAGCCCCCGCTTGCAGCTGTATTCCCACATAATAACATCATTTCATCATAAATAAATAAATAAATAAATAAATAAATAAAAGGCACCTAATATTCACAATGGTGGATTACCTTTCTAAAGCAAGTCTCTGTATGATTGAACTTGATTTCCATTGTGTGCCTACATCAATCGAAACCAGCAGCTGCCTGGATGGTAGAAAATCAGTGTGGAAACTCGCGGTGTGCTTTCAAAAAAGATGAGCAGTTACGTACAGTATATGCAACATTTGTAGTTCACGGCATAATAAATGCGGAGAGTGTGATTCTTTAAGTGGCCTCCATAGACTACGAGCAGAGTATTGACAAATCATACAAACTGCTCATATCAGAGGCAGATAACAAAAGATAAATAGCAGCCTGACATATCAGCACACCATATAACACTTTTAACCCATTTCCAACAGTTATTGTAGTCAAATTGCATTAGCAGTAAACATACTGGAGGTTTAGAATGGTCTCAAACAAGAGAAAAGGCAACGTAAATGGTGGCTGGTGACGGAGTGAAAACGAGAATGCCATCCAAATGGCCCATTCATCCCCAAATCTATCATTGTAAAACTCTCCTCTGTATACACGCTGCCTATACCATTAATATTGTCACCAGTCAAGACGGTGGCCTTGAAGTAAACATGCACGATATGATAATAAGTCAGCAGCACACCACATTTCACGCAGGACTTGCTGTCAAAAGGACCAAAACATCTATCTCAGTCGCCTTCTCCTGCTCTAACACTGAACTTTTTTTTGCAATGAGTCTATTTATGTACCAGGTATAAGTCAAGGTGAACAGACAAGCAAACACAAAACGCCTCTAATTCATACGAGGCCGAGCCCCGGAGCCGAGGATGTGTTTGTCTCGTAAAGCAGCGGCTGCTGTGTAGAGCGGAGAGATGATGTGCGGCTGTGCTCTAACCCAGCCACCTGAAAAACAACTCGGGCGGGAGGAAGATGGCAGTAAAACACGACTCTTGACCTCCCCCCCCTCCGTTCTCGCCTCTCGTATGTGCTGCGCTCTTTACTCTCCGCTCACAGGTAAGTGCATGCACAACAAGAGGCTGGGCTAAAGGTCAGGGGAGAGCGGAGTGGGAAATGGACTGGAGACGGTAGCCGCGGCATTACAGGTGGGATTCCTTTCATGATATCAGCTGAAAGGAAGTTCAGTGTATTACCGAGTGTGAATATGGATGATGGCTGCTTTGCGCTGGTTTTGAATGCATGCGGCCTTGTTTTAGCATTGGGTTTTTGTAGAGTAAGAAAGGGAGAGATTTTTATTGAAATAACTCACTGGGTCTTTCTCTTCTGTTCTATCGCCCCTCGGCGTTCCCTCCCTGAACCCCTAATTACTGCATCAGCGCTGACACGGACAGCCACTGAACAACACATCAACGTCTCTTTTGATCACACTCCGACGGGTGGGAGAATTTTTTTTTGTTGTGTGTATACATCACTCTGCCCCTTTTCATCTCGCTGTGTAAAAGAAGTATGTGTTGCCTGATCATACTTGTGTGTGTAGTGAAAGCGCCTCTGTGGAAAGCACTGTACATGATGAAGCTCTAAACAGAATGAGGTCAGCGGGAAAAAGCAGCCGAGACAAGTCCGCCTTTTGTCTCGCGTGCAAAAACTGGGCAGCGGAGTCCCCACGGGGGGCGAAGCAAGAATACAACATGTGCATTAGACCTCATAACATCATTTATAACAGGCAGACACACTTCCACACACACAAATGGCTTTCACCACAGAGGTTCCCCCATTAGCATTAAAGGAGAGAGGCTATGAGAAAAGCTTTACTGCTACAGCAAATCTACGGAGCGACTGCATCAAGGACGAAGTGGCGGTTTTCTGTTCAGTGGACATTTCACAGCCTTCTGCTACAGTCTGTTGAGCCGGCGTGTGTTTGTCAGCAAGTGGCGAGGAATACATTGACTCCCCTGGGAATGTGTGTGTGCGTGTTATTGGACTTTCTGGACCCCGCGGCCAGCTCAGAGCACAGACCCTTCAGTTCTCTCTCATGTTGTTCAGAGAGATAAAGGCCAGACCCTGTCCATCATTCTGTTATTAGGCGGCACGCTGCCGAGTCTCCGCCTGAACCTGCTGTCCACCAAGTGCACACCATCATGTTCTGCTTGGGAGGGCACATGTCATGTCTGGTTATAGAGAAATATTCAGCAACGGTGCATTCACTCCTTTCAGCGTTTTCACAACGACTTAACTCCTCTCAGTGCGGCCTATTGAAGACAGAAAACTTTATAAAACCGTCTAGGGCTGCAGCAAATTATTATTTTCTTTACCGATTAATCCGATGATTCTTTTTCTGGTCTATAACATGTCCGAAAATTGTGAAAAATGTCCGATCGCAATTTCCAAATGCCCAAAGCAACGTGTTCAAATGTCTTGTTTTATCCGACAAACAGTCCAAAACCCAAACATATTTAGTTGTCTATCATTAAACTACAATAACCAGAAAATATTCTCATTGGAGAATCTGGAACCACAGAATCTGTGCTTTTTTTTCTTAAAAAATAACTCAAAATGATTAATCGGTAATAAAAAATTGTTAATTTTCTGTAGATGGACGAATATCTAATCAAATAATCGACTAATCATTGCAGCTGTAAAACTGTCACTAAAGTACAGCATATTCTGAGTGGATGAAAGAGTCTGAATTGAATCATGAATGATGTCAGTAAAATGTAAACAAAATGTGTATTTTTTCAATCTATTTGGTTCAAAATTCAAGAGTCACCAAGTCCGTATTTTTTTTTTTATCCTTCATCCAATGAAAAAAGTTACACACAGAAACCTTACACACTGAGTCTGATGCGTTTCATTATTCTATTCATTGCGAAAGTTCGCAATATAAGACAAAACTGAATTAATTATGTTGGTTCAATGGGTAGCGCTAGTCCCAAAGGGGGAAATGAATGAATGATATTATCAAGAAGCTATTGTTTAGCTGCCTACAGAGCACAATCACTAATGTGTAATCTTTCCTACATTGTTTTGAAGCCATCCCCAATTCCAAGATGTCAAACAACCCTCTTTTGCCTTTAGACCGATGCGACAAAACGCAGAAAACGCAGAGAAGTTGGTGTGTAAATGTGATTGACCATGTAGTCTTCAGCCCCAACCAATACTGAATTTATCAGAAGACTATTTTCACATATGCAGTAATACTCTGTAAGACCTGTAAACACACTTTGATGTGTAAAATTGGTGGAGTTCCCCTTTAAGGGACTGTGCAAAAATGATTGGGTTTGTGAGGGGGGGGCTGAACCTTATGTTTCACTTTGTAAAAGAGCAAGGCTCTCCCCTGGGTTATTACTGCTTTCCTTTCAACCCTCCTTCTGACTTAGAAAAAAAACCTGTAACACCCTCCAGTGTTAAATTGGTACAACATGTTTAATCGTGTAACTCTAATGGAACTTTTAATATGTGCCACCAGTGTACAGACGAATAAAACCCTGATATAGAGACAGAACTGTTGTAGCTACCGTACATATGGCACCTTTATGATCCGTGGTGCAAGTGGAAGCTGTCTTTCTGATGTAACTATTGCAAAGAAAAAAATAGAAAACCCAGACAGACTAGAGACTATCTTAACCCTTCAGCCAGAAGAAAAAACACAAAACCCTCCCCCTTTTCTCACCTCCCTAATCATGTTCCTACAGTCCTTAATCTGGAATAATAGGCCTTTTTCAAGGAAGACATTTTGACATGTCACAGTAGAAAAAGCACAGGTGCAAATAATGAATGATGGCTGAATTCCATTTAGCTGCTTTGAATCCAGGTTCCAGTTATTATGCATGCTGATTTACTGTCACTCTCACTGGGACACTTGAATAGAACGGAACCATCGTTAGAGGCATTAGTTACACCTGTACCTTTTGCACTCTGACAAGTCAAAATGTCTGCTGTGAAAAAGGCTTACTGGAAATAAAGGCTGTATTCGAAACCGCCTACTACTTACTACTGACGAACCCAGTATGCAGTATAATGTACAGTACATATTGCATACTGCGTTCCTGAGTAGTATGCAGTATGCAACGGTTAAAGTGATGTATTTTGCAGTATGCTAGACGAGGCTTTAGCCTTTAAACCAGCTCTTAAAGCATTGGACAGAAAAAAGAACTCGTACCACTAGTGCAATATTATCAACTTTGATTTTGTTGTTATGTTTGTTTACTTTATAAGATACTGCATGGTTTAAACTATGTATTCTCACAGCTCATGGTGACGTAAGACTAACAGGATCATCAAAGAGGGGAGATATAAAAACATTGCTCGACAACAGTTACGTTACTCAAACTGCTTTTTCAGTTACAGCAACAAAACAGTGGAAAGATATCCCTACAAATATTAGAGTAATGTTAAAAGGGTCATGTTGTCTCAGTAAGTATCTCTCTGCTCCGTCAGAGACGTATCTTTCCTAACAGGTCACTCAGGAAGATGCTTGAGCAGTCTACAGTCTATACATGTCCACACAGTCCTATTAGAGGTCTAGTCAACCAGATTAACTGAAAACACCTGTGTGGGTGTTCAGAGGCTTTAAGGCGTGATTTCAACTGTATTGACATTCAGTAACATCTTTTCGGTAACTTAAAAACATACTTCAGAAAGTAGAAGTGTGCAAAAAACTACCAAATTAAAGAGGATCTATTGTGCTTTTGTGCTTTTTCCCTTTCCTTCATTGTGTTAGATAATTTATTGTGCATGTAAAAGGTCTGCAAAGATACAAAGCCCAAAGTTCAAACCAAAGGGAGTTATTCTCCACCACAGAAACACTGCTCCTGAACTGCCCGAAACGCCTTGCTTGAAGTCCCGCCTTTTCTTCCGTAACGTGGTGATATCACCAAGTAACACATTTGCATAATAGCTGCCTAGCGGCTAGTTTGGCACACCGTCAAACAAAGCTATAGAGCGGAGCTGGAGCAGAGTCTGAAGAGTTCAGTTCAGTTGACCAATCAGAGCAGATTGAGCTTTTTTGAGAGGGCCAGCTCAAACAGAGCGATTCAGACAGAGGGTGAAAAGAGGTGCTGCAGCACACAAGTTAAGTGTTTTTTGAACATTAAAGCATGTAAATATGTTTTAGTAGAAACCCAAAATACAAGTATTCACCTGAAAATAAGCATAATAAGTCCTCTTTAATGTAAATTGAGTAAAGGTAAATTATATACTAAATGTTTTGGCTTATAATAGAACCTTTATTTGATGTATTTGAAACTTACTTCCAGACATACTTTGATTTTAGTTATTTTGCTACACTGCAGACAGTGCAACACAAGCAGTGTAGAATATATTTCCACAGTTTTACTGTACTACTTGTATAATATTTCTCTATAGCTAAAGCAGTATAAAATACAGATTACATCTTGACATTTATGATGCTTTAAAATCATTTTACTATTTGCGACAAATTGAAATTGATTTTTATGTAAAATAACATTCTCACACATAAAACAATACACTGAAAATTAAGCAGTAACATGCTTTTTCCTGTTAACATTCTTTCACAGAGAAACTTCTCTAGGTATTGACCTTAATGAAGGAGGGCAAAGACAGAACCTGAGTAGCAGAGAGACAAAAGAATCATAAGCGAATTCCATTAAATGAGTTATCTCTCTACTTAAAACTAGTTCTGGCTCACTGAGTGGTGAAATGACATTTAGAGTGTCTAGCAGGGTTTATGCACCAGTAAGTGTACTTCATAGGTAGCTGGCAATTAGGCATGGTGAAACATCTCCAGTAACGTCTACAATTCATCTTCTTGGCATGTGGGGAAATCAACATGGGCCGATTGTTTTGTCTCGTGTGTCGGAGGATTTCATTGGAAGCCAATCGCATCCTCTTTTTTTTCCCACAGTCTTGTCAGTGTGCCATTTTTCTGCGCAGACAGACAAAAGAGGAGGACGAACTCAGACATTTTCCAATCAGTGTTCCTGGAGCTCGGCCACGACTCATTTAGGCTACAAGACGACCTTGACATTCAGTGGCCAATGTACTGTGTGAGAAGAACACGCGCCACCTCCGAGCCAGCAAACACACATACAGTAAAGAGGATCCAGACACCTCCTGTGTACACATGCACTGTGTTGGCTGGTTACCACAGAGGCCAAGCTAATCCAACTCCAGTGTTTAGTGCTGTGAAGCAGCTGGAAGCGCATAAGCTGTTAACAAGTTAAGGTGAAAATGTTTTCTGGCAGGCCGACCTCCTCCTCCTTCACACATTACCTAGCAGCAGCTCACAGTGCACCTCTTCCACCGACACGCTCAACCTGGCAACCACCACCGCAGCACTCACGCTTTCACACTTCCACTGACTTATCTGCACACGAATGTAACACGCTCGTGTGTGCATGTACACAAACATGCTGCTCGCACACTACCGGTATACTCTACATTTGCTCTAACGGAAAAATCAGACAAACCAAGCAGAAACAAGCAGAAGTAATACCAGGAATAATTTATGTAGAGAACCACTGCAGAAGAGTTTTCAATAGCTTTCCTGTTGTTAGAAGCATAACGTGCGCTGCTGTGCCGCACTGATTGACTGAAAAACACTTTTATGGATCATGGATTATGCCGAGTTACACTAAAGACCATTTTCCAACTTGTAAGTAGCATTCACGTTAGCATCCAAGTCACGATTACGACTAAACAACACGTTCTCATCCCAACTCGTCACATACTGTCGCTTTGTCGCGCCCATTGGCGTCACTTTAGGTTTAAGAAACAAACCCACCATAGTTAGGTTTAAGAAAAAACTACATGGTTGGGCTTAATACTACTACATTGTAAAAAGCAGAAAAAAGTCTATCTAGACCAGTGGGCATCTCCAGTTCACAAAAGTAAATTGTAACATTTAGGTCATCTAAAAACGTCTTATTCTTATTCGGTTGTACTTAGCTCCACCCTCTCGTGTCACTTCTGGTTGCAAAAAAACAAGATGGTGACGGCCAAACTGCTGAACTCGAGGCTTCAAAACAGCAGTCCACAAACCAATGAGTGGCGTCACAGTTACTGTGTCCACTTCTTATATACGTTCTATGCTGCCAACACACGTTGTCAGGAGAAGAACATAAGGATAAGTACAAACAAATAAATGAATAAAGAAACAAAAGTAATCAAACGCTGCAATCATACAACTATATCTTGAGTTTGTCAGGTGCCGTACATCTCTGGCATGTTGTAAACGAGGGAATCTTCTTGACCATCCTCCAAATAACCCAACATAAACACACTGTGTTTGTTTGCCACCCTCTTTCACAATTTCACATCACACAGGGGTTTGTCTGTCTGTGTGTGTGTGTGTGTGTGTGTTTGTGTGTGTGTGTGTGTGTGTGTCTAAATGGATGCAGCGCCCCTGCCAGCCTGGCGACGGCCAACAGTGCTGGGCTACTGAGCGCCAGCAGTACTGGACGGGCAGCGTGGTCCAAGCAAAAAGCTTTTGACAACATGAAGAAGCGACAACAGAAAAGCCCACAGAAACTACAGCACAAGTAGGCCAGCCTCTCAGGGAGCCTCCTCCTCCTCCTCCTCTTCTTCCTCTTCCTCCTCCCCTCCTCCTCCTCCTCCTGTCCTGTCCTCGTCCGCCCCTGGTTCACTCTCGCAACATCCGCAGGGCTCGGCTTGTCTTTTCACAGCGAGCCAAGAGTACACTCCACTCTGATGGAGACCACAGAGCTCAATATACAACTGTCATCTTCTACTAACAAACACACAGTGGGACTGCTGAGGCATGTGTGTGTAGCACAGACATCTCTGTGTACAATATTGTCGCCTATGGACTGTACAGGTTTGTGTTTCTGTGTGCAAGTTGTTGACAATTTGAAAATGAAACTGCATCAGCAAAACGATGTGCACATCAGTGAGGAGTGCTGGAGTAATAGAGTGGCTCTGATGAAAACTTAATGGCCCCTTCACCTTTATTAACGGCTGTGGGAGCAGGATCGTGCGCTCGGGTTCGCCGCTGTAATAACACGTGTAGCTCTAGCGCAGGAACGCAGCTCCATCACTAACAAACTGGAGGAGAAGCTCATAACTGGACCCGCTAATTGACTCACTGACAACTGGCACTGCTGATTTTAGCCAAATGATCCTTAAACACACACTTTAGTCCAGTAAAGGATGTTAATGTCTGAATATAAATGATATGAGCTAAACATACAGAGATCCTAATCTGTCCTGTGTTTGCTCCCTGCTCTCTATCGGTCTCTAGCAGTCTCAACACCTGTGAAAAGAATCCCAGGCGCTGTGTTCTTCCCCTCTCTGCAGAGATACTTGCGCTACAATCACACAGCAGCCACTTATTAATATCTCCCTTTCAAATGCTAATTCCCCCTTCATGCATAAATCATAACTCCAGAGGTGGCTGCTGCTATAGTGCAGCAGTTAAAAAAAAAACCTGCCTGTATAAGTGAATGAAATCATCCGACATCGTCCCAGATACAAAGTCTTCTAACATAGTGATTGGCAAAGTAGGGTCCGGGGACCCACAGGGGTCCGTGGCACTCTGTCAAGGGGTCCGTGAAATAGTTAGCTATAAATTCTAAAATTTTGCTGTATCATTAAAAAGTACAGATCTACAGATGGGGACCATTTGCGCCAATCAAACAAGCGTATTGTGTCCATTACTCCCACCCATGGTAGCTGTGGGCCAATAGAAACTCTGATATGATTGTGACACATCACGTCAATCTGCCATGAATCAGCCACTTCACTCAGGGCGCAAAGAACCGTTCCTGCTGCTGCTTAGTTTAGCTTATTAGCCAGCTAGCTAGCTGGCGAGCATGGAGAAATATTTGAGTCAGTCCATATCGTCAAGTATCGTCAAACTAGCTAAATTGAGAAAATATGATGACAGTTATATCGAGCAACATGATTTAAATTGAAATGTGTTTCTGTTTATCACTATCAAACAGGTCTGAAGTATTTAGGTTGAAAGGTTTTAGGATACAAATAGTTCCAATGGCATCTAAGGGTAAAAATGTAGTAAGCATGACACAGGTAATCTGAAAAAAAAATCATGTGCCTCGGTGTCCTCCGGTGCTCCTAATGGCATCCGCAAGATTTCACAGACCGGAGGAAAACAACCAATCAGAGCCGATCTGGAGCCTTGCCGTCTCTGAGTAGCTGTCAATCACTCACAAACTCCGATCAAACAGTCAAACTAGGCAGCGCTGATCAAATATGAATCAATATTCTGTTACTGTAATTCCTATTTCTTGCCTCAAATGTTTTCAGGAACATCTTGTAGTGTACTGTTTAGCTGTAAAATGAGAAAGTTTGTGACCTGGAAGCCATGTTGAGATCAGTTGAGGAAATACCAAGAACCGCCCACCAGCCGGAGCACAGCCAATAGGAACGCTCTCTCTCTCTGAAATGATCTGTGATTGGAAATCTCCCGTCACGGGCTAGATTTTTTTAAAGCCTGAGAAGGGGCAGAAGTCTAATTTTCTCTCAGAGCACCTGAATTACAATATGATGAAAGGTTATCTCAGAATTTTGTGCACAATGATGCCAAAAACGTTCTGCCTGCTGAAGCTTTAAGGGGTCCCGGACCCCAAAAAGTTTGAGAACCCCTGTTGAAACAAAGCCAATTGTTTTTGCTCTAACAAGCTTTCACAAACTCTGTCTCCAACAGCCTCAGCAACAATCTGCAACACTTCCAAACTTTCCTGAAGTCAAGACCCTACACACAGATCCACGTTGGCCCACCAATGTGATCAAACCCTCAAAACACTCCCATTTGTGAGGGTGTTTGTTGCTGGATATAATTGCACAGCTGTTTTTACAACATAGATAGGGAGAAATGCAGTGTGGTTCCAAAACAGCCACTCACACAATTGCTTCAATTTGACAAAAATTTAAATTCCTGCTGGTGGGGAGCCACCCGATCGGTGAGCAGCAGCAGCCTGGCAAACCTAGAGCAGCTTTGATGTGTGTCTGGCATGCTGTGCTGCAGATGCTGCTCTGTATGATACACAACACAGATCAATGGATCATTTCTTCTGCACTGCATCATGGACCCAACCTCATGCGTTTCATGGAAGTTGACTCCAGCTAGAGCCACCACGGCAATTATCTTGTTGTGTCATTCAGTTTTACTGTGACACATGTGCAGCAAGCATGTATGGGAGCAACCACAGAGAGTTTTATCATGAGAGATGTCAGACAGTGAACCCTGACGGCAGAGTCACTGCAACTTTGCCAAAAACAGCTGAGAAATCCCATGAACCTCTGTGGATACATGGAGTAATAGCTGATGGATGAGCAGACATTGGGAAGTTTACATCTAACAAGTCATTTGAAGTTGAAATTTAAAGGATAAATGACTTGTTATGCATGCAAAAAAAACAACATGTTTGATTAAATGTCTCAAATCAAGAGTCATTTTCTTTAATATCTTGTTGTGTCAGTCAGTTTTACTGTGACACATGTGCAGCAAGCATGTATGGGAGCGACCACAGAGAGTTTCCATCATGAGGTGTCAGACAGTGAACCCCTGATGGCAGAGTCACTGCAGCTTTGCAAAAAAACAGCTGAGAAATCCCATGAACCTCTGTGGATACATGGAGTAATAGCTGATAGATGAGTAGACATTGTGAGACTTACATCTAACAAGTCATTTGAAGTTGAAATTTAAAGGATAAATGACTTGTTATGCATGCAACATGTTTGATTAAATGTCTCAAATCAAGAGTCTTTAATCAGGTGTAATTTTCTTGATTCAGGGCAGTAATTAGACTTTGATTGATGAATGATTTGCTCAGATTTATTCAGATTTATTCAGATTTGCTCCTAAAACATTGCTCTCTCCTGGATCCTATAATGCCATGCCCTATACCCACTTGATGCCCCACATGCTCTCATCCATCCACCCACATGTGATGGACATATATGGTTGCCTTACCTGCCAGGAGCTGGAGGGGATCTCTGCGAATTTGCCCAGTCCTCCGAAGGTGTAGCACCGGTACATGTGATCCAGAGACTCCGAGCAGTGCCACAGCAAACCAAAGCTCACAGAGTCCTTGTTGGTGCTGTGGTGGTGCTGCTGGTGTTGGTTGTGCTGGTGGTGGTTGTTCCTCAGCTGGTCCTTAACAATCCAGGCAGGAGAGATGAAACTGAAGCTGCAAACGGCGACCAGAGCGGAGGAGAGGAGCACCCAGAAGCAGCCCACGCAGCTGAACATGGTGGCAGCGTGGGGGGGCAGCAGAAAGCCCGGAGACAGACCCAGACCCAGATCGATCCCAAACCCGGCTTCTTCTTCTTTCTTCTCCCGGCCCAGGAGCGAATGCATTTGGAGCTCACACCTACAAGAGACAAGACTTCCAACTTCAGCTCCTCAGCAGCACATCAGCAGATAAAAGAGACACTGGACATCCACAGTGTGTGTCCCCACCAGGACATCTGGTCTGGACGGACAAACCAGTAAGAAAACGTCCATCAGCAGCAGCAGGAGGAGGAGTGATGGCCGTAGAAAGTCAAGTCATCCGCGCCTCCACTCAGCCTGGAGAGATGCCCAAAACCTGACGCGCGTAATGTTTGTCACACCCAAAGCCTGGCGCGTTGTTGTCCTCGCAGTGTTAATATAAAGACACTATAACACTAACATAGTCCTGGACAGCAGGTCTCCTCTGCTGCTCCTCTCTCTGTCTACTTGCTCTCTGCCTCTCAGCACGGACAGTCAGCAGCGCACTTCAGAAAGAGAGAGTGCGTCTGGACCGCGTCAAGCTCACCAGCGTTACAATGAGTACTTCCGGTTGGGATTTTCAAAATGAAATCCTGAAAGAAAAGGTTTGAGTTTGAGGTAGTGCTCAGGTGTATAAAGGATATAAACTGGGGGAAAAAGTTCGTAAACTTGTGTTTGGTGGATTATTTCTCTGTTGTTACAATGCTAATTTGCATTGTATTTTACATCGTTGGAAAGCCTTAAAGTTTATTTACCTTCACAATGATGTCCAACTTGTAAGGATCATGCATTTGTGGGCACAGCTGATTATGTGGGTAGGGCCCAAGAAAAAAATGCCAAAATGCTCTGCCAATGGTAAACAGTGTATTCTCCTGTTGGTATTGACTCTTGTTGTTTTGTCTTGTTTGTTCCTTGTTACTGATAGAGAGTTCAATCATCCAATCCACCTAACAGCTCAAAACAAGAGTCAATAACAACAGGAGAATACACTGTTTACCATTGGCAGAGCATTTTGGCATTTTTTCTTGGGCACTACCCGCATAATCAGCTGTGCTGCTCATCCCACAAATACATGATCCTTACAAGTTGGACATCATTGTGAAGGTAAATAAACAGGCTTTCCAACGATGTGCCAATTAGCATTGTAACAACAGAGAAATAATCAACCAAACACAAGTTTACGAACTTTTCTTTCCCAGTTTATTTAAATAATTACTAAACTAAAAGAACTACACCGATTATACACATGCTATACACGCCATGACAAGTAGCCTTCTTCTTAGTCTTAACCTGTGATAGCAATGTCTTCTTTTGCTCTGGAGGAGCATTAGTGCTCTATATCCAGAGCATTACATAGCATCAAATTACTATTTGCTATGGAAAAATATAGTAGAGTAATGTCTACCTGACCAGAGAATGAAGTCGCTCTCCCTCTGTGTGTGTTGTACTCCAAGCTTCTCCTTGCTTTGTTGACATAGCCGGGCAAGCCGCCACACATGCTTTTAGCTAGTAAGTAGCATGTTCATGCACGTTAGCGTTCTCCATTGGCTAGCTCACAGCTACCGCTAAGCTCTGCTCTCACACGGTGGTTACAGCTGATAACGCTGTCCAGTTCCCCTGCAGGTTATAATACTGTTAGCTCTGTCAGCAGAGTTGCCGTCCACATTTAGCTCTGTTAGCACCATTAGGGCAGGCCATGTCGCCAAAGAGTATACCTTCTCTGATGTTGCTGGCTCAGCATCGGCTCAGCCATGGCCATGTTGAGAGCCGTGCAGAGGCAATCAGTTTTTTTTTTCAAACTTTATTGATAAGTCAAATACAAACAACATTAACATATAAAGGAGTTAAAACAACAAAAAGACAAAATGCGAGGGAATTCAGTGATAACTTTGAATAATACAATTTATAGAAACATTGGGTTAAGGGATTGTGCAAGACGCTTTTTACATTCAATAAAAACAAAATACATAGGAGGATGAAAAAGTAAATAAATAAATTAAGGGGCAGAGATTAGTAACATTACTCGATACTTTTAAAGGTTTCAAATGTTATTTGGGTTTTTGTTGCTATTCTATTTTTTCAGCTTGACTAGAGAGCATTGTAATAGAGATTAATATCCGAGATTAATATTTGTTTTTATGTATGAAAGTACACAGAAATGACAAATAAAGAACCTTGAACCTTGAAGATATGAAGTCTGAAAAAATACCCCTGATGATGTTATCAAAATAGTTTTATTATGGAAAGGTGGTGATGATGTTCTCTCATGTGTTAGCGTGGGTTTTCTCCGGGTTCTCCGGTTTCCTCCCACAGTCCAAAGACATGCAGGTTAGGTTAATTGTTGACTCTAAATTGCCCGTAAGTGTGAATGTGAGCGTGAATAGTTGTCTGTCTCTATATGTCAGCCCTGTGATAGTCTGGCGACCTGTCCATGGTGTACCTCGCCTTCACCCAATGTCAGCTGAAATCGACTCCACCCCCGTCAACCCTGAATAGGATAAGCAGTTACAGATAATGGATGGATGGTATATTAAAGTTGATCTGAATCTGAAAAGTCAGGACATGCTGTTTCAATTCTAATTTTAACCATCCTGTTTTTAATGTGTCTCTCGAGAGTCCTCAAACTTCATGGAAGTGCAATACTAAATCACTGGAGTACCCCTTTGAAATATAAATTATATGTTATCATTATCACGTCTCATTCACAGTATACCATGGAGATGGATATACAACTACACACTCAGTCAACAGTAACAACAACAAAATGTGGTCCAGATGTGGCCCTCATCTGGTTCTGTACGACTCTGGTTGAGTCATCGCTGTCATTGCGGTAGAAGAGAGTGGGAGATGGGGGTCACAACTGGGATATCTGGGAAACTAAACTCAAGACATGTTTAATTAAAACCTGCGTCACGAGTTCATGGAAAAGTAGAAAATAATCATGTAACAAATTACTTTATGCATTGAATATATTGTATCTTAGTCTATCAACATCAGCAACAACAACAGCAACAAACAAGTTGACATTTTGTAAAAGTGGAACCATAGAAATAGAGTATTTTATAATATAATATATATAATACTATTTTATTTCTATGATGTAAACATTGTCCAGGCACATAACCTTAATGGTTTAAACACACAGAGAGACTTTTCTGTGAATTTGGGGAATGTAACAATAAATGTTTATAGTTATGTTTCTATTGGATTCCTGTGGCAGGAAATCCATTGAGTGCCCTTGTTTTAACAAAAATACTTTTATTCTGAAGGCAAAAACCTAATCTTCCGGTGTTTTGCTCATCTCTTTTTCAGCTTGACATATCAGGCGTCTGGTCGCAGGTACCTTATCCAAATGCACCTTGCACTTTGTTCATGCTTATGATGCGCATTCATAAAGACAGCAAGACAAACCATTGTAATAAAAACAGGATATGAAATTATTAATTAAAACGTTTTTTAATCTTGAATGAATTGTTATTCTCCGCAAAACAAATACTTCTCAGCATCATGTACAGTAAAAGTGATTCTTGTTGTATTGATTGTTTTGCTGATACAGGTCAGTCACTTATTGTAACATCCTCTCAGCCAATCAGAGCTCAGGACAGAGACTGCCCGTCTGTGTTGAGGTGGGCGTTGCCCCTGCACGTGTGGAGCTTCAAACAGCATATTGGTTAATAAATAGTATATTGCTATATAGCTAATTAATGTGTCAAATATTCATCACACTAATTAGCTTTAGCAGGAGGCTAATTTGAATCTTTAAAGTGGCAATCTCAAAGATTGTTTATTTAAATACATGTCTGATAAGTCATTATCTATAGCCACATGAGGTAACACAATGGTGATTGAGCCTACTGATGAAAATATTGTAATATTGTAATATTTTCAGTATAACAACTGGGGGTCTGTAGTGACATTCCTGGGGAAAAAAATGCTGTTTTATACACACAATAAATGGAAATATGCACACAATTCTGAAAACTTGAAGCTCATGTACATAGAAAAATATTTTTTCTATTCTATTTCAACAAAAAAAATCAAATAAAAAAAAATCTAAATCAACCAGGACTGAAATCTTAAGGATTGCCACTTTAAAATACAAATAAATAAATTAAATTAAATGATTTTGAACCATGTTAGAGTACTTACAGAGCTGGTTTTATACTGCACTACTGTCATTAATACTTCACACAACGAGAGGAAACTACAACAGTGAATCTCTGAAAAATGAATTCAACATTTGAAATGCTTTCTGCTGTACTGAAGGTGACTTCTGTGCCCTTTGGGTTGAACTGTACTTTACAATTTGTGGATTTTTCCAGACCTGTATAAGAGAAGCCAGAGTAGCTTTATTGGAAAAAAATAGACATACTTATTGTTATGTCAGAAATAATATTCTGTGTCATCAATGTTCTTTTTCTGTTTTACCCCAACACAGCAATACAGCCAACATTGCCCCCACCTGGTCAGAGGTGATAACAGTTCACCTTTAGGCTGTCGGCACTAGGCTTTTCCCAAAATTTTAATTGTGTTACTGTTTTGAAAATGATTAAAAAAAAAAAATCAATTTGTCTGTAAACATGACTGTATCAAAATAACCACCGCCAGCAGTTGGCTGAAACAGCAACAATATTCCAACACTGAAATAAGTCAAAGAAAAGGACAGACGAACATTTCATAATATATGTATTTAAATCAAACACAATTTAAATATATTATAGATTAAGTACACATACATACATGTCAGAAAACATTAGTGGTACATAGTACCAAGAGTCTTTTCTGGTTCTTTTCCAAATCTTGGTAAGGCTCTAAAGAAATGATAAAATTAAAAAAAAAAAGGTTCAATTCACTGAGCACACTTTTCCAGTTGAACAGTCCGGTCATCACTGACGTTTGTTTCAATGATGCATAAAAAAAACAGCGATCACCATAAAAAAGGACTAACATTAATATATGGGGTAAACCAGAAATCTACATATTTATATATATATATATAGAACATTTAGGACATGGAGTTTTCCAACACAACTGGAGCACTCTTCTTCTACGCTCTGTAAAAGGTGCCAGGAGGTTCATATAGGAGGTTCAGCCAAGTCCGAGGACTGAATCGGCTCTTCTTCTTCTTCTGCTTCATTGTCACATTTTCAAATGTTCTACAGTACGTAAAACAGCCAACACTACTCCGGGCAGGCTGAGGGAAGCGTATGCAAAAACTGAAAGCTGATTTTCATCTGCTTAAGCCTTACGTGGCTGACCTTTAGGAGAGAATTTCATCTAAAAACAAGGAATGGTTATAAAAGGTGTGGTGAGGTGTGTCATGAGGGTTATTCAGTCTTTGTCACATCCTCCATAGGTCCGAGATAAGACAGACAGTATGGCTACAGCAACGCAGCGATGGTCCTGACTGACATGCTGCTACTTCTTCCTCTTCTTTGTGCCAGCTTTCTTCAAGTGTTTCCTTTCTTCAGGAGTGACTTCCTCCAGTCTGACATAAGCACTTGGCTTTACCTTTGGAGACTACACGTGTACCTTTGTAGTGTTATGGAGTTGGAAGATTGGAACAAATGATGTACTTTCAACTTTTCCATTAGCCCATGCGTTAACAATCACTCACCCAAGCTCACAGCCAAACACACACTCACACACGTACAGACACATGGTGGTTGGGGAAAAATGCCTTGTTCGTTCTCAGAGTTCATTTCGGGGTGAACCCTGTGTACAGTTTGTCACTGGCACGGCCAGCATCTGCGGGGAGTGACGATCCTTTGGTTCCTCGGCGGGGTCATAACTGCAGACAGACAAAAGAAAACACTTAGGGAAGAACTGCGGTCGTTCTGCACATCAGCGCGCAGGAAGGAGACTACTGAGTGAGGCCGTGTACCTTGGTGGCCTTGCCGGGGCTGTCGTGATTCGACTGGTGGACGACGTCGTTGACGATCATCTTGGCGATCTGCCACGCCATCTCCTCCTGGGCCTGGATGGCAGAGAGTCACGGCACAAACAATAACCACAGACTTTTAATGATCTTCTTTAATAAATCATACGTCATGGGCTGACAGAGCCTTGCTATGTGCCTCAGACCACTGAATCATTCATGAATAGTTTAACATCTCGTGGCCTCACCTCGTCTGAGTTGCCTTGGACCCATTTCTTCATGGCTTGAGAAAACATGGAACCTAAATGAGAGGAGAGGAAAGGCTGTGTGAGACAAAGGAACTGCATAAACTGCAGTATCTTAATCCGAGCAAATAAACTGCACAAACGGCAGGCTAATTTGACTTTCTTTTAAACCTGCAGTAGGCAGAATGTTTTTGCCATCACTGGGCAAAAAAATCCACAATAACCTTTCAGCATATTGTAATTCAAGTGTTTTGAGAGATAACTAGACCTCTGCACCTCCTCATGGCTCTGTTTTCAGGCTTTAGAAAATCTAGCCGTGACGGGAGACTTTGGCAAATCACAGGTCTATAGTAATATTCTGTTACTGTAATGCCTATTTCTTGTGTAAAATGTTTTCAGAAAACATCTTGTAGTGTACTGTTGGGCTGTAAAATGAGAAAGTTTGCTCCGCTGGTGGGCGGTGCTTGGTATTTCCTCAATGGTTCTCATTTTACAGCTAAACAGTAGTAGTACAAGATGTTTCTGAAACCATTTTATGCAAGAAATATGCATTACAGTAACAGAATATTGAATTCTATTTGATCAGCGCTGCGTTTGACCGTTTGACCAGAGTTCAGGAGTGATTGACAGCTGCTCAGAGACGGCAAGGCTCCAGCTCGGCTCTGATTGGTTGTTTTCCTCCGATCTGTGTAATCTTGCAGATGCCATTAGGCACAACGGAGGACACAGAGGCACATGATTTTTTTCAGATTACCTGTCTCGTGCACTACTGCCAGGATATAGTTACCGTTTGATAAAAATAACTTTTTTTATTCATATTAGCTCCATTTCTACCCATTGCTGCTTTAACTGCACAACAGCTGCCAGCATAGACAACAATGTCAACAACGCCTTTAATTTGTTATCCATGTTGAATTTAACACTGGTAGTCAGTCGGGTAGCCGCTGAAGTCGTTTCTTTTCTTCTGAAAAAGTGTCACATGATCAGAAAAGGACACGTCGTGACTTATAAGACCCAATCAAGAAGCGGACGTGGGTGTCTGCGTCACCGTTTTCAAAGGTCTCCATTTCTGTCCGTCCAGACTAAAACGCAACTCCGGAGTTTTAAAACTAAAAACATCTCTCTGTTAGTGGCTCAAAAACACCAGAGTAGTGTGGACGCCAGGCATAAATGTAGCAAAAGTTACCCGTTTTAAAACGTATTAGTGTGAATGTAGCCTCAAGGTGAGTTAAGCCTGACATAATTAAGTATTCAGTGCTTTATTGGATTTTGCTTTCTGTTTGGCCTCGTTATACTGGAACCAAAATGCCTGGTACTCTATTCTAGATCAAGAGAAAGCACTCTTAGATATAATAAATAAAGACTTTTTTATGTTGTTAGAAGAGTAGTGAAGGCCGTTCACTTTTTTTTTTTGGACGGAATGTTCTTAAATATTTCAGAGGGCTGTAAGGAGAATGGGAGCAGCCAATAGATGAGGTTTATATTCATGGGCGCAGGGTAGATGTTTTTCACTGCAAGGAGGAATGAGATAAAATCTGACAGAGTGAGGGCAGAAAATAATGAGACTCAGAGAGAGTCTAACAGGTAGAAGAGAGAGAGAGAGAGAGAAGTGTGAGCGTTTCATGCCTTTGGATTTCTTCACGTCCGGCTCCGGCTCTGCCTCCCTGATAAACTGGCCCATCTCATTCACCTTCCCAAACGTCATCCTTCTGAGCGGACAGAGAAGAGGACAGAGATGAAGACAGCACACAGAGCAAATGGGACAAAACTGAGCCTCGGGCAAACACACAACATTCACACACAGCTGTGTGTGTGTGCGTGTGTGGGGGGGTTCAATAAGACCATCTTCTTGAATTCATTTTGTACAGGATTATTCAAAGCATGTTGATAGAACACTTAAAGGAGACATATCATGCTCATTTCCAGCTTCATATATGTATTTTGGGTTACTATTAGAACATGTTTACATGCTTTAATGTTCAAAAAACACATAATTTTTCTCATACTGTCTATCTGAATATACCTGTATTCACCATCTGTCTGAAACGCTCCGTTTTAGTTCTTGCTCTTTAAGCCCCCCTCCTGAAAAAGCTCAGTCTGTTCTGATTGGCTAGTGAGAAAAAAATATGTTGCACCTTTGCAAAGGTAGTGTGCGTTCCAAAAAAAACATACTACCATACTATTTAGTATGTCCAAATACATAGTATGTCAAATGCACAAAAATACCAGGAAGTCCTACTATATCTGGTCGCATTTTGCAGTATGCAAACAAGCTTTTCTGGCTATTCTGACCTACGTGCCTTTGCGTGGCAGATATATGAGCAAGAGAGTCAAAGTTCAAGAGGCAATGTTATGAGGAAGTTGTATGTCCCAATGTATGCATATTGCATGCAACAGTACATACTTTGTAAGGGCAGCTGCAGTATGTACTAAAAGTAAAAAAAAAAAAAAAAAAGTATGCGATTTGGAAAGTAGCCATAGCTGTGGGCGATATATTCTAATGAGCCTCCATGTGACAGAGGAAGGGGAGCCAAATCTGAAAGGCTGTCTTATTTCACAGTTTGTGGGTTGGGAGGCGCTCCAGATACCTTAATGTATGAGCACAAGCACTGAAAAAGAAGTTAGTTTTTCATAATATGTGCTCTTTAAGAGGGAGTCAATTAAAACCAAAATAAATTACAGGGATTAAAGACAAACAGCAGTGTGGGCAATCAAAGACACATAAAAGGAGAGAAACTAAAGTAAAGAAAAGTACTTTTAAAGGTACAGTTTGTAGGATTTGGCAGCATCTAGTGGTGTGGTTGCAAATTGCAACCAACTGAATACCCCTCCGCTCACACCTCTCTTTCCAAGACTGCAGTAATGTGAGCCGTTGAGTGCAAGACTGTAGTAACGCCGTTCGCCTCACTCAGAGACCATCCTTACCATAATAACACTACTTTAGTAGCAACGGAAGTCAGACTGGCTGGCGGTACCACAGTTTTGCACTATGTGGCTCACGTTACCAGTTTCACAAGCGTGTCAGAGAACTACGGTGGTCTTCAGGTAACGTAAAAACGTGAAAGGCTCTCTCTAGAGTCAGTGTTTGATTTGTCCGCTCTGGGCTACTGTAGAAACATGGTGGAGCAACATGGGAGACTCTGAAGAGGACCCGCTCCCTATGTAGATATGAGGGGCTCATTCTAAGGTAACGAAAACACAATTCTTATTTTCAGGTGATTATACACTAATGAAAACATAGTTTTGAATATTATATTCCATTTCTGCTAATAGATCACCTGAAATACGAAACACTGTACCTTTACAGAGATTTAGATTCAGATTTAGTCGGCTTAAAACCAAATTGGTAATTTAACCCATCAATACATAACAAAAACTCACCCAGCGTACGGCCGCTGGTACAAGGACTCAGGGTCCAGGCTGGCAACGTCCACCGTGATCGCCTCGTCAAAGTTCTTCAGGATCTTGATCGCTGCCCTTTTGGCACTTTGCTGTAATGTAAAGATACCATGAGCTGAATGCATTAACATTGTTTTTGTGTTTTTATGGAGACAACTAAACAACAGGAAGGACCACAACCTTTTGGCATTAACAAAAATATCTTCATAATTCATGTAATGAGACGGAGCAGGTCTAAATGTCAGCAGACAGAGGAGCGTCCCCCCACAGGGGCTGAAGACGTGGGTTAAAGTCGGGGGGTCACCTGAGTCTGGGAGCCCTCGCCGGCATTTGAACTCGAGCGGTCGTTGTCCGCGGGCCCGCCTTGACCTGGAGCGTTGACATTAACAAACTCGTCTGCCCGCACAGAGTTGATGAGGTCACTCAGGTATTTGTAGTAAAGGTTGCTAGACAGGAAGCCCGGCATGTAGACCTGAACAAATGCAACACAACACGGACTCTGTTAGAGAATAATGAGCTCCGTGATAAATTTCTGGGCCACAAGTTACTGTTACTGACCTTTATGCAGTAACAACAGTGTTCAGCTTTCATTTCATTAACGTAAGGCAGGTGCATTTGTCAGTGGTATAATAGCATAATTCATCAGTGACTTACAACACAAAACCTTTAGGAGGATCCTATTAAATTCAAGAAAACAAGTTCAAGCAGATGATTTTAGAAAATATCTAATTATCGTTTAAACGGGCAATGTTAATTCATTGAAGGTTTTATATTTCTAGGTTTTAGAGTGCTTTATTTGATATATCCAAACATTCCCTGTTATTCCCTACATAGTAAAAAGAACAAATCAGAATAAATTGATGAGGCCTTGGTGTGTGGCTATTTAAGAGTCGGACCTTCTCCATGGTGGTCCAGGCCTGTCTGAGTGGAGTGGTGAAACAGTCGGGGAGCGGCCCCCCCTCTCGGCAGATATTCGACTCGATCTCCATCCGCACGGAGTCGCCGAAGCCCAGAGGGTTGGTGGCCTGGAGTGAGAAATACCTGGAGAGGAAAGAGTGACTGAGTTCAGATGAGGGCACCTACACTATAGTAAGATTTGAATCAATATCCAAATCAATAAACTCACGGATATTAATGAGGAAATAGCATCTTTAAATGAGGCTGTAGTGCTGCCACCCCTGGTAGGCAGGACTATGTGCAAAAAAGTTAGCATGGTATGAAATATGAAATATGATCTAAATATCAATGAAATGGCGGCAGAAATGAGCGCCAGGAAATGCAACAAAGAAAACTTGAAACTGGTCTTTTACCTTCTCAGGCTCACTTAACTGGAACCTACCATCTGACGGTATTAGATTACTATATGATTAATGTCTAAAATACTGTAAAAAATGTAGATGCATGTATTAAATTGGCCATGTCAATGGACAGAACCATGAGTGAAGCACTTAATACGATATGAGATGAAAGGGTGATATGTAATCCGGCTACAGTGAGTGCAAAATCTCATATTCAACGAGGTGAAATGTAAACAAAATAATCACATAGTGAGAATAAAATAAGAAGCGGTAGAAACACTAGAAATGATTTCTAAATATTCAAATTATTATATATATGTAGCTCTGTCTTTTGTATAAAGTGAGTGTTCTTTGATGAACAAACTATTACGAATATGCGATGCACATCATAAAGTTAAAAGTGATGTTTCTGCTGCCGAAGCAGAGAGGACAAGAACAGGAGTTAATAAGGTCTGACTGAAACGCTGCATTTACAATAATGGGAGCTAATTAACAGTGTGTGGATTATTGTTCTAATAAAAGACAACAGAGGGTGAGAGTGTAAAAGCATCGACACGCTCAGGAATAAAAAATATAATCTTTGTTCAAATGAAAAATGCACCCATAAATGTCATTATGTCTTTAGTGTGGTCAACTGGGTGTTTTGGATTGCAGAGTGAAGACCTACTTGTCGTAGAGGATCATGGCATCATTTTGCGCCTCCTGGCCGTCATACTGGCCCTTCTTCGCTGCGAGCTGGTTCTGGAAGTTGTCCGCCGCCAGCCAGAACTGCAATACATTCATCGCCTCCTCCTTTTCCATGTACTGCGGAGAAGAAGACATAGAGCGCCAGAACAATTCAACTGAAAGTCGATGTGGGTTATTTTGTAATATCCTTGCTGTATCTGACATTTACTGTATTTCCTGTGTATATATGCTGACATAGAAAATAAATGTTGACTCTGACAACCTTTGACTCTCTTTGTGTACGGAGTTGTGGTGTTAATTGTCACTTCTGTATCATAACAATATGTTGGGAGATTGTAAAGGGAAGATCCGCTGGGTTTTTGTTTTTGTTAGGTTATGTTTACCGTGTCCTTGGCTTATTGCTGCTGTGACAATAGAAATTCCCTCTAGAACAGGTAAACAAACAAACTAACAGAAACTGTTTTTTGGAAGTGGCAATAGATGAGAAGTGTGTAATGAGGAGTCGAGGAGAGGCACAGTTTGTGAAGGTAAAAACACAAACAAAAGGTTTAATAGCATTGGTGTAAAAAGTGTGTTTGTAATGAGACAAATAAATCATGTTTCGGTAACCCCACTCACCTCAGAGAAGTAGAAGAGAGCCGACTCACAGAACAAGATGTCAGCCAGGAACACAGAGCCGCTAGTCAACACTTCGATCTGGTATTTACAGTAATGATGACTCCGCAGGAAATCGCTAAAGTGCCTGGAAGTGAAAGAGAAAGTGGGAGATGAATACAGGCGCTGCTGTGGATGTCAAGGTGGGACAAAAGGGACAAAAGGGACAAAAGGGACAGTAGTTGCACTTTAATCTTAATGTCAAAACATAGCGATGGGGAGTATTACTTCCTCTAGAAAATGAATAGACAGAAACTCACTGTTGCTCCAAGATGGTGAAGACTACCGACTGTGCAATGACAAAGCAGTTTGGATCCACCATGCCATCCTCGCCACATATCTTAGCTACACAGAGGAAAAGACAGGAATATTATTTAAGATGGAAGACTTGTTGAAATCAGAGCACATCAAATATGGTGTCTGATTGAATTCCTGTTGGCAACGTTCTGTATCTTACCGACTATGTCGTTTCTGATCTGTTCTGTGATGGGGATGGGCCTCACAGCGTCTGGAGAGATGTACCTGGTGAAGATGGTAACTGCATCTTTCTCTATAACTGAAAAGCACAGAGACACAGAGCTGATCATCCAGTAATGCTGCAACATACACAGGAGTGATGTTTCTGTGTGAGAAGACTGTCCATGGAAGCACAAAGAGGGACTTTCACAGTGAAAAGACTAATATCTTAAGATAACTACCTGATTTATCAAACTCAGACTTTCATTAAAAGACAACGCTGAGTCACAAAGTCGAGCTACAACAGAAATACCGAAGCATCCGACAGAGGTCTTTTTTTTTTTTTTGACCAAATAATTTCAGCTCACTGGTGAGAAATATTTTTGGTACAGGAACAGAAAGTACAGAGAGAAATAAAACAGCAGCCAAAGAAAGTTTCTCTCCACCATCCCCAGGCAATAGCCAAGTTTCCATCCAGATGTAGTGAACATCTTAACCTAGTTTCCAAAAAGTCAGCAAAAGAAAGTGCTACAGTCTAACTATGAGCAAATATGATAAAAAAAGTTATTTTTCTAAAACAGTCACTATATCCTGACAGTAGTGCATGAGGGAGATAATCTGTGAAAAAAAATATTTTCCTCTGGCTCCTCCTAGTGCACCTAATGGCATTTGCAAGATTTCACCATGCCCAAAGGAAAACAATCAATCAGAGTCGAGCAGTCTCTGGGGCAGTCGTCAATCACTTTGTGACCCGCCCGCCATGTTGAAAACACCCAAAACCAAGCACCGCCCACTGACCGGAGCAAACTTTCTCATTTTACAGCTAAACAGTACACTACAAGATGCTTCTGAAAACATTTGAGGAGAGAAATAGGCATTACAGTAACAGAATATTGATTCATATTTGATCAGCGCTGCCTAGTTTGACCGTTTGATCGGAGTTCGTGAGTTTCGTTCCTTCGGTGCTGTGAAGTGAGGCAGAGAAGCAAGATTTTTTGTCAGAGATTATCCGTCTCATGTCAAGATATAGTGACAGTCTTATAAAAAAAAATACTTTTATCATATTTACTTTTATCATATTTACTCAAAGTTACCGACTTCAGCTTTAAAGCTGCAAAAGATAACTCTGAATCACAAAGTTGGGCTACAACAGAAATATAGTAGCATCCGACAGGGGTCATTTTATTTGACCAAATGATTTCAGGTCGCTGGTGAGAAATATTTTTGGTGCACAGGAAGTGCAAATCAGCAAAAGAAAGTGCTATTTAACGCACGTTTCCATCCACTATTGTTATGCGAATATTAGGAGTTGGGTGCATCGAGATAGCTGGTGATGCCAATTCTCCACTCCGATGCACCTTTCTAGGAGAAGAGGCCGCAACGAGTTGACGATCAAAAGAGAGCCAGTCAAACCTTAAACGGTGGAAAACAAAGGAACCTTTGAGGAAGATTACTCTCTCCTCTTCTGCTGTTTTTTGTCTCTCCAGTGGAAGTTTCAGTCACATGCTTCATGAACATCATGATTTGTTTCCATTGCATTATCCCATTGATTGTGTCAAAAAGAAAAACACTTCTATGAACACAAATATAAAGAGACAGGGTTGTGTAAAGGTCACTCACTTTTCATAAGTTTGTCAGAGATGTCTCGCAGGGTGCTGTTTGACTGCACCTTGAAGGGAGTCCCTGTCCTGGAGTGTGCCTGCCTGCTAGGGGTTTCTGCTCGTGGAGTGCCGGGTCTCAGGCCTGCTTCTGTGCTCGAGGAGTTCCGCCGCTCTGAGTGCACCGCCGGGCCTTCGCCGCTACTGACCCGGGCGAGAGCGTTGGGACTGTGTTGGGCCAGCGCCGGGAGCTCTGGGCAGACCGGAGAGGACGGGGACGCCGGGCAGGCCGAGAGGTGCTCGGCCAAGGAGCTGTGTTTGACAGAGTTCAGGCTGTGCGCTCGGACCCGCGACCAGCTGGTGGAGCGGAAACTCTCGGCCTCCAGCCAGAACCGAACCAGGTGGTCGGCGCCCCGGACTTCCATGAAATGCATGTAGTGGGGTATCGCCACGTTGTCACGGAGGACGTGCTCCACCGTCTTGGACAGCCGAGAGCGGTCCTCATCGGGCTGAGTCACACTGGAGTGACCTGGAACATACGAATATACACAATATTAAGCAATCAACTTAGCAGAGGGAACTATAGGATTCAAAAGACACTTTTTAACCATATCAATTAAAATCTGTGACAATGTATTTGTAGCAACAGGAAAATTCAGAAACGAGTAAAAGAGAGCTTAAGAAAATAGAGCTGCAGTTGTCAAATATTAAATGAATCGCTAACTATTTTGATGATTGATTAATAGGTTTGAGTAATTATTTAAGAAACAAAAAGTCAAAACTCTCTGGTTCCAGCCTCTTAAATGTGAATATATTCTGGTTTCTTTCCTCCTCCATGACAGTAAACTGAATATCTTTGAGTTGTGGACAAAACAAGACATTTGAGGACATCATATTGAGCTTTGGGAAACACTGATCAACATTTTTCACCATTTTCTGACATTTTTTTGACCAAACAACTAATCGATTAATCGAGAAAACAATCAACAGATTAATCGACGATGAAAATAATCGCAAGTTGCAGCCCTATAAGAAAATAAACACAGACATTATGTCCAAAGTGATGCTTTACAAACTTGCAGGTAACAAATGCCATCACCCCTATGCAATTTAATATAATTTATTTCAATCAAGACTTGCTTAAGGTTTTAAGATTTAAGGTTTGTGGATAGGTTAGTGTGGATTCCTGTTTGTGAGGCTGAGACCATACAAACTGTATGCATTCACATGACAATAAGATGTATGCTGCCTTTAAGCTCACATTAGAAAACTGAAGTATTCCACTTTAATAACAGACTGAGCAGCACACACACTCTATTATTTAAAGCTTTCAACTTTCGTAATAGAAGGGAGATAAAATGTTCAGTACATTGATGGGAGTTGCAACATAAAAGTGAAAGATAAAAAAGTGGATTTTCCGTGTCCAGCTCTCCTGTTTCAACTGAAAATTTGCTCCCGACTGAAGGCTGGAACGTGAGCTGAATTTTAAAACTCCTAGGGTTTTGAAGCCTTGTGAATTTCTGGCTCTCTTGTCTGTCTAGAGGTGGCCTTAGACTATGCAATTTCACAGATGATTTAACCCAGACAAACTTTGCAGAATCCCACGTCTCAACAGCATGTGTGTGTTCCGTCCATCCCGTCGTTCATGGTCAGCAATAACTGTGGCGGCCACAGCGAGCTTTGGCAGACTCCAAACTCCTGCAGGGATGCCATAACATTTGACTTCACTATGTCTCAGATAGAGACTGTCTGTTTGAATAACATCCACCATCCTGGACTGCAAGCACAAACACACACGCACACCCACACACACACTCCCAGAAAAACAAATAAACAAGGGAGTGCGCTCATTGAATACAAAGCCCGACACTTGCTGGATTATGAATCAGAGCACACCGGCTGTAGTTAGACTGAAGCGTGGGTCGAGGCTTCGTTTGCACTTTGAAAACGAAATTGTGTTTCAAGAGGTGTCCCCCAGTGTGAGGCGCTTATCAATCAGCCTCTTCAGATTCCTTAAGATCACACAGTCAAGTCCACCTTAACACTGAAAGCTGTTAAGAATCACAACAACCGGTGCAGCATCTGTATCGGCAACAGATCATCAAAAAGAGCCTCATTTGAATATCTTCTGAGAGTCAGTCAATGTCTGTTATATAACCGGCTCTATACTCTTTCAATTGCTATCAAAAGAGAGCTGAGAAATCATACAATCATGTTCAACAGGTCACTGACCTGTAGAGACCCATTTTTAACGCCTACAAGCTGTCGTTGAAACTAACCAACCTCGCCTCTTTGAATCCTCCCCCCTCACTTCCTTCCCTCCTCCTCCTCGTGTTAAAACAACAGCCCAGATTCATTCTGATGTTGCCGTCCAGGCTGCGGCGCAGGTTCCTCCACCTCCGCCGCCTGACTCACCCCCAGGTATTCTTTGGGCAACTTGCTCGTGCAGTTTCCCCGTCAGTGCTGTCATTCAACATTGTTATTCAATGTTCACCTCCGTATCACGGCGTCTAAAAGCCACAATCTAATTTTAGAGCACTTTGATAAAACGAAGGAGCGGCTTTCTTCGCCACCGTAAGGTCAGCGTCGTCCCGTCTGGCTTAGGAATGTCTCTGGGTGCTCAAAACCGATGCATGGAGTTGTGCGAGTGCTTCAGACAGGATTAAGAAAGGACTTGCACAAGACGGCATGCTGTTAAAGCCACTTTAGTGATGCAAGAGTCACACTTAGGCATACTGTATGTTGCTACTACACATTACTATGATACATCTTATTATCCCCATAATGTTAAACAGGAGCTTATGAAGCAAACTTTATAATTCCTTATATTTTGTAAATTTTTTATATTATTGTTATTATTTTTTATATTTTATTGTTTTTGTGTCTGTATGTTGTGTTTTTATTATTTTTTATATTATCGTGGGATTATTCCTTATTTCATGGGTTATTTTGGGATTTATACATTATTACATACTTACTGTATATATATATAATATATTATATTACATATATATTATATATATAATATTACATATATAATATATACATATTATATATAATATAATTGTTTGCCTTTGCTTTTACAGACTAACATCAGACAATAATGTCTGTAATAAATGTACTCATTGAGCTATGACACACCTACAGTATATTTTGAATTACAATCAGCTGAGAAACCAAAAACAAATGCTGATTTCCCATCTAAAACATTAACTCTTTAAGTTACATTTGAGAATATGTATATGGTCAAATGTTTGGTTGGGCCTTCATACGTTATCACTAAAAGCCAAATACAAACACGTGAATGCAGGCTCCGTACCAAGATCTCCAAAGTGTGCAGCCTCCATGTGGCTCGGCTGTTTCTTGAGGATGGCGGTGCGACCGCGGGCGAACGAGTCCATGTTGGCAGAGATGGCGTTGATGGCCACATGGCTGGGCCCTGCAACTTCCTGGATGGCATTGTGGTTCCTCAGTGATGGAGAGTGAGGGCTGGGTGGAGCTGGGAGTGGATGATGGGAGGACAGAAAATAGGCATTAGGCAAAAAAAGAAGAAGAAAAAGAGTGCAAACATATAAAGGTTTTGAGTGGCCTCAGTGTATCAAAAGGTCTTTTTAGTGAGGGCTTTTCAAAGAGCTCACACAGTTAGAGCGCAGAGGCCTCAGGGTGTGATGAGATGCTGGGGAAGACAGACTGTTCAGTGTTTGTTTGACTGTGAGCTTTATGTGTTTCACTTAGTAGCTTGAGGTCAAAACATTGGTCCTTGTGACAATATGGCCAGCAATGATTAAACATCATCAACCAACGTAAGAGCAATCCCTCCCTTAAAGAGGCTTATCTCAGTTTAAGAGCACACACATGCAAAAACATCTCTAATACATCTCAAAGTGGTCAACACATGCATCACAAATAACCACAGCATTTGATATTAAAACACCCTAGTCTGTAGTGTTTTCATGTCATTTTAAAGGAGCTATTGATAACATAGATAACATTCAGCCACTAGATGTCGCATTCTCCCTCCCCCGTACCATCGCATTCACTTCATAACAAGTGGTTGCCAGTAAAGTAATTAATCGTTTTCACGAGAAGAGTCCGTATGAACGCCCCCCCTCTTTGTGGTATTCACGACCTCGTAAGTGGAAAGTGTCTGAAAGCTCAGAGTTCACGAGTTGTGACGTGTTTGTTGACGTTGTCAGAAATGGCGGAGGCCTTGGAAGTTAATTTTTTGGGTGCATAATAAGTGAATATATTGTAATTTTAGTCGTGTATTGTTTTTCTTCGTGATTTTATAATATGTCTGAGGATAATGTTGATATTCCCAGCTGACTAATCTTTTTCCTCTGTCATTATGCCTTTGCATTTACTGCATTATGTTACCCGCTTGCTGGCTTGCTAAATTGTTAGCCTCAGTGGCTTCTAGACGCCGGCAGTAACGTTAATATTGCTGTTGCTTAGCAGCAGGGATCTCACAACTTAAACACTTGACACCATTTAACAAAAGCATTTTCAATTCAACATCATTGTGTGTCACTTTCATAACCTCACAGAAGTGATGATGAACTCACCTCTATTGACTTTAACATCGGTCACTTTCTCGGGTTCTTTGCTTTTGGCTGTGGGGAGAAAGACGAGAGCGGGGTTGTAAGTGGAGAAGCATACAGCGTTTTGATTCACAATACAGGGCGAGACCAGCCAGCACACAATTCATACATGCTGAGATTCATTGACGTGTGAGGTACAGTCATGGTGTGGTGTCACCGGAAAGACTGGAACTCACTATGTAGTTATGTAATGTTGCATATTGAGGAAATGGATATACCAGAAAAGCAAACAATTAATTTACTGCAGGGCTGCTTCTCTGCTGCGGAGAGATGAGGAGGAGAAAAAGGGAACTTGTGTTCTGATGTGTGAAAGCCCTGTCAGTCCTGCTCATTATATAGTAAGCACAGCAGGACTGAGAGGGCTTTCATACTGTACGTCAGAAAGTTATGACCTTGGTCTAAAGTCGAGTGGAGTTGACCGTCTGACAGCTTACACCTGAAGCCCTGTAAGAGTTGCTGAAAGCCAAAACATCATAAATCATGTGGTATAATGCAAAACTATTTAACACTGCAAATACGTGACGCCACTCCAAAGCTCTGTGGCCACCTGTCAAATAAAAAATGAAATATGTAGCCTGCAGTGGAATAAGTGCACAGTGGCGGACATGGTGGCAGCCACTCATCAGAGTGACTCAACATTCATATCTTCAGATTAGGCTGCTGCTGCTGCTGCTGCTGCTGCTGCTGCTGCTGCTGCAGAGGGCGATCAGGATAAGTATCAATTTCAAGCACTGGCGTTACAAAATGGACTTGGACGCCTGGGCCAACGCTCCTTCAGCGAGACGATTTGGACAGAGATGCCAAGCGTTAGAGTCGGTTGGCGTTGATGGGCTGTCTGTCACGGCGAAGAGCCGTCTGAGCTCCAACAACTGCGTGTGTTGAACTGAAACGTGGTGCGAATAACACCAGATGTCTTTGCTCTGAATAAATATTCATAAGACCGTGATGTGTTGCTGCAATGGATGTTCTGGTTTAAAAAAAATAAACACTGGGGCCTCGTGCGAGAACATTTTTATATACTTGCCTTAACTTTTTTTTACTTTTTTTTTCGTACCTTGGGCTCATACGAGTGTGTCATGACAGATTAAGCAAGCGCTCCTAACTTCAGATAACTGTGTAAATGACACGTGTGGGTACGTTTATGTGAATTGTTAGTTAGCCCTAATTAACGCCTCAACAATAGCATACAAGTGTCCTGCCACATTCATCTGTCTCTGCCAACATATCAGCACGATCTCTAAGGAAGTAAGTCAGCCATGACGCGCCTGTTTACACTTCCTGTTGACTTTATTATATACAGAGACAAATTAACCTTCAATTAGTGAAGTCGTTTTGCAGTTTGACATTGTAGTGTTATAGAACATCATCAATGGCCAATTCACATTAATGATACTGTTAGGCTGTATGAATACATTTAGACTTATATTTGAATTTGAATTGCAGAGTCAAACAGGATAATGTCAACATAATTATGAAGTGTAATTTATATAGGATTTTCAAGCTCAAAACTGTTTCAAAGTAATGGAATATACATCCAAAAACTTAGGTTTGGATAACAGCAGACTTATTGCACATGACTCCTACGACCATTAGATGGTCTCTAAAGGTGCTCTATTAACAGCAAAATATAAAGATGTGTTGCAGTGGATGAATGCATTTTGACTCATGCTGCACAGATAGTATTGAAAGTGTTACAGGAGCAGATGGGAAGAAATATTGTGTAGGCCTGATATGAACATAACTAACTTAACTGAAGTTCAAGTGAATACGACTGATAAAAGAAAACTTGTGTGACTATAAATAATAATAATGAATCAACAAAGTGCAACAACCTAAATATATAAAACGTTCACTTCAGTAAAAACTTTGCCCCGCACATTTCAACCATAGGGACACACTTACTTCCTGTGTGTCATCCTAGTCCAGAGCATTATTTATGAGTGCACTCTCTCTAATATTTCCTCATTTTGGAGACCTGCTGCGTCAGCTGCTTTGGCCGCTGTAGCCTGTGAGGAAAAACCACTAATCTCACTCTTGAAGATAACCAACTGTGGTCAAGTTCAGACAGTGAAGTTACTGTGCTGATTACACGAAATACACACAAGCAGACCAGTTGAACTGTGTTTCATAATCACTTCCTTACCATTATTACCTTATCATATTGGTGTACTTTCTATCAAAGCAATGGGATAATTGAGAAATTGTAGGGCTTCTTTAAACACACTTAATTGGCAATTTATTAGCTACACTTAGCTCAACTGCTGTGATCAAATACAACAATCCTACAATAATTCCTACCTTAATGAAGGTTATGATGTTCAGTTTTGTTGAAATTGTTTAGAGAGGTGTTCATTAAAAGGGAATTTGCTTTTGTCTTTTTTCCTTTTCCTTAAGTGCGTTATAGTTTTTGTGCATCTAAAAGGTCTGCAAAGTTACAAAGCCCAAAGGGAGTTACTCTCCCCCACAAAAATCCTGCTTCTGAACTGCCTTTTTCTTCCGTAACATGGTGATGTCACCAAGTAACACATTTTGCCAAGCGGCTAGTTTGTCACGCCCTCAAACAAAGGTAGTTCGAGTGGAGCTGGTGCGGAGTCTGAAGAGTTTGGTTCGATTGACCAATCATAACAGTAGGCCAGCTGACCAATCACAGCAGACAGGGCTTTTCAGGGGGGGCGGGGCAGGAGCTTAAACAGAGCGTTTCAGACGGACGGTGAAAAGAGGTGCTGCAGCACAGTCGGTATGAGAAAAGTAAAGTGTTTTTTGAACATTAAAGCATGTAAACATGTTCTAGTAGAAACCCAAAATACAAGTGTGAACCTGAAAATAGCATAATAGGTCCTCTTTAAACTCTATAGTCAGTGTGGGGGCTGTAGGTTGTGGTGTTGTTGAACTGTTTTATGTTATACTGAGAGGTGTTTCTGATATCTGCTACGCTAATTGATATAAATGTTGTGGACAACAACATTATACTGACAAGATGCACCTGTCAGTATAATGCAACAGGAGGCCTAATCAATGTCACTAAAACAGTCTCAACAAAAACTGAACCTTATAACCTTCATGAAGGTAGGATTTATTACAGGGCTGAGATGTTAGCCTGCATTAGTTTTAGCTATCTAGGTGTAGCAAATAAGCTCACAACATCATCAATATGATGAGAAAAGCATTTATATTTAAAGCTATAAAAAGACAGCAATTAAACACTGAACGTTTCAAAATGTTTTTGAAACATCAGTGGGTTCTGAGAAGGATGTTAATAGAAATATAGAACAGAATATAATTTTTGAGCGTGGGTGGGATACTTTGAGTCAGGGTGAGGATTGGAGTTAAACAAAATTAATAAATAAATAATGTCGATAAAGGTCAACTAAAGGGATGTAAATATGTCCTTTTTTATCTGTATAATAGAATAGATAATTGTGTAAGCGAATGTGTCTAAGTGGATATGTATATGAATGCGTGTGTAGATATAGACATGTGTATATTCTGTATGTATATATATCTATATATGAGGTTGGTTGTATGTATATGAATATGAATATGAACTTATCTCTTGACACTGCACTATTACAACAGGTAGTACTTTTTCTTTTCTTTTCTTTTTCTTATGTTTATTTATGTTGTTTGCTGTTGTCTGTATGTCCCTTTACAAGTATGTGTATGTATTCCTTTAACCTTAAATACAAATAAATAAAAAAATAAGCTATCAAATGAGTGTAACAGTGGCACAGCACAATTTGGCTACACATTTTTTGCAACACCTGCACTTGAGTTGTAGCAGCTGAGTATAGATGAACAAAAAAATATTACAGTGAACACTTTCCTATCTCTAAGACACACTATTTATGTCAACATGCAATAACCATTCTTTTACTTGGGAGCCAAAACTATGATCCTGAACTGATGATGTAGTTTATATAACCAACACTGCAGGAATTCAATCAGTATAGTAATTCTACATAACGATGGCTAACATTGCATCTTCTTAATGAACACCAAATAGACATATTTTCTTTATGATGACCAACAACTGTGATTCACACACAACAGGCTGTTATTAAAACAGGTTTCATATATCCTGAAGCTGTATGAAAAAGCCCTGATTTAAGCTAGCTAGCTGCCATAGCATAGTTCTCCACTTGTGTCCAGTAGTGGACAGCTAGGACAGATAATAATGCTCTTTTTGACATTTAAAAGCACCATTTGATGCATATTAAATCAAAGTAATGTGTCTAATTTGTGTAGTGTACCGCTGACAGCTCTCTGTGGTGGACTGATTGCCAGCCTGGCTAACATTTGGGTTAGATTAGGATGCAGGGAGGATAGAGAGGCCACCCTCAGCTAAGCTAACCATCACTAGTCTCTGCAGTGAGCAGCAGGACAACTCATGTCCACAAACACCACCACGGTGTCCTCGGCTCATTTGCTTGCGATCGCAGTCTGCACCGCATTAGTGATATGTAATCGTGGATCTGTCTCTCTGTCTCTCTTCAGGAGAACTCCTGCTAGCTGCCATTGACGTTGAAGCTTCCTCACCTTTCCTCTTGAAAAACGACATGACGGGTTTGACGCTGCGGACGTTTCCTCAGCTCACTGACACCATCCCGCGGGTTCAAGGGTCCCTTCATTCAAATGCATCTGTTTATGTACACTCCTGAGGTTGTTGTCGGAGCTCCCCGGTGAGCTGCTGTCAGATTACAGTTTTCCCCAGATCCAGACCCAGCAGCTCAGCAGCGGCCATGTTGTCAATAAACGTCTTACTTCCGGGCTGGTGCGGCAGCAGCATTGTGGGAAATGATGTGTGATACCTGCTGTGGTCAGCAGAGGGCGACGCTGCGACGCGACTACAGGATTAGTACTGTTTGTCATGTTACAGGGTTTAATTCAGTCATTTAAATAACATTCACAAATAATAGAATCAAATAAAAGAAGGCAAAATGACAAAAATAAATACATTATTTAATTGATGTTATTATTATATATTATAAACATAACAACAACATTAACAAATGATTGATTGATTGATTGATTGATTGATTGATTAAGTAGAATTGGACACAACCTAACCTTGATACTCACATGCCAATTGAATTACCATACAGAGGGGTTAAAAGCAAGCATGATAGCAGACCAATAGACCTTTTCATTGCCATTCACTATATATATTATTGGTTCTGTGCCATACTCTAAATCTAAACAGACAAATTAAAAGCATTTATTATTATGTAATTACCTAATGAAACCAAACAGTACATTGACAATCATCTGCCTCTGTTGTTGTTTTGTTGTCAATGACCATATTCAAAGTTGTTTGAAGAAATCACTAAACCATATTATCCTAATAATACATTTTCCATGCAGTGTACAATAGAAGATGAGAAGAAAGGCACTTTATTAATCCTCGAGGGGGACAGGACCTACATGCATTAATGGAGAGATGTCAGAGCAGTTGGGGGTTAGGTGCCTTGCTCAAGGGCACCAAGAGGCAAACTGGCATCTCTCCAGTGACCAGTTCACACTCAGTACTTGGTCCATGCGGAGACTTGAACCGGCAACCCTCCGGTTCCCAAGCCAAGTCCCCATGGACTGAGCTACTGCTGCCCCCAGTAATATAATAATAATAACCATCATCCAAAGGTCAGAATGGTGTTCATCATAACAATGACAACATGTAATATTACTGCTGCTAGCCCAATTAAAGCTGCTTTAATATAACTGTACCACAATTCATTGGTTTGTTTTCTATAACCTATTGTAATTTCCTAAAGCTTGTTTTAATTTGTTCATGTTTTGACACTATGAATAAGAATTAGGGCAGCAGAGTGATAAACTGTGGACTTGTGAACTGCATATCTCTGTATCATTGTCCTCATATTGAATTCATTTACTATTTTTATCTGATATATGACCTATGTGTCTGAAATAAAGTTAAACTGAAAACTCATTTTTGTGAGGAAATGTGCTAAAGGGGAACAAAAATACCTGATGTGCTTTATAATGCTTTCTCAACAAAAGCGAACTGGAAGACAGAATGGTGAACAAAAAAAATATTTTATTTTATTACATAAATATGTTCCGCCACTGTGTTTTTGTGGTAATTTTTCTCTGGGAAAACTTCGTTTGTAATAATGTCCAGTGTTAACACTCAATTTGTGGCTTCTCATAAACATGTGAAACATACAGGTCGAGTTTAGCTTTAAACCCAGGATGAGGGTTACACTTATACAAATATAGCCTCTGTTGAATATATTTTGATTCACCTGATGGCTATTTAACTACCAGCACAAGCGTTTTCAGTTCTGGCTGATTAGCCCTCTGCTATAACACCTCAGCAAATGCAACTGTGAGATATATGAGGAAATATCAACCAAGCACTGTCCTAAAAAGAGACCTAATTTAGCAAATAAATGAGAACAACTGTGTGTTGAAAATTATTGCCCTAGATTTCTCTCTGTGCAAACCGTATATAGGCATTCATGTCTGCTATGGTCTGTCTTGCACAATGTTTTATCATGATGGAGTTGGCAGGCAATTATGTGGTTCAAGGTCTCAAATTTACTATTCATTGGCTATTCTGAGGTAATGAATGAGTGTTGCACGCTTCTACTGCACCCAGTGAACAAACAGCCAAGACAATCCAAATTAAAAATGTTTTATTACATGAGATGTAGTGATTTAGTTTATAAGAAATGCATAAGAATTTTTAGAGATGTGATTTAAGAGTAACTATTTACAGAAATGTTGCATTTTTCGTTGGAAAATGTAAGTTTCTGTGCAGTTTTAGGACACATACAGTATAACCTAATATAATCACACACTACTTGATTATAAAAGATGCTGTGCTGCAAACATGATTCATTCATTCAGTCATCTTTCAATCTCGTCCAACTGCATGGGTCTCTTTGGGCCTGTCGATGCGGTAGACAAACTCTGCGGGCATGAAGTAGCCCAGGTACTCCACACTGTCGGGGGTGGTGTCTATGTAGTAGTGGCCACCTTCTCCGTGGTGGCTGAAGCAGTGGGTGTGCTCCACGCGCAGGTCCAAACCCTGGATAACAGAACCATTACAGAGCAGCCTACTTTACAAATGCACTTCTGATTGGTGCTCATTTTATGTCATCTGCCTCATTGAGATCTGAGTGTGTTTGTTTTACTCACAGGGTCTCTGGACACCAGCACTGACTGGCAGATGAGCGGGGCGCTGACCTCAAAGTGCTTGAGCCAGCTGTTGACCTCGTCGTTGCTGTTGAGGGGACACGCCGAGAACTCTCTCGGCTGTTGACGAGCATATAGAAGGAAATAAATCAATGCATGTACAGTAACTGTCAGTAATCAATCTGTGTCATGTCCAGCATTTACCATGATGTGGATTTTAGCTTTCCCCTTCTGGATGATGAAGGTGCCTCCCAGAGCCAGGCTTTTATCGGGGTAGTGACCTTCAAGAGTGTTCCTCAACGCCGTCACAAGACTGTGGCTGCCTGTTCTCTTCTTGGCCCGCACCTCTAGGACCTGGAGAGGAGCACAGGTGAAGAGGGCATGACAGCTCAGCTTGTGCAGTCACTTTCCTTTTGTTAATGTTTATCCTTGGGAGCACATATGCGATGGGGCTGAAGTTCACGCACAACAACTTCAGCACGGTTATTAACTTGCACATAATTGTGTCGAAGTTAACCAGAGATGTTCATTATTTGTCAAATGACTATGCATTTGTTGAAGCCAATGCATGCAGCATCGTTCGTTCTCAGAGACAAAAAGCTGCAGATCTCGTTTGATCAGGTAAGACACACGTTACCTTTCCGGACTTCCCTTCACAAGCGTACAGATTGCCCAGCAGACCGAAGTTGCAGTCAGAGAATTTGCTGCTGTATTTTTCTTGCAGACACTGGCCGTCGGCTGGGTTGATGGAGGCGAAGTAGCTGCTGTTCACAGCGGGCCTTCCCTCCGCTTCGGTCAGAACCAGAGGCATCAGCTGTGGACGAGAACATTTAGTCCATCAGCTTCTGTGTCACAAAACCAACTTTCCCCAGGTGCTTTTTTTTCATTCTATTTTTTTCCATTGTGTAACTGTGCTAGTAACTCCTGCCAGAATCAAGTCAGTTGCTTCACTTCAGAACAACTCGCTTGCCAGATGTGCAGCTTTTCAATAGATACACTCCAAAAAATCCAGAAAGCAACCCCACAAGCACCCAAAGTTTATCTTTTTCAATCCAATATTTACGTCTGTAGTCAGACATACGGGTAAAAAAATTTACATGAAAACAAAACTATCTGACATAAGACCTTACTGGTACCAGTTTTTATTCTATTTTTGTCTTCCACTCCAGGGGAAAGAACTGAAGAGCTGCACCTTTCAGACCCTAAGTGAAGGTATTTTAGCCTGAATCTGTGGTGTGATGTAAAAAATGATCAACCTCTGCATTCATTCCCACTATCCTGCAGGGAGCGGCTGCTGCACCGAGGATGAAGGCTCCTGGCAGCTCCAGCTCCTTTGATACGGTGTTCATGTTGTATTCCTGGGAGGAGTAGGAGGAGGAGGAGAGACAACAATATAATAATCCCATTCACTACAGACCATTGATCATTATCTCCATGCAGTATTTTTTTAATTAAACCTACCTTGTGTTTCTGAACCAAGGGGACCAGGTACGGCACACCGCCAACATCAGTGATGCGAGGCTTTCCACACAGACCTACAGTGGGGATCAGAGGTGACATTAAAGTGGCAGTAGGTAGAATATTTTTGGCATCATTGGGCAAAAATTCATCATTTTACAGCTAAACAGTGCACTACAAGATGTTTCTGAAAGCATCTGAGGTGAGAAATAGGCATTACAGTAACAGAATACTGATTCATACGCAAATCTATAAATCAGTATTTCAATAGACAATCTGCATCTGAACACTGGTGTCCCGCCCACTGCTTGACCAAGACTTGCGCACACACTGATTGGTCCATCTCGCTGTCAATCAACACATCAATAGACCATTTCAAACTTGACGACATAAACATTCTTAATGGGTCCCTTTGTATTTCCTGTTGTACAGTTTGTTAATGCAGTAGCTGACAGGAAGTAAACTTGGACCAAAGCGGTTGCCCTAGCAACGGAGTGGCAATGAAAAGGTCTATAGGTCTGCTATCATGCTTGCTTGTAACCCCTCCCTATGGTAATTCAATTGACATGTGAGTATCAAAGTTAGGTTGTGTCCATACTTAATCAATCAATACATTTTTTGTTAATGACTTTGCTTTCAATCACTGAATACCTCTGTTATTTACTGGTTATGATGCTTTTTGTAAATAATGCACATTCTAGGGAAACATGTAAACATGTAAACTGTGTACACTGTGGAGGAATGCAGTCTTATTTACTCTTACCTTTGACAGGAAAGTGGAAGGGCTCTTTGGTGAGATCTGGGCATTCCACAACACTCACTTGAACTTCAGCAAAGTTGGCCTGCAGCCCTGCCTGTAATACTGCAACCAGTAATAAATCTGTATTACTCTCTCTTTCTGAACATCCTGTTTCATAAACATGCCTGCATACCAAAGCTGAAGAAGTCCTTACCACCACGCAGCTCTTCTAAATCTGGGGCGTGCAGCTGAACCTTCTCAGTTTTGCTGATATCTGCCATAACTGTAGCTCCTTGAAGGTTTAGGGTACCAGCAGAACAGGTACAAGCACATAAGTACACACTGTATGGTTGAAGTTCAACCAAAGAGTAAATACAATCAAGATAGTTACTATCCCAGAAAGTGTTTGCTAGCCTTGCAGACAGTTTTTTTTTTTTTGCACAACTGCCTAAATTTAAATAAATGTATTTTGTTCATGGGTAGTACTGTGACAAATCAGTTTTCAGGAGGTTAAGTAGATACACACGCCCAATACAAACAACTAATGTAGCTATATATCTTTCAGGCTAATATTTCAATTTATTTGAACAATGTAATTGTTATTAAATTGTTCGAATAGATGAAATATCATGATATTCTTATTTAAATAAAAAAAATAAAAAAAATATCATAAGACATTATATATAGTGGTGCTATGCTGATGTCCACGTTTTTCTGAGAAAAATTACAATTCGTATTTTTTGTGGGAGTCGAGTGGCGGAGTCGAAAACGGAAGTAGAAAGAATGAAACCTCTTGATTCTTCGAGAGAATTCCGCTTCCTCTTTGGTGATTTGTCAGATGATTCTGCTTCCTCTTTGCTGATTGGTCAGATGATTCTGCTTCTTCTTTGCTGATTGGTCAGATGATTCTGCTTCCTCTTTGCTGATTGGTCAGATGATTCTGCTTCCTCTTTGCTGATTGGTCAGAACGGGTCAGATGATTAAGAATTCCGCTTCCTCTTTGGTGATTGGTCAGATGATTCTGCTTCCTCTTTGCTGATTGGTCAAATGATTTTTCGTCACGTTCATGGCGCTAAAACACTTCCGGGTGGACACAGACCCACATGTGGAGCGTTTGCTCTTTTTTCAGCTTTGTTTTGGTGCAGCAACACGTTGTTTTATGACGTTAGCGAGATGTTTAGATAATAATCATCCTTATGCATCTAAAACGGACATTTAACAGGATACAACTAACACATTTATAGCATCTATTCCTTGCCAATGAAGACTGATCGCTATCTTTAGTTTAACTACACCATGACCGGAGTGCGTAATTCTCTAACTAGGACTCAATTCGATGCCATTGCGGAAGTTGTATCAGCGGAGTCATTCCACGTTGTTCTGGAAACAAACCCTCCAGACTATGTGGAGAAAATCTCCCACTATCTGGAGTCATGTGTGGGACAGAGAGGACAGGAGAAAGTCTCTAATGGACCTGCTGAAGCAGACAGGTAAAGGTGTACCTCACTGTCACAATGATGATACAGCTTCTTCCATAACAGCAGCCTGAAACATGAACCAATCTGACTTTCTTCTTCTTCAAAGGTCTTTTTATTAATTGTCAATAATCATTAGAACAGTCACTATAAAGGAAAAGTTAATTTTTTGTTATTCTGAACAACACTCACCAGTGACACAACACATCAATCAATCATACCTGACAACAACAACATACACACAGACAGCCAAAGCTGGCCACACAGGACCTAACTGATTCTCAATCATGGATACATAAAATTCAAATTGTAGAAAAGACAACACAGAGAGAGTATCCACAAATAAGTCTTGAAATAAGAAGAAGAAGAAGAAGAAGAGAAAAAAATAAAAATAAATATATATATATATATAAACATACATACACATACATATACATATACACATATATATACATATACACACACATATACATACCTACATACACACACATATACATACACACACATACATACTTATACATACATATAAATAAAAATAGAAAGAAAAAAATAATAATAATAATCAATAACCAATCTGACTTTCTACATGTATAATTGTGTGTCTGCAGTGACTCAGGAGACAGCCTGTTCATAACTCAGAAGCCAGTACCAGAGGCTGAGAGATCAGGGAGACGACGCACCTACAGCTCGAGGTCAAAGCCCGTAACTCCCAGGGATCTAGAGGAAAGTGAAGAAGACACTTCATCGTCCACTTCCCATGATGAGGAATCCAAAACTGACAAAAAGAGGAGGAGAATAAAGAAATACAAACTGCCAACATACAATTTCCCTTTCCTCGCAGAGCGGAAGTTAAAGCTCAGAAGCACTGGGGTACCTGACCAGAACAAAAACCTTCTTGTAAGGATAACTAACATTTGTTTGCTGGCTGTTGTTGTATAACTTTAACAAATTATCTGAAAATGACATTTAGTGTAGTACTAAGTCTTTCCTTTTTTTACAGAATTATACGATGGGAGGCTTCTTTAAATGTGTCAGAGAGCTCAGGCTGGAGCCGAAGTCATCTTTACCAACAGTTGACACGGATGGGGAGGACATATCTCCTTTATCAGAGTAAGTCATTTTTTTTCTAAAGTAGCCTCGATCCACCATCACTCAGTAACAGACTAATCTAAGATAAACTGGTCACATACAGTTCAATGATTTACTTAAATAAAACAATCATTTAGAAATGTGTCAGTCTGTTTTTTGTATGCGAGCGTGCATAGGCGAGCGTGCATAGGCGAGCGTGCATAGGCGAGCGTGCATATGCGAGTGTGCATATGCGAGCGCGCATGGGACACCGACCCGGATTGATTTATACGTGTAAGAAGTTACAAACAGTCCCTTTAAAACCCACCTATTTAACCTCTTGTCATTAGAATGCTTTATGACTATTTTATTTGTTTCTTGTCTTTTTTTTTCTTTTTTTTTACTGTTCACGTTTATACTGTGTTATTATCAGCCTGTCGTTCACCTGTAAAGCACTTTGTATCGCACTAACCTGATCTGATTGATTGATAACATCTATTCTGTTATAGAGAAGACGAAGACAGGTCAGAAGTTGAAGACATCAAAGTGGTGGTAAGCAGGCTGTGCAAATCCTGCATCTCATTGCACTTTTTCTGTTTGTGAACTTGGCTATAACCTGTGTGTCATCTTACAGGAGAGGAAACAGTTAGTGGAAATTCTGTCACCGTCAAAAGCAAAGAGACAACAAACCCGGAGCACCTTAAATCAACAGAGGAAGAGGAAAGCCAGTAATGCCGGACAAAAAACAACACGAGGAAGACAGACGAAGATGTTACATAAAGACACAGTTAAGGCATCCGCATCGAAGGTCGTAGCATTGTCTTCAGTTACAGAGAGCTCTGATGAGGGAGAGTCTTCCTGTAGAGCTCCGGTCCAGAGCGAGAGGAAGGATCAACACGCAACGAGAGACGGAAACTTTCTGGCCCAAACTGAAACACCGAAGAGAAAGGGATGCCTCGTCCGAGGAGACGCTCTTTCTCTGCGAAAAGCAAGTGAGGAAGACAGTGATGCTACAGTTTGTGACCTACCGATAAGGCAATCCACACAAAACGGCAGAGAAGCATCAACACCTGTAACAGAGCCTCAGACTGACGCAGGCAATGAAACAGAGGAAAAGAGGAAGAAAGACAAAGAACATCATGAAAGTGTAGAAGCAGAGGTCGTAGCAGTGTCTGCAGTTACAGAGAGCTCTGATGAGGGAGAGTCTTCCTGTAGAGCTCTGGTCCAGAGAGAGAGGAAGGATCAACACGCAACGAGTGACGGAAACTTTCTGGCCCAAACTGAAACACCAAAGAGAAAGGGATGCCTCGTCCGAGGAGACGCTCTTTCTCTGCGAAAAACAAGTGAGGAAGACAGTGATGCTACAGTTTGTGAGCTACCGAGAAGGCAATCCACAAAAAACGGCAGAGAAGCAGCAACACCCGTAACAGAGCCTCAGACTGATGTGGGCAATGAAACAGAGGAAAAGAGGAAGAAAGACAAAGAACATCATGAAAGTGTAGAAGCAGAGGTCGTAGCAGTGTCTGCAGTTACAGAGAGCTCTGATGACGGAGAGTCTTCCTGTAGAGCTCTGGTCCAGAGCGAGAGGAAGGATCAACACGCAACGAGTGACGGAAACTTTCTCGCCCAAACTGAAACACCAAAGAGAAAGGGAAGCCTCGTCCAAGGAGGCGCTCTTTCTCTGCGAAAAGCAAGTGAGGAAGACAGTGATGCTACAGTTTGTGACCTACCGAGAAGGCAATCCACACAAAACGGCAGAGAAGCAGCAACACCCGTAACAGAGCCTCAGACTGATGCAGGCAATGAAACCAAGGAGAAGATGGGGAAAAAGAAGAAGAAAGACAAAGAACATCATGAAAGTGTAGAAGCAGAGGTCGTAGCAGTGTCTTCAGTTACAGAGTGCTTTGATAACGGAGAATCTTCCTGTAGAGCTCTGGTCCACAGCGAGAGGAAGGATCAACACGCAACGAGTGACGGAAACTTTCTGGCCCAAACTGAAACACCAAAGAGAAAGGGATGCCTCGTCCAAGGAGGCGCTCTTTCTCTGCGAAAAGCAAGTGAGGAAGACAGTGATGCTACAGTTTGTGACCTACCGAGAAGGCAATCCACACAAAACGGCAGAGAAGCAGCAACACCCGTAACAGAGCCTCAGACTGATGCGGGCAATGAAACCAAGGAGAAGATGGGGAAAAAGAAGAAGAAAGACAAAGAACATCATGAAAGTGTAGAAGCAGAGGTCGTAGCAGTGGCTTCAGTTACAGAGTGCTTTGATAACGGAGAGTCTTCCTGTAGAGCTCTGGTCCAGAGAGAGAGGAAGGATCAACACGCAACGAGTGATGGATACTTTCTGGCCCAAACTGAAACACCAAAGAGAAAGGGATGCCTCGTCCGAGGAGGCGCTCTTTCTCTGCGAAAAGCAAGTGAGGAAGACAGTGATGCTACAGTTTGTGACCTACCGAGAAGGCAATCCACACAAAATGGCAGAGAAGCAGCAACACCCGTAACAGAGCCTCAGACTGATGCGGGCAATGAAACCAAGGAAAGGAAAAGGAAAAAGAAGAAGAAAGAAAAAGAACATCATGAAAGTGTAGAAGAAGGAAAGGGTCAGAGTCAAGAAGAGCCTGATAACGTACTGAGACAGGAGGAGGGAGACATTCCCGATTCTAAACAAAAGAAAAAGAAGAGAAAAAAGGATAAGTCCGCAACAGAAAGTGTTGGACAGGAAGTGGATGGAAGCTTAGAGTCTGATGTGAGAGTGGAGGATTCAAACATGGAGGATGGTGGCAAGGAGAAGAAGAAGAAGAAGAAGAGGAAAAGAAGTGGCGAGGATGTTGAGCAGTTACAGTCCAGCGCAGCTGTTGCCGAACCTCTAAATGACGATGCTGAGATACAGAAGAAGAAAAAGAAAAAAAGGAAAAAAGAAGAGATGATTGTAATCACAGAGGAACGTGAAGAAGAGGAGGCAGCGAATAGGACTTTAGGTTCGCCGCAGATGTCAACAGAACAATTTGAGGAATCAGGTAATTGTTTAGAAAATGCTGCAGCTTCTCAAGAAACATTAGACTCCCGTTATGTCAAAAGGAAAAAGCACAAAAAGAAGCGACAGTCGTCCTCTAATGACGCCACTCAAGATGGAGAAGAGGGTGAAGATGTGAGCGTTTGTCTTGATGATTCTGTAACCTGGGCTAAAGGGACGTCACTGAAACAGAAGAAGAAGAAAACTATCTTTGAGTGTGTAAACAGCTCTAACACTCCTGATGAAAATGAAAAAGTAGATAATACCCAGGAAGGGTTTGAAGACCAAAATGCTGAACTGGTGACTAAGAAAAAGAAGAAGAAGAGAAAGAGTGAAATATTTAGCAGGGCTATATCCGAAGACAAGGTGGTGCAAAGCGATGATTCAGTGTCTGTGCGGAAAAAGAAAAAGGAAGGGACCTCATCCTTCCTCGTTGCTGATGCGGAGGAAAACGACGCTCGGGCACATGGGGAGGTAGGAAAACCTGGCGTCAGCGCTGGTGATTTGGAGGAACTTAATGACGGGGTCATGAAAAAGAAAAAGAAAAAAAAGATGTCGGTAGCGCAGGACAGCGTGGAAAAAGGTCACGAGCAGGATTTTGAGGAATCAAAGAAGAGTGCTTTGCCTGAAATCACTGACGCAAGGGTGAAAAAGCAAAAAAAACGCACAGGAAGTGGAAGTGAGGAGGAAAGATTGGATGCTGACGCGGGACTTTCTCCCACTGAGGAGGCTGTGGTGTTAAAAAAGAAGAAGAAGAAGAAGAAAAAGTGTAAAGACGAGCAAGAGGGTCCACCAACTGCCTCTGAAGATGTTGAATCAGTAGCACTGAATTCCTGTAGCTCAGTTTCACACAAGAAAAAAGGCGAACATGGTCACAGTGCTGAAATATCTCATGATAGCAGCACTACTTCTGACAGAGCGAGCAAGGAAACGCTGAACGCGGTTGAACTTGGACATCAGGCGTTAAATGATTTGAGAGACAAGAAAAAGAAGAAGAAAAGGAAATCCACTGATAATGTTTCGCTTGAGGGGAACTCGTTGACGGAGTCTGCTGAGTTAAAGTCCAGAGAAATCAAAAAGAAGGAAAAGAAGGAAAGAAATAAGCAATCAACTGTCCCCAGTATCATATCAGAGACTTCACTTTCAAAATTTGAAATGTCGTCTTCAGACAATATTATGAAAAACAAGCACAATAAGGTCAAGCGGAGTCTTCATAATCCAAGTGAGGACTTCCTCTCAGACTGTTAGTATGAACTCGCTGATTGGATGAGTTTTCGATCGGCAGACAAAGGGAGAATTTGATCAGTAGAGGAATTCTCAAACATCACCTGAACACAGAAAATAACTGTTGTAACTGCACCATTTTGCCTTCTATCGTTTTAGATGGGACAGTGTTAAAGTGGAAATGTGACAATTATGTTTTTTCCTTTTTTTTAATGATTTTTGTTTTGTATCAAAGCATTTTACTGACACAGGTCTCGACCTTTTTGGTGTTGAGACAAACTGGAAAAATAACAACACCATTGTTTTCAAAATAAAAGCTTCTGAATATGGACATTAGAATATTTGGAGGAAAAATGGCACAAATTTGAATATTAAAACTACTTTAAATGACTGTTTGTGATCACTCTTGTATGTTAAACAAAACCCAAGAAATTACTTGAATCTGTTTTTTTATGCTTTTAATTTAACCGTATCGTCAACCAACCTGACTGATACAAATGTGAACACCTTGCCTGCCACCTAATGGCCGTTTGGCCCATTTACTGTCTGACAGTCTTACCTGATGCTGTTTTCAGTTTGTTGCCCTGCCACTGCACCTTTAGTAGAAATTATATTTATTTTCATTTGATGATTTGAAATAATTGGTTAAAATTTTCATTTATTATTTTAGGTGAGTATTTTATTGTACTGTTGTACAAACAAAACCTGACAGCCCCTAAACTTGTGCCTTTTCTGTTCATGGTGCTCGAGATTCAAATGGTTTATGGTGATCAGAACCCGAAACAGTTTTATTGCCACTTTGCATAAACAAGGAATTTGTCTGTGATTTTTCATAACAATAAACACAATGCAAAAGTCAAGAAACATTAATAGAAATGGTATGAAAAAACAGCTGTCAAATGAATGTAGTGGAGTAAAAAGTACAATATTTGGTCTGCGATGTAGTGGAGTATCAAATGGAAATACTCAAACAAATGCAAATGAATAAATGTATTTAGTTACTTTAACCATATCCTTACTTGTAATTTCAAAATCAGCTGTCAATGGCATGATTTATGCTGCAGATTTATATCGATATAATAATGTTTTTAATGTGACATCCCTCTCCCATTATTGATCCGCAGGTTGCCCTTATTGATAGAACAGTACAGCTCACATGTATCAGACCCATCCTCAGAGAGCAGACAGTAACTATAAGGTTAGCAGGAGTAGAGTAGGAGGTTTAATGGGAGGATGACACCTGATACTCAGCTGATAAATTAATAAGCATCTGAAGAGTATCCTCTGTCACCCCAATCCTCACTCCAAAAATATACAATAGAGCAGGGTTCTCAAACGTTTTGGTGCCAGGGACCCCCTACAGGGGAGAACATTTTCCAAGGTACCCATCTTGATCGTAACACCGATTAAGCATAATGCTAACTACCAATTATACTCTTAGATGCCATTGGAACTATTTGTAAATGTGGGAAATTTGCGATGTTATTGAATGTTAATACCACTTATATACCTTTAAACAAAGGGTAATTTTCAACTTGCATTTGGACTCAACTTGACAGCATTTCAAGTAATTGATCTTAAAATCTTTCAGTAAATGAACAGTAGCATGATTGGCATAGTCCTAATAAATCCAAATCTTTAAACTTACCAGTCTAAAGCTGACTTTCAGTCAGTGCTTCAACTTCAAAATAGTGAACTTATTGCTGTGTGTCACAATCATATCAGAGTTGCTATTGGACTAAAGCTAATGTGTGTGGGAGTAATGGACACAATATGCTTGTTTTATTGGCACAATGGTCCCCATCTGCAGACTCTTTAATGATACTGCACTTTTATTGCAAATGATCTGCTAGTCTGAGTGACTATCAGTGTTTGTTATAGTTGTAACAGAGGGCACCGTAGGTCAGAACCACTCATGGGGTTAATTGGTAATATAGTGCTATTTGTCATTATGTTTTGTGTCTTTGGCAGACTAACATGCTACATTTTTTACATTTTGCAAATGTCAGATGTGTCCAAGTTTTAAAAAATCCTCCAACTTGTCTTAATATTTATCTGCATTTGTGGATGCTATAAATTTCATATGGGGAATCATTCAATAACCTCTAGGTTATAAGTAGGGCTGTCAAAGTTAATGTGATAACGCATTAATGCAAATTTGTTTTAATGCCACCAATTTCTTTAACGCAACTTGCAAATTTTAGGTTTAGTGGGCTCAGTTTAAAGATAGAGTGAAGATACTGGTATCATATGAAACTAGAAAACCTAAGGAAAGCATTGGTACCAACCATGTCATACTAGCTTGTTGTGTAGGAGCCTAAATAACACTCCAAATTTACGCTAAATTTTGGTGAGGGAAAACTGGCATGACCATTTTCAAAGTGGTCCCTTGACCTCTGACCTCAAGATATGTGAATTAAAATGGGTTCTATGGGTACCCACGAGTCTCCCCTTTACAGACATGTCCACTTTATGATAATCATATGCAGTTTGGGGCAAGTCATAGTCAAGTCAGCACACTGACACACTGACAGCTGTTGTTGCCTATTGGGCTTGACTTTGTTATGATTTGAGCACATTTTTTATGCTAAATGCAGTACCTGTGAGGGTTTCTGGACAAAATTTGTCATTGTTTTGTGTTAATTGATTTCCAATAATAAATATATACATACATTTGCATAAAGCAGCATATTTGCCCACTCCCATGTTGATAAGAGTACTAAATATTTGACAAATCGCCCTTTAAGGTTTTGTTCAGATAAAAACATGTAAGATTAATTTGCAATTAATCGCGATTACATATTTTAATCGATTTACAGCCCTAGTTATAAGTCATTTATGCTTCACTGAAAACTTTCAATACATACTGTGGAGTGGACTTTTGTTTATTTATTTTTTTTTGTTTATTTATTTTGCACAATTTAAGACTATACAACATAACAAAATAAATGACTAATATACAGTGCAGGAAGAGGCAAAAAAAAAAAACACTGGGCTTATCTGAAGCCTCCACATAGAGACAAGATTAATATAAAGAAATAATATGACAACATAACTTTGTGGAAAGAAAAAAAAAAGTATTTTCAGTCCTCAATTTCCTGTGATGTAAATTTTCTCCCCCCTGGCATTTTGTAGGCTATTTCAGGTCAAATTGTTTTATTTTGAAGGCCATAACAGAAAGTCTAGCTTTAAAGACCTGTTAAATACTGAAATATGGATGTTTTGATTACATTTTATTTTGGAAGAACATCACCGGAAACTAGTTTTCTCCCGTGTGCGTGTCAGTGAGAAAGTAAACAAAAGGAGGAACCTTGTTTAAACTGGACTTTCGCCTGCAAACACGTCGAGATGTCGCGCACAACTCAGCGCAGTTTACGCACAGTGACCGGCCACAACAAGTCCGCGGTGCACGTTACGTAAGCGCGCAGCCACAGCAGGCGTTTAAAAACAGCGAGGCTGCGGAGCTCCAGCTGGAACTTTTCCTCTCCGCTCCGACACCAGCAGACTCTGCTCTCTTCACAGCACCCAGACATGTCCTCTTACAACAACAGCGCGCGTCTCAACGAGGCCAGGAAAGTGGCTATTTTCGGGGGGACGCACGGCAACGAGATGTCCGGCGTGACGCTCGTCAACCTGTGGGTGAAGAACAGCGCCGAGGTTCAGAGGAAAGGGGTCGAAACCAAACCGTTCATCACCAACCCGAAGGCGGTGGAGAAGTGCGCCAGATACGTGGACACGGATCTGAACCGAGCCTTCACACCGGAGAACCTCAGGTAAACACCTCGCACCTCGGTGGAGAGCTGTCACGCACAGTGGCGCTGCTGCTGCTGCTGCTGCTGGAGCTGGATGGTGATGGTGTTGTTGTTCCTGTCTGTCTGCTGTCATGCTACATGTGAATGGAAACTTTAGACCCGTGCGTGATTTGACTGATTAGGTTTTGAGCTCAATCTGATTTTAAAAAAAAAAAAGACACCCATACTGTAAAGTGTGACATGTTTTGCGATTGAAATGACTAAAATCATCAATGGAGGATGTAATGACAGCAACATTATTGACATGATTAACTACATGTGTGTGTCAAATGAGGGGAATATATATATATATATATATGAGATCTGGTTCACACAATAGAATGAAAAACAATAACAATACAGCATGGACACATTAACAATGAAGAAAAGGGTAATACTATGTTATTATTATTATTATTAGGATTAAAAACTACAATAGTCACGTGGACATTTCCATGGTGTGTTTACCATCAGACATGTCCTCTTCCTTCTCCTCTCTGGGTCTCGGACTGTCAGCAGGGAAAACGTGAGCGAAACGTGACCGAGCTGCAAATGAATTAAGACCATTTTTTTGGAGGGCTATTCGTCCCTCTTCTTCTTGTGCACTGTGGCGGAAGATGAAGTCTTACGCAAACGCTGGCTCATATAGTCCGCGTGCATGAATACACACAGCAGCACTATTTACTGATGTGGTTGAATAACAGCATCCACTATTCATAAATCACTATAGGAATCCTATATAATAATAACATTCACAAAGGTTATTGTAGTGTGTCTGGGGGAGTTTGTAATATCTGTAGTATTATTACTGTAATATTTCTATATCTTGGCCTTATATTATGGGAATATTGTCATCTGTGCTTTTGGATATAGTGAGTGTATGACATTATTATTACAGAATTATTATGATGTATGCCATATTTTACTTGTAGTTTCTTTGTGATGTTTTCAAGTTATGTATAAAATATTTTACTGTGGATCACTGAAATGATAATCATAATATTAATAATAATAAACTGCATTTATATAGCACTTTTCAAAACAAAGTTACAAAGGTTACATTACATGGTAAAAAAGCTCAGATCATACTGTATGGGTGTTGGCGCTGCAACGATTAATCGATTAGTTGTCAACTATTAAATTAATCGCCAACTATTTTTGATAAATCGATTAAATTGCTTTGAGTCATTTTTTAAGAAAAACAAAAGTCAAAATTCTCTGATTCCAGCTTCTTAAATATGATTATTATTCTGGTTTCTTTCCTCCTCTATGACAGTAAACTGAATATCTTTAAGTTGTGGACAAAACGAGACATTTGAGGATGTCATCTTGGCCTTTGGGAAAACACTGATCCACATTTTTCTGACATTTCATAGACAAAACAACTAGTCGATTAATCGAGAGAATAATCAACATTAGGGCTGACCCGAATGCTTCAAAGTTTCAACTGTTGCCATGGTAATCAACTTCAAAATCAGTATTCAAATGTTTTTTTTTTCCTTTTTTTATATATAAGTATGTAATAATAATGTATAAATCCCCAAATAGCCCATGAAATAAGGAATAATCCCACAACATTATTCTTATTCACCATTAATTATTATGAGTTATTCTCAGACGATATCGGTGTTTATGTGTAGAGGTGCATGTGTGTAAAGTAGTGCGGCAGCGGCGCTGTCCCAAAGCTTGGAATACCTTTGAATATTTATCACCGAAGCTTCAAAGATCAAAAAATGGTATTTGGGACGGCCCTAATCGACATATCAATCGACAATGAAAATAATGGTGAGTTGCAGCCCTAATGGGTGGAGTTACTGTTACTGCCTAATCCTGCACATTTTGAATGACCTTTAATGATCTTCTCAACGCTCACGCTCGAAGGCAACATATAAGAAGATTAACCACTCGGCGACTCTTTCTAAAAACAGCTCATGGATTCTTCTTCTTTGCCTTAAATAGACTGACAACTCTGCTTTTCCTCATATTTACTGCCTCTCAGTTGAGTCCACTTCATCAGCTGTAGTTCACACACACACACACAGACACACACACACACACACTGTGCTTGTATACAGACAATAGCAGATATACACTGAAAATGGGGACTAAAGAGCAGATGTGAGGGAGGCGAGACAATAATGCACAGCAGAGGTGCTGTTCTACAGTAGTTTGGAGAATGTCCCAGACCAGTGGTTATTCTGCTTTAAAAGAGCTAGGAGAAAAAAAGGGTTTCGCTGTCATTCATTGCTCAGAGCGTGTAGAATGTCTGTCTGTGGGAGGGGTGGGGGGGGGCAAGTTTATCCTGGGGAGTCGGCACAAAACAAACCTCTCATGGGTTCTTAAGGCTCGGAGAAAGTGGCTTAAATTTCTTCTTAACGCTCATAGAAGGGGGCCACTGTCCTGCTGAATCAAGCTTTTGTGTTCCAGTGTAGACTTGATGACTACTGTAATTTTTTGCATTACAGGTTAGGTGGAAGTTATCAAGGCATAATTTGCAGTTATTAATGTTTTCCTATTATCCACGTGTGAAGAATACAAACCATACGTTCAACACAGAAACAGGAAGTTCTTGCCTTTCTGCTTTTGCTCTCAGTTACTGTGTTAACTTGTTAAACGTAGAGATTTTTCCACTATGGCCGCCAGTTAGAAAGTGTCACAGAGCATGAAGGACAAGTAGACACCCTTGTGTAAATCATTAACTCCATAGATAAGTGTCCCTTCAGCAGAATTGCCTGATAAGCTGTGAATGTGTTGGCTTCTTTCTCATGCTTTGTGTGTGTGTGTCCTCCAGCGCCCCGGGCGGAGACGACCTGCCCTACGAGGTGCAGAGAGCCCAGGAGATCAACCAGATCTTCGGACCCAAAGGAAGTCCAGAGGCCTACGACGTGGTCTTTGACCTCCACAACACGACGTCCAACATGGGCTGCACCCTGATCCTGGAGAGCTCCAAAGACCACTTCAATCTGCAGATGATGAACTACATCAAGGTGACGACCTTGAAGAGGACATTTTTACACTTTACGGCACAAACACACCTCTGTAGGAGCATCATTCAATCTGCAACATTGACATTTAACCCCAGAGAAATGTTCCATAAATATGTTTTATGGCACAGTATGCAGTATGATTTTTAGACTAACTTGTGAATGGAAGAAAGGTATGACTGGGGGTCTTTGCTCATTTCTATCTTCCACATCTTTGTGTGCTTAAAAGTCAATGTTTTACTCTGAGGTCTCTTTGGAGAGGTTCAGTTAACCTATGGAGATAATATAACCATCAGTTTGCCTTTAAGTGTTAAACAACCTCATTTAAAGGATCAACCATCCGAGTACACCAGCTTTTTTTCTTTGGTCATTCATTATCTGTGCCTGAGAAAATGCCTTCTCCATTTGTTTCATATACAACCGTAAAAGACGGTACATATAAGTATTTTAACCACCGTAAATCAACATTTGTTTAAGCACGTTAGAATAACAACTTTAAAGCTGCAGTCAGTAACTTTAAGCAAATATGATGATGATGAAAAAATCACGTTCCTCTGCCTCCTCCTAGTATTCCTAATAGCAAGATTTCAACGTGCCCGAAAACAACCAATAGGAGCCTAGCAGTCTCTAACTCAGCTGTCAATCACTGCTCGAGAAACTCACAAACTCCGGTCAAACTGTCAAACTAAGCAACGCTGATTAAATATGAATTAAAAAAGTTTGCTCCGGCCGGTAGGCAGTGCTTGGTTTAGGCTTGACTGTTTTCAACATTGCGGCTGGTTCACAAACTTTCAAATTTTACAGCTAAACAGTACATTACAAGATGTTTCTGAAAACATTTGAGGCAAGAAATAGGCATTACAGTAACATAATATCGAATTTTATTTGATCAGCGCTGCCTAATTTGACTGTTTGATCGGAGTTCGCGAGTTTCGCGAGTGGTGATTGAGACTGCTCGCCACTGATTGGTTGTTTTTGTTCAGGCGTTGCAGAAACCTAGTTTGAGAGTATGAAAACACAAACCTTACTTTGCTGACATTACATTAGCTTGTTTACCAGTTTGGAATATATTGAACTGGGTCTGTTAGAGGCTCTAAGGCCCTGTTCAGACCTGGTGTTACCAAGCGTCCTGGGTGATGGGATCACAAGTGGACAGCTCTAAATACAGGTGTGAACGCACTCAAGATGCATTGAGACCCGATCGCTCAGACAACAGTCAGAGGTGGTCTGGGCCACATTTGGCCACATTCTTGTGTACGCCAATGTGTACCGCCTACTCAACTGACGTCCCGCTGGGATCCGCGGGGTCTCACTGCGCTCCTCATGTGAATACAAATAGACAGCAGCATGGAAACGGCTTTTGTGCTCTACTGTCTTCTGTCGGTACAACTGTATTTTATTAAAATATATCTTATCTCTAGGTTACATATCTACAGACTATCAGACGAGGCAAGGGAAGTGCATTATTATCATACTGTCGGAGATGCGTCTGTTTTTTACTCTCGCCAGCTCGCTCGCTCTCATCCCCGGTTCTCTGAAGCACGGAGGTCCCCGGGCACCGCCGGTACAATAACCTTTTATTTTGATGTTAATAAAATGTACCTGAATTTACAAAAATGTAGGATATTACTACTGACATTCCTGTAATATTACGTCACAACATCTGCTGTATTAGCCATTTGTTTACTACATGTTTATTTGCATATAGAGCGAGGATGTGAGATCCGAACACAAGTGGTCACTTGAGACGCATGTGGAGACGCATTCTAATGCCAGGTGTGAACAGACGTACTTAAAGCTGTCCACTTGTGATCGGATCACTCATGACGCATGTTAATTCCAGGTCTGAACAGGGCCATAGATCGCGCTCCTCAACACAAAACAAAGGCATGCAGAGCAACACCATGCAGGGAGGAAAAGAGCAGCCAAAAGTAATACACTCTTTATGACTGTAAGCAAAAAAGGTCATGAGAAATATGCTTTTAACTTTAGGTAACACAAAATGTGACACAGAGAACTTCAAATGTCGACTCAGCTCCTCCACTGACTCGGTGGCCTCTGTCAAAACAAGTAAAAACAAACATCTGCTGTTATTTGAACCACAGCTTAAACTCGGTAGATCACAGTTGAACTTTGAACGTTGAACTATCCTTTAGTCTAATGATGAAGGCCCACAATCTTAATTATGGAGACAAATCACAGGGCTGTTTGAGCTGAAAATCAGAACCAGAAACTGTTTATTGCCAAGTAGTTTACACTCACATTGTCATCGTGTTTGTCTGCTTGTTATTGCACGTGTCACATTTCCTCCGATGTGAGTCGGTGCAGATTTAATTTTCCGATCTGTCGAGCAGAGCCTTAAAGCTCAAGGTCACTGCAGGTCTGCCTAGACAGTCTGCGGATGTGTAGCGCCGCGTGACAGTGTTAACCAAGGTGTTTTTTCTCTGCAGCTGAGACTTGACTCTGTGTTGCAGAAAGCCATCGCTCCAGCCAGCTGTCTCGTTCTGCTGAATGAACATCCTCTTTTGAAATATTCCACTTCACGCTCCGTCGCCAAGCACCCTGTTGGTGAGTTTCTCAAGTCCAAGAGGACAAGATGTTCCCCAACAAGATTTCCACTCAGCTGTGTAGTTTAACATCTGCAAAAATGTGTCATCTGATTGTTTCATTGCAGGTCTGGAAGTGGGTCCTCAGCCTCAGGGTGTTCTGAGGAGTAACATTTTTGATGCCATGAGGGTAATACTGAAACATGCCCTGGACTTCATCGAGCTGTTTAATGAAGGTAAGGCAGCCGTAACACACCACATTTATATGGCATTTAAAAAAAGTCATACGAGTTTAAAGGACTATGCCAAAGCAGTTCAAACATGAATCTTAAAGTTTGCAGGAAAAGTGTCTGACTTAGGGACAACTAATCTTATGATTCATATGTGTTATGTAATAGAAAAATAAGCCAGCCTTCCCGTTTGTCAGCATCATCTTGACGAGAAACATTTTGTGACAAAACGCCCATGGGTGCGAGCCTGATTCATCCAGATGTACCTCCACCCAGATCTCTAAATTTATCTGCATCTGGCTCGTCACGCCACCCGCTCGGCCCAATCTTCTCCTTCCCCGAGGCACAGAACGGCATTTGCAACGTTTAGGACGCAAGGCAGACCCTTTTCCTTCCTCTTTTACGTAAACAAGCGCCCCGTGCCAAGTGCGAGTTGCAGTCTGTTGGTTTCCCCTGCACCGGCCTGCCGTTGAATGGCCTGCTTGTTGTTAGAGTCTGGCTGCCAATGGTGTGGTAATCTTCTGTCGCGGGGCCGCACTGGTGCTGATGAATGCCCGGGCACGGTGATGAATCGCTGTTCCTGCTCACGCTTTGAGGCCGAGCAGCATGAAGAAACAACAGAGATTGAGTTGTTGTTACAGTTTGAAATACAATCATTTAGATTCAGTGAGAATCCTGTGTGAACATTTGTCCCTCTTGCTCTGCGCTGCCACTTGCATATCAATACAGCTTAGTGGTTTTACGCTTAGAGGTAAAGCAGTTCATTTGAGCACTTACTTACTTTAATGTCCAAGCTCTGCCAAAAACCGCTGTACATCCTGTTTAGTTCCAGAGATTGAATAAAGGCCACTTTGGCACCTTCCAGCTTCTTGTTCAACAGACTTCACCAGAGTACTATATGGAGCTATATATCCTCTGTGGAGCAGTAGGGATAGGAATCCATTGCTGATACGTTTGAAAATTCAGGCCTTCACTTATTTCAGGACCTGCAAAAATATCTGATAATATGATAATATCCCTGGGAGCGCATTCTTTTTTTTATTTTCAATTATGCTCTGCCTTGAAAGCCTGCAGAGTTCCATGGACAGGGAATGTAGGAACCCGTCCTTTGTTTCCTCTTTGAATCAGTTGATCACTGAGAAAAGTGTATTTTTAGCTGGAATCACATCCGCCAAAATGTTGATCATTTGCATTTTTAAGTTTTTCTTTTTTTCCCCCTTTCTCTTATTTTCTTAGATTGTTTTATTCTCCCGTACTCAGCATTATCCTGATTTTTTTTATTTAGCAGGAGTTATATTAGTTGGAAATTTACTATTTCAGATTTTTTTTCCATGTCTTATTTTTTCTCCTGTTGTTGGATAATAATTGTGTTTTTATACATTATTCAGTCACATTTTTCATTAGTGTCCTCAGTAATTTTTGGACTACAGGATTTTCTAGGTTGCTTACAATATTGAGGATGTTTTTTTCCTGTGTGTCATTCAGGCATGGAGTTCCCTCCCTGTACGGTGGAAGTCTTCCGGGTCTCGGAGAGGATCGACTACCCCAGGGATGCCAATGGAAACATCATTGCCATGGTGCACCCCAATCTGCAGGTAAAAATTTAGAATAGTCTGAATTACGGCTGACCTTTTGAACCTGCAAATATGTAAAGTTATTATGAAAGAGGAAATGAGACCTCTTTGGTCAAAGTGAGAATGTATTATTTCAGTTTGAGCAGCATACTCGCGTTACTTTCCCCCCGTGGTGATTGCTTGTTGTTTCAGGACTGCGACTGGGAACCGCTGAACCCCGGTGACCCTATGTTCCAAACGTTTGACGGAAAGACCATCCGCTACCAAGGCTCGGGCACCGTCTACCCCACTTTTATTAATGAGGCAGCCTATTATGAAAAACAACAGGCATTTGTAACCACCAGGCGGGAAACCTTGGCAGCGAGTGCCATCAGAAAAGTATGAGAACTGGTTTCGTACTGCGGCTAACAGCGATCATGAATATGTGTTAGCCACCACAGCATCAACCTGTGTATAGATTTTGCACTTTGTTCTGTTAGTAAATGACAGACTTTCCTCACATAATGACTAGATACCATCTTTTACACACTGATTTGTAGTTTTCTATGCATTCTCTATCAGAAAAATCTATTAACTATGCAAAGAACATGTGTGGAGGCTTTGCAAAGAGTCACTGTGAAAAAAGTCTTTAAATCAGAAGACTGCTATATTGCTGTGGTAAGTATTTATGATACTGTTGTTATTTAAAAACACATATTTACATTAAATCAACTAAGTTTTTATAATATTAAAGGCCAGGCCTAATCATTGATGATTTATGAATCATTACACAACACTCTTTAAGTTTCCTACTACTGCTCAGGACGGCCATTTTGGGTCATAACCTGCAACTTTTGACCCAAAACTGTAGTTGTTTGTCCTCTTCTATATATATTTGTAACATCTTTGGGAGGGTGTTTGTGGCCTTTGATACTACCTACCTGTAACTCCAGTGGTTGCATCTGTGGTGCTGTCCTATCGTTGCCTTAATAGAGATTTCCGAAAAAAAAAATTGCACAACAAATTTGGAGTGGATTATATGCGTTGGATAACGAGATATTATTTTGATAAGAAATGGTAAATGTTCAGTTCCTCTAAACAAATGGGATGCAGTTTAAAGCCTGTTTTATAATAATATATTTGTGTCTATTTTGATATACTTGTACTGTATGTAAGTGATGTATAGGACTCGTTGAATCGTGGAAAGCATATGTACTTTTTAATATTTTTTACGTCTTCGTTGTGTCAAAGTGTATCGCTGTGGTCTTACCGTAATTCATTTTTCAATCAGCAATATTTTTGGTAGCACCATTTATATGATTAGTAACGTTTACTGTACTTGAAGTCCTGTGGAAATGATCCAATCAATAAATGTAGTACTATGCTATACTGTACTATCTTATTGTTTGTAGATGCACCGTTCACACTGCGTTGCTTTGACTGGTCATGCTTGTTCTGTCATGTAGGGCACTGGTTCTCAAAGTAGGGGTCCAGACCTCCACTAAGGGTCGCCAAAGTTTCATGGGGGGTCGCCAGGCCTTCTTGATTTTAAAGGGGTGTAAGACAACTTATTTAAAAAATATACAGTTGGTCTATATCACAGTATTTCAATCATTTCTGTTCAGAAAACTAAATGAAATTGTTATTTTTAAAGCTTGAAGTATTCTTTAAGATATAAACAGGAAAAGGGCACGGTGAAGAGCTGAACACAAGCTATGTTCACGGAGCCTTCCCTCTCTACTAAACAGCCTTGTCCTGCATTAACTTAAAAAAAAAAACTGAAATATTATATATTATATATATTATTACTAATACATTATTACTTATACATTATTGCATTTGTCATATACTGTACATACAGCTACGTACATGAAATTTGACCTCTGCATTTTAAGAGCAATGGGCTGCTGTGAAGTGCACCTTTGGGTTTAGTGTCTCGCTAAAGGATACTTTGACATGCAGACAGTAAGGAGCCGGGGATCAAACCGCCAACCTTGTGGTTAAAGGACGACCCGCTCTACCCACTGAGCCCCAAAAGTGTGCAGTTAAACCAACCAAAGAGCTAATAGAACAATAGCCAAGCATCAGGGAGAAGAAAACACTGAATTTGCCAAGCAAAAGAAGCCTATTAAGTATGAAAAGTTCCTAAGAAATTACAGGAAAACTCATCTATGATGACATATTCACAGGATATAATCTGCTCAAAATCCAAATCACTAATTTTACACAAACTTCCTGCAGTTATTGTGTTCACTATTTGGGTTAATTGTACAGTTTATGAGTTGTTCTGTACTGTTATTGTTATACATTGAATATCATATGAATTATCCATAAAATATGTCTCAGTCAGGGGTCTTCAGTTTACTCAATGATAGAAAATGTTTCCCCTAAGGAAAAGGTTGGTAGCCACTGATGTAGGGCAGCGCCTGCAGCCACAAGAGGGCATCACATACCCACTGATAGAAGTCCTCTTCATGATGCACTCTGCTGCAGCATAGATCATTCAGACTGTCAGAACTGGATCTTTGGCTCATTAGCCTGTCACCGCTGCAGTGCATGTCAATACATCATAGCCAGCATGCAGTCATTCAAGGAACTGACCCTGTAATGTCCTTGTCCCAGAACCATAGACCTCAGATATACTACATGCATTTTTAATCTTCCAGTAGAAACACCACTTATATTCAAATACACACACACATTAAATGTTGTTCCATATACAGTATTTGGAACAATATCCATGTTTAAACTCCATGAATGGAGCCATTCATAAGACGTTTTTGAGTCCTGGCTCAATTTATTTAAATAAATTAATTTGGAAATCCTGACCAAAGTTTATTATTATTTTTATCAGTTTTAGCAAAGCTCTGTGTCTTCTTTGGCACCTCTTTCTGACGCTACATTCTAACACAACACTGTACAGTATGCTGTACTGGTATCTTATGTATATACTGTATGTAGTATGTTGCAGATAACATGTTCAGTGTTTATAGAAGACACGCAGATGTGTTTACAGGGACACAGCCTTTTTCATGTACATGACTTGACATTTTTGTTCATGTCTTTCATCCTGTTATTGTTTGCCTAACACTATTTGTTGCGTGTCATTATGTCATTTGCAGCAATGAATGCCATTCAACAACTAAATTAGACGTCTCAGGCGTCCAGGACACCTGGAATTAAATGGGAGTGAAAAAGGTCGAAAGGTGTGGTAAAATAACATTTAAAGTTTGAACGGTTGGATGACATCACACTGAGCAAAATCATGGAATGCCCATTTATTATATTTGATATAAAGTATGTAACCTTTTTGGTGTGTTTCTTTTTTCTTTTATTTATTCATAGTTTTGTTGTGTGTCTTTTTGTCCTTTTTTTGTTTATTTCTTTTTTTCCTGTCTACCTTGGTTAAATGTCACAATGGTGGCTCATATCTTGGAAAATAAAGTTATAAAAAAAAACTTCACTAGTATTCCTACTCAAAAGGTGTCATTTAATCTTGAGTATATCAATGATATAATACAACAGCATACACATTTACCAGAATACTGTATGTTGTGTTGTTGTTACGTACAGTTAATGTTTAGAGCAAAACAGTGGTGAGTTTTTTGTTTGACGAATGAAAGCCCTTTGGGAATGAGATGTAAAGAATGCTGTCTGCCAACTCCACTCTTTGTGCATAGCCCTATACCATTTCCCCCCGGTCATGTCATTATCTTTAGACTGTCTCAGCTGAGACCAACACGTCTGCATTCCACAAGCTGACTGTAGTGAACACTTGTAGATTAACCAGAAAAGTCCATATATTTCCTGCTATATCATGTCAGGCTTGTGATTAGTATTTCAGTTCCATGACTCCAGGCTGGCCATAGCCTTTTCCCATCTATTCATTACAGTAACCCAATCAGGGCTCTCAGGGCCGCAACGAGTGCTGATCAATGATTCCTCTTGGCTACTGGAAGCTTTTAGTAGAATGATCTTTCAGTTCTGGGCAGGGATCCAAACAGGCACTTGAAAAATACCAAGCGTCCATCTCTGCCTCCACCCTCCCCTATAGTTCTCTGTCCGTAGTGGTAACTTTCTCCTCTGCTGTATTGCATTACAACTCTGTTTTACTGGAAGTGTCCTGCTTGGCTACATACCAAGTTTGCATCTGACTGCATGCATCCTGCTGAAGGTGACTGGGTTTTATGTTTACGCCTCTGTGTAGCCATCATTCATGAAAATCAGTATGATCAAACGTTTTCAAGGTAAGATTTAACACCTTTTCCCATTACTGCATTTAAGAATGTATGTAAAGTATCTGTTTGGGCGTGCCACAAATCAAGTGGGTGGAAAAGGCAGAGCAAGGGTTGCATTTCTCATCTCAAAGAGAGCAAGAGAATGAGGATGTGCTTATGACACCTGCCTGTATGCGATATGCATGCATGCACAGATGAATGTAAAAAGCACTGACGAATGAATGTGGGTTTGTGGCGCCAGCAGAGTGTTTTCTTTGAGGCCGGATAGCAAGTAGCCTGATAAACACGAGCACATTCAGATCTTCCATTATGTCAAAGCACCAGCTGGAGGCAAGGAGACTGGTGTCAGACGAGCTCTTGGCACAGTGCCATCTTTTCACAGTACAGTCTTGTTTTGCAATAATGCAAGTTGGCAGATCACTACTGGTATCCATGGGAAATGCCCAATAAATGGACCTGTGTAAACCCAATACAGGCGGCTCCATAAGCCAGGGTTTCTCATTGTCTTTCTGTGGCGCTAAAAGCAAGTGTTACAGCTTTCCTTCCTGTTCCCTGGATATCATGGTAATCATATCATGTGTCAAGATGGGACAAAAAGTGTCATAGTACAATGTGTCACCAGTGCAGCTTGAACAAAAAAGTTGTCTTTCAGGACTTTAAATGACCTTTCTTTGAATTCTGACTTCACCAAAATCAGGTAAAACCAGCAGATCAGTCGAGACACTCACTCTCCAAAAGGTCTGTTCTACTATTTACCTATTCTTTTTGAATAAGTGAAAATATTCACCTATTCTTTTTTTAAGCCAATAAGTATAGGACTCAAATAACAATCCACCATTTCATCTGTCATTTATATGCATATTATGTTGCTTTGTAAAAACATAAATACACCATGGTGTGGACATTTTAAACCAAGGTAAAGCCTTGCTAAAGTACAGAGTGATGAACTGCATCAACTGCATCCACTTCACTAGCGCGTGTCGCATTCATGTGCTGTCGGAATTATTATTACTATTGCGCAGGATGGAGAATAGTCTATTCTGTAATACTCAAGTGATATTAGATAGCCTATTTTATCTGGAGATATAAGCATTTGATGATGAAGCATTTTGTGATATTATTATCATGCATTATTTGTATTTTAGTTTTTTTTTAATCTATTGTAATATCACTTACAATTTTGACCTACAACACATTTCGCCAGCCTGGTAATCTAACAGCAAATAGGGCCTAAATCTGTGGTTGATTACTATAGATTAAAGCTACAATCTTTTTCCATTTTTAAATTTAATTTAATTAATTTATTAATTATCATTATAATTATTTTTATATATATGTATGTGTGTATGTATGTATATGTGTATATGTATGTATGTGTATGTATATATATATATATATATATATATATATATATATGTATGTATGTATATATATATGTATGTGTGTATGTGTGTATATGTATATGTGTGTACGTGTATATATGTGTATATTAGTGTGTGTGTGTGTATGTAGATGTGTAGATATGTACACACACATATATATATATATATATATATATATATTACATTTTTTTTGTTTTTTTCTCTTCTTCTTCTTATTATTTCATGACTTATTTGTGGATACTCTCCCTGTGTTGTATTCTCTACAATTTAAATTGTATGTATCTATGATTGAGAATCAGTTAGGTCCTTTGTGGCCAGCTGTGGCTGTCTGTGTGTATGTTGTTGTCAGGTATGATTGATTGATGTGTTGTGTCAGGGGTGAATGTTGTTCAAAAAAACAAAAACTTACTTTCCCTGTATAGTGACTGTTCTATTGATTATTGACAGTTAATAAAAATACCTTTGAAAAAAAGAAAAAAAAAGGTTAAAGCTACATTCAAACCATTGATTTGATTTTACTGTAAAGACATCACACTTGTCCGAGCAGCACGTGAAGGCAGCACGTCTCAACCCAGGAAGTCTTGAAACTTTTCAGCCTACTCGCAAAAACTTGTTCTCCGCATCACTCAGTCACACGGTGCACAGTCTGCTCTGTACTACTGCCTGCTGTTTGTCTGTGTGGGAGGCTGAAGATGGTCAGAAAGCGGTCCAGTTAATATCGACAGAGGAAGGTGGATATTTGCGACAGTGAAGACACAGAACAGTTAGCTCCAAAGTCTCTCTCTTGACTGTGACGGAGACAGCAGTGGCGGACATCCCGCTTTAGAGCATCGACATGTGGGAACAGGAGGACTTCGCCAAACACTGGAGGAGTGAATTTCCCGACGGAAAAGTCCCCAAAATGGACTTGAACTCTGTCGAAGACATCGAGTCTGAGCTGGAGACGAGTAAAGCCAACCTGAAGAGGCTGCAGAAGGCTCTGGCGGAGGAGAAATTCAAGGTGATCTACCTGCAGACCACCATGGCTCGACAGAAGAAGAACCACGACGGCAAAGATGAGAACTTTAACGCGGAGACGTTTGGCTACTCCAAGAACATTAGGAAACCACCGCAGCATGATGAGGGCGACGGGCAGAGGACCAAGCAGCTCCACGCTGCAGGCAACACCGCGGGTTTCATGAGCTCCTTCGGCCGGGACCGGAGCAGGTTCATCGGGAGGACAGGTAAGCCCGTTCCCATCCCCGTCCCGCCACCCAAACCCAGCTTCCTGAGAGCGGACCTGGCTCCAGCTTCTCACCCGAATGACAACGAGGTGTGCGGCAGCGATAGAGAGTACGAGGACGTGGAGCTCAATGAGAATTTCGTCAGGAATAACTTGTTGGCACCGAAGTCCGCCAACCAGAGGACGTCCAGCAGCCTGCGGCCCTTCCGCCACAGCAGGGACTTTGACTCCGGAGACGACGGAGGAGGAGGAGGAGGCGGCGGCAGGCTGTCCCCATCCCCGTCCCCGTCTCCGTCCTTCCCGCAGATCAACCGCAGAGCCTCGCGGGGCTCCGGGTGCAGCACCCCGGACAGGAGGAGTGATGGGTACCTGAGCTCCGACCATGACGACTCCTCTTCTGCAGGTAAACATGCTCTTAGAAGTGGTGATTAAAAACTAGAAATACAAATCTAAAGACACAATATTACTATTTTAACAAATAAAACAAGATGTCGCATGTCATGCAGTCTTGATTCTTGAGGCCCTGGCAGGGGCGGGTCTAGAAGATGTTTGATGGGGTGGCCAGGCTGGGGCACAAACCCAGAGAAGGGTGGCACATTTAAATAACATGTCAAAAGTAAACAAGTAAAAATGACTGTACTGCACATTATTACAGTTTTTCTCGATTGTTTACACACATTTTCTGAACGCATGCCTCATACTCTCAGAACTCTACACACAAATCAAAAAACACACATACAATGGGCAAAACCCCTCAATTCTCCTGCAAAATGAAACTTTACATTCAAAACAATGTTATTTCTTCTCAAAATGGTATTTTGTTTTCAAATGACACACACAAACCATCATATGAATAGACATTTATAAGAACCAGTTGAACACTGATGTGCTCAATGTAAAACACTATGATGAATAGAAAACACTTCTTCTCCATTCATCATGATGACTTAGGCCTTTTTTTTGTTCAGTGTTACACTTACTACAGACAGTACATACATAAGTGTGTTGTAAAATATTTTAGAATATTGTTTTTATACTCAGAACACACAAATACACGGTAACAAATATATTTTATTTTCCCCACAAAAACAATGTACATAGTGTACATCCCAACCAACACAAAGTTGCACAAACAGTGGTCTACATACAAAACAACAGAAGAATTTACTGTATACAGTTACAGTAAAAAAAATGAAAAAAAAAACTATGCTGCATCCTCTCTTCTGTTTCGGTCTGGCCACAGCACCTCATCCACATCACAAGCAATGTTTGCCCTTTTATGCTAAAGCTCTGATTGCTAATTGTAACACTGTGTGACAGGTGTTTGCCCATGTGATGAGTCAGTGTGCATAGTAGGGCAATTGACTTTAGAATTTTGAATGACAGTGTGTTCCTTGTGAAAACGAGATTTTCTTCATGAAAATTGTGCCAAATGCAGAGAATTGTGTGTAGTGTTTTGAAAAAAGTGTGTTTTAGAACTGCAATTTGAGTGTAAAGCAGGAATTGTGCTTGTAGTTTAGCAGAATTGGTTCAGGGGGTTGGTGCATGAGTTACATGTTGTGGTCATTGTGTGTCAAGTACCAGTATTTGTGTGTAAACAATTGAGAAAAACTGTAATATCAAAATAGTTTATTTTGTGTAAAAAGGAATGTTAAAGGGACTGTTTGTAACTTCTTACACGTATAAATCACCTGGGTCGGTGTCCCATGCGCGCTCACATATGCACGCTCGCGTGTGGCTACAATGGTAGATGTGGTCTCTTGAGCCCAGTGAGAAGCTGTAGCAGAGTGCTACGTGAGCCATTTGTGCTTCGTGTACCACGTTTTGTTGAAGGCTCTCTTCCCGTCACCCTGCACTGTTTGAGGAAATACCTTCAAAATGTGGTTGTTTTGGCCAATCTGCCAGATACTGGGATACATCTGGGAGGGAAAAAGGGATTCAGTTTTAAAACTACGAGTGATACATGGTTTGTTTATTTATAGCATACCGTGCATTGAGTCACAATAGCAATGATGCTGAATTCCTTCTTAAAAAAATGTTGTGAACTTCAGCTGGGTCTTATATTTCAGTAATACATTAGATCATCATTAATGTTTGCTGAGGCTTATCAGACCTATCACATTCAGACTTAAGACATCTTGAGTGTAACAAGGAACTAAAGCATCTCTACAGATGGCAGTATCAGTTTAATGAAATATGTCATATTTTAATCGACAAAATGTTTTTTCAACCAGTGCATGATGTGTTGCATTGGACTTTGATCACCTCAACGTGCACACTGACTGACCAGCTGGTCAATATTTTAGCACATCATCATTCACTGTCCAGCTGCAATCCACAATCACTTACAATTGATCAGCTATGTTATGTGATTTATTCATTCCTGGCTGTTGTTTCCTCCTGCTGCGACTAGTATCCAGCTTCTTCATTTGGAGTGGACATCATGAAACAAAAGTGACCCTGTTAATTTGGCTCAGGACAAGACTTGAAGTAAACTAAATGCCTTAAGTTGTGTTGTAGATATCAGATCTGATTAAGGGAGCTATAACGCCTATTACCACAAAGTCTGCTGCAACATTACATTTTTTTTAGGTAAGAGCAAAACAGCTGAAAAAACAACCACAGTGCTGATAAAGAAGTTATTTCCTGTGTAAACCTCTAGTCTGGAATCACATTGGGTTCTGTAATCATGTAGATTAGTACCTCAGACTGGTTTATGTGCTTCTGGGACAGTATGTCAACAGAATTTTATAGTTAATATGCTGTTATGCTAGTGTGTACAGTATTTTCCTTGTGTCAAGCATTAAGTACTCTAGGAGCCTGACCTTTGGGAACTGGGGTCTGACCTTTGGGAACAGATTTCTCAATTGCAGCTAAGGGCCAAAAATGAAGAGGTCTAGTGGTGTTAGATCAGCCCCAAGGCTATTGTACTATGGCTATCGTACTGCTGCCTTTTTTGCTTTTGGATGGTGACATTAAGATGTGTTTTTGTTCTCTATATAAGGATTCCTGCATCATTAGCATGGGAGCCAATAATTCACAGCTGCAACACACAGGTCTGATAATCTGACACAGTTTGAATGTAAAAGTTTGATGAGTGCAAAAATCACAGTGCCGCCGTCGCCAAGCTAGGGGCACTGTGATTTCAGTGGTGGGCGCAGCACAAACCGTGTCCTGTGTGAAAGGCCCATAAAGCTGTAACGGTTTTTGGGGGATTATGAACTGCTTCCTTAAGTCTTGTCGTGACTGTGATGTAACCAGCCAGTTGCCAGGCAACCAGCGAGACTCCAGGAAGTTACTGCTCCTGGGCAAGAAATAGTCCATCCCCACATCTATCGTTTTTACACTTCAGCTTTTGTACGGATTAAAATCACAAGCAGATTTTGTTAGCGTGGCTGACTGTTTCCACTGTTTCCAGACTCTGTGCTAAGCTATGTTAGCTCTCATCTGACTCTGGGCTTCTTCTTTAAGGTGTCAGCTCATCGCCGGGAATACTTGAATAGATATGGAACAAAAATCAACTCGCCATTGATTTATCAGTAGTTGTGGTCTTATAAGACTTAGGGTTGGTACACAAAATCTATTTACTTCACAGCCCCGGGGGGAGAAGGTACCTATGAGTTAAAGCAATCATTTGAAAGCTGATCCAGGAAGCAGGATTCATACATATGATGCTGTGGCATTACTTTGAGACTTCCGCAAGAAAGTGTGGCAATGTTGACGGACGTGTCCATGTGTTGAGTCAAGAGTTCATGACTAACTTGAACATGAGAATAGATTGAGGAAGGCTTTTTAAGCAGACAAAACATTTTGTGACACATCTTTGTACCCCAGTCTGTTCTGCCCTATAATATTTGAGGATTATGGCTGGCTTACTGTACTAATTGTTAACTCATGGTTTCATTTTTTTGTGGTTTTGTTGATGGTATTTGATGATGACTAAAGGGATTTGCAGGATATTAACTGGTCTGAATTATATAGTTTGTGTTATTGTGTGAATTTAGGATACAAACTAACGTGTCGACAACACAGCAGTACATCGCTTAGCTTCCGTGCCGGTACTCCTGTCTGCTTCTCCAAATTAGGAGCATGCCGACGCTATCTAAGTTACTGTATGTAATACACTGACCATTAGCTTGTATATGTACATGTAGCAGCGTCATCATACAGAAACCTACGTCAGGTCAGGTGGGAAAAAGTTTTTAGAAGGGCTTGGGAAAATAGCATTTTGATGCTAAAGCATACATACTTTGACCAAAATTTAAATGTTTGGATTTGAATACATAAGCAACACCACTAGGAAACTACAGAATGATATAAAAAACATAAAAAAAAATAAAATAATGGACCCGCCCTTTAATTGGATGTTGAAATAATTTCAAGCAAAACTGGAAAATTGTATTTGTCATATTTAAAGACACACCTTTGTTGAAATGTCGTACTTTATCAAGGAGACATGAATGTCCGGGAAATTGCTCTAGAAGAAAGTCATTGGACATGACTCAATGTGAGATCGTCTTATGTCTCAAGAGCCTGTCTCGTATCTCTAATACAAAATTGGATGAAGCAAGAAAATGAAAAGAAAACACCTGCATCCTTTTCTAATCAAGACACTACTGTTTGTCTTTCTTTGTGGTGGGTTAAGGGGATGGATTTCCCATAAACCTGCGGGTCAGTAAAGGATAAGCACTTACTGTAAGTCTCATAATCTATTCCATCTTTGTTTGTCCAGCAGGATAATGATGTTTTGCTCTGGAAAGACGTTATTGTGGCTCTAAACAATGGAGGGTGTGTAGAGCTGTGGGAAGAACTAGAAACATTTTCGGGGGCCTCTGCCCGCTCGGCTGCGAGGTCAAGCTTTTTAATTGAAGTAACAGCAGTTTGTCTGGCTCCTGGTCACTTGGCATTACGGGATGCAGTCCTTTCATACTCCCACACGCACATACACACCAGCAGTGGGCTCATGCCAGGGGTCTTGCTCATGCTGATGCCTTTGTGTATGGTGCTTTTGCTGGGAAGAGGTCATCCGTCAGGTCATTCTGAAGCCATAGGTCTGGCCTCTCTATATGGCGTGATTCACCTCTGATTCACAGCACAATGTCGGTCTAAATCTAAAGTAATCCATTGTTATTTTAAGACTTAAGATTTATTGAATATTTTGTTGATTCAAAAATTTCACTGAGCGAGGTCTGAAAATTGAAAGTAGTTTTCACTGGTGTTTGTTTTGCATTAGCTCAGTCCAGTCGTGCCAGCATGCAGCAGATAACTGATGGACAGATTGCAGTTTTCAGCTATGCTAACTATTCAAAGAATTTCTATGGAGCAATGTCTGTTTTTTATTGAGTGCAAGCACGATCAAGGTAGAATGAGGGAGTAAGTGTAATTCCTTGTTTATTTTTAGCCCACCGCAACTTTGATCTGCATGGAGAAATATGTTTTTATTTCTGCATGCCTCGCAGTAATGTGTGGTGACTCACTGTTTAATTGGTGAAAAAGTTTCAGTCGACAAAGTAAGTATGATGGTTTACTTAAAAGTTCATAGGGTCAATACGAGCTGTTTGTTCTTAAGTCACTTTGCCAACAGGATGGCTCAGCTGAGAGCACTGTTTCCTGTTCCTCTTACCCACAGCACACTTCTGTCAGCTGATAGCTCAGAAAATAGCCACCCAGACAAGAAACTGTGTTTGGTCTATCACGATCAGTGTTTCTCATAGCCTCAGATGACGTCCTCAAATGTCTTGTTTTGTCCACATATCAAAGATATTTCGTTTACTGTCATAGAGGAGTTAAATATTCACATTTAAGAAGCTGGAATCAGAGAATTTAGACTTTTTTTTCTTATAAAATTATTCAAACCGATTAATTGATTATCAAAAATTAAATAGTTGCAGATCTGTCTGTCTGCTTGTGTATGTCTCTGTGTGTGTGTATAGTGTGTCTGCTCATATCTCTCGCTCTCTGTTTAGACACAACTGAAAAAAATGTGTGGAATATTTTGTAATATAAAACCCACGATCACAAATAGCAGTGACACTAGGCTATTTCTAATAAATATAATGGATGGATTTTTAAATGTGATTTGGGGGGGAAGGACTGGGAGAGAATCGGAGGAATAAAAACTCCGGGAGAACAGCAGTGAGAGAGGGGAGGGAATTCAAAAGCGTTTTATGAGCCGGATGCATGTTTTATCATCTTATCAGAATCGGATCATTTATATTGTTTATAGTAACAGTGTATTTTCTTGCCAAAACATACAATTAGGGAGCAACATTGCAATGTTAGCATTTCAGTGTATTTGAATAGTCCTATTTGACCCAGTGTAAATGCACAGATTGTTGTTGTTGTTTTGCAAGGTGAGATAATGATCAAATTCAACATGACTGTGTCAGAACTGTAGAGAAAAATGATTGCATTCATGTATTTCCAGTTGCTTCAAAGTTAGATCACCAGATTCTGTTCACAGGAATTATTTCATAAGACTATTTTCCCCGAAAATGTAACAGGCTTCTACAGCGGTGCTTTTTTTGCATGATGAAATACTGCTGCTGTAATGTAGGCTAATGAATAAAACTGTATCACCAGAGAAGCTTGGCAGCACATGTTGCCATCCTGCTAATAGGTTCAGTTTTCATGTCTTTGTGTATTGGAAGCATAATGAAAAAAGAACACTGATTACTTTTATGATAAGGCTGCAGCATGGTTGGTGTTGATCACCAGATGTACTCAGAAAGGAAAACAGGAGGACAAACCTGTTCTTGTCACTCTACTAGAGAGTGGTTGCTGAATATGACACACATATTTCTCTTTTCCTCTGGGTTGGCTCCTTCTTCCCACATGATGAGCCGGGCGTGTCCAGGCCCATCCTGAATAGCATGTGCAGCAGCCGGGGAACTATGGGCCTGTCATGTTGTTTTAACACTCTGTGGTGTGAACGGCAGCTCACACTGTTTCATTTGTTTTTCGCTTTTCTCATAAATCTGCGAATTAAAGTTTTCAGGCGTTGAGGCCTCATTGTAAATCCTGTGTACACACTTTTTATGTGTATGTATTATTACCGGACAGTTTGACAGCTCAAGTTACTACAGTGTCTTACTGCAAAGTGAAGGCTTCACACTGTGGCAGACTGTCCTCTAAGAATGAAGGCAAAAAATACCCACAAATCACGGTAAATCTCTCCCAAAACTCATGGCTCTTCTGACATATTTCCCAGGCAACACTGCTGTAGAGCTCAGGCTGACATATGGCCGCTCCTGGGGCATGATGTCAGCTTCTTGTTTGTTTATGTTATGGTAGCACATAAAGGGAAACTTCTAACGTTCTTAATATCTTTCAGAGGATGCTAATCTACTGCTGAAACTAAATTGTGAAACCCTGAGACATTTCTCACTATATGACATTTTATAGACTTAATGATTAATTGATTGACTAATCAGAGACACATCTGCTCTCAAACTTGTGCATCCATTGAAAACAGGCAGAATTATGTGGCCACATCATAGTACAAAGACTTCCAAAAGAAAAAAAAAGCTAGAAAAGGTAATATGAAAGACAAGTACGGTATTGTTTAGAGCTAAAATGATCAGTCAATCAGTCGTTGAGTCAATCTAGAGAAAATTAATCTTAAACTATTTTTGTAATCAATTCATTTCAAGCTTTTCAAGCTAAATGCTAAACATTCACTTTTGCCCAGCTTCTCAAATGTGAGGATCTTCTGCATTTTCTGATAGCTAATTGAATATATTCAGGTTTTGAACTGCTGGTTGGAAAAACAAGCAGATTTAAGATGTCACCTGGGGGGGCTCTTATTCACTATGTTTGGACAATTCATAGACTTAAAGGTGCTAAATTAAGAGCATTAATATAGCAGCAAACAACTATTTACTATGTAAAGATATAGAGGAGTAACGTCTACCTGAGCAGAGAATGAAGTCACGCTCCCTCTGTGTGTGTTGAAATCCGAGCTTCTCTGTGCTTTGTTTACGTAGCCAGTCCGGCCGCGCGTGCCTTTTTATTGCATGTAAGCGTGTCCCACTGGCTAGCTAATTGCCGCTGCTCTGCACTGTGCTCACATGGCGGTTACAGAGGATAACGCCGTCCCAACCCACGGCGCCGTCGCGGAAGAATAATGCCCACCCTCCAGTAACCTGGCTAACACTGTTAGCTCTGTCAGCACTGTTGCCTCAATCATAGACATGCTCTGAATTTGGAATTTAGCACCTTTGATGATTAATTGAGAGAATAATCACAGATCATAACTGATGATGAAAATAATAAGTGGTTGCAGGCAGGCCTTGTTTTGTTTTTCTCTTAACCCAAGAGAGTGAGATTGTGATAGATTTATTTAGATCACAAATTATGTTGCAGTTTTATTTGCCACTGGGAAGTTATTACTCCTTTGGAAAGATTTGGATTATATTGAGATGATGCATCCAAATAGTGATTTTACTGCATGTTTCTTGTGATTTTATATGGTTGCCATTACTGTTTAACATCTACCTCCCCCAATAACCTCCTCTCGAGCAATAATGGGGACATTTTTCACATTCTAATATCTCTTCAAAGTGAAGGCAGTGAAATAATCCATGGCTTTAAATCCTCACAAGTAAAGTACTATTTATGGTCTGACTTGTCCCCGCGTTACCTTGGTGATGAATGTGTCGTCGTGGTGGTGCAGGCAGGCAGGCAGACAGGATGTCTCTGTGATAGAGGAGGAGGTGTGGGTTTTGCAGCATCATCGCCTGTTTTCTGAGATGGATGCAGGAGTTGACCTCGGTTCTATCTATGCGAGGTGTGAAATGTAAAAGGGCAGGACCTGCAGTGCAAATAAGAGCACTTTAGTATTGCCTGGGGATCTCATATCTATATTGAGCACAGTATGTACAAAGGCACACATAAAAAGCAAGGTTATGATCTGTTTCGCAGAGTTTATTACATATATACCCGTTCTCTGTTTTCTCTAAATCTCTTGACTGTTCTATCTGTGAAAGCAATCTACAGTAATAAACTTAACCTGGTGACGTTAAAAGAAGTGTGGTCACTTCTACGGTGCTTTTTTCATCATAGCAGGATTTCCATCAGTGCAATCTCAGGTTCAAGTAACACTCAGTGTCGGCAGTCACTGTTACCCCACATAAAACCCTGTGATGCGACGTCCTCCTGCAGTCTGCTGACGTCAGCGGCAGCCGCAATCACTAACTGCTGAAACTGTGATGAGTAATGAAAGCAGTTTGAGTTGCAAGACCAGATGCATGATGGTGATTATGATATCATCATCATATGGATTCATTAGATATTGTGACAGATTAAAATATGTTAACTTTTGTTGTTGCACCTAATGAGGTAGAACACAGGAAACCACCCCCAAAAAAAAGAATTTACAAGTAATAAAAAAATAGATATTGTTTCAAAGTGTGTGGCTTCATACAGTACAGCTACAACAATATGAACTCCATAAAAGTAGAGCATTGTTAACAGTACCATTCCTAGAATCAACAAAGGTGTGGACATCCCAGGGAACATAGCTATGCTTGAGAGGTTTTCACATTAAGCGGAGCAGGGAGAGGCCTCCAGTGGTGATGGTCATCTACACACAAAGCTGTATCCTCCATCCAACAACAGAAGCTCCTGCTGCTGTTCTGATCTCCTTCGAGACAGGGCTGAGCTGGATCCCCCCCTCACTCACCCACCACATAAACAAAAAAATCTAGACAAACAAACTGAACCAGCTATCTCTCACTCACTGTGTTTCCCTCAGATTATGGTTTAGCTCTAGGCTAGGTTTTTACACCGGGGGAATACAGGAACGTACAGGAAATGCAAACTCACTCTTGATGGGAAATTCTGTCAGTTCAAATCAAGTTGAGATTAGCAGCTGCACGATTCAGGAGCGGTAGAGAGAGTGGTGGTTTTCCTGTCAGTTAACTGATTCATACAGCTCTGCTACACCACTGCTACATGAACAAGCCACTGGCGTGTCCTGGGTGAAAGTGAAATCAGTAAATTGATCTCACTATTGTTGATATATAAATTAACAGAAATTAAGAAAAGCACATTAGCTACAAGGTTAAATGGAAAGAATATGTAAAATACAGGTTACATTTAGGTAAAATAACTCCACCAAATGACACTACCCATTTAAGTGACTTCAAGCAAGGTGTTTCAGGCAGTTCAGGAGCAGTGTTTCTGTGGGGGAGAGTAACTTTGCAGACCTTTTACATGCACATATAACTATATAACACACTAAAGGAAAGGGAAATAGCACAAAAGTATAATGGGTCATCTTTAATGTTTTTTATCTGTCATTTATCTATAACATAATATAGGCTAGGCACAACTTGTGTGCAGACACAAACAAACTCCTTTTCTTATTGTCGACATTTAGACTCAGTCTGAATTCAGAGAAAACACCAGGCAACTTCTGATTGGCCGACTGCAATGGCTGCCATGGAGACCCCAGTGTGGTGTGTGTGGTAAGAAGCTGGGGTGTGTGTGTGAGTGTGTTCAGTGCTAATGGGCACACAGCGCCCTGCATTCTTTTCTGACACACTGCCAGTGGGTGTGCATTGCCACATACCAAATATCAGTTCATTACTCCCACAGGATCATGCAGCTACTCCCATTTTGACTGGAGGGGGGTCAGTATGCAAGCGTTTAATTATGCACTCTCCAGAACTGTTGAGGTTGATGCTTTCAATTCTTTTCTTTTTTTTTTTAAGTTATTTTTTGGGGGCATTTTTACCATTTAATAATAATACCAATTGAGGTGTCCATAATCAGGAATTAATTGACTTTGCGGAGTCAGCTGTTTTAGCCTCCACATCGTCCATTAATCGTGATAATGGACACCTCATTGGGCATTATCCCTTCCATAATTAATAATTATTTATTTGATATTGAACACTTTGCTGTACTTTGGGTAAATGTTTTTTTAGGGCTGTCAAAATTAACACAAATTAGTTTTAACTCCACTAATTTCTTTAACGCATTAATTGTCTTTTGATGTTGTAGCGGGATCAGTCTTAAAGCTAGATTGATTGCTACCAACTATGTCATACTAGCTTGTCGCGAAGGAGGCTAAATAACGCTTCAAACTTGGGCTAAATTTTGGCGAGGAAAAACTGTCAGGGCCATTTTCAAAGGTGTCCCTTGACCTCTGACCTCAAGATATGTGAATGAAAATGAGTTTTATGGGGCGGCTTGGTAGCTCTCCTGGTAGAGCGGGCCCCCCTGTACCAAGGCTGAGTCCTTACTGCAGAGGCCCGGGGCTCGAATCCTCCCTGCGGCCCTTTGCTGCATGTCATCCTCTCTATTTCTCTCTCGCCACTTCATAACTGTCACTATCACCATACAAAAGTGTGATTAATTTACGATTAATCGCGATTAAATATTTAAATCAATTGACCGCCCTAATTTTCTCTTTATTTATTTCCAAAACTGAGCACATCTTCCCATGGTGCTCTGCAACCTGGCAAGATAAAGGTCAAATGTATCATATCATTTATATTGGGCCAAAATTCTGCATCAACATGTAGCATCAAGCTTCTTTTTTAAAAGTAAGAAAAACCAGCTCCGCTCATTAACCAGGGATGAGATATGTGTAAGGAAATAGTAATGAATGTGATCAGTAATACAGTAAACTTGTCATAGCTTGTTCTACCTCAGACAGAGGAGGGAATGATGTAAATGCTTATTGAGAAACATTTTCCTGCCTTTGACATTTTCCATGCCAGTTGACATGTTTTCTATCAGTAGTAGTAGTATTTATACTGTAATTCACTTTATTGCAGAAGGAAGCTTAGTGTTGGTTGGCCAGTGGTCAACATCTGCTGACTCAGACTGGTTCGGACAGAAAACATGATCTGAACAACAATCGTTCCTTGTTCATCTGTTTCATATGGTTTCATATGGTTTCATGGGTATGAGGAAGAGGAGGAGACTGATGTTGACATTTAATAGCCACAAGTTCCTAGTTCTTAGAGAGCTTACTAGTGTAACAAAAAGAGCCCAAATCTCTATGTAGGATGATGATAGTGTATTAAATGTCCAGTAAACAAGTTGTGATTGCAGTCTTGGTCTTCTGAATGTCTTGTGTTCTCCCTGCTGGTGTGTGAAGTTCTCATGGTGACAGTGTTACCTTGTCAGTTGGCAGCCATTGGGAAAAATGTTTTCCTGGACTGTCGTGGACCGTCACCTCTATTAAGGAGACTGGGCTCGGACTTTTGGCTTCCATAGCTGTCACAGCAGGAGATGGTCTCATAACCTGGCTTTCTCTTTTTTTCCCCTGAACACTAAGTCATTCTTTCTCACACCTCATTTCTTGGCAGCCTTTGTCACTCCTTCCCTTCTGCGTTCTTCTCAAGAAAGCTATTTTTGTTGTCAGCCACACACCGGGGGGAATTAACGGAACATTGGCCTTCATTGAAGCATAACGGCTTTAAAACACCTGTACTAGGAACATGAAGGCTTTCTTAGTTCTCTGTCCCAGTGTGAGCTGGTTAACGTCTTGAGGACTTCCTTTGCTACGCTCATCACTTTCACTTCCTCTTAAAGCTAGGTGGGAATAGAAACAGATACAGTAAATACACAGACAAATGAACAGATGAACTGAAAGTTGTATATGCATTGCATAATGGAAACCCCTTGATGCTTTAGTTGTTCCAGTTTCATATGATGCCAGTATCCTCACTCTAAAAAATCACAAGTTGCATTAATGCGTTAAAGAAATTAGTGGCGTTAAAACAAATTTGCGTCAACGCGTTATTATTGCATTAACTTTGACTGCCCTAATTATAATAGTTTATTCTGTCAGTCAGGATGGGAAAGCTTGCTTACTGGTTATCTGACTAAGTCAGTGTCTGCATCAGACAGAGAAAGGAAGGAGTTTCAGGTCACAGGAGCTCCCGATGTGGGTATTGAGTGTCATTGTGTGGAAACACTAGCTACACTGAGCCTGCAGGTCCATGGTTAAAAGTATAGACTTGGCATTATACCAGGAAGAAGAAGACTCCAGTAGAAAAGTCGCTGCTGTTTGCTCTCAGGATTATGTTTAAGGCCGCATTAATTCTGCAACTTTCCCAAACACTGCCTCCATTTGTTTTTGCTCTAGTCTGTATATAGAAGGTTTCTTGGATCATCGTTGATTCTGTTGGCTTCTGCTTCTTCAAGGTATATGTTTGTTTTTCCTCTTGGTGGCACAGCCTCTTTACAGCAGTCACCTGTCGGTTTGTTCTGCCACTCAGTTGTGGTGAGATGGTGGGTGGTATCGTGTGAAAAAGTGACGTCAATGCATTCCCTCTGTGGGGGCCAGAAACCAGAGCATGAAATGTTCCTAACGCACTTTATGACGTTAATGCTAAAAAAGTCCATAATGTCAAGGTGAATATCAGCATAGAAGAAGGTTGCTCGTTTTACCTTGGTAGAAATGTGTGACAAATGACGGAGGTGGTATTTCACAGGAATCTCTCTGGTTCAGAGAAATAGTTGTTGATCTCACAGTGAATCCATACATTTATTAACAAGCCGGAAACAGGCCGATCTGGATGATTGGAGAGATCGGCTGATTATTCCTCTCCAATGCAGCTTTCCCTCTCTGTTTTGCAGCGAGAGTCCCTCTCATGTGTCAGTGAGTGTGAGCGCTGTATTCTGTCCCGATGACACAGTTAACCTGAGTCGGGAGGCGGGCCAGCTGGCAGCTGCCCAACCGATCCCTCTGCAGCTTCAGCATCAAGCTCACTCACCTGTGCCACATTTTACACACTCAAATGAAGCTTTAACATCTTGGAGTTCCTTTTTGACTTTGAGCCTTTGAACATTACCTTGAGAGATAAAAACTGTTGTTGCTGCTGTGTTGGACATCACTGTATGTGTCAGTGTCACATGCTGTCAGACTAACAGTTACACCAAAGGTAAACAGGTGAATGGATGTCCTGCATGCTCAAACACTAGTGTGACCTAATGCTAGTGAGAACACACCCTAACTGGAGGTGATCTGATGGGATTGTGGTGGGAGATGGACACAGCACCCTCAAGTGGACATGTGTAATAATGTCGATGTGGTGTCTTTGTTTTCATTCTGTAGTGTTTCAGTGTTTATATTTCAAATTTTCTCTTAGGGTTAATGATTTAAGTGCTCACAATAATATAATTCTGTACAGTGGGGTGAAAGTATTCCCCATATTCATTCTTTTAGTTTTACACCAAGTCTATTAGGGGTGTAACGATACATTGATCTGGATTGACATATTGAATCGAATTCGATTTGATATCGAAGTGACAATATTGATAGTATCAATACATACCATCATCTTAAAGATACACCTTTATTTTGAAATTTCTTTTTCTTTGTTAAAAAGAATAGATTGTTTTTCATTTAAATGTCTGGAAGAGCTTGGTAATAAAATAGTCAAATCATATTTTAGTTCCATTTCGTCAGTTATAATATTATAGTTAGAGTAAGTATAGTTAGATATAAATGTAACTGAATGTGTTAAATGGCCATATGATATCATCTCATATCGATCGCAGGCCTCTGAATTGACTCAAATCAAAATTGTATCGTGGCAAACTTTGTGATATCATCAATTATGTATGGTTGTCCTAAGAATCGATATAATATCGTGTTGTGATGAAACATGTGAGTCACACCCTTAATGTCTACACAGGAGGTGCAACATGAGCAACAGCAGCCTCAGTGCTCTGTGTGTGTGTCTGCACAGGATGTGTTCAGGCACAGTATTGCGTTGTAGGTCACTCGCTTTTTGACAGCCCTCAACACACAATCACTGTAGTTACACGTGTAAAAAATTAGGGCTGTCAAAGTTAACGATAATAACGCGTTAACACAATTCGTTTTAACGCCACTAATTTCTTTAAGGCGTTAATTCAACTAGCGATATTTAGGTTGTAGCGGGCTCAGTTTTAATGCTAGAGTGAAGATACTGGCATCATATGAAACTAGACAACCTAAGGAATCCATTGTCATACTAGCTTGTTGGGAAAGAGGATAAATAACGCTCCAAACCTGTGCTTAATTTTGGCGAGGAAAAACTGGCATGGCCATTTTCAAAGGGGTCCCTTGACCTCTGACCTCCAGATATGTGAATGGAAATGGGTTCTATGGGTACCCACGAGTCTCCCCTTTACAGACATGCCCACTTTATGATAATCACATGCAGTTTTGGGCAAGTCATAGTCAACACTGACAGCTGTTGTTGCCTGTTGGGCTTGAGTTTGCCATGTTATGATTTGAGCATATTTCTTATGCTAAATGCAGTACCTGTGAGGGTTTCTGGACAATATCTGACATTGTTTTGTGTTGTTAATTGATTTCCAATAATAAATAAAGACATACATTTACATGAAGCAGCATGTTTGCCCACTCCCATGTTGATAAGAGTATTAAATACTTGACAAATCTCCCTTTTAAGGTACATTTTAATCGCGATTAAATATTTTAATTGATTGACAGCCCTAGTAAAAACGGAAGAAAAGGGTAAAAATATGCTTCAGGTCATGTTATCTGCATATAGTGCAAATAAACATGCACAAATTCTTGCTTATTATCCCTCTTCATCATAGCTTCGTAACATTTCTGTCTATTACATTGAAGATCTTTCCTTGAGCCCCTGAACTTGTGTTGACAGAAACTAAACACTAGAGTGCAGTGGTTCTGTCTTTATTCAGACATCATCACATTCACTGTACTCTCTGTCCACCTTAGTAATGTGTTGTGTGTGTGTTTGTCTCTGTAACCTGATGGTGGCTTTGCAGTTTATAGGCAGGCACTTGGCGAAATCAGTCAGATCAGAAATCAATTTGTCGAGTGGATACGCGCACGCTGCCTTTGTGTTCATTTACAAACACAAACACATGCTGTGCGTAGACAAACAGACAGACTTGTTTCTTGGTAGTCTTATCTCCCCTCTGGGTTGGTTTCAGACAAGCTCCCTGTGCAAGTATGTCTGCGAAAGAGGAAAAAAACAAAGCTTGTCCGTGCAACAAACAAACAGTAATGATGAGCAAACTGCATAAATAACACATGAAGCGTTTTTACAGTGTGTGTGCATATTTGAGTGTGTGTGTGTGTGTGTGTGGCAGTGCTTCTTATCTGGTGTCTGTCCAATCACAGCATGATTCAGATGATTTCCACATTGACCTCAATAGATCAAAGTGAATTCAGCTGGCATGGGATGAATACTCGCTCTCTCTCTTTAATTCATACACGCATATACACACACACTATCCTCGATCTCTTTGTCCCTTCTTCAGTCTTTCTCATTGACACAAACAGGCAGAGGATTGGATTTAAGGAGGCTCTATCTTATCATAAATCAGAGGCTGGTTTAATATAGAAACAGCAGACACACTCAGAAATGTCACAGCGGTCGGCCAGACAGGTCCGTTCCACATAATTGGACGATGAAGGAGTTAAGGGGGGAGAATCAGGGCAAACGAGGTGAGAGGGGATCTCGCCTGCCAGAGCACATGCTGTGGTGTGCACACACACATAGGAGTCGAGGAAGAATGAATGGTAGAATCAAAGAAGTAATTGTTGGATGAATGGCTCTACACAGTGATAAAACCTAAAATTGTTGTAGAAAAAATACAGTGATTATGACAAATACATGAAGAGGATAGACAAATGAGTTATTTGTACAGTTGAGATAAAAACAAAACCCATGGGGCTTATTGATCCGTTTCACTTAAAGATAAAATAGAAACTAGCAGACAATAACAAACGATGAAAAAAACGCCCCAGATGATTTCAGGCATTCCCATTTAACAAGCAGACGTTCATCACTAGTGCACTCTGGGCTTTTTAATAATACATAGTCATTGCTCGTCCCTGCTGCCGTCTCCCCCAACCCCTAAAACAAAAGGACGTGTCTAAAATACATATAGCTAGAGAATACCGTTATCCATCTCTAAGGAGTGCGTATACACACTTCCTCACACAAGGCTGAGTTCTAGTGACCATACAAATACTACGTATATCCATGATACATTGTTAGGAAGGAAGTTTGACTTGATTGAAATATTTGTTGTTGGTATTTGTCTCTGTTGGGTTAATATTATGAATGAAATGGGTATGTTAGCAGTGATCTTGTACACCAACTATAGGCTGCGCTATTAGTGGTGTACAGCCATGTTTTCATTTTAGTTTCCTTCTTAAAGGAACAGTGTGTAACATTTTTAACAGAAATGGAATATAATATCATAATAATGTTTTCATTAGTGTATAAACACCTGAAACTAAGAATTGTTGTGTTTCCGTTTGCTTAAAATGAGACCTTCATATCTACATACACATGGAGCAGGTCCTCTTTACAGAGTCCGCCATGTTGCTCCGCCATGTTTCTACAGTAGCCCAGAATGGACAAACCAAACAAACGGCGTTACCATGGTTTTGCACTCGGTGGCTCACGTTACCCTAGTTTTGGAAAGGGAGGAGTGAGCGGAGGGGTACTCAGTTGGTTGCAATCTGCAACCACACCAATAGGTGCCGCCAAATTCTACACCCTGTCCCTTAAAATGATCAGAAAATATTGGCAATATTTAAATATTCTACTCAAGTTTCAATGCCAAATATTGCAAAAATGTTACGCTGGTATAAGATTCAAGAGTCTATGTTGAGTCATTATTTTCATATTTATATTGTTTGTTTTTAGCCATGCTGCTAGCAGGATGAATTGTAATAATAGGTGATCCCTTAACTTTTTATCATGCGCCATCATCATGCCAAAATTGTAATTTGTTTCATACTGTAGTTTATGACGAAATAAACTGCAAAGCTAATTATCATTATTATAGTGAACATGTTAGCATACTAATTCAAAGCATTTAGTTCAAAGCAAGATGTGTTTAAATACAATCTCACTGAGTCACTGACGAGAATGTAGACTCATTGTGCCGTTTATTTTCTGGAGGCACATTTTAGACTTGACACTTTGACGTTTCACTGTTATTTCCACCTTCACAATTGGTATATAAAGTATTTAGAAAGAAAAAATATAATTTAATACTTTTTTTGCATTTATAATATTGACTATTACTGTGTCTTTATAGTGATGACTTCATTCCATCCCCTCTTTTTGCCAAGACAGATTGTATTTAGCCTAAATTATTTGTATTTCCGTGAATACTGTTTCGCTCCAGCGCTTCATTAGGCTTTAAGGAAGCCACCCATATGGAAACGCTTCCTGTATGTGCAGCTCCACTCTCTCGCTCTCTCACGTACATACACTCACAAACCAGTAGCACTGAAAAAAACATTTTGTGTGTGTGGGTGGGGGGTCGTGCATGAGCGGGTTGTAAAACATTTTAACCAGTTTACTTTATTCTCATCTACCAGTTTAGTGCCGAGGGGGGGGGGGGAAACGGGGGCAGGGCACCAGACTGCCACCACTTTCTGGATGCTGCTCCTGACAATGGGGTAGTGACTGGAAAATTAGTGCTATCAACAGACCACCCCCCTAATCACCCCCCAGGCCTGGGGTTAGGGTCAAATGTTGGAGGAGAGTAAGAGGGGTAGATGTGGGTGGGGTTGGTGTGATGGGGCAGAGGTATCTGGGTAGAACAGAGAGGATGGAGGGGTGGGAGAGGTGGGTGGCAGTTTGATTGGCTGGTGGGCCTCTACGCTGCCTAATTACACACACACACACACACACACACACACACACACACACACACACACACACTGGCCTTGCGATGACCACAATCTCCCTTCAGTCTATATGACAGGAAATCTTTACCTATTGAAATTTCAAGTTAAGAGCCTGCAACTATTTTGCTTATATGTCTATTTTTGTCTCTTATTGATTGATATAACACAGTAATGGATCAAAATGCAGCCTGGTCATTGTCTGGTCGTCATATTGAAACAACATGAACATTGATAGCCAGTATGATTATAATGGAGGTGTTGGTGGTATGTTGGGATTAACCCAGAGCTGTAATTTCCCTAATAAGGCTTTGTGTTGGTCAGATTAACTTTTATTCAATCAGTGTGGGTGTCAGATGAAATGAAAAATCAGAGAGGGTTTTATTATTGGGCTTAATTATGAATATAAAATACATTGTGTTCCAGTAAACCATTTCCATCCATGTCTGAATGACATTCTGTTGCATATTGTTTGTGTCGATTAAAACGTCATGGTTGGGCTTAAAATAAGTACGTACACTAAGTACAATACGTACGAAAAACACGTCACTAACGTAGCTTACAAAACAAAACACCAGTCTAACCATAAGCACTCTTTCTAACTTTCTATTCTACGTCACTATCTCTGAGCGTATACACGGATGCATTTACATTGCAGTCAATACAGACTACATTGCGGACAAATGACGCGCCAAAAGCAAGAACAGCGTTCTTATTACACACTCTTGCCTTGCACATTATCGTGTAATTCATACGCCTTTTCGTGCAACCGGGCTGATCAGTATACATGAGCACTAAGTCTATGATGTTTTGTTTTTTTTATCCTCTTTTAGTTTTGACTCCCTCAAGCAGAAGATGTTTTTAGATGCATAGAATAAGGCTTATTAAATTGGCTTATTGAACATCTTTTCAATAGAAACAGTGGAGCGAATAATCAGATTTCCCGTGGGAGTATGTGCTGCAGAAGACCTCGAACTCCCATTTGACTTTGTGAAACCTAAATATGCCTCTGAGCGTCATGCAGTGCATCGGGATTACATGCATGATCAAAGCAAGTTATATGGATTTTCGGCTTTGTTGTGTGTTGTAGTTCATCATGACTTGTTGCAGTGAGAAATTATGTGTTGTCTTTTGGATTTCTGTTTGTGTTCCACCCACATTAGTTAACACCTACTCACAGGATTCTTGGCAAATGTTGATTTTAGACTGGCGATCCAACACAATGCACCCTCTTTCTTGGGAAAAAAACAATTTCGATATGGAGACATTTAAAATAATGATAGCCTGAAGTCTAGATCCTATCCATTCATTTAATCCACCTGCTCGGCCTTAATGCCAACACACACACACACACACACATACGCACGGAGTGGAGGACTGTTGCCGAATGTTGACCTTTATAGAGAATGAACTGTTGCTGATGTGTTAAGCTTTGTTGTTTTGCTACAAAGAGCCAGACTGCTCCCCCTCAACATCTGCAACTAGACAGATACTTCAACTGCTCTTACCTGGACCAGTTGTGCAAGCTGTTTGGCTGTGTACGTGTGTGTGTATCAACGGGTTGTAGAGACAGTTAGTAATGGCCCTTTTTACTACACAGCTTGACTGCCTATTAATATTTGATAAATGTGAGTTTGTGACGCTCCAGGAAGAATAACATGCAGCTTGGTGTGTTTGCATATATAGCGTGTGTGTCTGTGTGTGTGTGTGTGAGAGCATGGTACGTGTGTGATTTCTTTGTTTGGCTCTGCCCCTTGAATAATGAGGGGGAGGTGGGTAGCCCCAAAACCCTAGAAGACAGGTACATGCACACACAGAAATGCACACATTGGTAGAGCTATAGCCATGTGTGTGTGTGTGTGTGTGTGTGTGTGTGTGTGTGTGTGTGTGTGTGTGTGTGTGTGTGTGTGTGTGTGTGTGTGTGTGTGTGTGTGTGTGTGTGTGTGTGTGTGTGTGTGTGTGTGTGTGTGTGTGTGTGTGTGTGTGTGTGTGTGTGTGTGTGTGTGAGAGAAAGAAAGAAGCACCCTATTGTCCCAGATTGAAGACAAAGGAGGTTGTACAGTAGATGAATCTATTTTTGATGAAGTGCCACTCACCAACCCTGTGTTCTTCTCCGCCTGCTTGGCTTTCCCTATACGTGGACCTGTGTGTTTGAGTGTGTGTGTGTGTGTGTGTGTGCGCTCTCGAAACCTCGAGTGCTTTTGTCATGCCAGTCTGATTTTCCTCCTTCATTATGACACATTTATATTCATTAATAACCATTAACACACGCAGGCTTACATTAAATGCCTCGACACACACATATATATATATATATATATATATGACCTCTGGCTAGACGAGCTCTAGGGTTGCCCTGTCGTTGAACGTATGTGTGTTTCCTCCAGCTGGCACATAAGAGATGTGCAGCCAGACAAAGAGAGGTGCTCGGGGCCTGGTGCTCTGCCTGCCGAGGGTGCAGGAGGAAAGTGGGGGGGTGCCTCCTGTCAGCCTTTGTGTCCTAATTGAAGTTTTTCTGCCTCTCAACCATCTCATCTTTCCTCCCCCATGCTGGTTAGAGGAGGATGGAAGGGGGGGGAGGAGTGGACCTGGCAGGGGTTTGAGCAGGGGAGGGTTTCATATCGGGCTTTGTTGCCGCTGGCATGATGCTCGTCTGTCTCTAATTTCTCTTTTCGGTAGCACATGCGTTCATAAACACAGAGATAAAGAAAGGGCGCTGTGTGGTGGTGATGCTGTCAGCTCCGTCTCCGGGAGCAGCAGGACGCAACAGGAGAGCTAATGTGCCCATTAAAAGCTGACAGAGAGATCATTTGAAAATCAATAAAGCAGACATGAAATTCTTGATTGTATAATGACAAAATGTTTTGTTTGTCGCTTTCCTAGTTTGATGAAGGTTGTACTGTCTTTCTGTATCTCTGTATGTGCTTGTGTCATAATACCAAGCATCATCAAAAAACTATTTCTTGAAGAAAAACATCATCTACATAGTTGTCTAGTATGTTTCCCATTTTACCAGAACCTTCTTTATTGTATCGGCTGATATTTCAGTAGTATATCAGCTCTGTCCAACCGCCTTACCTGCTGCACACACGCACACATGCTCATGTGCGTCTGTGTAGACGAGGGGAGCAGAGCAAGTGGCGACTGGAACAGAAGAAGACGGGATAGTGTAAAATAGGGCTGCACAATGAATCGAATATTAATCGTGATCACGATTTTGGCTTCCCACAATTAAATGAACATGATCGCCTGCGATATTAACATTTAAAATGTGTGTTCTGCTCATAGAAAACTGCAGCATATCAAATAAAGCACATCCTAAACTAATAGCCAGCCACCAGCCGGCGATCGAGATGTTTTGGCTTCACTTTTGGGGATAGATATTATCTATACGACCAATGTATTTATGATTATATTGAGAGCATCAAATTGTTTTTCTAGCCTCTTAATGAGGCTAATTTTGCTCTCAAAGTGCATTCATGCATTTAACTTTAAAATGTAGCTAAGAAAAGGGGAATGGTGAATATTCCTGTATTTGTTCATATTTCAGATTTTTTTTTATTTTTTATTATTTATTATATTATATTATTATATTATATTATTGTTCGTTTATTTTAACGTTAAAGTGCAGTAATACAAATATGTTGTCGCTAAAATTAATGAATAATCGTGATCTCAATATTGATCAAAATAATCAGGATTAGCATTCTGGCCATAATTATGCAGCCCTAGCCTAAAACATGACATCCGAACCAGTCACTTTCTAACTGAATGACTGACTCTGTTTCACACACGGCAGCTCATTGTTGTGTGTGTGAGATCTTGAGCTGATGATCGTGACGTGCAATTCCTAGCGTCAGAAGCACTAAAAAAAAATGCACACAGATGTATAAAACCATCTTCAGGAGAAGGTAACCAAATCTCTCCATGGACTAGTTCCTCCTTACCTGCGTACATATAGAGTATGTTTTACAAATCAAAATAAATATGGGCCTGCGATTGTATTCTCATGATGTTTTACAGTAGGGATGCACTGACCCGACTATTTCAGTCCTGACACTGATCTGATACCAGTGTCTGATTAATAAGCTGTATGCCTCACTATGTTTAAGTGATTGGGATCATTCTTTTATGTGTAAGACAACATCAGGCATGACATAAACATTGCTTTCACAACTTTGTAAAACAAAATGTAACAAATAAATGCATTGATATAAATTTACTGAATTATTATTTATTATTAGAATAATAAATCGTACATCAGCAACTCGGTAAAAAATCTACAGTTCAACGTTAACGTTTTAATGCAGCAACAAATTGGTCAAAATTGAAACAGGACTTCAAATTCCATTATATCATGTATAAAGTATATAAACATGGAATTGAATTGAATGGATTGGCCCCATTGTCACTGATATCCGATCCAGCTATTTGAGTCCGTAACGGGCTGGTATTCGATCCGGTATTGTTATCGGTGCATCTTTACTTTACAGATGTTGGTTTTCCGCGGTAGGACAGAAGTGGACCAAAAAAGCTTTTCAGTACGCTGCCCCTTCCACCTGGAATAATGAACAAAAGGGCGAGAAATTAAAGAATCTGTGCTCCTGGTCACTATATGCTTCTAATTTATTGCTTTTTTTTCTTAATTTGGATGGTTTTGAAGCAGTTGTCTTTGCCTGTTTTTGTTGTTAATCATTTTCATTTATTGCTACGACATTTTATACTTCCTTCTCGGCCGGTTATCTCTTGAAGAAGACTTGAAAACTGATTTTAATCTCAGTGAGACTTGCAAAAGCGAAGACACGTGGCAGTGGCTCGAGACAAAGATGGAGAATTTTTTTACAGGTACCTTGCAAGAGGTCATGGGAAAGCAATTGAATTTGCACACTACAAGAAGGAAACAATGAGCTGTCCACCTAAAACATAGAAAGAACAGCGAAAGTAACTTTGGATTTTCATTCATTCATTCAATGGCATCCCTTAAAGAGAGAAGAGCAGAGAGACGGGGAACTCACATTTGACTCAAGCCTGATTGGTACACAGTCATCATCATGCATCGCTGCCGAGTTCCTGCCTCTGCTAGAAGAGAGAGAGAGAGAGACCTTTCAGGAGAGCGAGAGAAAGAGGCTGATGAGCCATTCGCGCAGAATCAAGAGAGAGAAAGAGAGAGAGGAGGGGTGGATGGGAGTGAGCGAGCAAGCCAAAGAGAGAGAGAGGGAGTGCTTCTCCCTTCCCCTAGCAACGGTCCGCGGTGGTCGTCTCCAGCCTGTTGTTTTCTCTCTCTCTGTCATACACACCGCTCACCCATACACTCCTGCTTTCGGCTCTCTCGCTCGCTCGTCTGCCTGTTGGACCCCGGGGTGTCTTTTGACATTCTTTCCAAATGATTCTTCTTGCTTCTCCCTGTGAGATGAAGGCTGTTTTTCAAGGATAAGGCAAAGAAAAGAGGCCAACGCGAAAGGCAGCAACGGGAAAAAGGACGGGAGAAATTTCAGAAAGAAGCAGAGTGACTGAGATAGGGAGAGGAAAAGGAGGATGGAGCCCCTCAGTGCTCGTGGCCTGCCACGGCTCTCTTGGATCGACACCCTCTACAGCAGTACGTATCCCTCCATCCATCCATTTACTCCTCTACACACATCGTTCCCCATTTATCGTCTTTACATCTAGCCATTTTTTACCCAGCGTCCCCTCCTTCTCCATCTCATGGGCTGCCTGTTCGCGTTACAACCAGAGCTACATGCGCACGGAGAACACTTTGCATTTTCTCAGGACTTCCAATTAGCGTGCATCACTGTGGCTGTCCATAACAAGACGGTCCCCCCCCTCTCCCACTCCTTCTTTTGCCTCCGGTCCCCCATAGTGGTAACAACTCGTGTCCAGTAGGCACAGAAGCAGGGGAAAGCCTGGAGAAATGGAGTGTGGGAGAGCGTGAGTCATGCTTACAACCTGGAGGTAGAACTTTATGTTCCATCCTATCGAGGACACAAGCTGTGTGATGTTGAATTTTTAATCCGCTCATTATTGTGGACTTCATGCTGAGATGTAGACACCAGTCTGACATGTCATATACTGTACGCTGGGTCACTTTGGCGCTGTTTTCAGATCAGGTGTTAGCAGCGCTTTCAGGTTATGAAACAACGAGTTGAAAACACTCTCCTCTGTTTTCCCTCCTAAATTAGCCAGACTTTAATTTTTTTTTTTTTACCGTAATGAGTGTGATTTACATAGACCAGAATATGATCAATGGTGTTTCATGCTTTAACTCAGAGCAGTGAGTGTGTATACCACTTTGCAGTGATTACACACATCCCATCAGGCGCAGCTGTGCTTCCCTGTCGTGGTGTGTGCTGCTGTTGAGATGCTGTGTGTTTGTGTTGGCAGTTTTGGGCACATGACACAGCCTTTTGGGATTTGCTCTGCTGTGTCACTATTGTTACCATGCCTTAATCCTTAGAGTGAGAGTGAATAGGGGAGGAAGAGGGAGCACGGGGCAGTGGTGTTTGGGTTTCTTTCTTTCCGTTTCTGTATCCCTTAAATCCCAAAGTACAAGCGTGTTGTCAGAAATGTATTTGGTGGGCAGCTGTTGCTTGAGTTCACAAAGACACTGACGGCAGCTACACAGGAGGGATACTGTCATTATCACACTGTGCAGTCATCGGCATGTTCGTTTGGTTCAAATAATCAACACAAGTGTATGATATTGTACTTTATTATATCTGTAACATTGATGCCTAGGACTCGTCTTTTCGCTGAATGAGGTGTGAAAATGAATAATTGCAAGATAAACATATGTGTGATTTGCCAATTGAGCGACACATGTTGTATGGTACTGCTTAGATTTTAGAAGGAGTTTAAAGGATCCGTGTGTAACAGTTAGGGCAATCTATTGGCAGAAATGGAATATAATATTAATAAGTCCAGTATGTTTTCTTTTGTGTATAATCACCTGATAATAAGAATTTTCGTTACCTTAGAATGAGCCATTTATATCTACACACATCTTCGCGGAATCAGTCCACCTTGTTGCACCACCACGTTTCAACAGTAGCCCAGAATGGACAAACCAAACACCGTTAACTCTGCTTGCTTGGGCCGCAGTCGATAACGTTACTGGCTCATGCACCTTTTACAGGAATAGTTCCACCTGTTGGGGAAATATACTGCTTTGCTTTCTTGCAGAGTTGGATGAGATGATTGATACCACTTATGTCTGTATGCTAAATAGAAGCTAGAGTCAGCGATTAACCTTAAAGACATAAACAGAAAGGCTCTTCACCAGACAAAGGTTAAAAAAATTAATCCGCCTACCATCACTAATCAACATGATATATGTTGTTTATTTAATCTGTACGTCCACCAGAGTTAAAAACGACACCTTGTGACTTTTTCTTTGCCCAGCGCAGTAACTTCCAGGCTAGCTATTTCCTCCTTTGTCCATCTCTGTTCACAATGTATAGAGAAAATGAATCAGATAATAAAGAGGGGGACACAACTAAATAGCTACTAAAATGAGTCCATTGTAACTTTTTTTTCGATTTTAAAAAGTCATAAAACAACAGTCAAACCCACAGTCAGTTCGGGCTAAATAACATAGTAATAGCTTGCACAGCCAACAGTGATCAGCATGCAGTAGATACAGTATCTCCCAGTCTTTATGCTAAGCTAAGCTATTCACCTGCCGGCTTCAGCTTCATATTTAGCTTTCAGAAATAAGAGGGATGTCGATCTTATCATCTAACTCTCGGCAAGAAAGTGAATTAGGGTGTTTCCCAAGATGTCAAACTATTCCTTTAAAGTGTTTTTGTCTGATTGTGTAGCAGTGTTTTACTATATTGACCATTATTTGCCAGTAACTGTGAATGCGTCATAGATAGCTCTGGATTACCTCAGCACTGAATTCTCAGAGCATGCACTTAGTCCACTTCTCAAAAATGGATTCAGGTCAGTGTAACTGTAGGGTAATGAATTCTTATCACCAGGGACTGCATACTTTGTCTGTGTACTATTTTAACATTGCTATTTTGGTTCTGGCCTTGCTGTGACCAGAAACGGAATCCATCAAAAAATCAAATCGGCTTTATTTATATAGCACTTTAACACCTAATGTGCTTCAACACATTTGAAATTCAGTGCGAGGCTGTGGATGTGTACAATAGGAGATAGACTATTAACATTACAACAGGCTGGATCCAGGCTTTATATGAGCTCTTCTGAAGGGAAAAGGGCACAATCCTTTTATGCACCTGTCATTTCATCATCCCTTTGCTTTCCCATCATCCTTTATCCTTTACTTTTGTGTGCCTCTGTGTAGAAAGTAAATTGGTACGTCAAGGGCCGCTGAAGCGACCCCCTTCCCTTCCACTCAGGGGAATAAAAAATACACCACTTTTGTGAGCTTTTTGAGGGCTACTCTACTCCCTCAGTACCACTACACTGACCCTGAAACAGCCCATTCACCAGTTCACAGGCTGTAACACATGAGCACACAACAGACCCAGTCCCACCCTTGTTATAGTGTAGTGGATTACCAAACACAGGGCTGTAATTGCATCCTTTCTCTTTAGCCACTGAAACTGTGTTAATGGCTCAATGTTAAGCGGTGACCACACATCCTCCTCTCGCTGAGTAAAGTGGAGGGGGGGGGGAAGCGGATGCTCAAAGCCACAGCTGCCTGGTTCCCCCAAGAGGCTCAAGTCTTTCTGTTCAGCTCCTCTGTCAGGCCACAGCTGATCAAGGCAACATTTCCTCGAGCTTTCCTTCTCATAGAACTGCGCTTGTCAGACGATCAGTCACACAACACACGTGTGCATACTAAGTGGAGAAATTAAAAACAATGAATTAATGAAGGCTGCACATGCTCAAGTTAAGGTGCAGAGCTGTATGCACTCACAACACACTCCCAAACAAATTCACTGGCCCAGACCTCTCATCAGTCATCCTCTGCCCCATTTGTCCAGTCAGCAGCATAAGTGGTAGACTCCCAGGCGGCTATTAGTGTTTTTGTGAGTGTGTCTGTGTGTGTCTGTGTGTGTCTGTGTGTGTCTGTGTGTGTGAGTGTGTCAGTTACAAATACTTCTTCTTCAAAACCCCTCTAATTTTCATCCCTGCTTTTCCACCCTTTTTGTCTTTCCTCTTATCTCGATTTAAGTAGTTCATCATTTTTAAGTATTTTTCTCACATATTTTTTTATCAGTTTTATTATATTCTGCAGGGTAAAAGGTTGTTTTTTGTTTTTTTTATCCATAATCTGATTTCATGGTGCCATTGTCTCCATTTTCAGTCTCTAACCAGTTCATCGGTTAGCCCTGTATTGTGTATCACATTGGTTTGTGTACATTGGGAATTGTCTGCTCTGTACATTTATGCCCTTCACCAATGAAAAAGTGTTAATCTGTCTCGCCTGGTTTGCACCAAATTTAGATATATTATGTTGACATATTGAACCAGAATTGGACTTTTTTTTTTCTGAATATCAGATAGGAGGTGTGATTAGCCCCACAGTTTTGTTCATACTGACCTGAGACTCTCTGTTAAACAGCTTTTTCAGGGCGAATGGGCAGTTCAGATGGATGTCAATAAAAGTGGGAATATAGTTGAGAGGAAGGAAGGCAGTTATAATTGACAAAGTGGTCAGTGTTGAGTTTCAAATACAACTCTTAGTAAGAAATGTGTGGGCCATTTTTGCTTCACTGAGCTTGCTAATATCTACATCAGCTGGCTAAATTACAGTGCATTTGGATCACTAATTGTAACAGAGATGTATTAGCAACCCTACTATAATAATAATTGGGTCTTGCAAAAATGTTTTTTCCAGTATACTGTAACAACCATTTTGTTTCTCATTTTGTTTATTCGATTCAATTAATAGTGAATTATTTTGGCAAGGGTTTTATTTATTAATATATTAGTAATATATAAAGATGTTGAATATGGGTGCAGCACACTGTCAGCTTAGGTTGAAAACAACAGAATCTGCATTGGTCTTTTAAAACCGCATGAATTTTAGCACACGATTACCCTTGTTTGCACCGGGTGAAATCACTGAATCACCCACAGGGGCATTTTTAGCTTCCCTTATTTTCAATGACTCAGGGAATCTATGGGCTTTCAAGGGCACGTTTGCCTCCAAGCCCATAATTTCTACCACCTCCACGGCCAGAATGGCAGACTGCCTCTGACTTCTGACTCTGGCAGCCTGCGCGGTAACCTTCAGAGAATTAGCTTGCTTCAGTGCCACGTGATGCTAAAGCAACATCAAAGGAAAAGCTAGATTATGTAAGAGTCAGAATATGGGCATTTTGGCATAGCAGAGCCAAGGTGGCACGTGCGCATGCACGTATGTCAAAATGATTTTCCCTAATCCGAGTCACAGCGAGGGAGGCTTGAATATATGTGCTGCTCTGAGAGAGCGTTAAAGAAAAATCCATCCTCATTTCTGTACATCCTGTCAGGGGGTGTTGGGGAGTACTGGAGTTCAGACCAGGAAGTCCTGCTAAAATATCACAGATGTGTGAGTCATGGTGGGCCATTTACCAGATTGTAAAGGGTTAAATATGTGCTGCATAATCCCCACTTTCTTCTGCCAGTACTGCAGATAGTAATATGGAACAACATGTTTCTGTTGAAGTAATCTGCTGTCTGTCCTGGTGCCATCCATCTAGTGTGCTCTAATCATAAACTGTAGAGAAACATGAATGTAGTGTCGATGACTCATAGGTCTCTGAACATCCAGATTTGGGCAGCAGAGGGGATCCTGTTTGGAGTTGATGTGGGACAAACGACAAGTCATAAATGCTGACGTGTAAGTATTAATCATAATCACGATTTTGGCTTCTCCCAATTAAAGGACCGATATGTAATGTATTTACTGTAACAAATCATAAAATGACCATGATATGTCACCAGAGATTAAGGAAACATGCTGAATTGAAATACTGGCTTCTCCGACAACAATGCCTCAGCCAGTATGTTCTCCTTTGAAATCTCCATTTTGATCCGGAACGTCTGTTTTTGTTTTGGCCGGTGTGAACGCGTCCTCTGAACATTTTGACACCACGTTGTCACATATGAAACAAATTGGCACACAAACACAGCCTTCTGCAGCCATGGAAGCAAGCTAACGTACTGGATCAATAGTGTTAACGTTCGATTCTACTCTACCTGAAAAGCCTTGGCACATCTAACTGCTATCCGGAGGAGCGGACGGGCCACGGCTCCAGTGTTTTGAATTTGGACTGCTGTTACCCATTTTAAACGCCAGCCGTCTGTGCTACATATTGTTCCTTTAAATGAACATGATCGACTGTGATATTGACGTTTAAAATATGCGCTCCACATATAACATATATCAAATCCACCGCTTTTTAAACTAACAGCCAGCCACCAGGGGGTGATAGAGATGTTTTGGCTTCACTTTAGGGGAGCTGTCACGATGCCACTACTCACCCTAAAGCAGCAGCCTGTGAAAAACTTGACTAAATGTTGCCGATGCAGTCCAGAGTAGAAGAGTAATATACTGTATATTGCCCGTCGAAACGACGAAAAATAAAATATGAAGAACCTTATTTTAAGTCTTATTATGATGCAAAGATTTATATACTTGCAGGAATATAGTACAACATGGAAGTGAAAGCAGTTTGTTAATTTAAATGTGAAGGAGCAATTCAAATATTTTGTCCCTAAAGTCCATGAATGAATAGTGATAAATAGTCGCGATCTCAATATTGATCAAAATAGTTGTGATTATCATTTTGGCCATAATCGTGCAGCCCTACAATCAAGGCAAACATGGTTTCAATCTTGGAGCAAAAATCTTATATATCAACAATCAAGACACACTGAAGGAATTTCATCAGCTATTAAAAACCTTGTTCTTGTGAAATAACACAAGTTAAGAGTCACTTTGATTGCTTCATTATGAGACACCCTTAGCTTCATCACTCATCCATGGCTGTTACTGTTGAATTAGAGATTCTCAAGCGTTAGAAGTTGTTTTAATGTGACATTTAGGACTTTAGACTCCTCGATAAAAAGATTAAGTGGGACTTGTATTCAGAGCGAATTGCATCAGTGGAAATGAAAAAGATGCTAACAGGTTTCTGGTTATGCCTCCACATTTCACCACACAGTGGTGGTTTCCCCTGGCTGTCAACGGTTCTGGTTCCCCCTCTGCAACTGTGATGGATGGAGCCAACTTCACTGCTGGCTAGCTGCTCCCAGCTGACTCCAGTCCAGTCCCAGTTCTCACTTTAAGTGTTTAATGTTAGTTATTTGGCTGTGACACATGGCCTGCTTCAGCAAACAGGGGCACAGCAGAGTGATTCTGGATGGCTTCCCAGCAGAATGTCGTAGGGGAGTTCAATACAACTAGCAATGTCTCATTTATCACACCCTACAAAATCTATTTCGACCAAACCACCCACCTCTCTCCCTCTTGGTCTCTCTCTGTTTGAGTAACCAGGGGCTTTACCCTCAGTTCCAGCAGAAACAAGTCCAGATCAATGAGATCTGAAAGTGTTTCCAAACATGTCATTTGTAGCTTGACCACAGAGAAGAACACAACACAAGCTAAAAAGGCCACCTACACCTCTGGTTCACTATGAAGATGCCACGTTTTTATTGTTGTTACCAGGTCAGAATGTTAGCCGTTTTATTTTACTTCAAGAGATTGAGCAAATATTATTGAAATATAGTAAGGAAGTAGGACCCCATTTACACCTAGCATTAAATGCGTCACGTATCCAGATTGTATCTAGGTATGATTTAACCTGATTTCATTTACACCTGGAATTAGTATGTATCTCCAGTGTCTTCATTGAGATCTGATCGCTCTGTCTGAAAGGACTGAGAAGAAGCCTCCGAAGACTGCAGCTTGCAGCCGGGTACTGCCAGAGAGGGCGATGTGAAATGCACAGACACCTCAGTCTCAAAACGCTGTTAAGGGGGAGAGGGCCCACAAATGTGACTTGGATGTACGTCTATCTGCCAGTGTGGCGGATAGCCTTTCCGAGATTTACACGGAAAATGTACCCATATTTGGCGCTTGGCGAGTGTTAATTTCGGACCCTGTAACAAAATATTCTGCTTCAATCCACAATTGTTAGTGTTTAGCCTTTCAAAAACAACATTTTCATTGCGGTCAAAAAATGTTTTCCTCTCCCGCTTGCCACAAACAAAGGGAGGCATGCACCTGTATTAATTGGGAAAATTACATTTATAAAACCACAATAACAAAAAACTCTAAATCTAATATCTAAAAATCTATCTACTGTTGATTACTACCGAAGCCGGAGCCCAAAAATGGTACTCGGGACAGACCAAGCATTACGTATTTCCGCCCACATAGTTGTATGTGGATTGAAAACACAATTGCATTTACATTTGTGTTCAATGTGGTCACAATGCGTCCCCAACCACCTTGACTACGAGTCACTAGTGCAGCGAGAAGAACAATAACTCATCATGGTCATTTGTGTTTGAAACCTGACAAACCATTATCTGGAATCAAACCCTGGATCTTTTCAGTTGGAGGACTGTAAATGCCTGATAATACCATTATTAATCAATCAGTTGCTGTTAGCACTACTGCTGCTACCACGTTATGGCATCGCCACTATAAAAAAGCCACTATGCCTTTGTAGGAATGAAATTGGGTGTTGTGCAATTTAATCTGTGCTGTATGTCAAGTCTTGAATCGTCGTCTTGCCGCTGTAAAAGCTCCTCCATTATGCTGATCAATAGATGAAGCTGTTCCTTCCCTTCTCTGTACTGTAGCTATAGAAACAGACATCTCACACACACTCTCGTACTGAGCGGGAGAAAGAATCTGAGTCAGCCCACAGCAGTGTTGTTATGTAATACCGTCATCTCTACTGCCTCTTCCATGCTTTGCTTCTCTTGCTTTGTGTTCGAGCATCTTTCTCCCATCGGGCCCAGCAAGGGGTTCATGATTATGTAATCGGCTTCGTGTTCACTTCTCCAAAACGGCCAGAAAACAGTTGTGTGATGCTGCTGAGGGAGAACCAAATGCTCAGTGCTTTGAGTTTCTAACACAGAGAGAGACTGAAAGTGCTGATGGGAAAGTAAACAACTTAACTGATGCTCTTATCCAGCAGTAAAACAACACCTTTGTCAACAGATACTTCTACCACATTAGAGATATTATTTACTACTGTACCATAGATATTATTTATGGAGAATGCCAGGATTTAGAAGAAACACACCTGTTACATATTGTAGCTGCAATAGAGAAGAGCATCCCATTATCAATAAGCCGAAACAGTGTAGTTGCACACTATTGCTGCATCCGTAGTGACAAACCGCCAAACGGCATCAAGCAAGCTAGAGCTGCGTACACTTTTACAGAATTTAAATCTGTAATGTCAATTACTTGTCACAGCCATATCTGGGCCGACAATTTCATACTACCTAATGCAGTACGTGCAGCAATCTTTTGATTACCTTACAGCAGTCATGCATCAATTTCCTGTCAATGCATACATAACAACAGATGGGGTTCTAGCTGAAAACATTTCAGTATTTCTAATATATCTTTGGTCTACAGGTCTTTATCGTGGAAGCTCATACAGTTACACACAATTACAGCAACTGTGCAGCTGTAGTGAACTGGCAGCCCCACTTAAAACGTTGAAATGGGTAATTTCTCATCGTTCCAAGTGAGTGAGTCCAACTGAAAGAAGTGAAGGAGAGATTCGGCACTAAGTTGTAACATTAACTTAGCTGCTCTCTCGCCCGCAACCCGGCTGGGGTTGCACTTCCCTGTGCCACGGTCGCCCGGGTTCATTCAATGACAACCGTGTGAATAATAGATGAAGCTTTTGGCTCAGCTGAGTATGTTGTTGTGGCTCTTTCACACACTGCAGTTATAGAGCAAAGACCTCATGTATCACTGGGGATGAATGGTTTTCTGTCCAATAGTACAATTGTGATATGAAATGAAATGATTTTCTATAAACTAAATTCCAGGCTACATAACTGTCTTTTTATAGTAACAATGATAAACTGCTAGTAATTGGTGTTTTTGTTACACAACCTATAAATGATATTGCTGACAGATCTGCACTTTAGCTGCTTGAGCTGATGTGAACTTATAACTAGGGCTGTACCTGAGTAGTTCAAAGCTTCATTTATAATGTTGACATTCAAATTTCAAATCAACATTCAGGTACTTTTAAGCATGTTTATTCATTGTGTTTAAACATTGGTATTTCTGCACAGTTGCAGATTAAGATTAGGCCACACTAATATTATTACTATTATACTGTTTGTAGAATTAGATTCCAGTGGTGGCTGTGTAGTATCCGACTCGTGTAATTCAAGCATTTGAACTCCAGAGTGTTGTAAAGTCCAAAAGTCAAAATGCGTTGAAAAAAGATAGATGTAATAATTTCCGAAATTCACAACATGTTTTTATCAAATTAAATATACTGCTTCAATCCATATTTGTTGGCGTTTAGCCTGTCAAAAACGTCATTTTCACTGCAGTCTCCTGCTCTCCCGCTTTCCGCACACAAAGGGAGGCACACTCCTGTATTAACGGGGCGGTCTATCAGTACCATAGATTACATTTATATAACCACAATAACAAACTTTTTTTTTGCCAGACAAGGCAAGATTTTCTATTTTTTGTTTGTTCACTTGCGTTTTTCTGTGTCCTTTTGTTATAATAATTTTTGTCGTCTGTTTGACCCCAAATCAACTGTGCAGTCGGTGTTTTGCATAGAAATGAAGCAATTAGCTGAGCATAGATGCACTTTTTGCTTATCACAGGAATCGCTGCTTTAAGCTGAGCTATAATCTAGCTAGGATACCTTAAATAGCAGCATTAGCTAGATTCTCCTTTCAATGCCAAGTATCTTGCCATCTTCACATGGGCGAAGCTCTGAAAATCCTTTGTTGTGCTTGATGTTAGAGGGTGTGTCATGTGTCTGAGTGTGTTTGTGTTCTGTGAATCTGTGGGGACCTTTACCATGCCCTCAGGGGCGAGAGCTGTGTGTGTGTGTGCGTGCGTGCGTACGTGCGTGTGTGTGTTACTAAGGACAGCAGTCATCCTGTAGGGCTATGGTAACCACCAACCACTTCTTCTCTTGCCACCCATGCCCCCGTCCCCTCAGCCAATCGGCACACAGTAACACCACCGTTCCCGGCCAATGGGCTGGCGTGTTTACGTGCTCCCGGAAGGCAGGGGGCCACGATTAAGCATTCAGGGTAGTCGAGCGGAAGAGAGGAGAGGAGGGAAAAAAGAGGGGAGGAGAGGGGGAGACAGGAAAGGGAGATGAGGCCATTATGAGTTGAGAGGGCTGATGGATGCACTCGAGCAACGACCAGTCTCCCAGACAGACTCAGGTGAACAAACACATATAGGTCATATATCACCTCAGGTTTTCTTAAATGGACTTCCTAAATCGTGGATATAAATCAGATTCTCTAAATGTTTGGTTGCATGTTCACAGTCTGTATTAGAAACTGTCAAACCGAGAATCCATTAAGCTGCAGGTAGGCACATCTCTCTCTTTAACATTTTCTGTGTGTGCGTATACGTTTACACGCGTGTTTGTGTGAGGAATCATTAAAGATTAATGGTCCCAGTAAGGGTTGGCATTCTGGTCTCAGTAGGTCATCTTTCTGCTGGGGATCAAAATGGATGTTCACATTCAGCCTGGTTGTCTTTGACATTATAGAGACGACCTGACAGAGGGGAGAAATAGAAACATCCAGGCAGGTAGAAGGGTTAATATATCTTTTAAGAGATGGGATAGTATGAGAAAATAGGGGATGCTTAAAGGGTGTTTTTAAGGGGGGTTGTATGAGGTACTCAAGTGAGCTTGTAACCTACAGTATAGTGGACCGGTTGAAAACTAACAGTGATGGTAAGAGGCAGCAGAGAGACATGCTTTTGTCCTTCCTCTGCAATTGTAAGATATACTTAAATAACATTTGTGAAGTGTATTTAATCATGTGTGCCCATCATCTCTCTGTTGTTTTCTGTGTTATACTCTCTTCCACTCTACAATATAAATAGGATGCTGGCACCATTACAGACTACGATTGCCATGGCGAGGCCACTCTTTCAAAATCACTGTCCATTTTTTATTCAACACTTAACTGTGACCTTTTGTAGACGGATTAAACTCAAAATCAATGGAGTGATATCCACAAGGCTTCTCGCCAGTCTGTGTGTGTGTGTGTGTGTGTGTAATGTACTGACACGCTCATGCCAGATGGCTTCGTGTCTCCGAGCGCTCTCTCAGTTTATCAGGCATCATGCAGCATTCCGTCTTACTCTCTTATCTCTTCTGTCACTCTTTCCAATGTGTCCTTCAATAGAAATCTCTGAGACGAACTCCGCCAAGGCCAGCCTCATTATCTGTAAAGTCTGTGCATTAGTTTTCATTCATGCATATGTGTGTGCATAAACGGGGAAAACAGGATGGTTGGTGACATGTAAGACACATAAGTAGTTTTTACTGCAGTAACAGTTGGCTAATGCACGGTGAGTGTGAGAGTGGAACAGCAAAGCATCACTGAAGGGCCCTGGGAGAGTCTGAGAAGTCTGCAGAGAGGCCTATTAACAACAGGTGTTTCTCTTTATACCTGCACTCCTACTAGCAATGCTCTATGGACAGAGGAGCTGCCACAACATGGGATTGTTTTCAGTTCTTTTTTCTCAATAGTGCACTTTTTTTTCTCAACTTCTGATCTAGTCTCATAGAAAGCCAAACACCATTGATTAAAAGTGTGCAGTTATTCCAGTTTTCTATATCCAAAAGGGTTTTATTTGACGAGCTGGCACTAACTCTGTTTAAACCAGCGGCATCCTCTGGTTGTAGAAGCAGAGACTTTGGCCCCAGAGGTTTTTTAAAGCTTGAAAGTAAAAAGAAGAGCAAAAAAATCTGGCGTGGTATGGTGCAATCACGTGCAATAGTTTTCACATTGGTATGGTTGATATGCGGATGCTGATGTGGCAGACTGCCAGCAGATTTTCATTTTAAAGAGGACCTATTATGTTTATTTACAGATGCATACTTGTATTTTGGGTTTCTACTAGAACATGTTTACATGCTTTAATGTTCAAAAAACGGTTTATTTTTCTCATACCGGTTGTGCTGCAGCACCTCTTTTCACCTTCGTTTGAAGCCAAACTAGCCACTAGGCAGGTATTATGCAAATGTGTTACTTGGTGACATCACCACGTTACCGAAGAAAAGGCAGGACTTCAAGCAAGGTGTATCAGGCAGTTCAGAAGCAGTGTTTCTCCCTTTGGCTTGGACTTTGACACAAAAAAGCTATATAACACACTAAGGAAAGGGAAAAAGCACAAAGGCATAACAGGTCCTCTTTAAAATTTCTACTTGATCACAATAACATGTTTCAACAGGGCACCGTAAACACCTTTTCCACAACAATTTGGGACTTAAGTTCTCTATAAGACAGCAAATCTCTCTGAAAGCCGCCTTCGAAATATCCCCATAGTCTGCTCAAATGAATTGTAAAATGGCTTTGTAAGCAGTTAGATCCAGCAGAAAGTTTTATGTATTCTCACTTGGAGTGTACACCCACACACTGCCAGTTAGTTTTTATCTTCATGTCTCTTTTTTTGGCCTAATTAGTTTCCAGATGAATTTCCTCTTTGTCACAAACTTTTCCATCAGTTTCTGTCCTCCCTTTGACTCCCGCAGTAGGAGAGGGCCTCCCCTTTTGATATCAAGAGTCTCTCTTCTCCGCCTTTCATTTCTGATAGCTTTAACGGTGTTATTGTGATGTGAAACACTGACCTGACTGAGCAGCCCACCACTCTATCTGACACACCTAGAGTGTATCAAAGTCATTGCCTCTAATCTGCATCGCATTCTCCTAATTGGGCTGGGGAGTGCAATAAATAGACGCTACAACCACTGCCAGGGTTGCCCCGAGGGCTATCGACAGCCGCTTGCATTTTAATAGCTCCGCTCATTGTAGCTCTTTTGTTTCGCTGCACGGTTTGATACACTTTTCCATTAGCGCAATGCCCACGAACGAATGCAGAGGGTACTGCTGCACGGTGAGGTGTAGCTGCCCACACAGTACATCTGCTGTGCAGTACTTTGCCGTGCTGAACGTGGGTGTGTGCTGGCAGCGATTTGGAGGATTGATTTCCTCGTACCTGCTTTCAAACACAGGGAGGGGAGGTGCAAGGTGGGATATAAAATGTTGTGAATAATTAGTGAGGGTTGTGTGCTTTTTGTGTCTGTGCATTCATAGGCGTGTCTGCACTTGAATGTGGCCTCTTGTGTTTGTGTGTGCAGACAGACACGGCTTCAGGCCCCCGTGTACGATGGTGGTTGCCCTAATCTATGGACGCAGTGGGTTGAATCCAACCAGTCCTGCCTTGGGGATTTTGCCCAGCTAATTACAATGTATAGTGGCTGGCTGCCATGGTAACGTTGGGTTGGTTTGGTTCGGGGAGGTAACAGCAATTCATGCATGTGGCTCTGCAGCGGAGGGAGCCCTTATCTCTTGCTGCCTACAGGCATATGGCACGCGCAGATATGCAGCTGTAGAACTGTCACTCATTTGAGGTATAAAGGGACAATACTGCCTTTTATCCGCCTCTTCTCTGGAAGGGAAGTGCTCTGGATGTGTGCGCACAGTAGAGTGGATAATGTCCGCACATCTTCATTAGCATCGGTGCATTTGTCTTTGAATGCATACACAGCGTAAAACATTAAAAGTCTCATCTGTCTGCCCGTGTTAGATGTTTCTCGCTGTTAAGGTTTTTGATTTTGGATTGGCAACTCTCCTGTCATCTTCCATTAAAGACTTACTTTTTCTCCTGTCTGCGCCTCCTTTCTTCTTTCTTTCTCTTTCCACTAAATGATGCGTGGGAGTCCTGCAGCTTATTGACCTTTTTAAAGCGTGCTTCGTCTGTTTCCTGAGCACAGTGGTTAGCTGTATCCGTGGAGCGTACCCATTATCGTCTTGATCAGGCTGGAAGAGGACAAGGAGGGGAACAAAGACCCCGGATTAACTGGATGACTCACAGACTTTTCAGGCCGCAGCTCCTCGCTGCTCTTGACTCCGGCGTAGTTAGCATCATTTAGCATTACTGTAACTTCAAGCCGGTAGAATGTTGTGGCGGGGGTGTCCTATTCGTTGAGGTGCACCTACAGAATTTTAACTGTAATTTTGGATCTGAATCACGAGAAAGCCTGCTGTTCTCTCTTTCTCTCAGGTAGTCGTATAATCTGTGGATTATATCTATACCATAGAATGAGATTAAGCTCAATAAAAAGCATATATTTCACTATTTCAGCAATGAATGAATATCTTTGGAGGTAAATTAGTATTAGTGAGAGGTAAAAATATCTTTCGTAAAATTGGGTTACATTTTGAATTATTCCCAGAAGTGATCTTTCAATAGAATTCACTCACAAGCCCATCACCCTTCAATGTTCCGTTATGCCGGGTACACACTACACGAGAATCAAGTAGATTTTTTGGCCAGATTCCCCCCTCCTGACGATCGGCAGCAAAGCCCAGATGTTTTGATGGTTCTAAAGATTATCTTTCCAGATATTCCTGTGGTGTGAGGTATGTTAAGAGTGTTTTTTTACATCCCCCGATCTGCTCGGAAGTCCATCCTGGCCAACCCGATCTCAAATCGTAAATATTAAACAGGTTTAATATTGACGGTCGATCGAATATCCTGTTGTGTGTGTGGGGAACCCTGAGGACAGCTGATGACGCAGTCACTTGCAAAAGAACGATAGCCAATTGGGAACCAAGCTGACTGAAGGACAACCACAGCCGTGGTGGCCGTGTGTTGAAGGTGACAACTTTCACACCTCTCTCTCTCATTCTAGACTCAGTAACCTGTATTTATTGCTGTCCCTACCTGGCTGCCACATCCTGCATTCATGTGAAATTCATGTAGTTATTTTTAGAGCATTAAGCTCTGAAAGCTCTCAGCTCGTATCCAGCATTGCTGACATCATCAGTATATGCTGTGTGTGCTGTATAGATGTATAATGATCTTGCAGCCTGTGGTGGATGGCTGGTTCAAGGGAAGCCTCATTAATCTGCAAAGCTTTTCATAGACTGTCATGAGAGGAAATGAGAATAACTACAAGAATGAATCCAGGGCTGGTATGTTATTTTGTTTAGATGCTTTTATGGTATGGTAAGGTTGAATGTTTCTGGGAGAGTTTGCTCCAATAAAGACAAAGGTAACACCTGCACACTACTCCATGCCACAATTTTTATTGACTACGTTTCGATCACACTTGGATCTTCGTCAGGTCAAAATGTTGGAAAAGTGGAAACCACACCCCTATTTCTATACATACAGCACACATAGGCAAACAAGCTCTATGTTGGCAGGTGTGGTTCATCCAAAAACATATACAAACAATTCAATAAAGTATATAGAAAAATTACATAAAAACAATAATACAAAAGCCATACTTCTATATGTCCAATTTATGTCATTCATCATCACATATATTATAAAATACATGACCTACTGTACATTCAAAATTATTACATTAAATTAGAGGAAAAAAGGAAGAAGAAATCTTGAATACATGTCAGAAATTGGGTTTAAGCACCCTTCTAAACAAGTTATCTGTATCAAATCCCAATGTGGAAAAAAGACACACGGATTGTATTTATAATTTTTTTTTTTCATGACTGTATACTGTATATAGGAAGAGCCATCATAGTACAACCACCATTATTTGGTTTAGAGAAAATGTTTTATCTCATACTCTTGATTCAGAGCTCTAGGTGTGAAAATATAATGGCTTTCTCTTTGGCGTAAGAGGGTATTTAAATTATAAAAAATAGAGTAATATAAATTTTGCTCCAATGCAAAACAATTTGGAAAATACGAGGTAGCCTACTTATATATAAGATTTTCTTATATACTTATATTCTTTACTCCGTGGTGCTGCAGAGAGCCAGGCAAACTGACTTTAAAAGCTTATTAAAATAAACACTGCTTAGCTAATCAGATGTGTTTCCCAGTGCACCAGCGAACCTACGTGTTTTAGAGAAGGTCTTACACATCTTCTTGATTTCAACCCTTGACTATTCCTTGTATAAGACTATGTTGTAGTTGATTATTGTGCGACAAACATCTGTTAACAAAATGCTTCACCGACACCACTAATAGCTTCCCTTTCAAATAAAATTTTAGATTTAAGGCTCAAACAACAGGCTAGATTGGAATCTGTCTTTGTGCAGTGGGACTCCTCTGTAAACATCTGCTATATGTGTGCACATGTGGCTGCATGTTCACTCACGTGCATCTGTAGTTGTTTGAGGATCTGTGTGTGTGTGTGTGTGTGTGTGTGTGTGTGCATAATGGAGGAGGTGGGTGTTTCTGCATATTGATCACTACCTAAGCTGGATTGATCCCAGTTGCGATGGCTCCTGGGGGAAGCGGCGTGCAGCGAAGAACACAGTCTGTCGCTCCACATCTGCCTCTCTGGCTAGCAGCTGTCAGCCGACAGGTTTACCTTTTGGTTTCTGGATGTTTTTTGATCAGAGATTATATGAAGACAAAGACCTCTGAGCACTTTGTGCAATCATTTTATTCAGAAGGTTTGTTTCTGTCCTCAGAGCTTAAAGGAATATTTGTTTTTGAAGTGGGTTTGTCTGAGGTACTTATCGATAGTCCGTGTATTACTTACAGTAGATGACGATCGGCACACCACCAGTTTGCCACACAGAAGCAAAGCAAAATTAAGCTGTTGTATCCATCTATGCTCTCGCCAAAGCCACCAGACTCAGTAATTCTACCCCGCAGAACACTGGAGTTGCTGGTCTACCGCTTGCTGCCTCGATTGGTTAGTTTGTTTGTGCTATTTTTTGACTTTGGTGAATCCAAACTAACCATCTCACGGCAAAGTAAACTGGTGAAAATATTCTAAATATAGCTTACCCATACACTTAAACTGATATTAATTTGTTTTTAGGTGCTAAATGTTTTGCTGCCGGCCCCGTCCACAGCAGTACATTGCTTTGCTTCCGTGTCAGTAAGTCTCGTCTGTTTCTCCAAACTGAGGGCGTCCCGACAGCCATCTACTGCAGCTAATACACTGACTATGGATAAGTACCTCACACAACCCCACTTCAAAACAACCAAACTATCCCTTTAAGAGTAGCTTAAACTGCAGCTGCAACAGCTGGCCAATTCTCAGTCATTTCTATAAAACGTAACCACTGTATTCTCACATTTAATGTTGTGAAACAAACCCACCAAAGCTTCATTTTATAGCTTTTTTTTGTATCTGGAGCATCTGCATATGATGGAAATAAATTGGTTTCCTTCCAGTTTAGCTATATTGCTGCTGCTGGTTCTGTCCTCAGAGTCTCGTGTCATGTTGCTGCTGTTGAAATACTTTATGTTGATGAGCGGAGTAACGGGCCCGGGCTGTAAAGATAGACCTTCATAAAGGCTTTTAATTTCCCCAGTGTCGCCTCCTGATTGATGACCGCAGGACAGGGAGGTGTAAAAGCCTACATGTACTCTGTCAACACACACAAAATGACCCCACATGTGTCAAGCCGCTGATGTACTGTCATGCTGTCATGGCTCCACAGGGGCGGCCAGGAGGACTAGTTGCTGAGCAGAAGACTACAGGAGGCGGCAGCACTCTGCCTTTCTGTTCTTCCTTTTGTCTTTTTATCTGGTCCTGGGAGAATCGGATCTGTTATGGTTGAGCTCACTTACATCTTTCGAGAGCGGCACTGAAGACGCAGAGGAATATCTTGTCAACAACCCAGAAGACACGCTCTCATAAACACGCATACAGTAAAGACGGTTGAATAATATGAACATGCAGAGACATGTTGAGACTCTCTCACACACCCTTTTTCTTTTAATGGCCTCCCCAAAGAAAGGGTGGCTCGCTCATAAACACACATCTCTACTGTAAAAACGTGTGTGTGTGTGTGTGTTAAGTCACTGCAGCCATGCGCCTGTCCTATACAGAGGTAGTTTGCAGAGCTGCATGCTTCTTGGTGCCCACACAGTGTTAGCTGGCTGCAGGGCATGGTGTAATCCCTCTCCTGCTTAGAAAAAAATGCTGAGCAAGGCAGCACAACTCCCTGATTGAATTCTCACACTGCAGCAGCGACTTTTCCTTCCCCTGACTTTATTAGTTTGCAACTTTATACTGTATACTGTATACAGGAGATCGCATGAGGGCTGCATACACACACACACATACACACACACACACACACACACACACACACACATTCTACTGTTATTCCACTGGAGTAAAGAAAGGGTTAAGTGTGGACAGCATTGCAGTAGTTGCTGAGCAAGAGGAAAACAATCTGCGTTTCCTCTTCACAACTATCAGTATTTGAACCACATTTTTGTTACAAGGCAGCTTCTCTAGTCACTAGGTTACCGCTACACCGAGGAGACTGTACTGATAGTTTTGATACGTGAAATCTCTTACTGTTTTCTCTCGGTGCTTGTGAAAATGACGAGATAGTTTCCACATCAGTATTTTGAAAATGTGTATTTTTTACAAAAGAAGTCATAAAACAAACTGTTGATCGTCACTCATCAATGCACAAACAAATTCACAAATGTAATGTGAGAATTCGTTTTTAAATCCATTTGTATATAGAGGTGTAGTACTCTAGTAGCATTTCCATAGCTACAATAATCTATTTAACAATTAGTGGATAATGCATTTATTAATATTATTTGGATAATCAATCAATTGTTAAAGTTATTTTCTTAAATGTGAGATTTGCTGCATTTTTCTCTTTTGTTATTGTAAACTGAATATCTTTTGGTTTAGGATTGTTGGTCTGACTAAACAAGACATTTGAAGACATCACCTTACACTGTGGAAAAATGTAATAGACATATTTCACTGTTTTAAAACTACAGTGTGTCGGATTTGGCGGCATCTAGTGGTGTGGTTGCAGATTGCAACCAACTGAGTACCCCTCCGCTCACTCCTCCCTTTCCAACACTGCGGTAACGTGAGCCGTCGAGTGCAAAACCGTGGTAACGCCGTTCGCCTCTCTCAGAGGCCATCCTCACCATAATAACACTACTTTAGGAGTCAGACAGTGGCTGGCGGTACCACGATTTAACACTCTGCGGGTCACATTACCGCATTTTCACAAGAGCGTCGGAGAGTTACGGTGGCCTTCAGGTAACGTAAAAATGCAAAAGTTTCTCTCTAGAGCCAGTCAGTGTAGTTAAACAGATGGAGACTGGCCCGCCCGTCATAGCAGCTCTGAGCTGGCACTCAGCTGCCCAGTGTGAGTGTGAGGAGGCGATGCAGAATAGGAGAGGTCATCATTTTTTTTAGTTCTTCAATAGAGTGGTGCAGCGTATTTTTGTAGGCCAACTAGGAAGTTAGCATCGCCCTGGTTCCTTCGACAAAACGCCAATGAGATTTATCCATTGGGTTTTGGATTATTGCAGAAAATAAGCTCTGTGGCAAACAAATGTTTATGATGACCTTAATTCAGGCATCTAACTAAAAACTCATTGAAAGATCCAGACGAGGGAACCAGAAGTGCTAAATTGCTAACTCATTTCCAGGTTTTAGGACTCATTCCTACACCACTCTACTCTGTTTATGTTTTCTTATATTCTTGCCTGAGTGACCAACAGGAGCATAGTAGGAAGTGATTATAAATAGCAAAGCAATAACACTTTGCATAAACACGTGGCATAGCTGACACAGCTGAAATGTCAAGCTAAGCCTCAGTCTTCTAATGTCAGCATCCCACCCTTATCCCGTAACGGTTTTACCACTTAACCCCTCTGTATTTTATTGAGGATGTTTTCCTCTATTAAAAGATGAGCAACAGTAACAGGCATGCAGACTGTGGTCACATGAAAGAACAACAGCACAAATAGGAAAGCTGAAATGTGAGCCACACTGTAAATCTGCTATATTCACAATGATGGATTTCTTCTTTTGTGCCAGGTTCAGAGTCAGTGTGTGTTCTTAGTTGGAAGAAAGCAAAGCAGGGGTTTATTGTTTAGTGTGGAGGTGTGGGTGAATGAGAGAGTCTCAAACACCCTAGCAGGCAGTATTGTCTCTCTGTGGAGCCCTCAGCTACAATAGTTTATGACTCAGGCTGTTCACTTTTAAAAGTTTCTCTTGTCTTCTGGTATAAATAGTGCCGTTTTACAGGAACACTGGCTGCAACCCCCCCAACGTGACCAAACAGCTTATTGGCTAGCAGGAAGCATTTGCATCAACGTGACCTGTTGTCATGGCCAGCCTTTGTCCTTGCCGGTTATTGAGAGTGACAGGTGGATTTAGAGCTGTCCGTCAAGAAAGGTTAGCAGTGAGAGTGATGTGAGCTGACGCTGGGCGGAGGTCATTGGATGGGTGGGTGAGTGGGTGAGTGGGTGGCGGGGTAGCAGGATTGCAGATTTTACTGGAAGGTTATAAGGGCTATGTTGGCAAGAATCTGGCGATATGATACTATCATGATACGATGAGGGGTGACGATTCAGTATATTGAGATATATTGCAATACTGTAAGCAAGGCCATATATTGCTTTTCTTTTCAAATCTAATTTTAGGAAAACTGTCATAGTATAGAGACACACCACCATATGTATAAAATCTGTCACTTTGTGAAATGGGGATTAACTTCATTACTCATGAATACAATTGGACTCATCGGATCCACAAGTGTCTCAGCTTTACAGTGATACCCAATTTATGCAAATCTAAGACTGTTTAGGGAATTTTCAAATAGCCTACACCCTTTTAGAATAGGTGAGAACAACACATTTGTACTGCATGCAAAAAACTGCATGGTTCTTGCCCCAAACGGCATGGGATTATCATAAAGTGGGTATTTCTGTAAAGGGGAGATTCGTGGATATACCCAAAGAACCCATTTTCATTCACATATATTGAGGTCAGAGGTCAAGGGACCCCTTTGACAATAGCCATGCCAGTTTTTCCTCACCAAAATGTAGTGTAACTGAAGAATCAATACAGCATCGCAAAACATAACATTGCAATACTCATGTGTATCGATATTTTCTTAAACCCCTAATGGTTATGCAACTATATTTGGACAAGGGCTCCGTGATTATGACCAAAATGCTAATCACGATAAGCTACATTCTATTTGTGCTACATTCCTGCTAATGTAAAACTTCACAGTACATCTCCTAGAAGCAAAATATAAATGAAATTGTACCAAAACTTTTTTTACCTAAAATTAAATCAACAGAGCTCTGCTTTCACCTTCAAGTTGCTAGCAGTGTTTCTCAGGAGAACCTCAGGACGCTCTCCATCACTTGGATCCATTGTTGTCTCTGCTGCCAGCTGTCAGTCGTGAAAATCCCATCAGAGGGTACTTGTGTATTGATGAAATGCACTTCATGGTGGTAAAATGATGCTCTCTAAACATGAGCTTGCCATTCAGCCCTCCACCTTTGACCTCGTTAAAGGATCACATAGGAGGTTTAGCATGTTTATCCCTTTAACCACAAATAACGTTTACTTACATCCAATATCATCCAAAGCACATCACGTTATTAGTTATTAGATCTTCCAGGTTTCAGACAGGGGCTTCACTTTGTGTCAGTATATGAGAATCAAATTGAAGATATTTACTTGATTACATGCAATCTAACTCTGAGAACATTTATTCTGCTGCATTACATATTGTCAATTGAGAGTCGACTGCTGAAAAGTGTTGCATTGCACACGCTATGTTGTCTAAAAATCGAACCTGGAGGACAAACCATAACCAAACTGTGGCATTATGAAAATAATAATGTAAATTTTGTTTATTTGCATTACAGCATAGCAGCTCACACTCAAATGTCATATTTCAGAGCTTATTTGAATGCATCAGGGAAAATTTCTTTAAGGTATCATATGGAAATAATTGAGATTGACGACCACTATGCTTCATTTATTTAAAAAGCTGATTTATTTAAGGCTTATATTATTGCTCTGCACTGTGAGGAGAACATTGCCAGCATTTTCATCATTTTTCTGATTTGTTTCATTGCGTTCACTTTGATCCCTTTGTAATAAATTTCCATCCACCACATGTGGAAGTAGTTGCTCTGAAACTGCTGAGGTAGTTTTCTACTCACAAGGCAGATTTAAACACGACGGCGTTCACACTCTGTCACATAGACTTATGCAGTCGCTGAAGTGAGCAATTCTACAATTGAAGATCTGTGTGTGTGTGTGTGTGTATTTCTATCGTTTGAAAGCTTTTCCGGTGAAAGCCGTTCCTTATTAACTGGAGCCTCATTGATCTAACCCCATCAACACACACCAGGGCCTGTGTGTAATTGTGTAGAGCATGTATCTGTGATGTGTGTGTGACACAGTGAGAGTGTCTGTGGTGCCTCATGGGCTGCACTAATTTCCCTACGCATTGTGTGGAGTGCAAAGTAGGTAGGTCCAGAGAGAGAGAGAGAACAACATCAAATACATGAGACATGATGGCGGGTTTGGTGCAATGATGTATTCCTACTGGTTTGTTGGTGTTTTTTTTTTTTTCATCCATCCTGTGAGTAACTGGCCACATGGAGATTATTAAACGTCACAAGTTTCATAACGTGACCTTTTCAGTGTAATAAAACATCAGCGGAAATGTGAGGTTTTGCAGTTAACTTTCCATAACCGTCACAAGTCTGTGTGATAGAACAGTTGATTTACCTGGGAAAAAAAAACAAACTATGTATTCAAATAGTCCTGAATAGTTAATCACAGATCAGCTGATCGCAGTAAGCTTGTTGGATTCATAGACTCTTGCTGTGTTAGCTTGCAACAACATGATTTGAATAATTTCCAAATGTGAAAACACCACTAATCCACAGCCGGCTTTGCTGCAGCATCGTGTGGGTTTCGGCGTTTGGTTGGGGGCAGTTCCACTTTGTTGTTTGACAATTACTGACTATCTGTACCAAAAATCCAGTTTTGGTTGCTTCCTCATAGTACAGTACATGGAGTGTACCCAAAGTTCATGCACACCCACGCTATTGATTTTTATGGCTACTGTGTGTGACCCGTAAACCATAACAGGACTGTCTTTATTGGTCAGCTGGGAAGTGACGCGGCGATGTTCAGCGGACAGAGAAACACGTTGATGCACTCCAAAACATTTTATAGTTTCCACACAGTAACGCACGGGTTTGTTGCTTCCTCTTAGGCTGCGGCAGTTTTTTTGAATACAGCATTGTTGCCTTAATTTGAATGAGTGCTATCTGAAAGGTCTGCAACAGTGGAAGTATTCAACAGCTCCAAACCAGCTCTCTTATTTTCATATCACTCCTGTGGCTGCACAGTAGAGTAGGCTTCCCAGTTAGTGTTGTCAAATTTGAGTCGAATAAACGTGACCAGCTGCACTTAAGTTATGACATAATAGTTGCCTTACTGCCTTGGTGACATGGGTGACTGTCAGTGAAGGTGTTTGGGTCAGACGGCGTTCACACGCACGCCAACATGGCTTTTTTCTTTGAGGCCGCGTGTACTATTTCATCTCTCCTCTCCAGAAAAAGTAAGTGTGGTCACCATGTTTTTGACTGTGTAGTTTCTGTGTGTGTGTGTGTGTGAGCATGTGAGTCGATCTCGACTGCCTTAATGTACAGTAGGTCCTCTTCACTGTTGTGGCGTGCCAGACTAAGGCTGTATTGATTTGTCAATAGGATCTTCCTCCTCTGCAACTCAATCCTTTTACTCAACGTTCGTCTCCTGTTTAATCGCATGTCATGTTGAGCTCGTCCCCCGTTTTAACCCTGTAAAATGTGTAAGTGTATGTTTGGGGACCGCTCTATTGAACAGTATTTAGGGCTGATGAATCCTCCCCACAGAAAAAAAAAATCCGCTCTCCGTGGACTGACAGCACAGCATTGATTTTCCTGTTTGTCACGCACAGGGATTGTCAGGGCGCATTAGCCGACGGAGGCGGCCGACATTTCAGCCTGTCAGAGAGTGTGCAGATAAACATGTGCACGTGTGGACTCATGCACATGTGAGTATTGTGACTGTGGCAGGGTTTAAACAACACAACACAACAGCAATGCAACCGAGTGATGTTTGATGTTCTTGTGAAATCAGAGCTTCATAGTCTTTAACATCTTGTCTGGGAAAACCGGTCTTATTGAACCAAAGACATCTGAAGCAAAACGAGGAAGAATATTCATTTTCCGTGAGCTTTGTAGCCCAGCGACTGTAATGTTCAACTTATTTATAGATTATTAGGAGCAGTGTTTTAAAAAAAGAGTGTAGCACATATGTAGATAACAAGACTCCCGTTCAGACAATAAAATAATAATAATAATATACAGTATATAGGATGTAAATAATTCTGTACAGGTACTAGCTCTGGTTGTGGCTGTATGTTTCTTGAAAACTGTAATCAGATATTACATACTGATGCAGGTATTATGATGTGAGGCAGAGCAGATGCAGTGAAAGAGTCACTCGTGGTGTAACGTAAAGCTGGAGTTGACTCAACATCAACATGCTAACATAATCTTTAATCTCTAATAGATTCTCATGGTTATCCTCTTCCCTGTTTAGTTTTACAGCCTCGATTTTTGATAGATTGCTATCTTTTCAAATTCCCACTCTCTGGGTTCCCCTTCTTCATTGTTCTCTTTATGATATCCAGAGTATTAATATAGCAGCAAACAACTATTTGCTAAAGATATAGTGGAATAATGGCTTCCTGAGCAGAGAATGAAGTCACTTTCTCTCTGTGTTGTAAACTGACTGGCTAGCTCACAGCCGCCGCTTTGCACTGCGATCATAAGGTAGTTACAGCTGATAACGCCGTCCCGACCGACGCCGTCATCGCGGAAGCGTAGGGCCCAACCTCTGGTTCCCCCCTCATGTAAACACTGTTAGCTCTGTCAGCACTGTTGCCTTTGTTTGCACTGTTAGCACTGTTAGCACTGTTAGCTGCTAGCCACAGGCTCAGCTGTCGCCATGTTGAGAGCCGTGCGGAGGTAATCCCTCGATCATAGATTTGTTCTGAATTCCCAATAGAGAACCTTTAAACAATAAGCTTGTTGACCTGTATTATATAATTTCCTCCTTCTCTACATACCGCTCTTCCTCTTTGTTATCTGATGGCTTATATCGGGTAGTCCAATCTAATCTACAGAGTCTACTGCTGTTTGCCTCCACACTGGAACCACATGTGTGACTAAAACTTCACCTATATTGTGAGTTCTGTCCCTTATAGTCCATGAGTCATAATTGTGTGAGTAGTCAAATTAAGAAAACCCAATTGATTGTACAAAAAAATAGATATATACTTAAAATTGACGTTTTACTGACAAGAAAGAAGATGCCACCAGTGGTGTTTCCTTCTAACTATGTTACACCACATGTGGCTGTAATCTGAGAGTGTAACTGAACACACAACCTGTATTTCTGTCTCCTTGCTCTCCTCCGTTCTGGGACTGTTTTGGATCTTGTCGGATCTCATCACTGAGTGGCCATGCAGCATCAGCATCAGCAGCCAGGCGAAAGGGACATTTTCACCCTCACCCTTTTCTTTTGTCTCTGCTTCTCTCTCTCTCTCTCTCTCTCTCTCTCTCTCTCTTTCTCTCTTTCTGTATCTATGTCTGTCTTGCATTAATATGGCTAATCAGACAAAATGAGTAGAAATAATGACCACTCACACACCAAATTACACGCAGAGAGATTCATTCAAACACTAAATGACTCTGATGACTCACATTAACAGTTTAACACACAATGCAAACAAAGCTGACATTTAACGCGCAAGGCAGCTGTAAGTGAGCTAGAAGCACACAGCTTGTGCATGTGTGTGTGCACACTGTAGGCTGTGCATAGGCCAGAGAACCACCGAGTGTACCCATTTTCTCTGCTTTGTCCTCGCTGCTCCACCTCTGTTCTCCATGATGGACCACGAATCATGGGCTGTGCTCGAAAAGTCAAAATATGATGTCCTAATGTCTTTTCCTTCCTTCCTTCTAAGAAGAAGAAGACATTATTGACTTTATTGATCCCGAAGGGGAAATTAAATTTTTTTTTTAATCTGACTGCACATACACTATGTTCCGTAATTATAATGCGACGGCGGCGGTTAATGACGTGCGTCTGCCGTGGTGATAAAACTACAATGTTCCAAAGATGGACTACAAAACTGTTCAATATCAATATTTCCTATAATGTGAATTCAACCGTTCAGTCTGTCTACTTATTTATTTTTTGCTTTTTTTTTATTGTTAAATTATTTATTATAGACCCATCTTGTTTTTTTTAACTGATTCTTATAATACAGTGAAATTAAATGGTTGTCACTGACCACTCAATCATCAATATGGATCCCAATTATAATTGTATCAAAATAATTGTTAAATCTATGCAAGATATGCATGATGGTTTGTTTTCATGAACAGCATGAGGCTGGAGCGAGTGCTGGGAGAAAGAGTTAGCAAGCTTTGACGACACTGTGACGGTTGTGACCGAGTGGAAGCTACTCTGGGCCCAATGGATGCGAAAGATCCGGGTACTTTTCCTGCCATTTTGGCATCATGCGCCACTGAGCAACTTTCATAGGAATTAACAGGGCCCCGCCTCCAACGCTGTATCCAGTTCTCTTAATACATCCATGAAAGGATGGTCCTGTGTATCCTATGCTAAAGGAGATAAGAAAGGAAGCATTGAAGCACCTTTCCTTAGCATTTACAGAATTCAAACAGCTCTTATCACGGCTGCTACTTAGATACTTCCGGGTCATTTCACTCAGTTAGGAAGCTTCATAAGCAAAAAAAGACTTTTCGACCACAGCCATGGCCAGTATCTTTGTAAAAGAGGGAACTGACCTTGGTGCTTGTCTAGACATGAGTGCTTTGTTTGGGCTTCCTGTGCTATCCATTCATCCTTCCAGAGCTGGGAGGAAGTTTGAGTGTTATAACTTCAGGTAAATATCTTAGATAACAGGAACAGTTCTCTGTTTTTTTTGTCTTCTCATGCTCACATACACTCACACAACTTTAACAGATTGGGACAAACTAGTCTGTCAGGATGCCAGAAGGTGTACAGAAGAGTCAGAGAGGGGACAGATGGGAGAGAAGCAAACACACGCACACATTGCTTGCATATTAGAGGATATGGTCTGATCACAGCACAGTTGGAGTTGGACAAATGGCCTTACCTCGGTGTTTTAACCTTTTACATCTCATGTTCTACTCGTGTCATCTTTGCAGCGCTTCAGCACGCTGTCACTGTTTTCTGTGCACGCTTCACTAAATCAGCTGAGACCCAAGTGCACCATTTGTCAGCTATTTGCCCAACAGCTACACATAAACCATATGGCAGCCGTGACTCTCCACGGTCCACGTACACACTCGCATGCAACCAGCAGATGGAGGGGATTGTTTGATTGGCAGGTGGGCGGTGCAGCGGCTGCGGGGTTACGGTGTGTGTCAGAAGGTGACAGACGGCGGTGTGTCGGCGGCCACTCTAGTAGTCACACATAACCATTAGCTTGATGGTGTGTGTCGTCCCAGAGGGGATTGACCACTGCTTTTATTTTTCAATTAGTTCTTCTCGTTTGTGGCTCATTTAGAGTTGTCTGGAATTTACACGCACTTCCTCTCAAGCACATCTGTACAATGGTGGATTCGCACACATTTGTGTTTTAAAGTGGTGGTAGAGCTCAGCGTGGACTATATGCAGTCACCTACGCACCTCCCACCTAATTTGCTTTTCAAACAGTGTGTTCTGCTTTTCCACCAGCCCACTGCTATATGGCTTTTTGTAATAGTTACACAAGCTTTGGTGCATGCACTTCTTCTATTCCAAGCATAAAAGGAATATACTCTAAACAGGGTTTGTATCCCATCAGGGTAAAAAAAACGAACATCCTGGTAACTGCATTATTGTGTAAGCATAAGCATACATCTCTTTCTGTGTCTGCACTTTTAACTTACTTACATTAAAAACATTTCATCATATTATGTATTGTAGCTTCATCCTGGTTCTAACCATCCCTGAGACACATCTCCTCTCTAATAATATATCCGATATATAAAAGGTGTCAACCAAACATTCTTATTTCTCACACAGGCTTTTTGTATCTCCCCGTGCCTTTGTCTTACTCCACTGTTTTCAACACTGGTGTTGCTTTGAAGGCAGGGCAGGAGTCGTTTCGTTGTTCCCTTCCTCTGGAGCTGTCACTGTTATTCACGCCTGAACGCCGGCGTCGTCGCTGGACATGAATATCGACCTCAATACTAATATATATAACCTAAAGACTGTGATGCATAGAAACAACATTTTACTTAAATGAAGAGACTTACATGTGGAGTTTGCTGTTTTGTAGCATCCTCAGCACAGGGGTAGATTAGATAGATCGTATAGTATCGTATATCGTATAGTCTATCTTAAATGATTATTAGGGCTGTCAAGCGATTAAAATATTTAAACGTGATTAATCACATGATTGTCCAAGGTTAATTGCGATTAATTGCACATTTTTAAAAAAAATATTCTCGAATCATAACATGGCAAACTGCAGCCCAACAGGTAACAACAGCTGTCAGTGTGTCAGTGTGCTGACTTGACTATGACATGCCCCAAACTGCATGTGATTATCATGAAGTGGGCATGTCTGTAAAGGGGAGACTTGTGGGTACCCATAGAACCCATTTTCATTCACATATCATGAGGTCAGAGGTCAAGGGACCCCTTTGAAAATGGCCATGCCAGTTTTTCCTCCAAAATTTAGCGTAAATTTGGAGCGTTATTTAGTCTCCTTCTTAGGTTTTATAGTTTCATATGATGAAAAAACTGAGCCCGCCACGACCTAAAAATCGCAATGTGCGTTAATGCGTTAAAGAAATTAGTGGCGTTAAAAGGAATTTGCGTTAACGTGTTATTATCGTTAACTTTGGCAGCCCTAGTAATTATGTAGTTTGGCCCTGAAACCAGTTCAACCATGCTAGACTGTTTATTGCTGTTGTTGGCCAGTTTCAACAGGCCACTGTTATTCTGTGTAGTTCCATCTTTATTCTTCTTTTAACTATTAAAACATGTCCTCTGCAGCAATAAATCGTCTCCATAAATTTCCGCTTTCGATTCACCCATTCTTTGTTTTTTTGTCACAGTTGTAGTGGCAGAATAACTGGTGGGTAACAGGAGAATCCAATGCTTGCAAATAGCATTGAGGAAGTAGTAGATTGTTCTCACGGAGTCGTGGTTGTGAGTCACCAGAGCCCAGCGATGGCCTTGTTCTCTATGATGAAATGTAAATCAGCGTCTATCTCTCTCTCCTCCAGACTTTAACTACAACACAGATGGCTACGAGGGGGACGGAGCGGAGGACGGCAAGTCTCAGGACGGCTCGGAGACGCTGCCCTATATAGATGAGTCGCCCACCATGTCGCCCCAGCTGTGCGCGCCCCAAGGGCCCGACGGAGAAGCGGTCTCTCCTACACCAGAGGGCCTGCTGGCAGGGGTAAGAGCTCACACACACACATTTATATGGAGTAGCAATAGCATTACTACACGCTTGAACTTCTACACACAACTTCTTATTATGAGACAATGGAATAATGTGACAGATGGAGAGAGAGGGTCGTTCATCATAAATCACAGGTTGGATGTTTCAGTAAAATATATCAGTATCTTAAGTTATTAGATTGAATTCCTACACTACAGAGAACTATATTACTCGTTTATTCATTGGTCAGTGTTGATATTGTTGATTGGTATAGCAACTGTTTTGTAATTCTTTGGTTGTTGGTGCTTTTAAGTGTTGCTGGAAAATCCAGCATTCCGCACAAGTTTCCTGTTTTTATGCAAAAACATTCATTTTTATCCAAAGTCACATTATCCTTGCTATAACCTTTCAAATAAAAAATTCCCAACAGTCATTTCTCAAATACCAGCTTCTTTTTCAATGATAATTTCACATTTTCCAAGTCTATCTTAAAGGAACAATATGTGAAATATTTACTAAATCATAAAATTACCATGATATGTCATCAGAGATTAAGGAAACATGCTAAATTGAAATACTGGCTTCTCCAAAAATGCTACAGCCAGTATGCTCCATTCCGGTCTGGAGCGTCTGTTTTTGTTTTGGCCGGTGTGATCCCGTCCTCTGACCATTTCAACACCCCGTTGCCACATATGAAACATATTGGCATACAAAAACAGCCTTCTGCAGCCATGGAAGCAAGCAAACAAACTTGATCAACAGAAATAACGTTAATGTTAGATTCTACCCGACCTGAAAAGCCTCGGCACATGTCTCTGTGGTCCGTGTGCAGCTGGGTTATCAAGGCAGCCAGTATTTGAGACACACAGTCGGTGAAGTGACTCCAACTACTGCTGGCCAGCGGCTAACGGGGTGATGCCGACACACTCTAACTGCTGTCAGTCACACCGGGTGAGCGGATGAGCCACGGCTTCAGTGTTTTGTATTTGGACAGCAGTTACTCATTTTAAAACACTAGCTACCAGTGCTACATATTGCTCCTTTAATACAATACTCACATGCCCATATGTACATTGGAAGAGTTATTGGTCGCTGTAATCAGTCATCTTGTCCATACTGGCCCTGAAGAGATCCATAGGAGGACCGTTGTCCAGTCTAGGAGTTGTCCACACTTCCGTCTTACAACTTTAACCCAGTTTTCAGTTCATGATCACATTAATTGTAACATTTTGGTTGCCTAAAAATGTCTTATTCAGCATTCCGTTGTACTTAGCTCCACCCTCTCGTATCATTTCTGGTTGCAAAAAACCGAGAAGGCGACGGCCAAAATGCCGAACTCGATGCTTCAAAACCGCAGTCCGCAAATCAATGGTTGACGTCTGGGTGACCACTTCCACTTCTTATATACAGGCTCAATATTTTGACCTTTAAATCATATTATCCAAATTTAAAGATGTAAATTAAATAACATCTTTAAAAAGGGTTTGAAATTATGAACACCCTGTTAGGAGTACAGTATATTACAGTTAAAGCTGACCTGTCATCAGCCAGTGTTGCTCCGTGTTATTAGCAGTAGGAGGAGCAGGTTTCTGGATCCAGACCCTGTGTAATTGTTAACGATTATCCACAATAGCTAGACTGCCTGCAGCACACTGCAGGTGGTGCATTCACAGCAGCAGGAAATGACCACCGACACAGATGGGGTCTGACGGCACCAGCACCAATCTGCCAGTCTGTGTGTGATTGCAGAATACATTCCACGACCGTGTTTATTCACTAAGTTGTAGTTGTCATTTGTTAATCAGTCAGTGTGCAGCATGGTACACTTTTTCTTTGTGTTTTTGGTTTATTACTGTACGCATCATTTTGAACTTGGATACTGTAGGTGTATAGTCGGTCCCAGTAGCTATCACTTTACTTCAACAGCTGCTGCAGGAAATATAAAACTTGCTGTTTGCTGTGGAATTTCCCAGTTAAGTCCAACCAGACACCATTTAGAACAGCGGATGCAAAAGCTTTCATGAAATGGAAATGCATCGGTCGTTGTCATTATACGTAGCAATATAGCACTCATATAAATATGTTTTCTAAAATGTTTTCTAAATATTTTGACCTGCATATTTCAGTGTCCGTGGTCCTGATATTTACTCATTCCCTCCTTCATGTCATTAGGTTAGGGTTATGCAGGGCTCTTTTCATGCCTTGCAGCTGTGTGTATGTGTTTGTATGACTGTGACTCGTGTGTCTGACTGTGTGAGTGGGTGCCTCAGCATCCGGGGAGGCTCAGCGGGAGTCATGTTGACCCTGACCCGACCCGACCCCACACCGTCACACACACAGAATGAGAAGCTGGTAGACTTTCACTTCACAAGTCACAGCAGCCTTGACACACAGCCTGAATGAAAACCACAGTGATCAGACTTTTGTTGTGTTATTTATACCTTGTTATCTCCATTACACATGAAACAGAAATAGAGAACTTTCCTGGAAATAACCCTCTCACTTTTGACACCTTTATGTAGACATGCCTCACGATCACCTTTTCCATCCTACTCGCTCCATTTGCTCTTTAAATCTGCCAGCTCTCTTCCTTTGGCTCTTTTTTATAATCTCTTTTCTAAGTGTTATCACTGTATTATCATAGTAATGTAAATACACCGTGGCCTTGATCATTGACCTCCTTGTTATAGCGGTGATTTTATGAATTATTAAGCGTATTGTTCTGATGAATTCAGTGCGAGTCACTCTGTGCTGGGGACAGCTCCTGTAAGTGAAAATGTGTCTCCATCTAGTGGCAAGAACAGACGAGGCAGGACAATTTCACATGATGAAGACTATTTAAAATGTGAAAGGAACAGTTCAATGACTTGTTGCTAGAGGCTAGCTACAATTGAATACCCTTAAATAATTATATTTTCATTAACACAAACCACTATAAAGAAATGCAGTGCTCAATCAAATCATTAGGTTGCTCTTAAAGATTAAATAAATTGTTTTCAAAAGGCTCTTATAGGTAGAGCCAAAACAAAATTGTAACTGCCTATTGACTGTGCTACTGTACTCGGGTATGTTAGTTATACATAACATAAACATAGTGAGAGAAATTAAAATAAAAGCAAGTGTTGCAAAAGTCAAGAAACCTAATATAGAATATAAGAAAAATACAATAAAAAATGAAAATACTATAAAAAGTATGTACAATAAATATAGAATAGAAGAAAAATACAATAAAAATGAAAATACTATCAAAAATATGTACAACAAATAAAGAAGGAAAATATAATAAAAAATGAAAATACTATAAAAAGTATTTACAATAAATATAGAATAGAAGAAAAATATCAAAAAAATGAAAAAATACTATAAAAATATATGTCAAGAAACTTCAATAAGAAATAGAAGAAAAATACATTAATAAATGAAAAAAACTATAAAACAATATGTACAAGAAACATAAATATAGAATCTAAGAAAAGGAAAAAAATACTATAAAAACATGTACAAGAAACATAAATATAGAATAAAACATGAAGAAAATACTATTAAAATTATGTACAAGATACATAAATATAGAATAGAAGACAATTACAATAAAAAAATGAAAAAATACTATAAAATATGTACAAGAAACATAAGTGTAGAATAGAAGAAAAATACAATAAAATATGAAAGAAATACCATAAAAAAATATGTACAATATATCTGAATTAAAAATGGAAGAGCTGTGAAGTTTTAAGAAGTGTAGTTTTGTGCAGAAATGTGCAAAATTGTCCGAGGAATACACAAAGGTCCACAGTACGAAGTATAAAAGACTTTAGATTTTAATCCTTCGACCTTCAAAAAGCCATCATTGCATGAATACTGTAGCTCTAGATAATCTAGAATATCAGTTCTGACGGTGTATTTTATATTTATTCACCCACTCTATCCTTTATATGTCTCCTGACCCCTACACTTCAGTAGCAAATTGAGTCAGAGCAGTTGATAGTGGCGGCTGGTTTGATGCTGTGAGAGAGAGGGATTCATGTCAGACTCTAAAGGTCTCTTTTCCACTGAAGTCGTCCTCTCCTCACCGTCTTGTTATGTCGCCCTTTCTTTCCGCTGAGTTTGTCTTTCATCCTCTGACATGAGAGAGCCAGCACTCACACCTCCATGCCAAGATGCATACATTCAGCATGAGGAGCGCGTTTGTAAATGTGTACGCATGAGAGTTAAATGGACTTGGTTTGTATTTTGGGACGCTTTAAACCATAGTTGTCTGTGTGTACCTCCCTCCCCTGTTGCTCTGCTTGAGGTTTCTCCTTTTTCCCTCCTCTAAAGGGTTTTTCCATATTCGAGGATAGAGGGTGTCCTACGAGACAAATTGGTGATTGTGGGCTGTATAAATAAAATGAACTTGGCTCGTTTTATGCTTTTGTTTTCTTCTGTTTCCTTTGATCTTCCTTCTTTACATGTATTCTTTTTTTCCATTCTGTCTTTCTTTAGGTCAGATGTTATTTGTCTTTCCTTTGTCCTCCTTCTTAGAGTACATGTTCCTTTTTCCAACCATATTAATAGCTTGTAATGGAGGTGACCTAGAAATACAAGCCACAAGCATCAATTTGCTCTTATTTGTTTTCCCAACACTCTTCCAAGTCCTTGGCTTGTAAAAAAAAAGAAAAAGTCTGACCTATATATATTTATATATAATATAGGCTAGGAGGTTAGCAATCTGAGGAACTAGCCTGGATTTTTGCAAGATTAGCTTTGAAGAAATAGCCAGCTAAAGAACTAGACAGAGAGTCTGAATACATGGGGGGAGGATAATCTAGAGGGATGCTGACTTCCTGTAAAGTGTAAAGCATCTGCAGGGTCAGGAGCAGGGTGGGAGGTCGCGGCGAGTGAACTGTATCCATTCACAAACTCAAAGCTGAATCAGCACATCTGGAAGCCATTTTCACTTCCACTTCCTTTCTAGTATCCAGAAGTTATTGATTTTCCTAACGGCTCATCTTGATGCACACATGTCTTTTTTTATTTTTTTTTATCTCACACTCTTTTTATATCGTAGCCTCGTGTTCAGCCTGTGCTAAACTGCCGTTACACAGTGAACTATGTGACCTGTAATTAGAATCAGCCGCACCAGCAGCACATTAGCTGGTCTCAGCTCCACATCCAAGGCTCTCAGCAGATCAATAAAGACACAATGGCCAGAGAGAAGGAGAGAGAGAGAGAGAGAGAGAGAGAGAGAGAGATAGAGAGAGAGGACTCTTCTGTAACACAAAAAAAAAGAGAGAAACAGTGTGTACAAAGGAAGTGGCTTTTCGCCTGAAGATACGGAAGAAAGAGATGAAGAAAAATGAAGCAGACTGAGTCTCCCAAGCTCAGACAGAAGCAGTCTATGTAGTCATCAAGGAAGTGGCTGGATAGCATTTGTTGTGAGGGGAGGGGCGGGCATAGAGGGGAGGGCAGACCTCATCGACCGAGGTGGAACAGTGGCGCACACACACACACACACACAAAGTACACACACACACACTCGCACCAGGAAGCCCAGCAGAGGAAGGGGGTGGGGTTGTGTAGGCGGGGTCCTCTCTCTTTCTCTCTCTCGGTGTCCAGACGACTTGCTCTGAAGGGAAAACACTGATGTGTCCAGGCAGGCCCTGAAGAAGGGGGGAAAAACAGGCAGAAAGAGGAGAGGAGGAGGTGAAAGAAAGAGAAAGAATCATGGAGGAGGAAGAGGAGGAGGTGCTGTGCTACTTGGACAGGGTGCTGGAGGAGGAGGAGGAGGTGTTTGAATATGGAGATGGGGAGCTGGATCCCATCACTCCGATACATAGACAGTTCAAGGTGAGACAGCGGCTGGACAGCTGGATGCAGGAGACACACACATGCACACACATTCACACACTTCTGCGACTGACCGGGCTTGAAAGCTTGGCTATATATAGCAAAGTGGAAAGTCTTATTGGTGTTCTGGCATGATGTGGCGCCACTATGTGCTGCTACGTGTGAGCCATCTGTGCTGCAAGTGTGTGTGTGTGTGTGTGTGTGTGTGTGTGACAGCCATTGGTGTGTCAGCGTGGCCTGATGAGGCAGCTACTCTGGAGCACATGTCTTCCCACTCTGCTGCTTTTTAAAGACGGCCGGTCTGTTTCTAATTGTAACTTCTTCTTGTTATGAAGCCTGTGTGTGTGTGTGTGTGTGTGTGTGTGTGTGTGTGTGTGTGTGTGTGTGTGTGTGTGTGTGTGTGTGTGTGTGTGTGTGTGCGTGCGTGCGTGCGTGCGTGCGTGTGTGAAACAGCATGGCCGCCTTGCAGTGTGTGTTGTTCCCGGTCACTCTTTATCAGCTCCTTTTATCACACAGAATAAGAGCAGAGGGCACAATGAAAATACAATTTCTGTATGAAAAGCGTAACTGAGAAGCGCAACACAGGAGCAGGTTGCCATGGAAAACTTCTTTCACCACTCATGTATTTCTCATCTTGCCCCCTCTCGCCACACAGTAGCTCTTTTGTACAGCAGAGGGAAAATATTCCAACTGTTGGAAAAAAAAATAGTTTTCCCCCCTTCCTTTCCTGTTTTCTTTTTTTCTTCTTCATCTTGCTGTGACATGTTTGTCACTAAAGGAGAAAGCTTTACACGTCACCCACACATACTTGTTTACTTTGACAGTAAAATGCATTTGTTTGGTTAAGCGTCATTGCGACTACACAGATCTGACATCATATCTAAAAGAGCTAAGAAATCTTGTTAGAAGTAGCTCCAGGATGTAATTTCAATTAGAACACAATTTGTTAAAACAAAAATGTCTGGAGATGTGGACACACACACAAACATGGTTCGTGGCGCTTAAAATAAAAGATGAGCCTGCAGCAGTACTTGCATATCGAAGAAGCATCTCAGAGTCTCAAGAGGAAATATGACTCAGATCTAGTCTTGCTTTTGTTTTGAGTTTTAGACTGAAGGAAACTTTACTTTCAGTTTCTTTCAAGGAAGACCAGCAATTAAATAGTTCATGGGCTCAAACCCTGAAATCCTTCATTCACTTACTGAGGTGATGATGTGAACAGAGCTTGATATATAGAAAACTTTCCACATTTTAATTAAGAGACATGATCTCTAGAAATCATTTGTTGTTGTTCTGATTGTTCTGACTGTTACTTGATGTGAGCCAATCACAGGGAGATTAGGAATCAGCACTGTCATCTCAAGTGTGGAGATGCATGTGTGTTATCGTAGAATTTGTATATGTGACTCTGTGTTCATCAAAAACAAGAGTTGACACTTCTTTCTGAAAGTTTGGTGAATGTACTGTATGTTGTGTAAGTACCAAATCTTAAATTGAGGTGAAGTTATAGTCTCTGCTAAATATCTGCTGTTCTCCAGCAAAGTAATTCTTAATAATCCTGTAATTAAGAAATGGAAAGTATATATTGTACACATACTGTATATACTGCCAAGGTGGGAACATGTCATTGTTTTGCAAGTTACAAGTAAGTCTCAAGTCCCATGTCAAGACACGCAAGTCATCAGTTAAGTCCCATATCAAGACCGGCAGGTTCTAAGTCAAGTCCAAAGTCAAGACAGACAAGTCCCAAGTGAAGTCCCAAGTCAAGATAGGCAAGTCCCAAGTCAAGTCCCAAGTTGAGACAGGCAAGTGTCAAGACAGACAAGTCCCAAGTGAAGTCCCATGTCAAGACAGGCAAGTCCTAGGTCAAGTGCCAAGTCAAGACAGGCAAGTCCCAAGTCAAGATAGACAAGTCCCAAGTTAAGTCCCATGTCAAGACAGGCAAGTCCCAAGTTAAGTCCCATGTCAAGACATGCAAGTTCCAGGTCAAGTGCCAAGTCAAGACAGGCAAGTCCCAAGTCAAGATAGACAAGTCCCAAGTCAAGACAGGCAAGTCCTATGTCAAGACAGGCAAGTCCCAAGTTAAGTCCCATGTCAAGACATGCAAGTTCCAGGTCAAGTGCCAAGTCAAGACCGACAAGTCCCAAGTCAAGACAGGCAAGTCCCAAGTCAAGACAGGCAAGTCCCAAGTCAAGTGCCAAGTCAAGATAGGCAAGTCCCAAGTCAAGACAGGCAAGTCCCAAGTCATGTTCCAGGTCAAGACAGGCAAGTCCCAAGTCCTAAACTTTGAGTTTCGAGTCCTAAACAAGTCATAATGCGCTTTTCACCAGATGTGATGTCATTTTAATAACAGACTAACAATATATTAAATTTGATTGGATGCTGTCGTATTGGTTCCAACAAAGTGGATCTGTTGTATTAAGTTTCGACTTGCTGGGAATGATTAGCTTTAATGTTAGTTGACTCAGGAAATGAGTCATTGGTGTTAAAGTACAAGTGGAGTTGCAGGTCTTTTTTGATTTTGTAAAGTCAAGTCTAAAATTCAATAAAATCAAATTTGCGACTCGAGTCCGACTCGAGTCCACACCTCTGATATACTGTACCTGGTTAAACAGTATACCTCCAGTCTTTTAAGGATAGCATAACATCCATGTCAGAAGGTAAATGTCAGTCGTGATGGGGTTAAAACAGTGAGGTCATGGCTCCTTCCTCGTCTTATCAGGCAGGGCTGGTGTGCTGATATCACTGTAAGGATCTGGTTGTGTTAATAATTAATCTTCCGTTCTGCTCTCATGGCTGTTCTTTGGCCTCCCTTAAAGTACATACAGTGTAGACACTCCATTGTCACTTTGACTGCAATCCTTTGGACATGGACATGTGTCTGTTCAGCCCGGGGCTAACAGTGAATGACAGCCTGAACAGGTGTACAGCTGTCGATTTACTGTGAAACTACTATACTACTAAACTACTACTACTATGCAGCATTATTATGGAGAGATATTTAAAAGAGGATTGCTTGTGTCTTTCACACATGGTAATTGTTTTGGACAACACATTTTTGTGTGGCCCGACTTTTCCAATTTTTTTGGATTATATTAACACTACTGTGGATTTTTGCCATTTACAGTGTAGTGTGAATTATGCAGCAGGCATTAATATATCATTGTTACGAGTGTATATATATGTAAAACAGTCATCCTCACACCATCACATAGTGTGTAATATAGAATTTTATCAATGACTTGCTGACTAGAGATGGCACAAGTGATGATAACAAGTGAGTCTGTGTGCTGATCTGCATAGTTTGTATAACACAAATGAAGATATATAATATAATTTTTTTTAAAAACACTTCAGTGTACAACTCCAACACAAAATATACGCTACAATTTGTAACAACATAGTTCACATTCTGTGGTCAAAAAATATCTTAGTTTACCTGCCTCCTTCTTTAAATAAGTAACATTAATGGTCCACTGTAGATGGTCTGCACATACTTTCAACTACCTTTTAAAGCACATGTACACCTGTCAGAACACACAAGAATATCAACTAATACAACTAACGATTATTTTCATTGTCGATTAATCCGTTGAATATTTTCTCGATCAGTTGTTTGGTCTATAAAATGTCAGAAAATGGTGGAAAATGTTGATCAATGTTTCCCAAAGCCCAAGATGATGTCCTCAAATGTCTCGTCTTGTCCACGACTCAAAGATAGAAAGAGGAGTAAAGAGACCAGAAAATATTCACATTTAAGAAGCTGGAATCAGAGAATTTCAACTTTGTTTTTCTTTAAAAAAATGACTCAAACCGATTTAATCGATTATCAAAAAAATAGTTGGCGTTTAATTTAATAGTTGACAACTAATTGATTCATCGTTGCAGCTCTAACTGAAACACACAAGTGCTTTAATGTAGTATGTGTAAACTGAGTTTTATGAATGAAATATCCTTCTGTGATCATCAACAGCTGATCTAAATGCAAAAAACGTTTTAAACAAAATGAACAAAGGCTTGAATTCAACTAAATCATTCAGTTTTATTATGCTTGACTTGATAGACACTGTAGGTATGTGTTTTGCTCTTTTCTGTAGTGTATTTATGGATTTATACAACTAAAATATGGTAAAAGACTTTGAAGACTTTGACTTTATATAAACCACGTGAGGTTAATGGTCTGTAGTTACACCCAAAATAGATGAATTACAGAAATGTAACACATTCAAGTAGATTGCATGGTGAAGAAATAACCAAAGGTGTGAATTAAAGGTAGTCTGATTTGTCTGTCTTATTCAATTCAGTATGTTTCACTGCTTTCTGCCCAATGCATGATGGGATAGTATTCACCCTGCTTCAATAGGGATAAGCAGTAAGATGAATGAATGTACTTAACGGATAACAAGACTGTCAAACATTTCACCTCAGTTTGACCTTTCTATATCTCGTTTTTTCACCTTTGAAGTATTGAGAATTCATACTCACACTAGCGTTTTCCTCTGTATGGGGATAAAAAGTATTGCGCGTCCTGTTTTGCTCTTGCTCCGTGTTTCTCAAACACGATTAGGGAGGTGACTTCCCTGATATTAAAGTCAAAATTGCCTGGAAGCACTAGTAGTAAGACTTCCCCACAGAGGAGGCGAGCCATTTACATGTTTTTAGTGTAGATTCCTAAGAAGAAGCTCCTGCTCGTTCCTACGCACTTTAGATGTGTGCGTATTAATGTCATGTTTACCTGATGGGGTAACTGCAGTGGCATCACGCAGGAAATGAGGCTTGAGTCATTGTACCGTGACGTGGCCTTGTTTAGAAAAGAATCCTGGATACAAAGTAGTTTACCAAAGGATCCTTGGGGTGTGTGTGTGTGAAATGTATAACTACATGTATAATATGTTATTAAAGTCAGGTCTGTTTTATCCTGCAGGGAGACATAGAGAAAGGACTGATGATGAAGAAACTGGTGCTGTCTGGTTTCTTGGCCAGCGAGGAGATCTACATCAACCAGCTGGAGGCCCTGCTACTGGTGAGACACACACACACACACGCACACACTGCAAAAAAACATTTTTTTGAAAAGGACACAGTGTGTGTAAATAAAAGCTGGGGTGAAGAGAATTTCCCTTCCGCACACTGACAGACGTATTCACTTGTTTTTTTTAGGAAAAGCAGCATGTCATGTAGCCGCCCGCATGTTGCAGTGCTGCTGCTTTGTGAACTGGTGCAGGCCTGTGTGAACTGTCAGAGCTCTATTAGTGGTTAATGGTCACACTGAAAGCAGGACCACAGTCGCAGCAGTTTCCTGCAACACTTACTGAACATGCTTCCCCATACTAAGGCACCACTATGTCATATCCTGCCGCTCTCAAGCCACACGCTGCACTTTGACCAACACGTAGTCAGCTCGACATCAAACTGTAAAATAGTTTATGGGTTGTCACGCTACAGTTAGAGTACAAAGCCTCCACCGTTACAACACAAAGTAGTAGTCAGTCAACGACGTAAACAAAAGATTGCCGTGATACTGTCAGAAATCTGATCCGTCTCTCAGTTCCTTCTCTTTCAACCCTCACACATGACACAACAAGTCATTTTACAATCCGAGCAGTCAAGAGTATGCTCCTGTCCTCCTCCACTTCCTTATAGTCATTGACAGAATGTCTAAAACACACAATGTGTCTACACTTTTGTTTTTGCTTTGTTTTAGTTTATGCTGCCATATAAAAGACAAGCCAGAACTTGTAAACAAAAATCACATTAGTGTTGCATTGGGTTTTGGTAACCCTTTGTGTTACAGATTATGGTGGTGAATTTGACAAAAATCTAGGGAGACTGATGTTGCTATCTGACAGCCAGCAGTTGCTTATACTTGGATCTTTTGATACAACGGCAAATTGCAGTCTGATGTTGAGATCTGAGGAGGTAACTCACAGCAAGGAGGACAGACAAATCTATTGTATTTAACTTGTTGGTTTAGATGCAAACTCCTAACAACCACATCACAATTTTTCAAAGAGACAGAGAAGAAACTGAATTCTTTTCACCTGCCAAATATCCCAAATTAAAAGAGTAATAGAACTGGTTCAATGTTGTAGATGTAGAGAAGTGATTCACAAAACGCAGACACTGACTAGACTACAGACTCTACTGAACTCAAGAGCAAGGGCATAAATTCTTTCTTTTACTTTTAAGTTGAGATATGAGCGAAAACTTCACAGATTACAGTGGATCACTAGAGAGGTCCTTTCATTTGCTTTCCTCTCCTCTCCTCCTGGTTCATCAACATGTATTGACACACCTCCTCTCAAGTGAAACTTGTCTGGCCGACAATAGATTCAATGACATTTGTATGAATAGGGGCTACAAGCTTTGAGGACATATTGGATATCCCTTTGTTAAGGTGCTTCTGCTTTCATTTAAAATATCACAGCCCTGGTTGCACGAAAAGGCGTGTGAATGCGCAAGGCAAAAGCGTGTAATAAGAATGCCATTCTTGCTTTAGGCGTGTCATTTGTACGCCTATATAGTCTGTACTGACTGCAATGTGAATGCATGAAAAATGCTACGCTCAGAGCTAATGAAGTAGAATATAAAGTGAAAACAGGACTTTCAACCAGAAGACCGGTTTTCGAGACCGGCGTTTTGTTTTGTAAGTCACGTTATTGATGTTTATGACATTTTAGTGACATTTGTGATGTGTTTTCCATACTTTTTGCTACGGTGTTTCCGTACAAATTTTACTTAGTTTACGTACTTATTTTAAGGCCATCCATGACGTTTTTCCTAAACCTAAGTGAGTAGTTTTGTTGCACCTTCATACACGCGTGTAATATTCACGCCTCGGCGAGGCAAAACGTGACACTGACGCGCTATCCTCTTGTGGACAGGCGGGTCTTTTACACACTTTGGCGTGATATTGGGTTGGATATCAATATCAAATACCACGTACACAAAATTAGCTGTATTTAGCTGAGATTGCAAACACACACTTCCCCAGCATGGGAACCATATACACTTTTACATACTCATATAGATCCCTTAATTTTAGTAACTACTTAGATATGCACTTCCCATCTGTTAATCTATAGCAGTAAATTGTCTGTTTGTAAATACATTTAAAAATGATAGTTTCTAACAACTTGTAAATGTGTCACTTGTCATATTCATGCAGCCTCCATAATCACATGATGTGTAATCCTGTAATGAAACATGGAAAGATAAAGGGAGTTATTTTTAACACTGTTGTCAAACCTGAGGTCTTATCAGCTTCATGCTTTGCCTTCATACAACCACTGCACCATTGCAGTGGAAGTCTGACTCATCATCAGCCTGAGAGAATTGTTGTTTCCATGACGTGAAAGCGTTTTTGTTTTCACTGCAATTCAGGGTCCCCCCCCCTTACCACGTCCACTCCTCACATATCTATGATTAACTGAGCTGGCGTACAATCTGACTGGTCAGAAACTGCACTGCAGTGAAAAGAGTCACCCAATTGCAGAGCAGAGAGGCTAAGATTACATGCTTATCACTGGGTGACGCATAGCAACATCAGAAATTTTCTTTTTTCAGGCACTGGTCCAATTAGGCCACTGACTGGCCAATTAACTGCCCCAAATTGTACTCACTATCAAAGCCTGCTCTTAAATTAGACATGACATTTTATGGAAACTTTAAGCCATAGTAAAATGCTTTATACAACTTATCAAAGCAAAAGAACTTTTTGGAAAAGATACTCAATGTTGGTCCTTGGTTGTGTCCACTGAGTCTGTCCGTTCTCTCTGTCTCTGATTATCCAGCCCATGCGTCCTCTGAAAGCCACCGCCACAACCTCGCAGCCCGTCCTGACCATCCAGCAAGTGGAGACCATCTTCTACAAAATCCAGGACATTTTTGAGATCCACAAGGAGTTCTACGACGCCCTCTTACCCAACATCCAGCAGTGGGACGAGAAGGTCACCGTGGGACATTTGTTCCAGAAGCTGGTGAGTCTCACGTTCGCTCCAGAAACTACAGTGTGTCATTTCAGGGTGCACGTAAATAAGTGTTAAAGGGAGGATTGTCAGACACTATTTTTACTGTGTGAATCATTCGTCTAAATTACACTCCGTATGCGTAAGTGAGTGTTTGTGTGTGCTCCTTTCCGTGCCTGTGGTCTGAGTGCATTAGCAGAGATGTTGCAACCTCCGATCTATAACGGCGTCATATTTGCCCTGGATTATGTTCCTTAAACAAGCGCTCTCAGTACATAATGTAACAACATCACTGTTATGTGTGTGGATGTGTCCGTGTATAGAATTAGCCAGGCTCCAGGGCTCAGCTCGTCTCATAGTCAGTTAGGCCTCCCTCTGTGTTACGTCATTACATTGTCAGATTTACAGTGGATAATGCAATTTGAACAGGGCTTCTCGGCACGTAACATACCGAAAGAGCATGTGTGCATATACAGTGTGTGTGTCTCTTTTAGATACTCATTACATTTGATTGGCATACTGTAGATAGGCTGATGCAACATACTGTAATAGAGACTTTCAGCTGAGATGTAAGAAACTGGACTTCTAGTAGGAAAAATACATCCACATAGAAATTGAATTTACAAGGTAATGTGCCCATTCAGTGTGTAAAATCCAGAGGCAGTCATCAGTAATAAATCTTAAAGAGGACCTATTATGCTTTTGGGTTAGGAGCTCAAACAGAGCATTTCAGACTGAGGGTGAAAGGAAGTGCTGCAGCATAGCCGGTATGAAGAAAAATAAAGTGATTGAACATTAAAGCATGTAAAAATGTTCTAGTAGAAACCCCAAATACATGTATGCACCTGAAAATGAGCATAATAGGTCCTCTTTAACTTCAGTGGCCATTTTGATCAATTTGAATGTCCTTTGGTACTGAGAGCAGTAGTGTAGCTGGTATGATTGAAGTAAATAAACCTTGGCACACTGTGTTCTGTTAGTTCACCCTGACTTCGTCTCGCTGTGGGCGTCTGGTAACAGAATATTATAATTTTCCTGGACTGGAAACTAGACAGACAAACAAACTCTGTATTCAGAAAAGTAGCAGTGAACCGCTGTAAGTCTCTTCTCCCTGACAGTAACAACAGGGTTTTGCTCTACAGTTGGAAGACTCAGAATACCGCAGAAGATAGAGAACAAAACAGCGATTTTATTTTAATTTTATTATGCTCACATACATTATATAAGCCATTAACAAGGTTCTTTTTCATAGTGTTCAAATTCTTATTATTTTTTTTGCCATCCTGCTGTTCAAAGTGTTATAACTGGGACTTTTACAGCCTCATTTTGTGATCATTTTTAAAAGATAATGGACAATAAATTCTTTATTACTTTCCCTAGCGTCATTCCACAGCGATACATATCAAGTGTTGTTGTGGATATGATGATAAGTGAGTAATTAATTAGCTGACTGAAAAGCTATTATCGTAAATGTACATGGAAAACTCCCTTAGCTTTCAACTTGCCTGACACTGATAAGACTTATTAGAATTGTGTGCGCAGTTTTAGAAATATCCCTTTTTAAATGTTACGACAATAACCAGATCAATGTGATTAACTGATCAGAGATTAAGCATGTCCCGTATTCAGCTTGCACCATGTGTTTGGATTTTAGGAGACGTCATTTATTCTCGCTAATGAGCTGTGAGTTAATCAGATGTGCCGTTATGAGAGCTCCTGTGATATTCTGCCAAGTCATGAGCACGCTGTTGTTTTGACTAGAGCACAAGAGTAAGTGTAATGCCAGCTCAGACAAATAAACTCCTCAGAACCAAGACTTCTGTTTGAGTCTTTTAAAAAGAGACGTTACTGTATGATGTTATTAAATATTTCTGTGATTCAGTGTTTGTTTCTATGAGCTGGCAGCTGGCACTCACAGCTCATTGATTTAGAACCGGACGTAGTTTTAAATTGTCACAGATTAAAATAGTGAGTTCATGTGCAATGGATAATAATATCTTAGCACACAGTGGACTGCAGGTATCATCTTATTATCAATTTACAGCCTGTCACCATATATTCCTAGACAAAATCAAGGTGTCCAATTGTTTGTTGTCATAAGGTTGAATGTAAAGCTACATTTACATGCATCTTCTCCGTCCATTCACCCCAGCAGTGACTCAGTTATAGATTCTAACCAGCCTGTTGGTTTGACGAGATGTATAAATATCAAACCTCGACTTGAATAACTGAGTAAAGTTCATGCCATCTTTATGAGGAACCTGATGAGAATGTCTGTCTTATTCTAATATGTAACGGCACATCTTCCGCTTTTGATTTTCAACATCTCTCAAGGGGTTTGAGGTACATTTTGACATTTAAAAAAAAGCACCCAAGGTTATTATTAGCAGTAACCCACCATGACTCAAAGATGGCAACTTCCAGTTTATGCAGTGTGTATTTGAGACAATGAATTAAATAATCTGAATTTAGAGCAAGAAACTGTTGAAATGGACTTCCCTTTAGCCGTGTTTCTAACTTTAGCACTCGATGAACTAACATTTAGTTTGAGACAAGTTGATTGCTAGCTATGTCCTTTTTTAGATAATAATTATGTTAATTTTGGACAGTGCCCTATATAGATAAAGTGATTGGGTTTTGTACAGCTTTGAAACGTGTTAGTAACTCGGAAACATTGATTGGCTATGCTACACAAGCTTATATTTAGTGGCAGCGAAAATGAACAGAGCTCTCGTGTAGAAATTGAATCCCTTTTTAGTAGTTTAACAAGCACTTCCTCTCGCTGCCCCTCCTCTCTGTGGACCCCAGGAGTCGCACCACCAAGTGACACCTATTAGTGTAGTCATCAGCTCCCATCTGTGCTGCGTATATGTGCGTACATGAGCATGTCATGTGGCAGATAAACATTTAGTCAGAGTGGTAGTGTGAGAGTACAGATGGCAGTGTAATTAGCTGGCCTCCCTACTGCTCCCTGCGAGCAGCAGGGAGGCCACTGAAGCAACAAAGAGGGACCGAGATACAGAAAACAGGCATGCAGGGGATAAAAGCCAGCCATGGTTCCAACTTTTCTCACCTTTTTTCAGACATGAAAAGGGCTCAGCTGCAGCCTGTGACTGCCAGGATTTCACTTGACCGACCAAATTATCAAAGTCCCTGGAGGCATTCCAAGTGGGAAGGATTTAATCTTGCTATGGCCATTGCTCTGTAGTGCGCTTGGGCAAATAATAACAAAGAAACCCAACACATTTCTGTTTTTTCCTTATAGATCTGTGGATCTCTGATTTATGATGGCTCAAGTCTGATCCTTCTCAAAGCCCCATTTACTATGTGTTGAAAATGTATGATATTACTATTAGGTGCTTTGTGATTATATGTGCCGATATCTTTTCTATCATCTTTTAAACACATGTATCCATCTTTTGACACCAACTATAACTGTAATCTATGTATTATGTTATTGTGGTAAGTGGATTACTGCTTCCCCATGATAACCTGCTAGTGGCGTTGCTCATGTATGGCAAAGTTGGTCTAACACTTTGGATGGATTGCCATGGAATTTTATACATGATACATTTAGACTTTCCTGGCCCCAAAGAGATGAAGCTTAACACACTAGCGTTTCCTTTAACCCCCGCCTCCTGGGGCTTATTCACATGAACAGCAGCACGAAAATCACTCTGGATTCGGCTATTAGTGCATTTTTCAACTTTTCGGACCGAATTATTTAAATAAGGGCTGTTGAAGTGTTCGTACCTGGAAGTTTGAGTGACCTCCAAAAAAAAAATACCCGCTGATTTACAGATGTCTCTTTCCCAATGCAAGTCTATGGGAAAAAGTGATTTTGGGCCCAATGGCATCACATGACAGACCCAGAATTTGTAAATTTCACTCTGCAAGTCAGTTAGCTCTAGTCACGCATGTGCAGAATATGGATATTGTTGATTGTTAAATTCTCATCATGCTGATGACAGCTGAACATTTTGAATACAAGTGTTGGGTAGTTGGTCGTAGAATCATGCAGAGGATATTGTTAGAAACATGGTTTGGCCTGCAGCGTTCTGCTGTCCAACTTGACCTGAACATGTCTGTGAGGATGTAAGTTATATACAGGCATTTTTATCCTCTGGAGAGCGTCTATTCCAAGTCAAGACTATAGCACTTTCCCCCCTCTTTCTGTCTGTTTCATACCCTCCGTCCTTCATCTTCTCCTTCCCATCCCACCTCCACTCTCAAACACAAGCTTTTGTTTTCCCAACCGCCACTTTGACGTGTGGTCTTGTTGTTTAAAGTGCAGGCGCTATGCTCGGACCGTTGCTCAAAGTCCTTTGTCGCAGTGACGGGACGGAGCTGGAGAGGTTTCATACCGGTTGTGGTGTGTCCAAGCGACATGGCGAACTGATGAAATACCATGATCGCGTCATTGTTCTCGATTTGTGCTTTCCAGCCAAGCTGCCAAGTCAAAAGTCCTCTATCTTTGGAAATGTAATCACACACATGGTGGTTTCTCCATTCCATCCAAGGTCTGGGTTTGACATGACGAAGTCTCCAATTATGATGAGATGATATACAGACACTGACACTTGTTTGGCCGACTTCTTGTCTGTGCAAGTCTTTATGTGGCTAAATGTTTGTGTCAGGATTGTGCTAAGATGACTTAATCACAAAATAACTGTTGTTTTCTGTTGTCATCGGTTCCTATGAAGAATATTGATCTACAACATCATATTCTAAGTGTCACATGAGGCCGGATGGTTACCTCATGTCTCCTCTCTGGTGCGTAACTCTCCACTTCACACTCTGAGGGGAAGTGGAAGGAGAGGAAATGAAAATAAGGACGAGAGGGGGATTTAAGGACAAAAGTAACCAGTCTTACTCATTCACTCTATTCAGCTGAATCCAATCTCATTGCTTTAATAGGGTGCAGTCAGCTCTTCAGCCCAGCCATTCAGGCATAGCTGTAGCAGGATGCATATTCATGCGCTGCTGGTCTTGCAGCTTGTGTTACAATGCACATACAGTACAGCGCAGCATAGAGTGGCTGTTAATGAAAGGGGGTGAGGAAAGAGAAAGTGAATCTGTTTCAATCAGGAGGACTGCTCAGAGCCACCGGTGGAGTGGCGTTATGGGAATGTGATTAGCCTGTGTGCATTAGCTATACTGTATAGGTTTAACAGAGTGTGTGGGGGGGGGGATAATTTCATGTATGCTGATAGAGCAAAAGAGGAACTGCAGCAACGCTCCACTTCAGGCGAACTCTTGATGGGAATAGAAATTAATTCATCTGCCAGAGCCGTGAGCTATCGTGAGCCACCAAGCTGCTACGTTAGCACCACGGTAGCTCTTTGGCTAGAAAGACACAACAACTATTCCTTAATACACTTGAACATACATCAGCGTGATAAGAACTACCTAAAATGACAGAAACCATCTTTGGGAAAAATGTATTTCCCGTGTACTTTGGCTTTTTAGTTTGGCTCATGTCCCATCCGCTTGCAATGAGTGGGCGGGATCTATGACCTATGCTGCAGCCAGCCACCAGGGGGCGATCCAGATGTTTTGGCTTCACTTTTAGGGAGCTGTCATGTCGTCTATCTTTATATACAGTCTATGTGACAGACTTGTGTTGTGTTGTAATAGTATATGTATTAGTAATAAACCAGTTGCTCATTGGGTTAGAATTGTCCTTTAACTCTTTTAGACCAGATGCAACAATATGCACGTATATCCCTTTAAGACCAGGAGCGATGTTTGCGGGCTTCTCCCTTTAGACCAAGCCCCCAGGAAGAGCGCCGGGCTTTGATGCAAATGTTCGTAGTCACTAAACAATGGTACTACAACTTCCGTGTCCGTCGCGTGATGCCATTGTGCCCAAAAGACTTTTTCCCATAGACTTAAATTGGAAAAGAGATGTCATAATAAATGACAAACCATGATAATTTTTTTTTGGGGGTGAATCAACTTCCAAGTATGAACACTTGAATAACCCTTATTTAAATCATTAGGTCCTAAAAAAATACACTAATAGCTGAATCTAGAGTTGTTTCAGTTCCTCCGTTCATGTGAATGAGACCCAGACCGAGGCTGGACCACTTTGTTTTAAAAATATGGCTGGAAACAAGCACATTCGTCAACATTTTAAATTCACTACATTTTTCTTTTGTTTCTTGATTTAAAAAATAAAATAAAAATGTTAATGGACATTAGGGCAAAGGCAATAATTTACAATTAAAGCCAAATGTTTAAGCTCTAAAGTTTTTTTTAAATTTCATGTTTCTATCTGCTTCAGAGGCTGAGAAATAAAGGTTTTAGTAAACTTAGTCAGTTTTTCAGAGTGTTTTTAAGCGTTAGTTAGGTTTTAGAGAACTTTTCTCTAGGCGGCCTTAGATCTAAAGGGGTTAAACAATTCAGATCAAATAGAAAAGAGGTTCATGCCACTATCATTGTCTCACACCAGCTTGCCTTATTCTCTCTCTTTTCACAGGCCAGCCAGCTGGGAGTGTACAAGGCCTTTGTGGACAACTACAAGGTGGCGCTAGAGACGGCAGTGAAATGCAGCCAGGCCAACGGCCAGTTCCAGAAGATATCTGAGGTAAGCTCATTCTCAGAAGCTGATCAGAGACTCAAGGAGCGGTTGGAAGGGTGTAAGGAAGAGACATGTCTGAATAGCAAATATTCAAAATGTATTAGATTGTGGGCTCTTTGTTTTTGTAATATGAGGAGTTGGGTGTCATTTTGTCACATAATCAAAGTCTATATGTGTTGCATTAGGTGAATTAAACAATAAACCAATATATTATTTAGTCTCAAGTGTCTTAAACCAGTGCGCCAATCCTCTTCAGTAAAGTGAGGGAGAAAAACAAATGCACATGGAACGACAAAAGAGGCGAAGCAATGCGGGTTGGAACATCCTCTTTTTGACAGGAAGTCAAGAGTGTTTATGGGAAATGTGGTCTTATTTTGAGGAACACTATTTTGAACCATCATTAACAGAAACAGTACATCAATGTTAAAATATGCTTCACATTTTTAAGCTTATTAATGTCTGGACACATGAGCAGAGCAAATCACAACAGAAGGTTTGGACTACTGTACGGCACACACGGTTGGAGCAAGGTGGATATGTTTAGTATGGAGAGCTGATGTGGAGGATGGGCGGTGTTCTGGGGTGCTAAAATCCTTCTGATTGCTTTGAAGGTGTTATGGATGTTAATTAACGAAACATCTGTGACGGAAGTGATAACCCACTCTCACTCCCTTGTTTCCATGCTGGCTTTGTACATGGCTGTGCACATAAAATTTCCACAAAAGATAGTTAGATTCTATCTATTGGTAAATGTACTGTACCTTGAACAAAAATACAGAGGCAACAGATTTATTATAGTCATGGAAATCATGAAGCATTGGGATCTCAGAATACTTGACCACCTTAAAATCTCTATGTTTAAATGCTATGTTGGTATTAGTCACTTTTATTTTTAAATATAAAACCCTCCATTTCCTGTTATGTTTGTGACCTTTCACCACCCACTGGTGGTACACTAGCATTATAGAACATTCACAGACTGCTAGCATGAAAAGTTACATAAACATGTACCATATATTTATCAGTAGATTACACTCTTTGTAATTGTGGTAATTTTCCAAAACAAAGCCCTGCCGTAACACTTATCCAAGTACAATGCACAGCAGGTTACACGACTGAAACTTGATTAGGGGTTTTAATCAAAACCTTAAAGGAATACTTCACCCACAAAATGACCTTTTGTATATGAACTGTTCACCCCGTGTTACCTTGAACTCTTGAAGAAAACTTAGTTTTTCTCTCATGCCTCCGCGGTGAATGGAGAATCAAAAATGGAGAAAAGTCTTGATGCATTGATGTTAATGGGGGCAGCGTTTAACAACAGTAAAACCATTATCCGTTTACAAACTCTGACACAACTTTTGCAGTATACGGTAATCCAAGTCTCATTTATCCATGTCGTATGCTCACTACTTCCCAAACACATGTATCTTCGCTAAAAACCTAAAACCGTAAAACACTTCAACATAAACTTGCGCTGGCACACTACTCGTCCGTGCAAGTCCAAAGTGTTTTAAATAGTAAGGTTTTAGCGAAGTAGCAAGTAGTGAGCATACGACTGGATAAATGAGACTTGGATTATACAGCACGAGTTGTGTGAGAGTTTGTTAATGGAAGTTATACTGTTGTTAAACGCGACCCCCATTTACTTAAATTCATCAAGACTTTCCTCCGTTCTTGGATTCTCTGTTCACTGTGGAGGCACGCGAGAATTTCGTTTTCTTCAAGAATTCAAGGTTACACGGGATGAGTCACTGATATACAAATGGCCATTTTTTGGGTGAAGTATTCCTTTAATTAATATTATTATATTATTATAATTTACTGTGATTTTAAACTTGTGATGGGTGCATGGTTCAGCCTCTTTTAGCTGTCTCAGTCTGCTGCAGTGACCCTATATGTCTTCATTAGTTCGACCAGCCTTAGCCAAGCAAGTAGAGAGCAATAGAGAGTGTGTGTGTGTGTGTGTGTGTGGGAGCGAGAGCGTGGTTGTGTGTGTGTGTATAATTAATTCAATTGATCATTCTGCTCCTCTGTTTCTTTCAGAACCTCAAAGTAAAAGGTCCTAAAGACTCCAAAGATTGTACCACATTGGTCTCAATGGAAGGTAAGAGCGTGTGTGAATTTGTGTGTGCATTCTTGTCTATGTGTGTCTATTAGTGTGTGTGTGTGGGTGTATGTCTGTCTAGGATAGCTTGCTGCTTTAAGACTCCAGTCCTGCCCCCTTCTACTTGTGTATGCAGTGGCGGGCTTTGGGAGGCAAACTGGCACATGTGTGAGCACTCACACACACACACACACACTCTCTCTCTCTCTCTCTCTCTCTCTTGCTCTCTCTCTCCCTCCCTCTCTCTCTCCCTCTCTCTCCATCTCTCTCCATCTCTCTCTCTCTGTCTCCGTCTCTCTCTCTCTGTCTCTGCCTGGGAGAGGAGGCAGTGAGCAGGAGAACAGAGTGAGGAGATGAAGGATATGGAGGTGCTTCTGGTCCTCAGACTGTGTTGTAACTGCACATACGGTAACGACTGCATGATAACGCGCTGCCGCCGTTTCATGTAGGCAACTTGGGAGTGTTGTTTTTTTTTCCTGTCATTTTTCTGTGAAACAGGATGCCGTCTGCGTTGATTCTTTGGATTGGTAGTTTATCGTGTTTGCTGTGAAGTTGTGACAGTTATTGATGAGCTGTCAGATTGATTTGGGATATTTGGATCTTTGAGAACTGATGCTTAAGATGCTCAAATAGCAGCTGCCTGCTGGTGATTTAGCGTTTTCTTTTCTTTTTCTCTCTACATTTATGTGCCGTAGCCCATGTAATGAGGTAAAGTGTCGGAGCTTTTGTGTGCTTGCTGAGTATTGATCCTCTGGGAATATGCAGCTCACCGGGACCGGCAGACTCCAGTTGTTCATGTCTTTTTAACAAAGAAAATACAAGAGGACAGCAGCTTTTTTCGTGTGTGTGTGTTTGTTTAAAACCTGGGCACGTTTAGTCTGTATTAGGACTGCTGGCCCCAGACTGCTCCTCATCGTAGAGAATACTTATCACCAGACGATCGGAACAAGTCTGATCTGTGTGTGAGTTAATGAGTGTGTGTATTGAGGAGCCTGTGCTCTGCTGGTGTCTTGTATACTTAAGCTGTTTTGGGGGATTTTGGCACAACTGAACCTAGACCTCTTGCTGCATGGGAAATAATGAAATGTTGTGGCTTGTCCAAATTATGCAATAATACACACGATGAGTGAGCAAATGGTGTGGCTTTGTCAGAGAGGGTGGGTGAGTGTTCATGTGTGTGTGTCAATTTTCAGCATCATGTACCTGTGAAGTGTCTGTTAATTTATGCACCGTAAATGAGGATGCTGGTTGTTATACAATATAATCCCATTAGTTTCTCATCTTGAGACTGCACTATATTACATGAAGCTACTATCTGATTGGTTTGCTGTACCATAGGTTACCAGGGTAGTTAAGTAGCGTGAAGCTAGTGTCATATTCCCTCAACAATCAGCGTTAGTCAGCACCCAGGGCAGTTGCTTTGATTACTATTTGTATTGCGGTTCCGTAATTACCTGGCGAGGTAGTCGAGGGATTTCTCCAGCTCAACTCTGAATTAAACTACCGCCTCCTCTTTCTTCTCTCTCCGTATGTCTTTTATCACGCTTTCTTCCTTGTACTCATTCATCCATCCTTCTCGCCTTAAACTGACATGTGCTTTTTTGTATTTTCTTCATTGAAATAAGTCAATTTGTCAGTTTGTTTGCATATAGTGTAGCTCACTGTTTCATCTGCTTGCCACCTTCTAATGAATGGATGCAAATAGCAACACAAATATTAAATCAAACAAGCATCTGACATCCTGTTTTACATGTAAATTGGGGCTCTTGCTCCCCACCGCGACCGATTTCCCTCTATTTTCTTAATCCGTTTATGCCCTCTCCCTATCTGTCATTTATCTCCCCTCTCCTATCGCTCTCGCATTCTGTCCTCGTCGTCCTCCGTCACGGCTCATGCCCAACATTGGCGGCTGAGTGTCTTGCCAAATAAAGCTGGCAGTCTCTGTGTCCTAGCTGTAGACCCGTGCAGTGTGTCTGTTGTTGTTGTTCAAAGACTTTGCCCACATGGTCCATCCCCTCCAAAGATGAACTATCTGTACGTCAGCCAAGTCGTCAAAGCGACCTTGAAGAACAGGACCAATGAGAGGCACCTCGCTGTGACGGGTCATCGACTTCCAATAATCCGCCTCTCTCTGTCTGATTTCCTCTCTGTCTTCTCATCCTCTCTCGTCCTGACTGGACTTTGAACTTCACGGTAAAAGGTGTTATTGAGCTTTCTGTAAAGCATCGTGTGACCTCGTCCAGACCGAAATATCTCAACAACGATTTGATGGATCGCCAGGAGATTTCATACAGGCATTCATGGTCCTCAGAGGATGAATCATACCGACTTTGGTGATTCCCATAACTTTCCATCTAGCGCCATCATCAGGTCAAAATATGTCCAATACTTTGGTTTATGACCACATAGCTGCAAAACTATATTCTCATCAGCCTCAACTGTACCTTGTGTTTAATGCTAATTAGCAAGTGTTGGCATGCATACAGAGACAACAGTGCACTGAGAGTCAGTTTCCTGTATCTGTGTCACGTGGATTTTGTCAATGTCCCGCCCCCTATAAGAGACTAGCGACATGTCCAGAGTCTATTGACTCCAATGGGAGAAGTGGACGTGAACACAGATTATGACCGATTCTTTCACCCCATGGTCACCAAAGTAAATACTGGACCCATTTTATCACGGGCCACGTATCTTCTGAACATTCTGACACTAAAATTGCATTTTCTCAGACAGATAAATCTGAATAAAATGAACTGTGTTCGAGACCTTTCTCCGTCTCAGCACCACACTCTCGCAAGATCAGACAGCCAATGTTCCCTAAAGCCCTAGCTAACTAATTTTCGTAATGCTAAATGTGGCTGTTAGCTGTGTAAATATCTAATGTTAGCAAAAGGAAATATAAATACATTATGCAAATATAACCTCTGCTATAATCTGCTTTCATCCATCCCCACGACGTTCACAACACTTCGATGTGAGGCGAACACGCCATGACCACGCCCGTTTAGGAGACACAAAGTGTATACCATTTCAAACCTTTGGCAGAGCTTGTAATGCGTCATTTTTGTTTGTTATAGAGCATCTTTGGTATTTATTATACCTGCTTAACATTAGCATGTCAGCATGCTGATGTTAACCATTTAGCCCAAAGTATCACTGTGCATAAGTACAGCCTCACAAAGCAGCTAGTATGGCTGTAGACTCTTGTTTCCAAAGGTGCAATAGAATTTCAGACATGCAGCACAAAGTAGGATATAAATTATCAATGCAGCTACAGATGTACTGACTTATACAACCAGCCAACTCACAACTGGTGTCCTTAAATGTACTGTACAAACACCTGAAACTTGAAGAGTAGCTAAGGTATCCTAAAGTCACCTAAACTTTCCTGAAGTAGCTGCACTTGAGGTGAATACAAACCTGCACACACACACATAATTAGAGGTGCTGGCAGCCCCTTGTAGTCAGCGCAGGTCATGAAGTAAAGCCTCCGGGGAGGTAGCGGTATTGGTTCAGCGAACCAGGACCATTGATGGAGGGCTCATTATTAATGACCAGAGGGTGGAGAAACTTCAAAGAGCATCAGCAAGTTCCCTCTAGAAGATTCCCTTTGGTTTTTATACAGTAGCTGAGTGTATATGTGTGTGTGTATGTATGTTTGAGCATATAAGAGCGTGTAAAGTTTAATATGACAAGCCCTGTCAGTAGATCTGAACATGTTCCCTGTAGGTTTCTGCTCTCGCCCCTTTCATTTCTGTTAGTCGAAGGAGGAGACGAGAAGAAAGAGAGAGCACACAGAAGGAGAGAAGAAGAGAGAGACGTCATGTCTGTACTACTGTACAGTTGATGGGAACAGTGTTCACTGGTTTAAACAGATAATGTAGCACTGTTTCGACCTCTCTGTGGGAGCAGAGCACGGTCTGTCTGACTTGGGACGACCTGCCCTGCATACAGAAGGCACTTCTCTCTGTTTCACTTGGCTAGCTTTTCTCACCCTTTTCGGTTTAAGAATCAGTCACTTTAAATCTGCTCTATAATAAATGGAGATTAGCTTGATCACTGAGTGGAACATTGTCGGCTGGTTTCCAGATTTCTATGCCCTTGCAGATGTGGTTTGTTTTTATTGCATACCCTTAAGTTTTTTTCTTTCTGAGTACATGTGCAGAGCATTATTATACTTTTTTTTTCACAATGCTTCGTGACACCGGTGGCATTATTATTTTGAGACCTTGAGACGTTTTTGACATTTCATTACATCCAGGTCTGACAGAGGAAAGAATAAAAGTCCTCCCCTTCAACCTCCCGCTCTCTCTTCTCCTCTTTTACATCTATATGTGTGTTTGCTTCTCCCCAGGGGTTCTCACATCTGCCAACTTGCCCGCCGCCCATCTCCTTTGTGTCATTTTCTTTCCGTCTTTCCCACTGTCCTATCTGTGGGAGTCTCTCACCTGGAGCTGACATGTATATCAGACCTGCCGCTGTTCACACCACCTCAGCAGCAAAGCCCTCCCCGGGGCAACCAGCCAAGTGTGGCGGGGCAGGCTTAAACAGAAGTGGTGGCATTTGGTCATGCGGCTGTCTTATTGTACTTTCTATGTATATATGCTTTTGTTTGGGCTTTTTATGTTTGTGTGTTTCAGAGAGAGTCTCTTAAAGTCCAGCGTCCAGGCAGGCTGTAGTTTACCTAGTAGCAGCCTAAATATGCAGAGGAAGGAAACTGTTTCAGAGCCAATAGGAGGCTGCAGCATTAACCCAGGAGATGGACTGCATGTTAAACAGCCTGCCTGCAGACTCCTGTGTGTGTGTGTCTTCATCCGTGCGTCCGTCCCTTCATTGTGCAGAACAAACTGCTGAATTCCCTCACCTTCAATCTAGAGGGCTGTCAAAGTTAACGCGATAATAACGCAAAATTCGTTTCAACGCCAGCAAATTCTTTTATGCATTAACACAATTGATTTTTAGACTGCAGCGGGCTTAGTTTGAAAGTTAGAGGTTAAATAACGCTCCAAACCTATGCTAAATGTTTGTGAGGGAAAACTGGCAAGGCCGAGTCTCCCCTTTGCAGGTTGGCACCTAGCATGGCAGCCTCTGCCATCAGTGTATGAATGTGTGTGTGAATGGGTGAATGCTGACATGTAGTGTAAAACACTGTGAGTGGTCGAAGACTAGAAAAGCGCTATTTAAATGCAAGTCCATTTAACATTTATTTGTCCACCCATATGATGATAAGAGTATTAAATACTTGACAAATCTCCCTTTAAAAATGTGCGATTAATCGCCATTAATTATGGACAATCATGCGATTAATCGCGATTAAATATTTTAATTTGGATGACAGCCCTAATTAACACACATACAGTCAGAACCTTTTTAGAAGTATAACAATAAAATGATCCCCTCTTGTTCCCCACAAACTGTTTTTTCGCTTGCTCCCCTTCACAGGGAGGTCAAAGGTCAGGGTCAGCTGCATGTATTGCTAAAAGGCACTCTGGCAGTGTGGATGCTTGATGCCACTGCTGTAAGTTGAATGGCGTCAACCCCAGAATCATATCAACAGTCGGACTATAGGTGCCGTGTTCAACCCTGTGAGAGCTCAGCGTGAGCAGAGTGTTAGTCCTTGTTCCAGGCGTAGAGCTGTGACCTCCTCTGTGTGAACGTGTGTGTGTGTCTTCGTGTATAGACTTATGTGTAAGCTACTCTGACTCAGATCCCTCCTCTTCTCTCTCCACAGCTCTTCTTTACAAGCCGATTGACCGCGTCACCAGAAGCACCCTGGTCCTTCATGTGAGTACGCCCGCTTACACTCCCACGGCTTTAAAGGATCATTTCACCTAAATTACAGAAAAACAGGACACTGATTCTGGAGAATCTGCTGCTACTAAATTTGATAAATGTAATTTTTAGAAACTCCATTCACTTCCATTGTATTTGTGTGGAGACAGAAGTCTATGAGACAGATATCTCAAGACATGGGCAAATAAAACCACAACTTTGAGGTACTTGTAATTTATTTGGATATTCAATTTTCATGCTACTTTATACTTATTCTATAGAAATATTGTACTCTTAATTCCACTATATCTATTTGACAGTATTAGTTACTTTTCAGGTTAATAATTTGCATTAAAAATATACTTAGCTTAAATAAAATACAACAAAGATTAAAGCAGTGGTTCCCAACCTTTTTGGTTTGTGACCCATTTACAAAATCTATGTCTGGTTGGGGCTCCTTGTCACGTTTCAGATTGTTTGTAGTTCCATCGAAGACTGATTTCCCCTTTAAACTTCTCACATGGTTTTATTTACATAACTGTTTGGGTCCAAAAAGGGTAAAATTATCCAATATTTCACAAAAAAGGTAAGGTGATGAAATATACTTTGTTGTGGTTTTGTTTTGTAATTTGATGAACTGACCCTTTAACTGTGTCTCTCTCTCTCTCTCTCTCTCTCTCTCTCTCTCTCTCTCTCTCTCTCTCTCTTTCTCTTTCTCTCACTCTCACTCTCACTCTCACGCACACACACACTCAAAACTGAATAAACAATAAACAGTTTGTACTAAAAAGATTTATGCTCTACATTCCTCAAAGCAAATCCACCCTTGAAAGTAAAATTTCCACTCTTATACATCCCCTTTGAGACCCGGATCGTAACTGACATTACTGTCTTTAAGAGGCCGCAGCAGGCTTAGTCTTAAAGCTAGAGTGAAAATACTGGTATCATATGAAAATAGAAAAACATAGGAATCTATTGGCACCGACCATGTGATGCTAGCTTGTAGGCTAATTAATGCTCCAAAGTTAGGCTAAATTTTGGCAAGGGAAAATAATTGATAATTTGATCAATTCTCGAGTGGTACATTTTTTTTAAAATTTAGCACCAAATCTGTGTAACAAATGGTAACCAAAATTGCTGCACTGACATATGAGACATTAGTGAGCATGGGGATGACTTCTATCATAATGTTCTAAGCCCTTATACACTTTCACAATTTATTTCAATTAAGTAATTCCTGTTTATTTCTGATTTATGACTAGAACATCTTAACACACAGTGCTGAGCAGCATCTCAAATTAATCTTCAGGTTCCCAGCTTTCAGATGATGTACACCACTTCTATGTGACATCTACTGCTGACCTGCTATCTCCCCCTAAATACCCTCTGTCCCTCCTAAAAAAGACCAAAACGTGTCTAAGTGGGTCTCTCAGGGTTAAATCTTGGTTAACAACTCCACACAGCAGCCCAAGAGCTGAAAAAGCAAAGGCTGCTTTTTGTTGTTTATCACAGTGTCCTCCCAGCCTAAATAAGCCTTCCTCTCTGGATGAGTAATAATTAAGTGGAAACTGCCAATCAAGTGAGCAGAGAGATGCCTGGAAGTGTCGAGTTGCGTTACAGGAGTTTATTGCATGACTACGTTTGCATAACGCTGTCAGAACAACATGACCAGTGCATCCGAGGCGGCTAGTGTGTGTGTTTCCACAAAGGTCATGTTCCCGTCGTTCATGCAAACGAAGAGGCGGTGTTTGTTTTGGAAGGAAGACGGCAGCTCAAGCCTCTGTTGTCAGCTGTCCTGTTCATCATCCTTCTATACCGATGAGGGCAGCTTCAATAAAAACAAGGAAATGAGATTTCCAGAGATCACTTCAGTATTCAATAAGAAAGCTGTGCATGCGCAGTGCAATTATGTTTTGAATAAGAAGACAGGATTCAATCAGAGCTTCTGCTTATGCTTGGATGGATTTTTTGTGAGGAAGTGAAAATGGATTTCTAGCGATAAGACATTTTTACATTATTGCACCAACGATTATTTCACAGTCCTGTCGTGACTTTGTGCGTCTATGTGACCATGTGTGTTTGTGCATGTGTTGTAGGACCTGCTGAAACACACTCCTAAGGACCACCCAGACTTCCCCCTCCTGCAGGACGCTCTGAGGATATCTCAGAACTTCCTCTCCTCCATCAACGAGGAGATTGACCCTCGCAGGACTGCTGTCACCACGCCCAAGGGAGAGGTAAATGAGAAAACGACTAATGTATGGATAATTGACTTTGAAGTTAGGTGCTGTGTCATTTGGTGCAAGGAGAGAGTGACCCTGGATGGAGGAAAACAGCTCTGCATGTAGGAAGGCAGCCAGTGATAATACTGATATATATGCCTCCTTTGACTGAGGTGTATTCAAATCAGTTCATATCGTCCTTAGGGGTGTAAGAAAGTATTAGGATTTGTGATACTGTATCGATTCTCAAAAACACTATTGATTTGTAATTAATAGTTTACATGCACTAACATTAATGCAGTCAATACTGTATTTCAATTGCAAAGAGATGCATCCTCTCAGTGTGCGTGCCCTCTCAAAGTAGTGGTATGATGGTGGATGTTACAGCGACTGTGATAAATGCAAATGCAGATCCTACTGTTCTGATGGCATAAAAAAACTATTTTTACTCCTTTTTTACTATTTCATGCATATGATGGTGTGTTCTTTATACTATGACAGTTTTCCTATAATTAGATTTTAAAAATCGTAATATATCGCCCTGCTTACAGTATCGGAATATATTGCAATATGTTGAATCGTATCACGATACATATTGTATCACCAGATTATTGCCAATACACAGCCCTAATCTTCCTGTCGTATGTCTTTTCCTGAAGTAGTGCGTATTGTTTTGTGTTTTGAGTAAATATTAAGACTCTGCATAAAAGGATTTAAAAAATAAATTCAGGCTTACATATAGAACATATTTTATACAATTAGACGTATTGATGATTTTATAACTTCTAGTGGAAAAAAAATGTAAATACAATTGTGAAAGAGTTTATTAGAAAGTTTGAATATTAGGTGCCCTGTGGAGTTTTCTTGTTGTAAACAAACAAAAGTTATGTTTACATTCCTTGTTTCTCACCAAAACATTGTATGTATCCTTAAAAGGGAACTACGCCCATTCTCAAAATTCACACATGTAATTCCTATGGTCTAAGACAGTCCAACTATATTAGTAAACGTGAACAACTCTCTCCCAAATCCAAAAACCAGAGTGCTAAAACTCAAACTTGTGATGTCATAGGGTATAAAGTGTGGAAATGCTCCATAGACAATGAATAGGGAGAGATATTCTAGATGACACTGAGAGCACCCAGGGGAATGTTCTGAGTATATGGGAACATTTTCTTTTTCACAACTGAGATCACAACAATAGAATAAAGCTCATTTGGGTATAAAAAAAGAAAACAAACATTCTGTGGGTCCACGAAATCAGCACCTCCAGACTTTATACCCTATGACATCACAAGTTTGAGTCTTCCTTCTCTGGTTTCTGGCTTTGAGAGAGAGGAACTCATGGTCACAAATATTGATTGAACTTCACCAGGCCATGGAAATAACATATTGAAATTCTTAATTTGGATGGTGTTCCCCTTTAAGAGTACGCCAATTAAACAATTTAGCATTGCACTCCTATAACATTGTCAGGCTCACAATGGTGGGTATAAAAAAAAAAAATTGATGCAGCAGAACACATTCCACACATTCTTCCTCCTTGTCAAAACCCGGCGGTTACATTGCCTACAATGCAACTCAACCGCCAACAGTTCGGTCAGAGATTCAGGTGTGTTATGCTAGTCACGGCTAATAAAGCCTGCAGCAGAGAGGAGGAGCGGGCTACATAGGTCTGGTAAGCTCGCTTCTTTGTAACTCCACACCCCCAGATTTATTTTATTCTAACTTGTCATCTTGTAGTCTTGTTATCAGACTTCACACAGCTCCCTCTGGAGCCACAAAAGGCTTTATATAACTTTTATCACAAATGCAATAGTACTCCCCATGACCTGTAAACAACTCTTTGATGTGTAAAAATCGGTTAGGTCTAAGAAACATCTAATAAATGAGAGCAATATGTAACTCTCAGGCCTTTATGAAACACTTAACTAATACATATATTTGCAAAGTGACTGTAGAGCTGATTGGGATCCAGTGTTGTGATTTTAGAGTTGGTGCGTTTTGATGTGAATTTTTCACTGACCTTGCTGAAATCAATGCAGCCGTAATTTGAACAAGGTAGCAGTTAAAATCCAAGTGGATACAATAACAAAATGTGTTGATCTCCTTGGAAACAAGGCCGTTTTTCACAGTTTTTCACATTGTTTGACCCGTGCTGTATCGAGTTTATCAGCATTGTGTAGCTATGCATTGGTGGGACAACAAGAAGTGACATTGGGTGCTCTCGTCGTAGGCTCGTCAGCTGGTGAAGGATGGCTTCCTGGTGGAGGTGTCGGAAAGCTCCAGGAAGCTTCGGCACGTCTTCCTCTTCACCGATCTGCTGCTGTGTGCCAAGATGAAGAAGACGGCTGTGGGGTGAGTCCACTTCACCTCCCCTCCTACCCACCCCCCCCATCCACAGTATCATAACATTTAGGATTACCCTCTCTATGTTTCCATCTGTACGCCATTCATTTTGCCTTCCACATCAGCACGTCAACCCCCGACAGCGAAACGGATGAAAAGGATGACACCGGCTCTTTACACAATATCCTGTCACTCTTTCTGTTCCTGGCTCTACAAAGCAGGAGGGCTTTCTGAAGCCTCACTAACAAAGAGAAAGGCTAGCAGGCTTTTTGCCTCTGGTATTTTGGAGAGTGGAGGAGAGAGTGAGGATGAAGGTGTTATTCAAGAAAATGTGTGCACACAATCAGAAAGGTTGCGTTTTTCAGGAAGCAACCAGTTTGAGCTGGAGGCAAAGTGAAGAGAGGCGACACAAAACGGAGAGATTGTGGTCATGTGTGTGTGTGTGTTGTGTGGCTTGACACACAATGTGACACACGTCCATAGATTAAGTGTCACATTTACAAGATTGCATGTCGCTCGCCTTGTCAGTGTGGCGGCAGCTGTTAGCCTGATTGGATCTTATTTAGGTTGACATTCACCGTTTGTCTGTGTCATTTGCAGCCACTTGGAGGAACACACAGTGTTGCCATAACTACCAGACCTGTAAATGAGACTATTATGGTCTAGATCATTATCTAAGCGTGCCGCCTACAGGCTACATACACACAATTAGAGCAGCGCAACCATCCAGAAACTCAGTCACCTTGGGTTAAGTCACCAAGGATCCTTAATCCCACTGTATCCTGTGATTATCTCCGTTCAATCATTTTGGGATTAGTCATATTTACATTGACTCCGCTGCCACATCACCCACTTCCTGAATACATATTTAATAATTTCCTTTATGTATATTCCACCGTTGTTACTAAAGGGCTAGGAGATTGGATATGATGATGTATTCATATTCTATTCAGTTATGGGTCTACTTGAGCGTCACCCTTTTATTTGTTTATTAGAATCCAAATCAGGTTTATTGCCAAGTCGGTTTTCACACGTGTTTTGGTGCAAGAGGAAAAAGTACTGCAAAGTCAAGAAACAAAAATAGAATAGAAATAGAAAAATAGAATAGTAATATATAGCAATATATAATAGAAAAAAATACATTAAAATAGTATCTGTATGCAATATCTGCAAGGCTGTGTGTAAGTTTGACTCGATCAGCTGTAAGCAGTGCAAAGAGCACATTAGAAAGAAAATGAATGGATGGTCTGTTAAACAAAAAGATTTCCCAAAAGACGAGAGAGCGTTGAGACACAAAGGGTTTGTTAATGGAGGGGGGCAATAGATCAGAGGCTCAGGAATGGCTTCAAGGGGTGTCAAAATGAATGTAGTTGGATGTTAAAGAAATGAATAGTCCTTCTCTCCTGTGCTGCTGACAGCGACAGCGAAATGCAGACTAGTAATTTTACATCTGTGTTCCTCTTTTTGGTATGAACCAGAAAATACTCCTTTTCCCCTCTAAAACCATCCTGTGCAAACCAACTTCTCCTCGAGCGACACTCTTTCCATAATGTCAGACACTTATGACAACAATTAGAGCCTGTCTTGGCAAAAACAAGCACTATTAGTGGACGTAAATGACGGTGTCAGCTTGCCCCAATAGGATTACATTGCAGCCCACGAGCAGCTGCTGTCTGCAGCGCTCTCCCTCAATACTGGACCAATTTCAGAAATTGTTGTTCTTATTAGTCAGTTAGACACAAAACCATGGGAAAATAGGTTGAAAAATACGGAAGTTACCCTTTAAATGAAGATTTCAGTTTCCAGTGTGGATTCTCATTATCAAGCTGCTCAAATTGGCCTCCCGATGAAGGCGTCGCACCGGTAATGAGTTGACGGTGCAGCCCCCAGGAATGCTAATGAAAGCCTCATTAGTGACAACGCAAATCAATCTTCTCTCAGCCCTGGTGGAAGCAGCACTCTGCTGAGCGTGCAACATTTCCATTCATGTAGCATCGTGACAACGTGAACATTATTCCTTATTTTGATGAGTTCAGTTCAAAATGAGTCCTGAGGTCAAATGAGCACGCTTTTGAATAAAAAAGAGTATGACCTTAAATTGTAGTCCTGTTTGTGTTGTATGTTTAACTTTTTTATCGTGATGATGTGTATCCATTACAGTCATGTCTTTACACCACAGCACAGTAACAAATCTAATCATCTCTTACTAGGAATATATTCATTATGGCATTTTTAAGTTTCCTTAAAGGAACAGTGTAGCATTTAGTGGGATCTTTCGGCAGAAATAGAATATGATGTTAATAAGTGTGTTTTCTTTAGTCACCTGAAAATATGAATCATTGTGTTTTCGTTAGCTTAGAATGAGCCGTTTACGTCTACATATGGAGCGTGTCCTCTTCACGGAGCCGGCCGCCATGTTTCTACAGTAGCCCAGAATGGACAAACCGAACACTCGCTCTAGATAGGGCCGTTCGCGTTTTCGCGTCGGCCACTGTAGTTCTCCTACACGCTTGGCACACGGAGGAAGTTTCAGCTGGTTGCAATCTGCAACCTCACCGCTAGATCCTACACACTGTACCTTTAAATCATGACAGCTTATATTTGAGCATATTTTGCATTTTTCATGTCTGGTAAACGGCCATCTAGACCGACTTAATTTGTTGGAAAATGTTCTATTAATTCGTGGATGTAGTTACAATGATATATTTTCACTTAACAGCTTATCTTTACAGCTTTTGGTTACTTCAGCTGATTTGCTGAAGGAGGAAGGATTTATTGTCTGATTCTTTGACTAACTGTGTTTCATATTCTCCTTCTGAATCCCTACATCCTCCCGTCCTTCCATCCTTTCCCTCTCTGTCCACCTGCAGTCGCCATCAGCAGTACGAGTGCAAGTGGTACATCCCCCTGGCGGACTTGACCTTCCAGACCCTGGACGACTCCGACTCTTGCCCCAGTATCCAGGTCCTCCCGGAGCACGAGATCGAGGAGATGAAGATCAAGATCTCAGTCTTAAAGAGCGAGATACAGAAAGAGAAGGTAATCCTGTTGGTTCTTACTAGCATGGGAAACTTTTTTTCTCTGAGCGAGATGTTCCAGGGTTCCTTAAATTAGCTGGGTTCCTATTGTTATAAAAAAACACAAACACATACAAGTGACTCAAGAGGGAAGTTTTGACTAATGTGTTCTGTGAAGCTTAGATAGCCATCTGCTGTTTTTATTTATAATGAGCTACGCAGACTTTCATGGAAGACTCCCCCATATCTGTGATTTCTTACTGGAAACACGTCTCCTTCCTTTTAACTCAGTACTTGTCATCCACATCATTGTTTGTCTTAGACGGGTTCATGGAAAGGTTTCATGTGTTTAATAAGAAAAAAGTGTCATCCAAAAGTGTAAAAATAGATCTTCACACTGGGGAAAAACATGAAACTTAACCCTTTCTTATATAAAAGAAAAAGTCCCTCCTAATCCACATTGTTAGTGTGATTTGAATCTGTGATCAAAGTGCTGCATCACACTTATGCTGGCACATTTTTGCCATTCCATCAGTCTTTCTTGTCTGTTCCTATCAGTGCTGAAACATTTGGTTAGTGACAGAGGTTAAAAAAAAAAGATGCTAGAAGCCTCCAACAGTTCCCAGTGTGAACAGTAACACCCCCCCTACGCCCCTGGCTGAGACTCACCGAAGGTTTCAGGAGCAGAGAGTTCCTGTTATTCCCCTCTCACGGCGTTAAACTCGCCCACCCGGGGCACAGCGAGTGACCACGGCTGGTATTTAGAGTCGGAGGAGGCCAGGGCAGTGAGAGATCCAGCTGATTGTATCCAGGCTCTGACTCACGGCTTCCTGCTGAGGGCTGGGAGGATGTGTGTATGTGTTTTCCTTCAATACTGACAAGAAGCTGAATTATATAAAGAGACTCTTACAGCACGCCGCCCATTTTCAGAGGCTTATCTACAGTCTTTTTCTTTGGAAAATAGGAAATATAAGCCGATACGATGCTGATAAGAGTAATAGACATATTAGTCATAAAATGTTTGGTTCTAATTTTATTAGTTCACTATAAAATGGTGTGTAAACTATAAACACCATGGTTTTATCTGATAATATACTTGTGTTTATTCAGTGTAATACTCCATCATATGGAAAGTTGTTCCTGTTGGATAACAAGCTGTAAGAAAAGCTTCGCTATTCCACAAATTATGATTGTTTGCTTCATTTTGTATGTTTATGGCAAAAGTAAACCAATTATTCTCAATCTGGGGATTATCTTTTCTTTTCTTTTTCTTTTTTTACCAACAGTCAAATAACTCAAAGTCATTCAGGGATGTAAAGAGGAAGTATACAGTTAGTTAGCTCTGGGTTACAACCTGAGCCCCATTTTTTTTTAGCCTACATTTGTCTACAGTTTGGTGAATTGGCAGCATTTAAAGCATGGCGAATTATCAATTAGCAGTCCATGATTGCAGTGTACCCATGAATGTACAGACAGCTATCACTGAATTACTTTGAAACGTGATGATTCTCATGCAAGTTCTGGACTTACAGTGTATGGAACGCCTTTTTTTCTGATATCTAAGTGTATTTGTGGAAGTTTATTGGTAGATAACGGTATTCATGGTAAGTTTAAGTCATGCTGAATCTAAAAATATGGTTTTTGTTTTGAGTTATGACTCTGGGAAGGAGTACAGAGTTGCCTCATGTATCTCCCTCCAGCCTCCCCTTCAACTCGTCAATTTTTAGAGGCTGTACGGCTGTATAGCAATGTTTAGTATTGTACTTGATAAATGATTCTCTCTATCAATCGTAGTATCAGTTTCAGGACTAAATGAGATTCTGTATGTCTGTTGTCTTGTTTGCGTGTGTGTGTTTAGAAAGCACCAAAGGGTCAGAGTCGCGTGGAGCGCCTGAGGAAGAAGATGAACGAGCAGGAGTCGTGGCTGCTCCTGCACTCCCCCACCATCCCCTTCCGCATCCACAACAAACATGGAAAGGTAACGAGTTAGTCCCATCCTGTCCACTCTCTGCATCCATGTAGCTGCAGCGCTCAAGTCTCACCACTAGAGGGAGACATGTACCTTTCAAAAGAGTCCTCTTTAAGGTTTTTTCAAAATA